>NC_064862.1:67962757-68591507 GCF_024139225.1 Suncus etruscus
GAGGATGTGGAAATCTCATTCTAGTTCTTCTTGGCTCCGTGGATGTCTTTGACATGGCCCCCAAGACTAGTGTTTAGGATAGAGTTGCAGTTCTGAGTATCCTGACACTGGGGGGGCTGCATTGAGTCCCTGTATGAAAGAACTTTGCAGAAGAGTTCCTGGAGGGCTAAACCCATTGCCCATCTTTGTATTACTTGCACCACAGCATAGATACATGTAAGTATTATTTTGCTTTTGTTGTTTATTTTTTTTTGGCCCATACTCAGTGGTGTTCAGGGCTTACTCCTGGATATGCACTTGGGGATCAGTCCTGATGGGTTCAGAGAATGAACTTGGGTCAGATCTGTACAAGACAAGTTCCTTATTCACTGTATTATCTTTCTAGTTCCTAAATGTGTTCTTTGAATCATGTATGTAAAAGGTGAATTTGTCAGAAAAACAAGTCTTTTGATCTTTGGATTCTATTTTCTGATTTTCAATCTTCTTGACATATTTCTCAGTAGAGGGCAGTATAGCGCATTCCTGAGATTCATGAAAATTCATCTGCTAAAACTGTTTCCCTAAGTTCCATGACTTTGTTATTTTGGAGATAATTGCTTCTTGCAATAAGCAATTGTATAAGACCAGAAAAATGATACCCACAAAACACAGCCAAACATTTCTTAAACCAAGTTATCTAGTGGCTATTGACATAAACAAATTTATCTCATTTGAGTGATAACATAATACCACCTACGTTAGCACTAAAAAGACTGCATAAATAGAATTTCTTTTTATCATGATTTTCAATAGTAGCCTAAATGCTCGAAGAATATACTGTAAGAACTAGTAAGATGCCACCAGAATAATGATATCTAAATTATATGGGAATTCTATTTCTAATTTTTTTTTTTTTTTTTGGTTTTTGGGTAACCGGGCTTAGGGGTTACTCCTGGCTCTATGCTCAGAAATCAATCCTGGCAGACTCGGGGGACATTGTGGGATGCTGGGATTCGAACCACTGCCCTTCTGCATGCGAGGCAAATACTCTACCTCCATGTTATCTCTTTGGCCCCTCTATTTTATTTCTGATTTATATACACACACACACACACACACACACACATATATATATATATATTGTTTCCCATAGAAGTTGAAAAGATGACATACCCACCAACAATTGAATGAGGGATCTTGTCTCACCACAATCCCATAACCAATGCCTATTTTCAGATTTTGGTCCAATTTTTGTTCCATTTTATCTGTATTCTATTCACAAGATATGTGCCATTCTCACAGGTATGAGATGATATCTCATTGTTGTTTGGATTTGTATTTCTCTAATGATAAGTGACAATGAGTATTTTTTTATATGCCTGTTGGCCATCCATCTGTCTTCTTTGAAGAAGTGTCTACTCATCTCCTTTACCTATTTATGAATGGTATCTAAGCTCTTTAAAATTTAAAAAGGTTTCTCCAGATGTATTGTCTAAGTTTGTAGTTAAAGTATCTAATAAATAATTAATTTTGTGTTCTATAAGACTATATTAACATAAAATATAATAAGCAATCAGCAAATGTTTGTTGAATAAAAAATGAAGGAAAAATAGAGGTAGTAATAAAAATTTACTTTAAAATATCTTTAAGAGACCTATACACAGTGAGAAGATAGCAGAATATTATTTAAAATATACAATCAGGGGCCGGAGAGATAACATGGAGGTAGGGTGTTTGCCTTGCATGCAGAAGGATGATGGTTTGAATCCCAGCATCCCATATGGTCCCCCAAGCCTGCCAGGAGCGATTTCTGAGCATAGAGCCAGGAGTAACCCCTGAGTGCTGCCGGGTGTGACCCAAAAACAAAACAACAACAACAACAAAAGTAAGAACAGATGATATACAGGTTTGCATATATAATTTCTATAGAAAGTTTTTGGATAATTTGACTTTCCTTCTATTATTTAAATTTAGTTCAGTTGGGGCCGGGCGGTGGCGCTAGAGGTAAGGTGTCTGCCTTGCCAGCGCTAGCCTAGGACGGACAGCGGTTCGATCCCCCAGGACGGACAGCGGTTCGATCCCCCGGTGTCCCATATGGTCCCCCAAGCCAGGAGCGACTTCTGAGCGCATAGCCAGGAGTAACCCCTGAGCGTCAATGGGTGTGGCCCAAAAACCAAAAAAAAAAAAATTAGTTCAGTCACTGTCAAGTTTCAAATTAAGTTAAATTTAGCTTATGTTCATGTGTTTGTAGCAGTGTCATTTAAACATTTTATAGTTTCTTAATTGATTTATTTTTAATTGATCTTTGTTTTTGAAGGTTATACTTGACATTGCTCATGGACTACTTTTGTCACAACTTGAAGCAACAAAAAGAATGTATACCTGTGGGGCCAAAGAGAGAACACAGCAGTAAGGCATTTGCCTTGCATGCAGATGATCCAGGATGGATGGTGGTTAAAATCCTAGCACTCCATGTGGTCCCTGTGCTGGCCGGAGTGATTTCTGAGCACAGAGGCAGGAGTAATCCCTGAGCACCACCGGATGTGAACCTACCCGCCCCCCAAAAGAATGCATACCTGAAAGTCATTTAGGATAAATTCCTTTTGGAGGCAAAAGTATATTTGAAGAATATTTATATCTGAATCTGACAAAACTAATAAACTCAAAGAATAATAAACACAAGAATCCTAAGAAATCCCAAACCAAGGAATATGGAGAAAAAAAATGTACTCAGCACTCAGAGATTACTTTTTGGCAAAGTTGGGAGGATCATATAAGAGGCAAGGGGTTGAACCCTGATTGGTTGTGTGCAAGGCAAGCAACTTGCACTGTAATATTTCTCCAGTCTCAGGTTCCTTATTTTTAAATGAAGTATTTTAATTATTATTATTTGTTTAATTACAATAATAAATACTTCAAAATAAATTTTGTTATAACCCATGACTACAACCAGTTGTAAATTGAAAAGAAATAGTTGTAACCCTGTGAGATAAAAGTGGCTAGAATTGAAGAACAAGGAGAAGAAAGTCACACAGAGGAATTCTGACACTTATAAAGGGGAGTACCAAATTAGTTCATTGATTTTTTATTCCTTCATGCTTGGATATGAAAACAGTATGCAAGGATTAAAAACAACAATGCTTGACATTATGGGCTACTAGAAACAGTGCTAGGATAGAAAAGTTCAGGGTATTGGTCAACTGTATGTATATTCTCTTCACAAAATGATTTATTTCAATTCCAATTCTAGCAAATACATACTCAACAGATATTGAAATTAAAGCCCAAATTGTATTAGATTTGATCTAAATAAAATAAAACAAAACTAACACAGAAATCAAAACTAACACAGAAATGAGAAAGACATTAGCATTAGCAAATTGAATGAATTGAAGCAATTATTGTGGACTTTGTTACCAATGTCCAAAATCAAACTTCAAGATGTCAAAACCTGGATAAGTTTAATAATGTTTCAAAATAAAAGACTTGAATATTAATCGGTAAAAACTAATCAAAGTGGGGTCCGAACAATAACACAGCAGTAGGTCATCTGCCTTGCATGAGGCCTATCTGGGATGGACCTGGGTTTGATCCCAGGCATCCCATATGGCCCCCTGATCCTGCCAGGAGTGATTTCTGAACATCGCCGGGTATGGCCCAAAACCCAATATATATATATATATTAATCAAAGTGAAACACAGAAATAAAAGATAGAAAACAAAACAAACCCAGAGCACCAGTGAACGCTTGCCACAACTTGAAAAAACAAAATGAATGAGTACCGAAAAACCATTCAGATAGGCTCCTTTTGGAGGCAGAGTATGTTCAAAGAATACTCATAAGTCTGAAGAAAACTCTAAAATCACATATGCAAGAATCCCAAGAAATAGAAAATACAAGAAATATGAGGGGAAACACACATTAAAGCATATTATATTAAACATGTTTAAAAATCTAGAAGCTCTTAAAAGTAGTCAAAGTGGGGCCCGGAGAGATGGCACAGCGGCATTTGCCTTGCAAGCAGCCGATCCAGGACCAAAGGTGGTTGGTTCGAATCCCGGTGTACTGTCCCATATGGTCCCCCGTGCCTGCCAGGAGCTATTTCTGAGCAGATAGCCAGGAGTGATCCCTGAGCACCGCCGGGTGTGACCAAAAAAAACTAAAAAAGTAAAAAAAAAAAAAAAAAAAAGGAGTCAAAGTGAAAATGTTATAAATAAGAAAAACAATGAGTAAATTTCTTAGTAGGAACAAAGTTGAAAGGAGAGTGGGTGATTTATTTCTATATGAGAGAAAAAATTCAAACTAACACATTAGAAATTTACCATGTATATTGAAAATAGAAAAATTAGTAGATGTTTTAACTAACAAATTCCCCAAAACACAAAAAATATTCAAGGAAGTTCTTTTTTTTTTTTTTTTTTTTTTTGGTTTTTGGGCCACACCCTGTGACGCTCAGGGGTTACTCCTGGCTATGCGCTCAGAAGTTGCTCCTGGCTTGGGGGACCATATGGGACGCCGGGGGATCGAACCACGGACCGTCCTAGGCTAGCGCAGGCAAGGTAGGCACCTTACCTCCAGCGCCACCGCCCGGCCCCTCAAGGAAGTTCTTGTATAGAAATATAAATACAGGCACATGAGCTAGCTGGGCCCACGTGTGTTGGCGACATACATGGTGCCCGAGTAGATAGTGCCTGCATCTCCCCTCTTGAGAGGTGCGCTTTCATATTCCCTTATTTTCTTTTTGTTTTATTCTGGTTTTTTTTTGGGGGGGGGGCACACCCAAACCTGCATTGCAGGACTCAAAGGTTACTTCTAGCTCTGCTTTAAAAAAATTATTCCTGGGCCCGGAGAGATAGCACAGCGGCGTTTGCCTTGCAAGCAGCCGATCCAGGACCAAAGGTGGTTGGTTCAAATCCCGGTGTCCCATATGGTCCCCCGTGCCTGCCAGGATCTATTTCTAAGCAGACAGCCAGGAGTAACCCCTGAGCACCGCCGGATGTGGCCCAAAACAACAACAACAAAAAAATTATTCCTGGCAGGCTCGGAGGACCATATGGGATGCCAGGGATCAAACTCAGGTTGGCTATGTGCAAGGCAAATGCCCTCTCCACTCTACTATCCCCCTGGTGCTTAGTTTCTTATTTTCATGCTGGCTTGTGTCCTGGGGCTCTCTCCACCTTTGGGGAAACCTATATTATCTTTTGAGTGCATTACTCTTTTTCTTATCCTCTCCCTCTACTTCCTTGGAATTTCCAAATGAAACCTGTATTTAATTAGAAAAAAGAAATATACATGCACACAAAGTAAAGGAATTTCAACTTTAAACCAAAATATATTACTAATATATTTTGCTATCATATACATAGAAAGGTATATGATAGCAAAATACCAAAAGTGTGTATAGAAAAGTGAAGGAATACCTCTACAATGTTTACATTATATGTGAAGTGACAAGCTATAAAATTAGGGTAGGCTGTCATAAAGTAAATATTTAAGTATATTCTATAGGCAATGAAGCAACCACTAAGGCAACAGCACAATGCCAGCAAAGAGGATAAAATAAAATCACTAATTTTTTTTTGTTACTTAATCTAACAGAAGGTAGAAGGAATATGGAAAGTAAGCAAAGTCCTGACAGAACAAATAAAAAACAAATACCAAGATGATAGACTAAAAACTAACTAGATAAATAACTGTATAAATGACTGTGCTAAATATCAGTGATCTAAATAAAAATTCCCAATAAAAAGGCAGCTTTTTTTTATTTATTTGTGTGTGTGTGTGTGTGTGTGTGTGTGTGTGTGTGTGTGTAATTTAAACACCATGGTTGCAAAGTTGTTCATACTACAGGTTTTTTTCCCCAAAGATAAAGTTGTTCATGATTGAGTTACAGTCATATAATATATAATTACCTTCACCAGTGCACATTTTCCACCACCAAAGTAACTGTTTTCCTTTCTCTCTTTCTCTCTCTGATGCCCTATTTCCTCTCTCACCCTTCTCTCTCTCTCCTTCTCTCTCTCTCTTTCTCTCTCTCCTTCTCTCTCTCTCTCTCTCTCTCTCTCTCTTTCTCTAACACTGTGGTTTGCAATATAGCTACTGAAGCAGTTCTTAGAAAACAATGAATCCATCCCCCCTTAAAATATGTTTTTAGTGGTGCTGGAGCTGTGGTGCAAGCGGTAGGGCATATGCCTTGTATGTGTTAACCTAGGACAGTCCACGGTTCGATACCCCAGTGTTCCATGTGCTCCCCCAAGCCAGGAGTGATTTCTGAGCACATAGCCAGGAGTAACCCCTGGAAGTCACCGGGTGTGGCCCCAAAATCAAAACAAACAAAAAAACATTTTTGCACTGTACTTTCCAGTATTGTTGCTATTAGGGTTTCATATTTAACACTGCCATCTTTCAGTACCACCTCCCCCCCTCCTGGTTTCTCTCCACCATAGATGTTGGCCCCTCCTTGCAGTATCCCCCAGTCCCCTCAAGTGGTATGCTTCCTACTAAGACTGGGTCTCCTGCTCTTTGTTTTTATCTTAACATGATATTTCTCCATATCTTGTATATGAGACAGATCATTCTGTGTTGGTCTCTCTTTAAGGTCTGAATAGTTTCTTCTGGTCTCTCTCCCTCTGAGTAACTTCACTGAGCTTGATATCTTTTTTTTTTGTTTGTTTGTTTTGGTATTTGGGTCACACTTGCGGGTGCACAGGGGTTATTCCTGGATCTGAGTTCAGAAATTGCTCCTGGCAAGCTTGGGGGACTATATGGGATTCCGGGAATCAAACCCAGTTCCATGCTGTTTTGGCCGTGTACAAGGCAAATGCTCTACCCTGTTCTTGTTCTTTTTGATTTGTGCCAATCTCTGTGGTTGATTTGCATCTCCCCAATGATTAGTGATGTAGAATATTTTTTCATGTATCTTTTTTTTTTTTTTTTTGGTGGTGGTGGGTGGTGGGTGGTGGTGGTGGTTTCATGTATCTTTTGGCTATTTGTATTTCTTTTTTGAGGAAAGCACTGTTTATCTCTTCTCTCCATTTTTTGATGGGATTGGATTTTATTTTTTCTTAGAAAGTTCTACCAGTGTCTTATATATTTTTGATATTAACTTCTTGTCAGATGAGTGCTGGAAAATAATTTCTCCCATTCTGTGCACTGTCTTTGTATGCTGGTAATCATTTCCTTTGAGGTATAGAAGCTTCATTTAATGTAGTCCCGTTTGTTTGCTTTCATTTGCTTGATTAGTGGTATCTCATCTTTAAAGATGCCTCTAACTTTAATGTCATGGAAAGTTCTTCCTTATGGATTTAGGACTGATATCCAGGTCTTTAATCCATTTTTGATTTGACTTTTGTACATGGTATTAGAAAAAGGTTTGGGTTCATTTATTTTTTGCATGTAGTTGACCAGTTTTCCCAGCACCTTTTGTTGAAGAATTTTTCCTTGTTCTACTTCATATATTTTGCTGCCTTGTTGAAGATTAACTGACCATAAACCTTAGGATCTATCTTCAGATATTCAACGCGATTCCATTGACTGTTTTAATGTTTAATGTTTAAATTCCATGCTGTTTTAATTACAATCACTTTGTAGTACAGTTTGAAAATGTGGAGAAAGTGATTGCATTTCTTCTTTTCCCTAAGGATTCTTTAACTATGTGGGGAGTGGGGTATATTATTCTATCTGCATTTCAAGAGTGATTGATCTGTTTCTTTGAACATTATAATGGGTATCCTTATAGGAACCACACTGTAAGTACACTTCTTTGGGGGAATATTGCCAATTTGATAATATCAATTCTCCTGATCAATGAACATCAGATTTGAATTTCCTCATGTCCCCTTTTATTTCTTATTCTTTGTGATTTTCTTTATATAAGTCTTTCACCTTTTTGGTTAACTTTATTCTGAGATACTTGATTTTCTGAGGCACAATTGTGAATAAGATTTTTTTATTTTTATTTACTTTTTTGGGGGGGGCACACCGGGTTGTGGCGCTCAGGGATTACTCCTGGCTACCTGCTCAGAAATAGCTCCTGGCAGGCACGGGGGACCATATGGGATGCTGGGATTCGAACCAACCACCTTAGGTCCTGAATCAGCTACTTGCAAGGCAAACACCGCTGTGCTATCTCTCCGGCCCCAGATATTTTTATTTTTATAAAAATCTCTTTTTTCTTTCATTAGTTGCTAAAGAGGGTGATTTAAGAAAGCATAATGAGGAGCTGGAGTGGTGGCGCAGGGCGTTAGGTGTTTGCCTTGCGCGCTGGCCAAGGACCAACTGCGGTTCAATCCCCCTGTGTCCCATATGGTCCCCAAGCCAGGGGTGATTTCTGAGCGTATAGCTAGGAATAACCCCTGAGTGTAACCGGGTGTAGCCCAAACAAACAACAAACAAACAAAAACAAACACAAAAGAAAGCATAATGAATCTAAGTTTTTCTGGCCTAATAACAAAGCTCTAATATATATGAATTTAAAATGGTAGAGAAAGGAAAGGAAAGAGAGAATTTCACAAAGAAAGTTTCAGTATTTGTATATCAATACTTTCAGAAACAAATATAAAGAAATCCAAAAGAGATATAGAGGTCTGAACAATGTCTACAAAATCGACCAAAATGATACTTAAATATATATATTTCTACATAATTCAAAGAAACCAAATAATAGCAATAGATAATCTGAGCACAGTGTAATTAAATTAGAAATCAAGTTAGAATCTAAATTCATAACAAAAATATACTGAAAATCCAGTAATATTTGAAAGCAACAACATTGTAAAATACTTTGACAAGAAAATCAAAAGTAGGGGCCGGAGAGATAGCATGGGGGTAATGTATTTGCCTTTCATGCAGAAGCTCATTGGTTTGAATCCTGGCCTCCCATATGGTCCCCTGAGCCTGCCAGGAGCGATTTCTGAGCATGGAGCCAGGAGAGCCCCTGGGTGTGACCCAAAAATCAAAAAAAAAAAATAGGAAAGAAAATCAAAAGTAATATTAGAAAACATTTTAAACTGAATGAAAATCAAAATTCAATATATTAATATTTGTGGGAGCTACTAAAACAATCCTTAGAGGATTTTTATATTTATATATTTAGTAAATAGATATATAAATTTACTTTACTTATATATAAATAAGTTTATAACTAACATTCTTTTGTCCTTATTTTAAGATCCTGGAAAATAAAAATTAATTCAAGGCATGTTTTTTTTCCTTCTTATAAAAATTTTTTTAATAAACAAATTCTTTAATTGGGTCACCCTGGTTACAAAGTTGTTACACAGTTACAAAGTTGTTCATGATTGAGTTATAGTCAATACCTTTCATCAGTGTACATTTCCCATCAGTGTACATTTTCTTCTCATGCTGCCTGCCTCTGTGACAGGTCTTTTTCTTTTTCTTTTCTTTTCTTTTCTTTTTTTTTTTTTTTTTTTTTTGGTTTTTGGCCACACCCGGCAGTGCTCAGGGGTTACTCCTGGCTGTCTGCTCAGAAATAGCTCCTGGCAGGCATGGGGGACCATATGGGACACCGGGATTCGAACCAACCACCTTTGGTCCTGGATCAGCTGCTTGCAAGGCAAACACCGCTGTGCTATCTCTCCGGGCCTGACAGATCTTTTTCTTACTTCTCTGTCTCTCTCTCTCTCTCTTTCTTTTCTTTTTTTTTTTTTTTTTTACTGTGAATTGCAATATTGTTACTGGAGGGGTATCTTCAGCACTCAGTTCTTTTTTTTTTTTTTTTTTCTTTTTTTGGTTTTTGGGCCACACCTGGTGACACTCAGGGGTTACTCCTGTCTATGTGCTCAGAAGTCGCTCCTGGCTTGGGGGACCATATGAGACGCCGGGGGATCGAACCACGGTCCGTCCTAGGCTAGCTCTGGCAAGGCAGACACCTTACCTCTAGCGCCACCATGCTGGCCCATCAGCACTCAGTTCTTGTCTAGAGTGATCATTTCTTTTTTTTTTTTTTTTTTTTTGGTTTTTTTTGGGCCACACCCGGCGGTGCTCAGGGGTCACACCTGGCTGTCTGCTCAGAAATAGCTCCTGGCAGGCACGGGGGGACCATATGGGACACCGGGATTTGAACCAACCACCTTTGGTCCTGGATCAGCTGCTTGCAAGGCAAACGCCGCTGTGCTATCTCTCCGGGCCCTAGAGTGATCATTTCTAACTATCATTGTCATAGTGGTCCCCTCAAGGCAAGTTTTAAAAAGGAAATAGGATTAGAATGAAAAATTTGTAAATGGAAAACTGAAAGCAAGAGAAAATATCAATGAGATCAAAGAAGTTGACAGTACATTATCTGACTGATTGGAAGAAAAAGACAGAAAAATATGTTGCCAAATATATTTTGATGTTTGAAAGAAGTCATTACATTAGATATTGCTACAAATAACAACTCCCTTTCCTGGCAGACTTGATACTATAAATTCATAATTATTTTTATGAAAGAAATAATTCTCTGAAAGACAAACTATCAAAATTTATTAAGAAGAAATAGATCATCAAAAATATATATCTAGTGGAGAAATAGAATTTTAGTTTAAATTGAAATTAAATTTGATTTCCATAAAAGAAATTTAAGATAAAATGCCTTGACTGGAGAGTCAAACTAAACATTCCCCGAACAAACAATGCCAATCTCATACATATTCAGAAGATTGAAATGGAGAGAAGTGTTCTAACTCACTATTTGATATAGTGAAAGGTATATAAGAAAAGGTATCTTATAAAAATTCCTACCCAGGCCAGAGTAATAGCACAGTGATAGGGCTTTTGCCTTGCACATGGTCCACCCAGGACAGACCCAGGATGGACCTACGTTCTATTTCTTGATCCCATATTGTCCCCCAAGCCAGAGCCAGGAATAGCCCCTAAGAGCTGCCAGGTGTGCCCCAAAGATAAAAAAAAAATTCTTACCCAGAAGCTACATTCTATGTCTTGTGAATATGGTTACAAAAATTAATTTTGGATAAATATAATCTAACAGTACTTAAAAATGATAAACTGAACTTCCCCCCAAGTATCAGGTACTTGTTTATATTTGTCAATGAACCAATGTAATTCATTCTCCTTTACAATGGAAATAGTAAACCATTTCAAAGAACATAACATCCACTTTTTTTGTTTGTGTTGGTTTTTTGGGGGGGTGTCACACCCAGCAGTGTTCAGACTGGCTCCATGCTCAGAAATCGCTCCTGGCAGGCTCGGGGGACCATATGGGATTCTGGGATTCAAACCAATGACCTTCTGCATGAAAGGCAAAATGCCTTACCTCCATGCTATCTCTCTGGCCCCATAACATCCATTTCTTGTTAGCTTAAAAAGAGATAAGGGCATTCACTCTTACCATTTTATTAATAATGCTGCTAGATTTTCTGTCAATATTAAGTGATGGAAAATATCTTATCTATACTGAAAAGAATAAAAAAGTTTGGATATCTAACACTATCTTATTTTTTTTACTTTATTTTATTTTATTTTTTTGGTTTTTGGGCCACACCCAGTGGTGCTCAGGGATTACTCCTGGCTGTCTGCTCAGAAATAGCTCCTGGCAGGCACGGGGGACCATATGGGACACCGGGATTCAAACCAAGCACCTTAGGTCCTGGATTGGCTGCTTGCAAGGCAAATGCCGCTGTGCTATCTCTCCAGGCCCCAACACTATCTTATTTTAAGTTTAATAAAGTTACAGTGTTATTGACATAAATTAGTCAAAAGAGCAAAAGAATAGAGCCTAAATTCAGGAACGTACCCAAAATTTTAAGAACAATTGACTTTAAGCAAAGGTAGAGGCAGTTTAGTGGAGAAAGTCTAGTTTAGTCAATTAAACAATGCCATAAATGAATGCCCACATGCATATAATAAAGGCATACTTTATATCATATGCAAAATTAAATATTAAATGAAGCAAAGATATGAACCTAAAATTGTATTTATAGAGGGGAAAGTAGGCAAGTTTTCTTTGTATTTTAGGCAAAATTTATTTTGGGTGTGGGAAATAATACAGTAGTGAAGGCATTTGTCTTGTTTGTGGTTAAATCCAGCTTGATCTCTGCTATTGTATGTTTTCTAAACATCTCTGGGTACAGACCTGCATGTACTATGAGGGTGGCCTGGTCCTGGCACTGTAGAGTCCAGGAGCATTTCATCTTTGAATCCTCACATAGAACTGGTCCTATTGACTTAAAAATTTCTGGGAGTGGCCCCCAGATTCCTTGAATAGAACTTGGCAGGTCCTCTAGGTTTTTGTTTGTTTGTTTGTTTTTAATGGATTTGGGGCCAGAGCAGAGAGGGTATTTGCCTTGCATGTTGCCGACCTAGGTTCAATACTCGGCATCCCATATGGTCCCCAGAGTACAATTCGTGAGCACAGAGCCTGAACACCATTGAATGTGCCCCCCAAACCCTCAAAATATGCATACACGGGCCTGGAGAGATAGCACAGCGGCGTTTGCCTTGCAAGCAGCCGATCCAGGACCTAAGGTGGTTGGTTCAAATCCCGGTGTCCCATATGGTCCCCCGTGCCTGCCAGGAGCTATTTCTGAGCAGACGCCAGGAGTAACCCCTGAGCATCGCCGAGTGTGGCCCAAAAACCAAATATATATATGCATACACACCCATGATATTATAACCATAATAAAAAATAACCATATCCAATATCTATTAAAAAATCTTTTTAATTTATGCTTGGGGGAATCCGATGCTATTAATGATAATTTTGAGGGTCACTCTGTGAGGTGCTCCGGGAACACACAGTGATCAAACTCTTGTAGACAAAGCCTGAATTCTAGCCTTTGATGCATCTCCCTGTTCCTTTTGCTTTTTCCTTTGTGTATATGGTAAAAAGCACTTAACATTAGATCTATAATTTAAAAAACTTCTCAAGTGCACAAGATTACATTGTTTCATATTATGTACATAGGCACTATATTGACCTCTAGAACTGGTTTATGCTGTACAGCTGTAAATTTATAACCATTGCTATTTCCTCCCCAATCTATGATTTTCACCAATTTAGTTTCTGATATAAGAATTTGATTATTTTAGATGTACTTATTCCTTGGGATCCTCAGAGGATGGTTTCAGATATCCTTTGGGATACCAAAATTTAAGTCACTTATTTGAATATAATTTACACAACTTCATAGTTTTAATCATGTATAGATTACATACAATGCCTAATAAAATGTCATTGCTATGTAATTATGACTACACTGTTTCTTCTAAGGAATAGCAATAATAATAAATTGGGAACTTGTTGAGTGCAACCTTTGTAGGTCTTATTATGTAGTTTGTATTTTTTATCTGTGTTGGTTAAATTTCTGAATCTTGAATAATGAGGACTCACTCAACTTTTTAAATGGAATAAAATACACATTGACAGACAAATGGAAAAAGAAAATGTAATATACATATACAATGGAATATTATTCAGCCTTAAAAAATAAAGCAGTCTTACCATTTAAAACAACATAAATGAGGGGCCGGAGAGATAGCATGGGGTAAGGCGTTTGCCTTTCATGCAGAAGGTCATGGTTCGAATCCCGGCATCCCATATGGTCCCCCGTGCCTGCCAGGAGCAATTTCTGAGCATGGAGCCAGGAGTAACCCCTGAGCACTGCTGGGTGTGACCCAAAAACCACAAAAAACCAAACCAAAACAAAACAAAACATAAATGAACATGGAAGATACTATGCCAAATAAAACAAGCCAAGAGAGGTAAATTATTCTTAAATATCAGAAACTGAATTAATAAAACATATGAACCTATCAGTTACATCCCATCAAAATTTAAGGAAATTATCTGCCTACAATAGATTTTCAAGAAATCAAAAGATAAGTCAAAAACTTAGTTGTGGGGTATATATTTGCCAAGGACATAATATTCAAAAGTCTCTTATTCAGAATTACATTAAAAACTCAGGAAATTCAATAATAAGGAAACAAACAATGTATTAAAATGGGTAAACTATATACTTCACCAAAAACTCATATGCTTGGAAAATAAACTTGTGAATAAAAGATCGATCCATTAGTCTTTAGGGACATGCAAATTAAAGCCACAAGAAACTCCATGTAATTTATTATTTTAATTAGATTATTTTGAAAACATTGATTTGTTTTGCTACTCAAAGCTAAAAACTACACCAGGATGTCAGGCCTCTGAGATTGATGAGACTGGGAGAACAGAGTAGGGGTAAACAGTCAAAAGACAAGTAGACAGTCACATATAGCAGACTTTCATATACTAATTAGAATGAATTTCTCAGAATGACATGTTTGATTACACATGGTCAAGAGTAATATAATACTTTAATCATTTATTCATCCACTCGCCTTATTGTATTTCAGCAATGTTCCAGGCCTTCAGGATTTAGAGTTTAACACGACATGTTCTATCTTAATAGAGCTTAAAAAATAATGGTAATAAGAGAGATGGAGAGCTCAATGGATGAGGAAGGCCTGGGCTTAATCCCTAGCATAGATCACCCTCCCCTACAGCATCACCAGACCAGTTAAGGTCCCTGATCACTACCACCTGTAATCCCCAAACGAAAACAAAAGCAGTTAGTTAAGGCGTGGTATAAGATGAATATTCTTATTTAAATTTTTTTATTTTGGAGGGGGCTTAGCTCCAAATAGGGCTTAGGACTTTCTCCTGAAAGACCTAGTGGGCTATATGTGATAGCAGGAATTGAACCCAGGTTAGCCATGTACAAGGCAAGTGCCTTACCCACTGTGTAAATTCAACTGCGTTACAAAGGTTTTACAGGAAGAATTTGAAGAAGGGACAGTTGTCCTGGGAGAACCAACTGTCAGAGAGATGGCTCTAGGCAAGATGATACAGATGATGATACAAGGTGATGATTTCCAACAACATAACTTAGGTCTCCTTATCCGCTCCTGTGAACCAGTTGCTTTGTTTATTTGCTAATTTATTTGTCTTGGGCCACACCTGACTGCTTAGGGCTGTCAAATGCCTTCCCACTCAGGAATAATTCTTGGAGAAACTCATAGGAACTGTATCTGGTGCCAAGGATGGGATTCAGGCCAGGTTGCATGCTAAGCAAGTGCCCTACCTGCTGTACTCTCTCCAGTCCCTGAACAAATAACTTCTTAGGTGTCCTCACTGACCCTGTCCCTCAGTGTGTTTTTTGTCTCATAGTACAATTTTACTCTTCGCGCCTCAGCTACCAATCTCTCTAAGATTATCAGGATGCATGCTTCTCTCCCTCTTTTCCCTTCCCTTCTCCCCTTTCCCCTCCTTCCCTTTCTCTTCCCTCCTCTTCTCTCCCTCTTATTTCCTCTACCCTGTCCTCCCCTCTCTCTCTCCCCTCCATTCCCCTTCCCTCCTTTTATCTCTCCCTCCTCTCCCCTTCCCTCCTCTCTTCTCCTCTTCTCTTCCTTCCTCTCCCTTCCTTACTTTCCCTCCCATCTCCCTCCCCTTTCCTGTCTTCTCCACTCTTCTCCTCTCTTCTATCTTCCTTTTTTTTTTTTTTTTTTTTTTAGATCTTTGTTTGTTTGGGTTTTTTTGGTTACACCCAGCAGCTCTCAGGGGTTACTCCTGGCTCTACGCTCAGAGATCATTCCTGGCAGGCTCGGGGGACCATATGGGATACCATATGGGATTCACCGTCCTGCATGCAAGGCAAATGCCCTACCTCCATGCTATTTCTCCGGTCCCCCTTTTTTCTAGTTTTTGAATCGAGTCCAGTGCTCAGAATTTACTTCTTGTTCTGTGCTAAGGGATCACTGCTGGACCAGCCAAAAACAAGGGAAGTGCCCCATTTACTGTATAATATCTCCAGGTTCACTTACCTTTTCTTTATAGTCTGTATTCCAGTTGTAATCTCACAGTTATGCATGCACTCATTTGTTTTCCCTCTCTAGTGGAGCATACTGTCCAGAAGGAGACTGCTTCTGTGTGATTTACTAAGGTTCTCTGCTTCATCACCTGATACAATATCCACACACACCTTCACAGAGAATGAGTGACTAAATGTATGAATGAGTCTGTAGTTTGAGAAGTTGGAAAAGTTGCCCTGGATTCTGGCTAATAGTATTTGAGGATGGAAGGGGTCTGCTATGTAAACCCCTAGGATGCCAGCAGGCGGGGGATGAGAGGTGAGTGTCCCATGGAATTCTCCATGTGGAGAAACCTTCGAGCTCATGCAGGTGTGACTCACACCATTCTGCCTGCCAGGCTGTGGGTGAGACCAGCTGGTTCTCAAGACCATCAACCATCTTGGCAGTGAGAGCTCTTCTTCCACGGCCTTACTAGCTCTGTGAGGACTACTCTTACTCAATTTTAGGGTTGTTTTGGGTATTGTTTGTAGGTGGTGAATGCCCCAAACATATTTCCTATATTTCCTAGTGAATTCTTTTTTTTTGTTTTTTTGGGCCACACCCGGTGACGCTCAGGGGCTACTCCTGGCTATGCCCTCAGAAGTCGCTCCTGGCTTGGGGGACCATATGGGATGCCTGGGGATCAAACCGCAGTCTGTCCTAGGTAGCGCAGGCAAGGCAGGCACCTTACCTCTAGCGCCACCGCCCGGCCCCTTGTGAATTCTTATAAAGTATTCTAGACTAGAGGAGCAAATATGGTTTAGGATAAAAACAAACAAACAAACAAACAGTGAGTTGCCTCAACACATTGAGTTGTGTGATCTTTTTTTTTTTTTTCTTTTTGGGCCACACCCAGCGGTGCTCAGGAGTTACTCCTGGCTATCTGCTCAGAAATAGCTCCTGGCAGGCACGGGAGCCCATACGGGATGCCGAAATTTGAACCAACCACCTTAGGTCCTGGGTCAGTTGCTTGCAAGGCAAACCTTGCTGTGATATCTCTCCGGCCCCCGAGTTGTGTGATCTTAATATGGAAAAAAGGGGAAAAATTAACCTTTTTTTAAAGCTTTCAATGGGATAAGATAATAAATTATTTAGAACAGAATCCAGTGATTTTGTAGTTTTGCCAGAATTACTATTGAGGTAGTGTATTAAGAGAATTTTTGTCTCTGATATTGAGACAACTGAGGGAGGTTTTTCTGGAGAAAGTACCCTGGAAGCATGTTATAAAGTCAGCACAGCAACAATCCAGGGGAGCAAGAGAGGAAGAATGGGGCCTGGAGAGATAGCACAGTGGCGTTTGCCTTGCAAGCAGCCGATCCAGGACCAAAGGTGGTTGGTTCAAATCCCGGTGTCCCATATGGTCCCCCGTGCCTGCCAGGAGCTATTTCTGAGCAGACAGCCAGGAGTAACCCCTGAGCATCACCGGGTGTGGCCCAAAAACAAAACAAAACAAAACAAAAAAAACCAAAAAACAAAAAACAAAAAAAAAAAAAAGAGAGGAAGAATGACTCAGATTCATGAATTAAAAAGACTCCAGCAAAATAAAGGGCCAACATGCTCTGTGGCCTGAGTGGGCCAGAGTGCAGGGTCTATGGACAGATGTGACCAGAGATGGCTATGAAGAATTTGCTGCATACAGCATGTGTATGTGTATGTCCTGCCCATCCATTGTGAGTGCAAGGCTATGTGAACTTTGTGGGTGTTTGGAGATCATCTTCTGAGCATTAGGCTTCCCTGCATTCAGGACATTGTGGTCACAGCCCATCCATGCAGGTAAGGAAAACATCAATACTCTGGAAATAAGATGAAGAAATAACTGCATCTCTCAATGTCATCTAGGGACATTGCAGAACAAGCCCCCTGGGCATTCTTTAATGACCAAAGAGTGCAGCCTGCGTGACTCACTCTTCATCACTGATTACAAGCCCAGGCATTGAGTTACTTGTTAACTTGATAATTTTTTTTTCTGGTGGAAATTTTATTGATTTATTCCTGAAAGGAAAGACAATTTCCAATGTTGTCGTATTACTGAGCTGTCAGCACATTACCTAAACTTGTCTAAACTAATAATTGCATTCTAACATTGGGGGGGGGGATCCAAACCCTCTAAATGCTGAGTTCTTTCAATATTTTCACATCCACTTGACTCTCTACCTCTCTTATTACTAAAGTCAATCAAACTTTAATGCTTGCTCAGACTATATTTGCATGAAAACCATGTTTTAAGCCTTCTGAAAGGCATATTTTGAGGTTGCTGTTTCAGCTGTAAATCCCTGTGAAGGCATGAGTTTTGGACCAGGAAGTCTTATTCTTGGAATGTCCAGCTGGGAGGTACTAGTATACTGGAGATGGCTGGAAAGGTTATTGAGCAAGTTAGAAAATAGTGGAAGTTGGGGGTCTAATAAGGACCTCTGTAGCTCTGGTTGAGGAGAACCAGCACAGACACAGAAGAACTGACTTAGCTAAATTCAACAGTGCTTTGGAGTGCAGGCCTGGTGGGGTCCAGTGTGGACTGTAGTCTGTAGGATTTAGCCAGTCCTACTACTACATGACAGGTATGTATATGTGATATGTATGTTTTAAGTGTGCGTGTAACTCAAATGCCCTTTGAGTTATTTCTCTCTGGCCCATTAAATTATTTACATATTCTTTTTTCCCCTTCCTTCTCTTTCATTTTTTATGCTTTCCCCGATCAGGTCACACACAAGCTGGGTTGTGGAACTTGCACATTGGTTGTGACATTTGACAGAGGTTTCCCACCAGAATGTACTGCCTGCATCATTGACCTATTGCTCCCTGTGGATCAATATTGTGTGAACATGTGTTCACCAGGGGCTTCTGATTGCAGTACTTTACACATCTGGCTGCACTATAACCGGAAATCACTTGCAATATTGAGGATCACAAAAAAATGGAAAACCAGATACAAACAGAACTATGTCCAACCTAGGTGTATGTAGTGTGAGCAGGACTGGCACACATACAGGACAAACAGAAGGTGTCCCTGTAGCAGGTTACATTCAAGATTGTTAAATATCCACACTTACGTTGTTCAGTGGAAATCCACTGAAGACACAACCAGAGCAGTAGTACAGTGGGTAGGCCATTTGCTTTGCAGATGTCCAACCCAGGTTCAATCTCCAGTACCCTACCTGGTATTTTGAGCCTTTCAGGAGTGATCGCTAAGTGCAGAGCTAAGAGTCAGCCCTATCCATAACCTGATATGGCCCAAAATAAAACAGAAAAGCAAGAATCTATTGTAGGCAGAGCTGGCCAACATCTGGGAGTACACACAGCCTCTCATTATGGTTCCCCACGTGAGGGACAACTCTAATGCATATTGATACTTTCCTAGACTTCCAAACTTTGGAGAGAGATGACCTTCTGTGCTGTTCACACTCCCACAGTAGAGCTCAATCATTCTCCGTTCTCTCCCCCAGCCATTGTTTCTGGAAGCAGGAATGTGTCTGAGCCTGTGCCATGCACATGCACTTAAGAAAGACATCTGTTAGGAAGCAGTGGTGCATAGCTATAGATACAGTACACATGTCACTTTGGGGGGGGTTCCCCACATCCAAAGGTCACATGATCAGACCTGTGCCCAGGCTGGAGTGGGCATATGCTTCCCAGAGAGGCTCCAGGACAAAAAAAAGATGAGGCTGTACAGCTTTGGTAAGGTTCCTGACACAGGCTGGTCGCTACAGACCTGGAGCTTGTGGGCTCCTAACAAGTTCCTTCTCCAAAAGAGATTCCAGATCAATACATCTGTCTCAATTTAGGGATTTATTTGAACATCTAGAAATGTTTCACACAAAAAGAAACTCTGGGGAGCTGTTAGAAAACCCTATAAGCTCAGTCTCATCTGTTTCTCTGGTAGAACGCTAACATGATTAATTATATTGAATCTCTTCCATCTGGGAGGGAACAGAGATTGGTTATTACTGAAACAATCCTCATTCTCGATATGAAACTTTCTTCCTTGTTCACCAGGCTTCTGACATTGCCTGTAAATATTCAGAAAACCTTGCTCAACGCTATGATATCCCAAGCAACTTTTGTTTTTAGTAACAATTATCAAGGGAAGCAAGTTCCGAACTTATTGTAAAGTTTTAAAAGTTAATATAGTGAGGTACTCAGTCAGGATAGGTACCAATTCCCATAGAAACAAACTCATACATCAACAGCAAATGAATATTTGACAAGGGTGCAATCTTTTGCTGGTAAAATATTAGTCTCTTCAACCAGTTATTCTGGGAGAATGGAAACTCACATGAAAAAGAATAAAATTGAACTCCTTTCACACTATAAAAAATTAATTCAAAAATGAATCAAAGATCCAGATGTAGGAGCTAAAGCTATAAGACTCTTAAAAGAAAACATAGAATCAGTCTTTAAAAACTTGAATTTGGCAATTTTTTTTAAATCTATAAATACAAAGTACAAGCAAAGGAAGAATAGCAAGTAAATTGGGCTTCTCCAAAACTTAAACAATGCATCAAAGAGATTTATCAATGAAAAAATAATTTATAAAACAAGAGAAAATATTTGTAAATCATATCCCTGGTAAGGGCCCAATTCCTAGAACTATGAATAACTATAAACATAACAGTTAGAATTAACAACAAAATAAAATAAGTCAGAGAGATCATTCAGCAGATGGGGTGCTTGCCTTGCATGCAGCTGAACCAGGTTCAATCCCTGGTACCCCGTATGGTAATTTGAGCCCCACCAGGAGTGATCCCTGAGGGTAGTGTTAGGACTAAGTCCTGAGCAAGGTGGGTGTGGCTCCAAACAAACAGAAACAAACAAAACAACAAAATGACAACTTAAATTAATAATGGACAAAGGATTTGGACAGACATATCTCCAGGTAAGATATACAAAATAAAATTATAAACAAGTATTACTTGTATTACTGTATTATTGGGGGGCATGAGGTATCAAAGATAAAATCTGGAGCACTCCAAATTTCTGAGCCATCTCCAGCCTACTGGTGTTATAATGAGGACTATAAAGAAAATGATAAATATTGGTGAGAATGTGTGGAAATTGAAACTTTACTACATTGTTGGTAGGAATGTTAGATGGTGTGCTCATTGGTGATTCCTCAAAAGCCTAAACATAGAATTGCTAGGGGACCCATCAATCATACTCTTCGATCTGTACCTCAAGAATCAGAAACCAGGACTCCAGTAAATATTTGGATCTCAATGTCCATAACAGCCTTATTCTCAAGAGGCCAAATGCCAAATAACAAATCCATCATAAAATGGAATGAAGCATTGGCATTGACGATGATAAACCTTGAAAACATTATGCTAAGTGAGAAAGGCCAACAGAAATGGTCACATATCGTTCAGTTCATGTATGGGAACTTTTGGGAGTAAGTAAATCTGTAGAGACAGAACACAAATTGCGATCGTCAGGGCCTGTGGGCAGGGAAGGGGAAATGCGAAATAATTACTTAATGGTTTTTGGGACTTTCTCTTGTGGTGATGAAAATACGTCTAGATAGAGGATGTCTGACTAACACTGTGGAGATATTAAATGTGACCGAATCTCTTCCTTTAAAGAAGTTGATTTTATGTTAGGTACATTTTACTCTCCAAAAAATAATAAAAGAAAAAAGAGATTAAAGTGAAACAGCAGCAGAACCCCCCCCCCCCCCCCAACTCTCTCCAGGCGCTGGGACAGATCTGCTCAGATTTCAGTAGCAAGTTCAAGTGCAGCATCTCCAGGCCTGGGGAGGGGGTGGGGCTCCGACAGCCCTGGAGCTTGGCAGTAGGCCTGGTGGGCTGATCTTCTCTGGAGGTTTTACAAGGCTCTCTGACTCCTCCTCCACCTGGGCTGGAGCAGCCTGGCCCATCTCCACGGGACTCGCTTCTCCCCCACAGTGTAAGCAGATGGCCAGCCAGGCTCTGATCTGACTTCCTAGTGCCCTGAGGGGCCGGCCAAGGCTGGCTGGAGTGGGACTTCAGGCTGCACAGACAAGGCAGATCCTTCCTCCTAGCCCAGTGAACAAGGCTGTTCCTGGCAAGCACTTGGGATCACCTCCAGGAAGCCAGGTAAGGGAGATGGCCTGTAAGTTCTGGCCTGTAAGCCTGTAAGCCAGGTAAGGGAGATGGCCTGTAAGCTCTAACACCTTTGAGATAAGGGTGGTCCTGTACTGGTGTTACACCCACAGGGAAGACAGAGCTATTGGCAAAAGGTGTGGGGAGACTGCTTAGTGTATACTTGATTTTAGTGATAACACAAACATCACCTTCTCAGGGAAGCCTTCTGAAGAACTTAGGCATTCTCCAGGCCCCCTGCACTCCTGATAGAACCATTGCAGGATGATGGTGTGAGCGTAGACTGGTTTCTAGAATGTGGACTCCCTTGCAATGGAAGGGATTTCCTTCTTAAGGTCTCACTTCCATGTTAATGATCCTATGGATGTCTTGGGGATACACTGGTCTGGGGAAGAGGGCTAGTCCTTTGTTTTGCCAGGCAAATGCCAGTTTGCAGTAGTACAAACACATATATGCACACACATATATAAATACATACAGTCTCAAGGAAATTTTAGTCTGTTTTTCTATCCAGGTCATAACTTTAAACTCTATAGAACTAGGTTGGCAATAGGCAATAGGGTGGACCTGGGGGGCTCATACTACCAAACTTAACCCATGGCAAGCCCTGACTTTGAGGGGATTGCCTTCTTAGCCTTCATTCAGTCCACAGGAAGTTCTGTGGATTTGCGTCATCTCCCATTCAGACCTTTTACTTATCATAATTCTGCTTCTTTGTGATCTCCTCCTTTCTCAAACTGAGGCTATTCCATTGGTTGGGTGGGGTCCCTGGTCCTCATTGATATTAGTATCCCTATTCATTTACTAATATGTGGCTGACAGGAGGGGGCCTGAACTCTGAGTGGATACTTGCTTTTGTATTTGTTTCTTTACGATTCTCCCAAACTCTTTTAAACAACCAATCATTTTGTACTGCAAGTGTTAATCTCCTGCCCTCAAACTTCAATGATCTACATATAAGATTCATACCTTGCTCACATATTTTGGACTCTATTATTCTGGAATAGTGTCTGATTATTTTCTAACCTTAGCTTACAAAATCCTTTTCTATTGGTTTGCCTTGGAGAGTTCTATTTCCAGTTTCCTCCCCTCTTTAACCCTTATCTGCAGCAATTGGGGTAGAGGAGAATAAAAACTCTTGGTACAAATGGACACAGGTGTTAAAAGTTCAGTTTACCATAGGGGATACCCGGCTGTTGATAGACACAGATCACTGTTCTAGCCTCCCATCGAGGCAAGAAAGACAGACCAAAGACAGACCCAGGGTAAAAGCTCTCAGTTTAGTACAGATTTTCCCAAATGTATTTGACCTACCATCCTCCTTTTAGGAAAAAATACTTAGCAACCCCCCATTTATTTAAGCTAGCAAAGGGAGGTTCCCCCTAATGGCACCAGAGGCAACTGCCATCATCCAGAGCTCCCAATGTGTTGCCACCTCTGGTCTGGGTTTGCTGGGGAGCAGAGAGGCTGCAGAGACCATAGTGAGATAAATCTAGATGGGAAATGCATGATACTTTGAGAATAGACAATGGGAGCCTAACCTTGTACTTGGAGAAAGACTTCCAGGATGAGGTGATGTCTGAGTTCAGCCATCACAGCAAATGATAATTTCCAAAAGAATGTCCATTTGTCCTTTGGCCCCAATTTTCTATAGTTTCTCATATTCTAATAGACCAGAGAACTGGCCTCTAAGTGTCACCTCCCAATGCCTTATCTATTAAACTTAAGTTTGAGGGCCTCAGTTGAAACATTAACTGACTACCATGGCTGTAGATAGTCTTCTGGGGTCTTGGGCACATGTGGAGATGTGGGGTTCTGGAGGGTCCCAGAAAGCCCTGGGGTTGGTGAGTGTTGTCACTTTCCTCACTACCTTTCAGCAGATTCTCAGGCTTAGCTTGATGTTGAGATAGAGAATATTGTACCTTTGTAACTCAACTAGATGAAATTACTATGTCAAGGACTAAATAGGAATGCAGTGGGACTCATAAATCATCCTGGAAGTGTCTATTTCTCTTGTGACAAAGAAAGGAGTCCTTATTCTAAGTGTATCCCTCAAAATTGGAGAGACCAGAGAGAAGCATCCAAGATGCCTCACACTCCTCCGTTCAGGTAGTTTGGGTTTGATAACCGTGACTAGTGTTTTAGATGGGCTGAGGTTCAGGTCTTAAAAACTTCAGCTGATGAACTGAGTGAGCTTTTCTTTTCTACATTTAATAAGTAATTTCATATGGCTTTGGGGATGCTATAAAAGGTTTAGTTTCAGGGGCTGGTGGTACTGAGGAGTGTTCCACATGGAACAGAGGATTAGAGAAATGATTCAGGATGATATAGGTTGAGCATGAAGGGAAGGGAAAGCAGTGGGGTTGATTTTGATTTGCATATGGCTAGTATTGCTGTTTGGTCATGACTATGAGATGAAGGCAAGGGATGGGCTCATATTTTCCCTCTATGGTGATAATGATGACAATGATGATGATGAGTTATAAGGTACAAAATATGAGTGGTACTTTTGATATTTTGTAAAAGGATACTGCTCTGACTTTGTCCTAGCTTTTAGCTGTGTCCCAATTTCAAGTACACAGGAGACCTACTAGAGATGTCTGTCTTGTGGTTCTACAAAGACACAGAAGAATACTGGCTTGTTTTCTGTATTCTGGGATAGGTCACTTTCTACTTTTCAAGGCCTACTACATTCCAATCAGGAGGGAAAAGAGTAGACAAACTGTGGCCTCTTCTGTACCCCAGTATAGCCAGGATTAGGGCCAATATGCTGTAACTAACAGTGAGGCAGAGTTTTTAAGAGCAGAGATGGGTAAGAACGGAGCTTTGCCCTATTCCCAGCCTTTCTTTTCAGTAGCATCTGAGCTTAAATTTGTCGCAATCTTCTCCAACTAAGCTTGTCCTTTCTTATGCTACTCTGAGACATCCATAAATGTCTAGAGTTCTCAGAGTGTCTGGAAAAAATGGTAGTCGGTTTTAGGATGGTCTTTTTACCTGCTGGAAATATGCTAGTTCTTGAAACTTAGAAGGCAAATAAAGGTGGATGTCTGGTTTCAGACAAGGACAGTTAAGCAGGATCTGTGGCCGACCTCTCCCCAGTTGGCCTTCCAGGTGCTGGTCTTTATAGGGAGTGACTTTTCAGAGAGGCTTGAAATTTAGACCCCTTACCACTTAGAACCTGGTAACCTCTGGGCCAAAACCTTTGGATTTTGGGGCCTTTGGGACTTTTCTGAGAGGGTCATATCTTAGTCATGTGGATATTCACAGGGTCAGGAGAATCACAAATAGCCATATCTAGACTAAAGAGAACCACCTGGGGTTTCTTAGTTTGGAGAAGAGAGAGGGTATTTAAGTCTCCTGACAGCGTGCATCTTATTTTTCTTTCACCACTCAAGCTCTCTCAGCCTCTTGATTCTGAGCCAGAAAAGAGCCTGTTTGGTGGTGGTCCACACACTAGACAAATCTAATCTTTGCTGGACCCTGGAACTTTCCCAGAAGTGCATACTTACCTGAAGGCCTCTCTGGGCCTTCAATTGGAATCCTAGGCCTGGGCCTGGGACATGCGCTTGGCTTTGCTTCCAGACTCAGCCTGTGCCAGTACAAAGCTTGTCTGACTGATTGTTTCTTTAGGAGCCAATAGTTTTATTGTTGATTTTGGCATCTCCTTCAGCTCTGAGATAAGAAGAGGAAGCTGGGCCTTTGAGCATGGTAGATGGCCTTGCCAAGTGACAGTGCTGTGATTTAGGGAAGACTGCAGGACCCCCAGCATCCTGCTGATGTAAGAGTGGTGACAGACAGTCTCTGTTAGTCCATGATTCCCAGGTTCTTTACTATTTTCTAGACTGAAAATATTGAGTAATAAAGACTCATAGTTGGAAATAGAAGGAAAGGGAAGGAAACTCCCCACTATACCTTAGTATAGTGCAAAGTTTTGCAAGGTTATTTTTTTTAATAGGAAAACTGGGTCTTTGTATTGCTGAGTGACAAGAATGTTACAGAGAATGCAGGGAGGTTAAGATAAAGGTTGTTCTCTGTGGGCCCTTTTAAATGAAAATTGGGCTCTTTGCATTTCTTATTGATTGACCAGAGTGTTACAGAGAATGCAGGGGTCATACAGAGAGGTCTGGCTATTTGCCATAAGTATTGCCTATTATCTGATTCTTCAGTGAGTCTAAGATCTGTGCAGAATTTAAGATGTTGGATCTTGTTAACTTCCCTTTTATCAGAAAGAGCCCAGAAATTTGTAGGAATGTTAAAAATGTAGCACGGGCTGTTAAAAATGTAGTATGGGTGGTGAAAAATAGGACACAGCAACTGGCAAGGGGAAACTGAGACTTCCTTTTTCACTGCTGGAGCTGTTTTACCCAGAAAGGCTCACTGGGTTGCCAGTTGAATGGCTGCCCACAGTCAGGTGTGTGTAGGAGGGCTGTCCATCAAGCAGTGTGCGAGCTGCTCAGCACCTCCAGGAATTCACCTGGGCTATACCTGTCTTCATACTGCTACTAGAGTCTGCCCATGCTGCTCAGCCTCCAACTTGTCAACTTGTGCCTGTGTTTCTCCAGGCCTTGCATGAGTTTTCTGTGGCACAGGAGAGTCACCCTGTTATCATCCTGTTAAAGGAGGGGAAGTCGAAAGGAAGAGGATCTGGAATGGTTAATGAGAACAAAAGAATGTTGTTTGTGTTGTTTGGTGTAAATCCTCTGAAATCTTAAATTTCATGGCCCTGAAACAGGACCCAGTTTCAGGAGGATTCAGGAAGGCAAAGGGCAAAGAATAGAGCTTGGTGCCTAGCAAGGGGGGTTGGGTGGGTGATGGGTGGAAAAGCTGCACCCCCACCAAATTCTTGTCTTTGGTGCTTGTGTCTGGTAGGGTGGGACTAATGCAGATATGTTCAATTATTGAGGGGCTGATTGAGGTCCACTCGTCTATATGTAGGAGGCTCCAGGTACATATATAGCTATGAGAGTGGAGGTGACCTAAACCCCAAGACAACTGGCAAGCTGAGTGAATCAATACATTTTATGTGAGACTGAATTGGGGGGGGGAGGGTTGGAATCCCACCACTGTAGTATAAAATAATAAAGTGGCCCTTTGGATGGAGCTGGATAGTGATGGGATGAATGGAGGGGCCTTTCTGTGCCGTCCCAACACCATGTTTCTCCAACCCCCACCAGCTGGCGGGTCTACCGGTTCAGGGTGGCAGCAAGGAGAAAATCCACTCACAGTCAGGCTTCTTCAGGAGATAACATCTTTATTTGCCCTGGCCAACAT
The DNA here is from genome assembly GCF_024139225.1 of Suncus etruscus. NCBI lineage: Eukaryota > Metazoa > Chordata > Mammalia > Eulipotyphla > Soricidae > Suncus > Suncus etruscus. Next base: position 67,989,926 of record NC_064862.1, read on the forward strand.
ATGTGGCTTATATCATAACCATTTACGCTGGATTCCTATTCAGCCCTGCATTGTGCCTTGTCCCTCAGAGATCTCCTCCTGCTTCCTCCTCCATCCTGCATCCATGCAAATTCCCTTTTTGCCCCTGAGGCCAAATCTTTTGTAACCTCCCCAAGACCCCTCCCAGAAATAGTAGGTAAGGTTACATGAATAATGCAGGGTGGGGTTACACACCACAACCTAACATTCATAAGACTGGTCCTACTACTGTGTGATTCCCCAAACGTCAAAGGGCTGTGCATGAGATCAGCTTTTATCTCTACCACTCTCCATGGTAGAAATAGGAAATGTCTTGTGTAATTGTAGAAGAAACTGTCTTGACACTCTGTTGAGCTGGTCCCTATACTTCAGAATAAAGGCACAGACTTATGGGAATTCCTGGAACCCTCAGTATGGAGTTTGGTGCCTCTTGGGCCAGACTAGAGGAAACTCTTCTCTGGGGTGTCCTTCTCATAGGGTTACAGAAAACAGAAGAAAATGTAGGTGGGGAAAGAAAATGAATAAATCACTATTTTGTATTACTCTAACTCAGGAGACAACTATTTACTTATTGAGCTGCTGTCCCTGGACAATAGGCCATTAGTGGCTACAGACTGTTGACATTTTATTAGCACTAACAGGTGTGGGTTTACAGATTTTGCATTTAATACCAGGACACAAACTTCTCAGCTTGTTTCGATGAAGATAAATCCTGTTGAAGACCCTCACAAAGAAGGCAAAGGGCCTGTTCTAGCCCCACAGAGTGGCAGATAGGTGGGGACAACAGTGACTATGGGGAATGGGGTCCCTCCTCCACCTGGAAAGTGTGAACTTGAACCGCTCATTTGGGTGAGTGAACAGGCAGGGATAGGTCCACCCCAGGAGCTCAAGAAGAACACTCCAGGCTGGGTAACAGCACATGCTAAAGCTGGGACTATGTGGGGTGGGAGTGAGGTGTCTGTGTGTCTGTGGGGGCCAGTTTCTCCTCTCTTGCCACCCACACCTATTTCCTTCCAGTGTCTGCATCAACTTCCAGCTGGGTGTTGGCCTGTCTGCCAGGGTGCCACACTGCTGAGCATTGTTTCTGATGCTCTCCTCCTCTTTCCTCATGATTAATTTGTTTCTGTGTTTCCTGGGTGCCAAGGGTGCTGGGCTCCTGTTTCCCTGTTTGTTCCCTGTGTTTCTAGCAGTGCACTGGGCACTATTTGTGAATGGATGGGGCAGAAGATTCTTAGAAATCTTTTTCCTTTTCTTTTTGGGAGGGGAGGGTTTCTTCCAAGTTGTGCTCAGGTAGCCTGGGCACAATTTCTGACTAGGTCTGACAACCTAGCCTGAGGGAGGACTTGGGCTTCTGGTAATGCTCAGCAGCTTCTGGTGATTTTGGGGCTACTGGTAGTAATTCCCTGTTACGTGGGATTTGTGGTGCTATTTAGATTTTCTGCACAGTCACTGTCTCCTCACCCCACTGGACAGAACCTGGTGTGGCATTCTGGAAGAGAGAGTTAGAGGTCAGGGTCTTGTGGTGATGTCAACATTTGTTCTCCTGTCCTGCCAACTTTGCACCAGCCTTGAGGGGTACTTTTCTAGTCACTGATTTTTGTGGCCATTTTTCTCACCCATTTGCAATGCCCCTGGATGCCAGGGTCCTCCCAGGCTGCCTGGCTTCAGACCTTGGTCATGTTCTCCCTAGCAGTCTTCAGCATGGCTGTCATAGGAGCACAGACCCCTAAAAGGGTGAACTGAGAGGTGATTTCAGAACCTTCAGTTTGCTAATAGTCCCTCTGGCTTGGATTCTGGGGAGTTGGTGGAACCATGACTGAAAACTAACTCATCACCACTGTATCACCCACAGATGTGCAGGTGGTAGAGAGATCCCCACCCCTTGCTTCCCAGCTCCCATTTCTGGGGTAACTTCCTAAATTGTCCCTTTCAGATTATTTTATTTAAAATTTTGAAGATCTAAAATTAGACCAGAGTGCTGCTTATATCTTTCGGATATCTGCAATTTGGTGTAATAAATGACAAATGTGTAATACAAAGAGTGCCAAGAGGCTCCCACCTCAGAAATAAGCTTCCAACTTTTCTCTTGCAATTTCTCTACATTAGCAAACGTCAACATTTATATTTCCAACTGTTAAGACATGCCAGAATGTACGGCTTAGGACTTGACCATGACTATCAGAACACTCCAACTGGGGCTCTCTGGAGAAAACACTCGTCCAGTAAGGAAAACAGCATGGACTGGATGTTTCAGACAGATGGTATTTCACATAGAGGAAGTGATCCATGAGACAGGAAGCTGAAACCACAAGAATTCACCATAGCCAAACACCTACCATGCCTAGGCACACAGAACAGATGGAATCCCCTCGCTCTAGTGGGGAGGAATGGGACTGGAACCCCGAGGGGGTCCTGGCTGAGGAGTTCTGAGAGTCAATGCAGCATGGCACAGCTGTGGCTGCTGGCACTTCTTCTGGGGGAGCCAGGCTGGCGCTGAGCTGTAGAGCAGAGAGGCAGCAGCAGAACAGGAAAGTAAGCTGGAGCCTGATCTAGCCTCCCCTGCTTTCTCCCTCCTCCCTTGCCCATCTCCCGTAGGCCCTTGGTCACACCAACAGGAAGCCAGGGGTAGGGGTGCCAGGGAGAAGACCACTTTCCTCATCCTGGCAGGTATCTGTCTCCTGAAATACTCAAACTAAGAATTCTTAGGAAATAACTAGGCTCACAAAAGTAGATTTGTAGACAGGTAAGTTTTGAGGCCAGGAAGGACTTGCGTCTAACCCCTAAGGGCCAACTGCTAAATCAACCTCAGAGACCAAAGCCCCTGTTCTGAGACACTGTGGGGAGTTGAGAAGGGGCATGAATAATGGCATATGAGGCATAGATGTCTACCAGGCTATCAGGTAGCATCCAGGTTAATAAAGGTAGAGTACTCTGAGAGGACCCCAGGCTAAGGTCCCTTTCTTCTATAATATGCTTTTCCAGATTCCAAAATGGTGGGATTGATTTTATTAATGAGAACTGGGAAAGAGACTCTGAGGGTTTGGGCAAGGTAGCAGGAATCATCCTGTAGGATTTCCTTGCAAATACTTTTTTTTTTTTTTTTTTTATTAAATGGCTCTTTGGGAGTATCTTCAATTGTATGAATGCCAAGCACACTGTTGATCCTGAAGGTGGCTTTACTTGGAGATGCCAGCAGAGGCCAGAGGACTCTGGGACTGTGAGCCTTGGAGAACATGCATCTTGGGAAATATCTGTTCTTGCCTCATCTTCCTCACTCACCCGGGTCTTTGAGGTAGGAATGTGACTCTAAACTCTTGTGGGAAGATGGACAGAAGTTGCAGAGTGTGGGGAAGGAGAGTGTGTTCTTTGATATCATTTTTTATTGCTAGTGGATTGGGGGCTCTGGGCATCTGAAGGGGTAGAAAGGAGGATTTGGGCAGGCGAGAGTGGGCTGGAGGGACCTGTTAGTGGGGAAGGGGAGGCTATTGATCTATGTGATTTTGCCAAAGTCTAAGTTGAGGCACTTAGTGCAGCTGGTCTGGATGCTTGGGTGGTCCTGTCTGTCAGCAGAAAGATCAAGGGCTCATGCCCTCCCCTCTCCATCTCTCACTGACATTGAAGCCCCTGGAGATGATCCAGCATGGTTTCTCTAGAGGGCAGAGTGCATGACCCCTGCACTGTACCACCCCAGTCACCAGGAAGACTGGGTCAAGTTTGATATTCAGATAATGGACGTGCTTTCTGAAAGCCCCTATGTGTCTCCCTCCCTCTGTTAAGAGCCTTTCTGGCTTAGTTCAACACTGTCACTTTACAAATGAGAAAAAGCTGCTCTAGTAGGGAAAGGGAAGGGGAAGGGGGTACACGCTCACTGGCAGCAGAGCAGAGCTCACAAGCCAGCCCCCCCCTTAGGTACCCCTTGATACCTGTGTCTGGTGAACTCAGTTGACTGTCTTTATTTTGTGTATTTATTAGCCAAGAATGACCTTAAAATAGCACTGAGGTGCTACTCTGTTGGCGAAAGCAGCATCACAGAAAAAAAAATCCATATCGATTGTATGAATGCCAAGCACACTAGACTAATATGACGAGGTGGCACTGAGGTCTGGCCCACAACGTGCCTTCCCAGCGAGACCAGCAACTGCAGGAGCGAGTGCCAAGGGACTGTGACCACTGGTCGCTGGAGTTGACAGTTCTCAGTGGAAACTGTTTGTAAACACAGATCCAGGCTCCTCCTGTCCCCCTGGTCTGTGTCACAACTATGTTTTATGGTCAGCTTCTTGTAAACTGCAGGTGTATGAATGACATGTGGATGACTGCAGGTCATATGTCTTTGTACACATGGGTCTGAAAAGTGGGTATGTGTGTACAGAGTCAGGTCTGTGTACGCATGTTTGCACCTATGAGGATGTGCATGCATGAGGAAACATGCATATACGAAGACATGTCTTTGTGCATCTGAGAAGATGTATACATGGCTATGCATGTGTGTGCATATGTCCAGGTGCTGGAAAAACATCATACTGTTAAAAACTAACATGCTGTTAGTAAACAGGTGAGCATAGAAAATACAAGTGTGCACGGGCACACGGGTGTGTGTAGTTACATGATAGAAGTCACCTAGTAGTTCTCTCATAAGAGGACTGCACGGCAGATATGAACCTTCCTCTTGGCCTGGCCATTGTCTGTCAGCCCTACCTCTCCAGAGGGTGCTCTTGATGTCCCTTCACCCCAAAAGCACCACCTTTCTCCCTGGATAGGGACACAGGTCACTCCTTTGGAAGAGCAGTCCACAGCCCTGTGGTTCTGATTCACACCATGGAGCCTGAGAGTCCCAGCCCTGGGCATTCCTGGCTGCACTTTTCCATGCTCAGAGCTCTGCTTCCTTGCTGAAGAGCGAGGTCTGCAGGCAGCTTTTCCAGCAGCAGCAGCAGGAGCAGCGACCAGAGCAGCAGCCACAGCAGCAGCAGCAGCAGCCGGAGCAGCACCGGCACCCTCCAAATTGGGACTCTACCCCTTTAAATCTGTTCAGTTCCCAAAAAAGAAGAGGCATCAGACCCTGTTAATTAAAGCTCGCCCTGGTCCATCATTCTGAGGAGCTGCAGTGCTCTGCTCCTTCCTGATGGCTGAGAGATTCTCCTAACTCCCAGCCATGGATCTTGGAGAATCCCCCCGAGCTCAGCAGGAGGTATGATCCTTGTTGATGGCACTGGGGCTTGTGTGCCTCTAAATCAATGATATCATTGACTGCATGGACGCTGCCTGGCCCCCCTTTCTCTTCCCCTCTCCTCTCCAATTCCCCAGCTTATGTGTAGTTGAGGCAAATGAAGTTATTGTGGGCTGGAGAGGGAGGGGAGGGGTCAGCATATTCTGGGTACTGGGGGCTCTGGAGGTAGCTCCCAATGGATTTGCTTTGACCCTGGCTGCCAAAGTAGCTTGGAAGAGCCGGGAAGCAGGTTTCTTTCTGCCTGAGCTTCTACTAACCCTTTCCTCCTGGTTGGGTCTCTGTCTCAGCTTGGAATAAAGGGGGCATAACCCTGCCTTGACTTCTTCAGTTAGTGACCTGCCACTCTGCGGGGCGAAGATGGCTGTGCGGCTTCTCCTGGGGCTGTTATTGGAAAACTCATTCCATCCAACTTTCTCTCTGTAAATTGTCCCGGCAGGAACACGGCGCTGGCTCCTGTCCTCTGGCCTCCCCTCCTTTTCTTTACTTTCCTGCTGTAGATGGAAATGTTTGCTATAGGATTTCAGGAATTTGTGACCCTTTCCCTGTGCCTTTTGAGGAAACTCACTTCTAGCCGAGTCTCAGATTCTGTTGCAAAGAGAGTTGTTTTTATTCAGGAATCTGCTCAAGTCTGGCAGAGAGAGGGAGGAGATTTATCTTCTACATTGCATTTTGTAAATGGTACTCAGACCCAGAGAACATCATTCTGCAAATCCTTCATTGATTTGTTTTCGCCCCCACAACTTCCTTCTGGGTGAGAGGCTTGTCTCCAGTCTACCCGGAGGAATGGTTTCCCTTTCAATCAGTTTGACATGACTTCACAGAAGTCCCAAAACCAGGCCCTGGCAGAGGGAGCCATTTTTTTCTTCCTGAGTTACAGTCCCCTTTGCCCAGGGCTTGGGTCCTTGTGCCTTGGCCCTCCTTGGAGAGTAGTTTGTGGAGAGCACTATTACTTTTACCCAAGGGGGAGTAAATGCTCTGGATGGTGACTATCCCCTCTCAAGTCTCCAGGGGAATTTGAACTCAAACTTAGCTCTCAGGAGTAAGTTTTCCAAGTTCCTGTCTGTGGACCCTAATTGTCTGCATAAATAGTTCAGCCCTGGGGGAAACTTCTGGGTGAGGGTGAGGAATTCAGTGGGTGCCTCACAGTATAGGTACAGAGGGACCCAGATTATCTCAGTAATCAAATCCCAGTCACCACCCTGGCAGATACACTTTGGTCAGGTGAAACCTTGTGACATCCACGGATAAAGCACTGCATGGAATTCAGAGCTGCTTTGCCCCCAAAATGCGCCTTAGTGAAACCCATCTGGAGACTGTAAGGGAAGCTCCAGGAGGGGGTTTCTGTGAAGCAGAAGGCACCAGGGTTTGTAGGAGAGGAGGCCGGAGGTAGGCACCATAGATAGGTTCTTTCTTTGGGCTAGTAGCTTTCTGTAACATCAGGCTTTGGGGTTTGTGGTGATAAGCAGGGATTGTTTCTCCCTGAACTAAGTTTCTCTTCCCACTCTTCTTCCTCTACTTGGCTTGGGTCCTGGTCAGGGGAAGGGGGTCCTCTTGTCAGGTGGGTATGACTGCAAAGACACATTCTACTTCACTACATACTGGTGGGGGACCCAGAGATTCTAGGCTTCACAAAGTGCACCCTGTGAGGTCAAGATGCCACTCACCACATGTATCACTGGCTGGCTGGTGCCTTTTACAATTAAGTTGATATATTGTTCTCTGTCAGTTTTTCTTTCCAACTTAGCAATGTGCACATGTGAGTATGTGTGTGTATGCATATACATATGTATATGTGTGTTCATGTACATATGTATGTGTGTGTGATTATTTAGTTTATTGTATGGTTGCTGGGTTCCAGCTGTAAATAGATGCCAAAGGAGGTTGTTTAGAGCTGACAACTTCTTTGAGTTTGTGGTTGGCCTTGGCACACCATTTTCCCAGGGAAGAGAGACCAGGATCTTTGGAGGAGGATGGAGAGGAGAACATTTCCCTGGAATCAGAACCCTGCCCCCCCCCAACATATTGGGATCAGGAAACTCATATCCTTGCACTTTTGTTTCTTTTTCTGTGATGCGGTAGAGATGTCAGGACTGAGGGGGACAGTTTTGTTCAAGTCTGGGTGCACATCAAGTACAGCAGTGCCCTTGCTCCTAGCTTTCCAATGAGGACAGGAGACTTCAGTTAATGAGGGCTTGTCCCTTAAGACAAGTAATAAAGTTGCTTTTAGATATCTCTACCAGTCCCTCAGCTGCCCTCTGTCACGTGCCTTCCTTAAATCAGGGTAACCTCACCCATACACTGAAACTTCAGCAGTTTGTTGAGTGAATGCATGATGGTCTATGAATTATATTTTAACCTCAATTGATTTTTCAAGACTAGGTGAGACAAAGTCTCACTAGGATTACTTAAGAGATTCAGCGAGCTAGACATCAATATATATATTTATATATAACAACATCAATATATAATAGTCTCATAACTATAATACATGTGGATAAAAATATATATAACTATGTTTCAACATCAATACATCACAACCACATAACTATAATACCTGTGGATAAAATTTTCCCTTTTTTGAGGAACGGTGAAGTATAATCTGAGTCTCCAGCACTGAGACCAATGCTAATGACCTGAATTCTAGAGCCCTTTAGAGTGTAAAAGAAACAGACTTCTTGTCACCATCACTCCCTTTTCTCATGTCCATCAAGGAACAGAGGTTTGAAGAAGGGAAGTGAAAGTGGTTGAAAGTGGTTTTTTTTTTCACACACTTGCTCTCTGTAGACCATCAGCCAGGTGTCCAGCAAAATCAGTAAGAGGATAGGTAACTATAGGGAAGTGACAGTGATTTAATGAGTGGCTATCAAAGCATGATTTTGATACTAATGCTACCTAGTAGCATAATGCTATCTAGTATTCATAAGGATGAGGGACTGGAGGTAGCCACAAAGGAATAAAAGCACTTCTGCTCTCACGCCAAGATCTAACTAGTTAACTAGTGGATGAGGTAGATGGGGCCACATGGAGTCAGGGCAAATGCATTACAGGTTCATGGTGGAGGGCTCTGCTTTAAGTGTGGTTCTCAAGGGATCACTTACTTGACTTTGTTTGCCAATGGTGTGACTCCAAATGAGTTCCCCAAGAAGTGGAAATGGAAGAGGAGGTGACACACAGAGATCAGAGATGGAAAAGCCATTTTGGGGTGGGGTGGGTAAATCTATCTGGTGATGGTATAGAAGGTGATGTGGTATAAGGAAATGCCAGTGGGTTTGTCTCCAAGGGCTTCAGTGGATGCAAAAGAGGAAACTTTAGTTGAAAGAGTCACAGAGAGATATTAAACAGAAGAGGCACTTGGACAAATCTAATTCCATTAACAGGATTGGGCATTAATTGTACACCAAGCTGTAGTCGAGGCTCTGATACAGCAGTGAACATGGAAGACTATTCATGGAACTTTCATCCAGAAGGGAAAGGAACACTTTTTAACTGCAAGGGCTACATAGCTTGTTTTAGAGAGACATCAAATAGAACAGAGACATGATGGGCAGACCCAGGGATGGGTCGGTGTGGTGGTGCCTGGGTTGGATGAAGGCAGAGGTGGGGTTGGAACAGCTTCTTGAATAAGAGCTGAGGGAGAAAGAAATTAATGCTGAGTTAAGAGCAGAGACATGACACTGAAAAATATTCTTTCTAATGACTCTATTGAGCAAAGCTTGTGGGTGTGTAGGGTGGATGCAGGAAGGCCAGCAAGAAGGTGACTGCAACGTCTGGCTGGCACAAGATGATGAGTGGCTAAGGTGACAGTGGAGGCATGGACATGGCAAGGAATCTGGACTTGTTTACTTTGGTGGGGATGGAGGCAGTGGGGTTTGCTGATGGATAGACTAGTCTGATGGGAGAAAGAGATGAGTCAAGAATGATTCAAACCCCGCTGGCCTCTGATGAGAATGACTGTGGGTGGAGCAGGTTTGGGAGAAGATCAGGAGCTTGGTGTATCTCCTGTTCACTTAAAGATGTCTGTGGAGCACCCCGGCAGAGCCGATGAGTAGGCTGTAGTTCACAGAAGAGTCTGGGCTGGATACAGCTCTGGGAGCCGGTAGCAGAGTACAGATGGTATTTAAAGTGCTAGCGGATGAGATCATCAGGACATGGATTAGGGAGGGAGAGGACTAGGGACTGAATTCGGAGGCATTACAACTATTGGCATGTTAGAGATGGAGAGACGAGTCAAAGAAATCGGAAAAGAGTTATTTTTCCTCTTCAGAACATTTTAGCGCCTTCCTATACTTCATCTCTGCTCTTGGAAGAGCAGGGTTCATGCAACCCGCTTCCCATTTTCAGCCTTTTACTTCTGGCTTCTTCCTGCCCCATGAGTGGAGGTTTATTGCATCTGAAAATGCCCTTCCTGACTCTTTAGTTCTCCTTCCTAGTTTTCTCTTACATGCAATCATTTCTTTCTTTAACTCTGTATTGCACTATCACTAAATGCTGGTTTTAAAGCGTGTTACCACTTTACTAATGCCTCTATACTTCTATTTGCATAGCTTTTGGACATTAGATTATATATATACATATATATATATAAATATATATTTCAAAATATATGATTGTAAACTAAGGGCAAAGCTGCTGTATAAATGAAAATGCAATTTAGAAGAGAATAGTAAGATTAGAAAAAACAGAATGTAGAAATGGTCAAAGGGTTACATAAGTATATGATTGAGCTATCAATCTAATCAGAACTCTCTGGTCAGAAAAAGAAAAATGGGAATTCCCTAAAAATGTACATTTATAAAACATTCTCATGTCAGACTTACCTGTGTCAATATGTAAACAAATGGGTACCCTATATGACAGTAGTCAGACCCAGACCCAGAAATGGGACTTTATTCTCACTCAGACCTCTGGGGATTGTGTCTAGTCCATAGGGTGGGGGCATAATCAAGTTTCTTTTTTTTTTCCCCGCCCCCAACATAATCACTGATTTGTGAGTTTCATTGTCCATGAAATGATCTGTTTGTTTCTAAAATTTTTTCTAAAGAATTAATTAGTGACCATAAAAAAAAAAAAAAAAAAAAAGAGGGCCTGGAGAGATAGCACAGCGGTGTTTGCCTTGCAAGCAGCCGATCCAGGACCAAAGGTGGTTGGTTCAAATCCCGGTGTCCCATATGGTCCCCTGTGCCTGCCAGGAGCTATTTCTGAGCAGACAGCCAGGAGTAACCCCTGAGCACTGCCGGGTGTGGCCCAACCCCCCCCCCAACCCCCCCCAAAGAATTATTTTCTTGTGGAATATTTAGAGGCCACTGAAAAAAATTGGGTAGAGTATAGTCTATTTCTCTAACATTTGCTCGATAGCATGTACATATATAAATGTGAGTGCAACATAACTTATAAAGGTAAAGCCAAGAATTTTAAAAAGGCAAAGAATTGTCCTGACAGTAGCAATCAGAAGCAGAACCTGGGAGAGAGAGCCCATCCCATCCAGGGGCTGCACAGAGGCTGGGATTCTGAAAGCAGGAGATATTCACGGTTTTCTTCAGCAAGGGGAGACAGACTGAGAGGGGTCCAGGGAGAAATGGGAGCTTTGAACACCCAGGAGTGGAGACTGCTATTTCAAGAAGTCTGCTCTCAAGAGGAAAGAAAGAATGGCAGGCAGAGGAAATTGCAAAACCTAAGAAGAATTTTGTTTATTTTTCAACAGAATAGGAGAAACTAAATCATAGTCTTGAAGAAATAGGTAGTTAAGCGACAGAGAATAAAGATAACACAGAGAAGAAAAGAAAATTGAAGCAGCAAGAACTTAGATGAATTTATATACTGCACCCCACATCCCCACACTCACACACATAACCCCAGTACACCCCCACTCACAGACAGAAATACCACATATACACATATATGCACCATACCACACATACAGTATCCTATGCATCCCCTACATCCTTGTCCCACCACCCCTAATTTGATTTTTCTCTCTTTTCTTGGTTTCTTGATCTCTCTCGTCATTCTTCTTCCTTCAGAAGCTGAACTGGAAACCACAACCTTTTAGGGGAGACCCTAGGCTAAGCTCCACTCAGGCCTCTTGTGAACGAGGGGGTCTGGGAGGTATCTAATGAGGTTGATTTTAACCACTGGTTCTGAAGCTTAGCTCATGTACAGTCATGTTTGCAAACAGACAAGCAGAGTCAGACCTCAGATCTCTGACCTGAAGATCATCTGTTTCCTCCAGAGGGTTTTCCAGAATCCTTCCTTTCAGGCTTCCAAATTGGAAACCGTCTCAAATTTCAAAACTGTCAGGAGTTGGAGCCGGAGTGGTGGTGCAGGGCGCAAGGCATCTGCCTTGCACGTGCCAGCCTAGGACAGACCTTGGTTTGATCCCTCGGTGTCCCATATGGTTCCCCAAACCAGGAGCAATCTCTGAGCACATAGCCAGGAGTAACCCCTGAGCATCACCGGGGTGCGATCTCAAAAAAAAAAAACAAAACAAAACAAAACAAAACTGTCAGGAGTGATTGAGACACAGATCCCACCCACCCCCTCCTATTACAAGGGGTGGGGCAAAGAAGGGCCTTCTCAGACACCTCTGGGTGGTGGCTACCTGCAGGGGGGTGCATTTTGAGAGCTCAGTGGGGAAGTGCTAGTTAGGGCAGGCAGGAGAAAGATAGCAGGCATGGGAAAAGGGACAAAAGCAAGGCACAGCAGGAGCATTCCTTTGGTTCTCAGGTAAGCCTGGCAGTGGGGTGACCGCTGCCAGGGCAACACTCCCTTCTCCAGTCATGCAGACAGGAGGAATGTAGACAGACCAGCCAGGCTGATCCTGTGCACTAGGGCCACACTTGTCCACGCTCAGTTTCCTGCTGTCAGCATGTAAGATCTGCCCGTCCCCCATCCCAAGAAGGGAGCTCACAGCTCTGTGTGACCCCAGGTTTCTCCACTGCACATTCCACTATCTATCTTGGTACCTGGAGCATATGCCAAGTGAATTCTGTCTCTGGCAGGTTATTATGCGCTGAATTAGTGTGGTGAAATAAAAACTATAATAAAGCTGTACTAGACTCTTAAATTGTTAAAATTTATTATAAAGTATGCATAGTTATTAACTGATTTTGCCTGCATGCGTTTGCCTGTGCCCAAAGCCAAAGATGATGAAAAGTGACTCTGTCAGAGGGGACTTGGCTCCTGGAATTCTCTGTGGAGTCTCAATGGGGCAGCAAATTCCTAGCTTCCCAGCCAGCAAGCTGCTTTCTCCCAGGGCTACTCCTCCCAGGGCCCCAGTTAGTTGCCTTGAAAAGGAGGCCTCTGACCTCACAGAGCTCCCAGATGTAAGGAAAAAGGACACCTTTAGGTCTGGCCATTCCCAGAGGCCACCAGGCTACATGACCCCACTTTATCTCTCAAAGAGGCAGCTTTGAGCACATATGACAGCCTTCTTATTTTACCACCTGGATCTTAAGACCCCTGAGACTAGCTGGAGTCTAAAGACCTTAGCTGGAGAACTCCCTGCCCAAGAAGAAACAGAAAGGGCAGAAAGTCGCATAGGCCAAAGCTGACAGTGCCCTGAAGTTACCTGGGATTTGTCAACACTCCCCCTTAGAATCTCCCAGGAACCACAGGACACACCACAAGATCTTAGGATGGGGGCCTCTGACAACAGTTGTGCCCAACTGGGCAGGCTGAGAGCCCAGACCTTGAGTTAGCAGAGTGGATGCCTTTGGCTCCACTCTCCACTCTAAATGGCACATTTGCTATTTTTGTTGTGATGCAGGCTGAGCCATGCTTTTAAAACAAGAATGCAAAGGTGGAGGACATGGCAAGACTTTGATGCAAGATTGTTGGGGGGGTATTGATTATTTTCTTTCTTCTAGATACTGTTTTGGAAGAAACTGAAAGCATGCTAATATAGATATTTAAACTCTGACAAGATTGCCCAGTACACCAAACCTACCACTTCCTCTCTGCTCCATCACAGCTTAAGGGGTAGTGAGTGCAGAGGACATTGCTAGATTAAAATATTTTGATTTAGAGTAATGGGTTCATTCCTTTACCACTTCCCTTAACCCCATTCACTCTAGCATGGTTGATCCCTGTATAGAGAAGTTCACAGGATTACATGAACATGTAGAAATATGTAAAATCTAGTTAGTTCATTGGCCTCATTTCTTTGGCCAGGCAGAGTGATTTCCTAGTTTTAAAGATAGTCGACTTGCCAATATGAGAGCTGGTAGCAGCTGAAGTAGATCATAAAGTGGCCAACTTAAGAGAGCTATGGCGCATTGCAGAAACCCTGCATTTCCAAGCCACTCTTATAAACTCTGCCATGTTCCAGAAAGATGCATATTCAACGGCAAGACACAATGAAACTCAAGACAAATAAGACAAAAGGAAAATAAGACAGGAAAAGCAAGGATGGAACCAGGAGTGAGGTTCCGGCACACAATTCGTGACATCAAACTGTGTCTTTGTGTGAGGTGACCCTCCTGGCAGCTAAGCTTTCCCTCTGACCACACAGAAAGGAAAACTTCATTGCAGACCAGATATACAGGAAGACAGCTCAGGAGGCAAAGCTGTTCCATTTCCGGAGACAGAGTGAAGTGTTCCCAGGATCCTCAGAAAGGGCTCACTCACTGCAACACGCCACATCCAGATAGCCTACTGTCCATATGGCAGCAAATTTGATAAGCTGCTTTGTAATCTAGCTCTCCAGGATGGTGGGGGGGAGTAGATCTGCCCCAAACACTCTCCAAAGGTCTGACTCAACCAGTGATGAGATAATCCTTCTTTCTTCAAGCTGTTCTTCCTAATTGATTCTATGGAACAGTCCTTAGGTTGCTGTAATATTTAGGTTGTGGGGGGTTGCTGTGGAGGGATGGGTAAAAGATGGGTGCATTAAGGTTTTGTGCCCCTGTCTTTCATATTGGGCTTTCTCATAAGATTTACTTAAAGAAAGGGATCTCCATTGCTAATCACTGTTGTGTTTTTACAGGGATGGGAAAATGAATTGATTTAGCCTCATGGGTGGTTGTTTTCTCAACAATGTGAACACTGAACAATAAATTTTGATCTAATTCACCTTGACAAGAACTTGGAGGACAGTTGTCCTGGCTCTTGGACCCCATATGCTTTAACAGTTGGTGGAACCGGAGGTAGCACTGAAATCTTCCCATGAAAATCTAAGAGGTGGCTAGGGCATCTTCCAGACAGAACAGCTATTTCAGGATGCTTCTACTGCCTGACCCACCCCTTAGAGCTACAGTCTCTTCTGAATGGCTGGTACTCTACTAACTTTCATTTAATTGGTCAGTGACTGCTTATTATACATTTTGAGTATCAAACTGCCTGGGAGAGAACTGTACAAGGAAACTCTACAAGGAGACACTAGGGTCTCATAGAGAGTCCAGACTAAGGGTTTATTAACTCCCCAAACTCTGATAAATGTATAAAAACTTTCAATCCATAAAAACTTTGAACATTTACTTCAATGATAGATCTTCTCTTTCATTTCCTATGATATAAATATGCTACAAATTAATCATCTAAATCCTGGAAGTAGCTAACTTTATGTACTTATTTTTTGCCTCTAAAGCAGTTAAAGGATGAAGAATATTTTCTGAAAACATGATGATGTCGAGCTTCAGAATAGCTGATGTGCATGCTTTCTTTTTAGCAATGATTAGAGATCAAAGCCACTTGTCTATAACAGTCACTCTAATTTATGACCATAAAACTAAGCCCACTATTCAAAAGAGAACAATGGTTATGATCAAACTGTTCTATGTCAGTTCACGAGGAGGGACTTCAAGTTATAATGATAGAAAATAAAGAAAAAGAAACATAATTCTGTTTAATACCATGATCCTATTTTGGAGTTCTTCCTATGCATCATTTACTGTTCTAGGTTCTGGGGAAAGAGAAACAAGTTGATTAGTCTTCTGCCCTGACACATCTCACATTCTAGTAATGAAAGAAACAACAGAAATATAGTCAACATTTTCCTTTATGAACTTGCTCTAATTGCCATATCTGGATTACTTGAGATTGCTATTCATCAGATTGCATTTTATCTTGGAAATAGATCCAGTCTTTTTTTTTTTTTTCTGTACATCTAGTACTTTTGAATTGTGCCCTGGACTTTCTAATAGGTTATAGAGTTTCTGGGTTTTATTATATTCATCCGAGGAGTCTGATTTTGTTTGTTAATTTATTATAGCAGGACAGCTAACATTTTCACTGGTTACTGAGCCTTAAGTGGGCTGCATGAGCCTATCCTGGGGTATGTATGATTTGGGGACTGATCAGAGTTACTTGCAGAAATTGATTTGCCTTCCTGTTATGCTCTGCTTCCTTCAACGTTCCTTGTATGTTCCTCCCAATTCTGTCTTTTTATGTCTCAGTTTTCTGGCATTGAAGGGTTCTGGGAGGAGCAGGGGATTGCTCTAGATGAAACCGCAAAGATGGAAAATAGAAAACCATAAAGAGGAAAGTGTGTCTTTTCCTCTTGCAAATATCAACTCTTCTGCAATATCTTCTTGCTGTTGAACACTTCCTAGTTCCTCTGAGCATTGTCTTTTCCACATTGCCTAGAATTCATGATGTTCCTAGGTAGGAGAGTTGCTTATATGTGAGTCACTCTGTGATTATCAAAAACAATTTCCAATCTTGGAAAATAAATAAATAGACATAGAGAGATAAGATGGGTCTTGCTTAACACCATTTTCAGTTAGCGATGACTGCTATGATGGGAAAAGTAGATCACAGCATGTCCAGACCATGTGTGGGCATGGTAAGGGGTTACTCCAGGTAGAGAGCTAATCCAGGAAAGGGATAACTCTTAAAAGTGTACATGATGCCAATATCTGAACGACAAATTTCATGGATCTGGGCATAAACACTCTAGGGCAGGGGTCCTCAAACTTTTTAAACAGGGGGCCAGTTCACTGTCCCTCAGACCATTGGAGGGTCTGACTATAGTAAAAACAAAACTTATGAACGAATTCTGATGCACACTGCATATATCTTATTTTGCAATGAAGAAACAAAACAAATACAAATACAATATGTGGCCCGCGGGCCATAGTTTGAGGACCACTGCAGGGAACTTCAGTTTTTCCATTGGATTTGGTGTGTTGGAGGCAGGGAGATCAGGAAACACAGAGAGCCTGGCAGATCATAGTGATGAGGAAGAAAGAGATAAGACATGATGTGATTTCTTAAATAGATGCTGCTGACTCTGCAGATAACATATCGGAGCAGAAGACAGATATTGCAAATGTCAATGTGTGATGGGAAGTGGGGGAGAATACCCGTAAATACAGAAACCACAGGACCAATCAGTAGCATATAGTCTGAATGAGCAGCTA
Organism: Suncus etruscus; assembly: GCF_024139225.1. NCBI lineage: Eukaryota > Metazoa > Chordata > Mammalia > Eulipotyphla > Soricidae > Suncus > Suncus etruscus. Next base: position 68,006,525 of record NC_064862.1, read on the forward strand.
GCACTTACTGGGTCTCAGAATGAGAACCTACATGAGACTTATAGAATAGTTCCCAAGATCTACTTCTAATGTAATAAATTCAGTCCAAGCATCATAGTAGAACAGTCCTACCTAATCTTGTCTACCTCAGTGGAGCATGACCTGGTGTTCCTTAGCTCAAAGAGAGGACTAACAGGAATTCAATAGTCCAATAGCCTATGACAATAGGCTGGGTTGCATGCCTTCCATTTCTTCAGCAGCTGAGATTCTTTTATTTACTCTTCATGGTAAAGTGGACTTCATGTACTGTCGTAAATCCTTCACTTTTTTTGTAAGACATAAAATTCCTTCTTGTTTCCTAGTCAAAGCCAGTCTTGTTTCCCCGTCTAAGGCAGGTGTTAGCATGGTTCAACAGTATAAGTTCCCATTCTGGGTCAGAGGCCTTTAACTCCTTAGATGGTATCTGCAAGGAGAACAGCTGCCATTATTGAAACTTTATCTGAAAGCCCAGAGACCATCATCTAGCAAGGTCTGTGTTCAGACAGACTTGGACTACATATGGCTCTTCTACTTTTGGTACTTTGCTACTTTCAACTCATGTTATGCAACTTTTCTACTATGTTTCTTTATGTGTCAGCTGCAACCCCATGGTAGTGAGGAGGGAATAAGATATCCATGGAGATAATGGTGTGCAAAATAGTGATGGGCCTCAGTAAGAGGAAATCCTTAGTCAAGTGTATTGTGGTAGCTGTAGAATAATAGTCCTTTATGAAGCTGGATGGTGATGGATGGATGGAGGGGCCTTTCTTCTCTAGCCCAGGCCATGCGTCTGCAAGCCCCTTGAGCCGGCGGGTCTGCAGGTTCAGGATAGCATCGGGAAGAAAACCCACAGGCAGTCAGGTTTCAGGAGACATCAGCTTTATTCAGCCCTGGCCAACATGTGTGGCCTATCATAACTTTTCAAGCCAGATTCATAATCTGCCTTGCAATCAACCTCTTTCACCCATCTCCTCCTGCTGCTTCTTCCTTCCTTAATCTCTCCCAATCTCCCAATCTATCTCCCTCCTACCCCTGAGGTAAAACTCTCAAAAATGGGCAGGTCTTACTAGCAGGAAAGATTTCACAGGAAGAATGGGGGATGGGGTAACAGTAGCAATGCTGGTATACATCACTTTCCCTGACAGGGGCTGGCTGGTCTAACAGAATAAGAATGTGTCCACAAGGACGCTGTTATGGGAACTCATGGCTGAAGGACCAGAGTTCTTGATAAAAACTGGACAGGGATCCCTCAGTGGCCACACAGCTTTGACAGACAGGATAGCAAATTCCTTTTCTCTGAGTACCTGCAGAAATGGAGACCTAATGGGGAGATCTGCTAGTGAGATCCAGAGCCCTAGAACCAATCAGATCTCTAATGCAGTGCCCTGTCTCCTGAAAATGTTCCTAAGATATGGTTTCAATATCAGTTGTGTCGTTTTTCCAAGGCAGATTTCATGCAGTAAAGATAGAAATGGGGAAGGATGGAAAGGATCACCACTGCTTCCCACCAAACTCATACTACCGTGCGATCAGGTATTTGGAAGTAAGTCTGTATCAAAATGCTCAGTGGGTTCAATCTATCCCCAAATCTTTAAAAATTAAAAATAATTGTTTTTGCCTTCAACTCTAAAAATTTTAGACTTTCAAATATTTTAAACATGTCTAAAATCCAAACATTACCTTGAAGGATGCCTAGACTCTGAGTACACTCAGAACAATGGGGCAGAAGAGAGACCCTAAAGTACAGTGATTCTTTCCTTTTCTCTTCCCCTTTGCCGTGCTGGTTTTGTTTCTGCAACAACCAGTCTTATACACACTTGGTGATGGTTCTGAAGATCAAAAGCAGCAAAATAGCTGCAGTTGTATGTGGATTTATGGGGCAGTACTGGAATTCAAACTGGCAACATGTTAACTCTTACATTGACTGCAGCCCCTCCAGACTCACATTTGAAGGTAGGGAGTCCACTGCAGTGCTATCTCTACTACTCTAGAGGTATCCTCTTAAAATTCCACAGAATAAGGCTCTCAGTCAGGAGTGTGAAAAGCTGGTAGCAGCTCGTGCCTCTTTGGCACACCAGTTTTTTTGTCACAGGAAGTGCTGTTTGGCATGTAGGAGGTGAGGTGGCTTGTGGGTGGGGGAAATGGAATTAAGTTTGCATCCTGGGTGAGCACCCTGGATAGGCCTTAAAGATGGTGTTTGCCTTCAGCTTAGCATCTCTTCTCTGACACCATGGTACAACACTCAGCTCAGGGTCAAGTAAGGGTCTGGCTTAGAGTAGGATGAGTACCTGGCCTCATTATCCACCTGGGAATGCTGAAAAAAATAGGGCAGGTCCTTAGGATGGACTTGCTTATCAGCTCCAAGGTTAGCTGAGGAAAGAGTGGGCCCTTCTCTGTAGTTATAACTAATAGGTGTTACCTCAGTTCAGTTTCTGAGTGCTCCCCAAGAAGATCCAGCCAGGCACCCTTAGTTCAAGATGGGAGCAAATTTTCCCATCCCTTCATCAGGGAAGGAAAGGATTCCCTTCTTCTAGGAATGTCATAAAGCTTTTTTTTGGTTTTTGGGCCACACCCGGCGGTGCTCAGGGGTTACTCCTGACTGTCTGCTCAGAAATAGCTCCTGGCAGGCACAGGAGACCATATGGGACACCGGGATTCGAACCAACCACCTTTGGTCCTGGATCGGCTGCTTGCAAGGCAAACACTGCTGTTTTATCTCTCCGGGCCCACAAAACATTTATTGCTTGGGATGCAGAGAACTAGAACCATGAGAGCAGTGAGGGCAGACAGGGTTCTCTAGTGCAGCTGAAAACATATATGACATCTAGGCGGAGGAGAAACTCCAGATGGAGTTTCTGACTAGGGCTCAGACTTGGGACATTCAACTGGATGGTGTCTAAGGTCTTTGTACCCCAGGATAGTCAGAGCCAGTGAAAGACCCCACAACCCTGACTAATGATCCAGGAGAGCTGACCCAAGTCTCTGCCAATAGCACCCAGAGTTATTCAGAAACTAATTACATTTTGGACAAACCCTCTTCAGGCTATTGGATTAAGCACAATCACATTAGAGTGGAATGAATAACTTCCCCCACAAAGTGCCTGCTGGTGGAATCACTTAGGCACCAGGAGGCAGCAAGAGGCAGAATCAGGCAGAGGGGGGAAATGGTAGGTTTCTGGCCTGCAGGCTGTGGGGTGCTGATCTCCCAGGTCTGTCATTGATTTCTTTGTCTCTCTTGGTTTGGGTCCTAATCTATCATCTCTAGTACTGGCTAGAGGGTTTCTTATTTTATACTTGGATTGGAGAAGTGAAGGCCTGCAAGATTTTTGGGCTGATGGTGACAAAGGTCCCTCTCTGTCAACCCAGCACCTCCAACCTTCCTAAAGGCAGGCTGTGCAGTTCTTTACACAGAAAGCCTCACTACTTGCAGGATTGGAGAGAGAGAAACCAAACAGCACTGGGGTCACCAAACCCTGGGCTCCAACTGCCTGTCTGCCACCTTGACTGAGCTCCTGGTGCATCCTGACTCCTGGTGGCTGATGGCCTGAAGCGCATCTCTTCATGGGGTCAAAACCTGCGCTTCCTGTGCTGGCCCTACACCACCCACTTCTCTCTCTCCTGTACCAGCCAGACCCAACATGCCCAATTCTTAGAGAAGTATCACCTTACAGCCAGAGACTAGAAGGTTGGGTGTAGAGGTAGATGTGAGTACATGTGTGTGTGTATATATATATATGCATCCATGTTATGTGTGTGCATATGTGTAAGGGGCTCTATAGGCTTCTGCAGTCAGTTTTCTGGAAAAGAGAAGCACCTAATGAATATGGTCCTGAGTATGTCTTGTTAGGAAGATAGGGATGCTGGATCCTGAAATTAGGATATAGCTAGGACAGGCATAGCTAATTGCTCCTCCTGCCAGGCCCCTCCCCACACTGGGGAACTTGTAGTTTGTCCCAAGCCCCAGACTTCCACAGGCTCTGCTCACCTCTGGCCACCAACTCCTGCTCCCAGGCTGCTGTGCAGGGCTTAGATGAGACAATGGGCATTTCTGCAGAGTTGCCTGAAAGCTGCTACTGCAATTCTCAGGTGCCTGTGTTCATGAGTCCATTTTGTATGGGTCATTGTGCATTGTTTGTTCTGAGTGAGTTCATTGTGTGTGGTCAATTCTGCATGTTCTGTTCTGTCGTGTGTGTGGTCTGCTCTGTGTTCTGTCCTAAGTGGTGTACACTGTGTGGTCTGCTCTGTTTTGAGTGGTCTATTTCATATGGTCTCTTGTGTGTGGATCTGTTCTAGGTGGTCTGTTCCATGTGGATCTGTTCTGCATGGTCTGCTGTGCATGGTCTGTGTGGACTATAATACATGATGATGGTGATTTCTCACACAGTATTTGCAAGCTTTGAAATATTAACAGCATTACAGACTCACCTTTGGCTTGTTACATGTGTGATGTGTGTCTTCTCTCTCAGCATTGCACATGACAGTGTGGAGTGGTACAAGGCATCAGTGAGTAGGAATATGTTGTCGTCTGAGCAAGGGGAACCTACTCTCCATGGCCTTGACTCTTGCCTAGTGCTGGGATTTTGTCTCTCATGTCACTGTCCAGCTTCACATCTTTTTCAGTGAGGAGACACTCACTATGTATTCCAGGTGGGGCTCTGTGTGGAGCTTACTGTGCCCTGACTGAGGCAGAAAGCTTAGCTTGGTCACATAGAAAAATTATAACAGATGGGGCTCACCATGTAAGCTTCTCCAGCTCTGAGGGTGCAGATCTGAGGTGGTAGAGTGGTGGGGCAGCATGAGGTGCTTATGAGACTCTCCTGATTGGTGAATATCTGTTAACTTTCTCACTGTGTCCTACAAGAAACCAGGAGAAAGAGGAAGAGGGAAAGAGGGTAAGAAGGAGGAGAGAGAAAGGAGAAAAGAGGGAGGAACAAGGAGAGTGTAATGGTGAGAAGAAGGAATAGGGCAAGAACAAAATGGGGAAAAGGGAGCTGCTGTCCTATACTATTAGGGCTCTGCCCTAAGGCCCCAGTTAACCAGATTGATCTTTGAAAAGACTTCAGACCCAGATACACCCTTTTGGTGAGATCTTCAGCCTGTGGATTGGAGGAGAGCTGCAGTTTCATCCTGAGCATGTCTGGACTGCAGAGTGAGAGGACATTTAGGGATGGAAAGCAAAGCTGTGAGTCTTGGTCTGTCAGCAGCTTAAGAGGAGCAGCGTCACCTTTTAAGGGTGGGTGCAGACAGGGCACCTCAGGGTACAGAGCACAGTTCGTGGTGCCCAACTTCTGCTTGTGGTCCAACAAGACCTCAGGGTCTTTGTGGACTTTCATGTCACACCCTCAAATATTGGTCTGGCCTGTCACCTTTAGCTCTGAACATTTCCACACTCTGCTACCCTCTAGTATCTTTGGAAAATTTGGACTTCCCACATTAGGGTGAGGGTTAGAGCTGGAGCCTGGTCAGGGAAGGCCATCTGAGGGTCCTTTTCCCACTGCTAGAGGAGCTGATAAGATGTAGGCCAGCCTCAGGCCTGTGGTCCCTTTCACAAGGCCACTATTTACTATTAGCTCATCCGCTGAAGCCCTGTCCTGGGTGCAGAGACTGAATGCTATGAGGTCAGCCCTTGGGGCTTTCTGGGCCTCCCACTGAGCCTGATCCTATATCAGGGTTCCCTATGTAAACCTGTCTCTGCCCCATTACCATCATCCTCCAGGCAAAGCAAAGAAACAGTATTAGCTAATAATTAAGTTATTAGCTGCCAAAGCTTAATTGCTCTCAGGAGAGTTTTAATTTAATAGGGACTCATAAAAACAAAGAGCCTTGGAGACTTCAGGGACATGAAAACAGGAGGAAGGGGAAAGGTGTGTGTGTGTGTGTGTGTGTGTGTGTGTGTAGTAGATCTGTTTCATGAAAACAGGAGGAAGGGGAAAGGTGTGTGTGTGTGTGTGTGTGTGTGTGTGTGTGTGTGTGTGTGTGTGTGTGTGTATGTGTAGTAGATTTGTTTCAACTTCCCCTGCGCAGTGAGGGAACGGATGGCCCTAAGTCTTAGATTAGACCTCCCTGTCTTGGGGAAGATTAGGGCCAGCCTACAGAGGTTTGAGGGAGGGTTCTTGAAGTTGGCAGGAACAGCAGGGGCAGGAGCAGGAGCAGCAGGAGCAGAAACAGGAGCAGCAGTTGCAGGAACAACAGAAACAGAAGCAGGAGCTGGAGCAGGAGGAGCAGGAGTGGGAACAGGAGCAGCAGAAACTGCAGCAGGAGTCAGATTAGCTGAGCTCTGAAGTGGATGAATTTGTGTTTGACTAGGAAAGCTGCCTGGTTCTGTGGTGCTGTTGTCTTGCACCTGCTTTGTGGACTGGGGAAGGACTGCTTCAGAGAGACTTAGGGGGCCACTGAAGACTTACCAGTGGTTGGCTGACTCCCGAAAATTCCCGAGACTAGTGATAAAGAATGAGGCTAGCAACAGAGGATCTGGCCCAAAGTTGGGGCTTAATTTAGAAATTGGTGCTCAACTTAGAAAAGGGGGTCTTTTTAATGTGCCAGATTGTTTCAGTGGGCTGGGAGTTGGCAGGGAGTTGGAATTGGGGCCAATTCATTCAGCAGTTGCTGCAATGTGGCAGAGACTCAGCCACAGCCAAACTAGCTATGCAGCAGGTAGCACCTGGGCCCCTAGTCAGCATTCTGAGTCCTGGGTGCTGCTATGGCTGCTCTCATGGTCTGAGTGTAATGGATGTGACAGAATCTAGCAGAGACTCAGTGCTCTGGGGTGCTTCGCCCTCGTGAGGACATGCCTTCATGTTAGAATGTTACCCCCAAACAAAGGTAATGCTCCTAAACAGTTCTCAACTCCCTGAGAGTAGATAGAGACCAGTATTTGCCAACTATGAGGGACCATGGCAGATGTGGTAAGTGACATTTGTACAGCAGGTGAGGTAAGAGAGAGGTGGCTAGTGACCAAGAAACCTATCTTGATGCTCTGGTGGTCCTGCAAGGGCCAGGGGATGGTGCCAGACCTCTGCTAAGTCCTCTTTGCAGAAATTTAGTGAGCCTGGGGTCTCAGTGGGACTTAGAGGGGTCTCAGCGAAGTCAGGGACTCAAGAAGGTCAAGGGAGCTTAGGGAAGATTAGGAAAAAATCAGGGGGAGCTCTGAGGGACCAGGGAGCAACAGTGCTTGGGAGCATAGCTTGCAAGTTCCTAGTCATTGTGTCTGTCTTTATCTCTCAAATGGAGATAATATTAATATCAGCATCAGCTTCAAAAAAACACTTAGGAACATTAAATGAGTGAATTTATGCAAAGTATCCCCAAGTCTGGGGCAAGTGGTTCCTTTGTGTCAATTTTTGCTAAGCCTTTCAATGGAAGATGCCAATGACTGGGAGATGCCTGAGTTTCAGAGAGGTTAAGTCATCCAAATTATTAGATTCCTGGCCCAGACAATCGGACACTTCATTGATTAATAATACCTTATTTTCTGGTGCTGATTATGAAAAAGTGGTGATCATGTGAACACAGTTAGTGGGAGTCTGATAGTTGCAGTCCTCAGTTATTTGGTTAGAGGATGCCTGGGGTTAAATGGCATCAATGGCAGGAAGTGAGCAGGGTGGGAGTAGTCCAGGCACCTCATAGTGGACAGGCCCAGAAGCCAGGTTTGGAAACAAGTACCCTGCTGCCTGATACTCTGGAACATAAGCTGGGGTGGTTCTTTGGGGAACCTGAAGACCTGGGTGAGACAGCACTCATCTTTGACTTTCTTTTTTTTTTTTTTTTTGGTTTTTGGGCCACACCCGGCGGTGCTCAGGGGTTACTCCTGGCTGTCTGCTCAGAAATAGCTCCTGGCAGGCATGGGGGACCATATGGGACACCAGGATTTGAACCAACCACCTTTGGTCCTGGATCGGCTGCTTGCAAGGCAAACACCACTGTGCTATCTCTCCGGGCCCATCTTTGACTTTCTTGTACTTCACTTGCAATGATCTAAGTTACTTCATTGTACTTACTTCATTACTATAGTTAACTAATTTATCCAAGTAAGAGCTTGTTGGCCACTATAGAGATTCCACCTAGGAGATGCTTGATGCAGTGTGTGCATGGTGGGACTGTGATTTCTGTGAGAGATGGGGGTGAGCTCATCAACAAGAGGTCAGATTGTTAACAACCTCCAGCACTCATTCAGCCAACCTTGATGGGGTGTGAAGCTTGGCATATTCTATCAGCACATGGAATTTATGGCACAGTTGTTTTCATCTTGGTTGGACAGGCCTTTCCACCAGTCATAGAAGCCATGGAGAAATCCTCTTCTGCTCTCTCAGCCCTAGAAAAAGACCAAGTCTCAGCATTCATTGCTGCTGAGTGTTTGCTTTGAAGCATTTTTACTAATAGAACTGAGACATGCATATTTCAAAAGAGAAAAAGTTATCCCTAATTCATGAGAATTTTCTTATTTAATTGGATTTCAGAGTTTTTATTTCACTTAAAATTATACTTATATCATGCTCACTTCGGCAGCACATATACTAAAATTGGAACGATACAGAGAAGATTAGCATGGCCCCTGCGCAAGGATGGCACGCAAATTGGCGAAGAGTTCCATATTAAAAAAATATATACTTATATCACTTTTTCTCTAACACAGGAAGTTTTAGTTCCTAATGATATGAGTGTGTTTATAGTTGCTCTGCAATTCTTTTTGTCTTTCCCAGATCTGCTGCTGCTCATGTTAGCCAAACTGTGGTGGGCCTGAACACAAAAGGGTACTTCCCTTTTTTGAGTTTATACTTGAGAGACGGTGCAGATTCATACTCAATGGATCCTATCCTCACCACTCACAGAGCATACTGCAAGAAAATTTCAAACGCAAGAGTAGAGAACTGTACCATGAAACTGGATTATTGCGATAGTTGATTGCTCTTCTTCCCCTCTTATTTTATTTTTCTCAGAAATAGCTCATTTTACTTGTGAAATTATGTATTTTTACAGATAAAGATTTTTTTTGTTTATTGTAACAAAAATAATATTACTCCCAAGGATTTAAAATCACAACACGCTACAAGAACCATGGTCTGTTTTCCTAGAGAAGTTGTTGCCTCAGTTATGTAGATTATTTGAATCACCATCCCAATGAGAATCCTGCATCACCATGGTTTTTTATTCTTGGAAGTATTTTCCAGTCCATAACACTTGGCTTGATTGGTGTAGGCTTCCTACCCTCAGGGTGAGGCTCCCTGGATTCTCATGCATTGTTGGCATATAATACTCTCTAGGCTCTCACAATTTTATATTTTTATCTGAGGACCTGGTTAGTTTCTAACAAAATTCCTTCTGTAAAGACCACACTTAGGTTGTGCTGAGCACTTCTCATCAACCTCCCATGAGCACTTCTTATCAAGACACTAAATGTCTAGGTGTCTCTCTTGAAGGAGGCTAGTCAGGTGTGGCTCTTGATTCATCCATGATCAACTATGATCATGCTCTTGATTAATTTTAAACTAATAGTTTTAGTAGTCATTGCTGATTAAAATCTGGAGCTAGTATTTCACTGTAAGTAGTAAAATGGTAGCATCAAGTTCTCTCAACCCTTTGTAATTTATTTGTCATGCTCTCTCTCTAAAGAAGAAACTAGTTTTTATCGACTTTTTGGTGAGTTAGTCACTCACAGTTTGGAAAGGAAAGCCAGACAAATGGTTGGTCCTTTTTCTTTCTTTACTTTTTTTTTTTTTTTGGCTGCTGTTGTTGTTTTTATTTTTTTAAATAAATCTTTATTGAAGCACCATGATTACAAGCATGTTTGTAGTCGGATTTCAGTCATAAACAGAATACTCCCCTTCACCAGTGCAACATTCCCACCACTAATGGACTCCTTCTCCACCGCCCCTGCCTGTATTCACAACAGGCTTTCTACTTCTTTCATTCTTTAACATTGTCATGATAGTTGTCAATGTAGCTATTTCCCTAACAGCATTCACCACTTTTTGTGGTGAGCTTCAAATTGTGAGCCTATCCTTCTGGCCCTTCCAAGGCTTAACTCTATTGTCTCTGGCCTTATTACAATAATGTCTTTAATTTTTCTTAAAATCCATAGATGAGTGAGACTTTTTTGTATCTATCTCTCTCCCTCTAAATTATTTCACTCAACAAAATAGATTCCATGTACATCCACATATAGGCAAATTTCATGACTTCATCTCTCCTAATGCTGCATAATATTCCATTGTGTATATGTACTACAGTTTCTTTAGCCATTCATCTGTTGAAGGGCATCTTGGTTGTTTCCAGAGTTTGGCTATTCTAAATAGCACTGCAATGCATATAGGGGCGAGGAAGGGATTTTTGAATTGTATTTTTGTGTTCCTAGGGCATAATCCTAGGAGTGGTATAGCTAGAGCATATGGGAGCTCAATTTCCAGTTTTTTGAGGAATCTTCATATTGTTTTCCATAAATGCTGGACTTGATGGCATTCCAGCCAGCACTGATTGTTTTTGTTCTTTGTGATATGTGCCGCTATCTGTGGTGTGAGATGGTACCTCATTATTGTTTTGATTTGCATTTCCCTGATGATTAGTGATGTAGAGCATTTTTCATGTTTCTTTTGGCCATTTATATTTCTTCTTTGAGGAAGTGTCTATTCATTTCTTCTCCCCATTTTTTGATGGGGCTATATGTTTTTCTTTTTATCAAGTTCTGTCAGTACCTTGTATGTTTTTGATATTAGCCCCTTGTCTAATGGGTATTGGGTAAATAGTTTCTCCCATACTGTGGGTGGCTTTTGTATGTTAGGCACTATTTCCTTTGATTTGCGAAGCTTCTCAGCATAATATATTTCCATCTGTTTATCTCTTCTTCCACTTGTTTGGAGAGTGCCGTTTCCTCCTTGAAAATGCCTTTATTCTCAATGTCATATAGTGTTGTTCTGTATACCTTGTGGTTTCAGGCTTGATATCAAGGTCTTTAATCCATTTGGATTTGATCTTTGTACATGGTGTTAGATGGGGGTCTGAGTTCGCTTTTTTGCAAGTGGCTAACAAGTTGTGCCAACACCATTTGTTGAAGAGGCTTTCCTTGCTCCATTTTGGATTTCTTGCCCCTTTATCAAAGATTAGTTGATTGTATGTCTGGGGACCCTTTATTTACTATTGCTTAAACAATAAGTAGTTGGTGTTTTGTTTTATTACTGACATTCATGTTAATTTTCATAATAATAAATATTGCCACTGGTCATAGTGTCTTGACATGGTTGTGAATTTACTTGTGCCCAGGAAGGTAGTTTTCCCCATTTCCTTCTGGATCTATAGATTTAGAGCTAGAAGAGGCACTTGGTGACTATAGTCTGATTGTTAGTGGCATTCATTGCTGCCGAGTGTTTGCTTTGAAGCCTTTTTACTAACAGAAATGAGACATGCATATTTCAAAAGAGAAAAAGGTATCCCCAATTCATAAGAATTTTTTTTTATTTAATTGGATTTTAGGATTTTTATTTCACTTAAAATTATACTGAGATCACTTTTATCTAACACAGGAAATTGTGGTTTCTAATGATATGAGTGTGTTTATCATTGCTCTGTGGTTCTTTTTACCCTTTGTCTCACTTGGAATGTAGAGTGAAAATATTATCTTTAAAATAATTTGAACAATAAGTTCTCTTGGTAGTCATCATAAACCTGAATGGTTTTGCATGTTTTTTTTATTAATTCTATGACTTCAGAAATTGTTTTACTATATGTTAGTTTTACATTCTGTGAGTTTACTAAATTCTCTTATTATCTTAAACAAGAATTTATGGTTTCCTGGATATATAATTATATCATCTTAAAAGAGAGGGAATTTTATTTGGTTGCATCCTTTCCAATCTTATGGCTCTTATTGCATGTCTAATTGTGCAAATACCTGCAACAGTATGTTGATAGGTAGAGCCAGTGAGCATCTAATATCTGCTGATCAAATCTCTTGTATTTCCTTAAAATACAAAAGACCAGTCAAATCTATTTTATTTCCCTAAAAGAGGCTGAATGCTAATAATACTGCTACTAGCTCCAAAACACAATGCAGAAAGGCCCTCTGCAATTCCTTTGTTTATTGTGGCACTATTCATAAAGAATCTAGAAACAACCCAAGTGCCCAAGAACAGAAGAGTGGATAAACTGTGGTATACAGTGGAATACTATACAGCTGTTAGGAACATGAAGTAATTAAATTTGCTTATACATGAATGAATATAGAGTATTATGCTGAATGAAATGAGTCAGAGAGAGAGGTATAGAATAGAATAATTATTTTCATTTGTCATATATAAAAAGATAGTATCATATTAATATCTAGAGACAATAGAGACAAAGGCAAGGAGGACCAGTCCAGGTAAGTAGCTTGCCACAAAGATCAGGGGAGTACAGTTAGGGCAGAGAAGCGACCACTATGGCAATGACAGTTCAAAATGATTGTTCTAGACAAGAACTAGGTGCTGATAGGAGATAAAGTGAAATGCCTGATACCCCTTCAGTAACAAAACACAGTGTCTAAAAAAAGGGCCCGGAGAGATAGCACAGCGGTGTTTGCCTTACAAGCAGCCAATCCAGCACCAAAGGTGGTTGGTTTGAATCCCGGTGTCCCATATGGTCCCCCGTGCCTGCCAGGAGCTATTTCTGAGCAGACAGCCAGGAGTAACCCCTGAGAACTGCCGGGTGTGGCCCAAAAACAAAAAAACAAAAAAACCAAAAAAACAAAAAAAAAGGATGAGAGAAAAAGAAAAGAAAAATGTTTGCCCCAGAGGCAAAATAGGGAAAGGGCAGGAGGGAAACTGGAGACATTGATGGCAGGAAATGTGCACTGATGAAGGGTGTTGTGCATTGTATAACTGAAAATCAATCATGAACAATTTTTTAACTGTGTATCTCATGGTGATTCAATTAGATAGTTTTTGGGCTGATTATCTAGCCACTATCCAGCAGTTTACTGCAGTAAGCTGCAAGTCTGCCTGTTGTTCGGCTATTGCTCAGCTGCAAGGGCCCAAGGCTGCCACGGCTTATTGCTGCAAGGCTTGCCTGGGTTCATAAAAGAAAAAGAAAAGAATAGATACAAAGCAGGCAGCATCTCTCCAATGCTTTAGCTCCTCCTGTCTCGGCAGACCAGCAGGTGCTGCTTTGGTCATTATACTGCCTGCCCCCCGCAACTGTCCATTCAACTGTTTATTCCTTTTATACCCAGCATGAAAAGTAGAGTGTCCAAAGGTGTGTTCAGGGGCGTGCCCAGGTTCAACTGTCATTATAGTAGAATTATTCAAGGGGTGTGTTCATGTCCAACTGCTATACATCAACAGGCTGACATGGAATTGCATGTACTTATGTTAAGAAAATATTTATTGTTTCTTTTCTTTTGTAGTTTTCAACATTAATTGCTTTGCTCCAGCCATCTCTGTCTCTTGGTGTTCATGCTGAGGAACCCTTCAGGATCTAAGCTGTTTGATTTATATCGTCTGAGTTAGGATATGTGGGAACTTTGTGCTCTTGGACTGTATCAGCCACAGAGAATGACAGTGCATTGCAGGAGGTGGTGCCAGTTTTCAGGCTTGGTTCTGAAAACTTGACTTTCTTGGGGCAGACATTGTACCTTCATGAGATGAAACTGGTTTTCAATAGAAATAAGGGGAAAATTAATCTTCATTTGTATATCACATTTATGGAAGCATCTATTTGCCTTTGGGAAGAACAAAGAGCTAAAGCAGTAGGGTTTTAATAAATCTTTTAGAAACAGATTGTCGAGTGGCTAGGGAGCATGCCTAGCATATGTCTGACCTGGCTTTGAACTTTTAGCACCATACAGTCTCCTGAGTATCCTCAAGTGTAGCACTGGGAGTTCCTGAGCATGCTGGGATAGTCTTGATGGCTTCCAGAATAGCAAAGCCTGAGCAGCTCTGCATCCTCAGCCTGAGCACTGAGACACTGATTCAGTTGACTAAGTACCTACTTCTGGGAGTGTCCCTCCAGGGTCCATGAGTCCCTCTTGGAGCTCCCTGACATAAAACACATGATAAATCTTATTTGTATTTTGGAATACATCCAAGAATGAAAGAGTGGGAGTCATTGATGGCCTCTGGGATGAGAGCAGCCTGTGACCCAGCGTGGAGGTTCACCCGGCCACTGTCAGTACGCTGAGACTTGATGCCTTCCCTGCCAGCCCATCTTTGGCAGCCAGGAGTGTGGGGCTCGCAGTTGCCTCTACTCTTTCTCTCAGTAAATTGTTCCCCACTAAACACACCATGGCATGATTAATCTCATTCAATATTTTGTCTAAAAGATAAAAAATTTTGAAATAAAAGATTTTGAACAAAAAAATGTTGCCCATTATTGTCATAATTAAAGCTTCCTGCCCCATAAATGCACCTAATATGGGCACCCAGCATGCTGCTGTCTGATATCTTTCCACTCTCCAATGAACCCATTTTCTACCAGCACTCCTGCCTTCCCACCCCCCCACCCCCCCCACTCCCCCCACCCCCCCCCACACCCCCCCCCCCCCCCCCCCCCGCCTCCACTTCTGATGACTACTGCTTGTTCTCAATCTCTAAGAGTTGCTTTAAAATTTTAATTGGAAGAACATGATTTACAAAGTTGCTGATAGTTGGGTTTTAAGAATATAATATTTTGACACAATTTCACCACCAGTGTCAATTTCCCTCCACAATGTTGCTCTGTTCCTACCCATTGAGTTTCCTTCCTTCTACCACCTGGACAGGCATATTTCAAAGTTTGATTGTAGTTTGGATTTTATGTTTCCAGTGCTGTTGAATCTGTGCTTTGAATATATAGCTCTACCACTCTCCCACATACCTGGTTTAACTGAAGTTCCTGACTCCTCTTCCTCATTAGTTCCTTTTCTTTTCTTTTTCCTTTTCCCTTTGATTTCTTTCTTTTTCTGCTCTCCTCCTTCCTATACTCTGGGGTCAAGGATAATCTAGACATCCTTTCTTTGCTACATTTCCTCATCTAGTTATTTTATAAACCACTTATAAATGAGATAATCCTGTGCTTGTCCTTCTTCTGACTTCTGAATGTATCTTCCATTCCAGCCAGATTGCAGTCTATTGCATAATTTATACACAATAGAATATGGGGTTGCTTTTGTTAATTTATTTACTTGGTTTCTTTATATCCCCTTTATGAGTAAAACAATTGGCTGCTTATTGTTCTTTTTTCTGACTTGCTTTGATCAACATAATCTCCTCAAAGTCTGTCTAATAGCTCCCACAGACAAGATGTCATCTAACTTTATAGTTCAGAGTATTCCATTGAGTATATATACACCACACCTTCTTTATTCAGCCACCTGTCATTGGACATTAGCTTAAAACAAAATTATCTTAAAGAGAGTCCTGTGTACTCTTAATGAAGAACACGAATTGTTGCAGCCATTATGAAAAACAGTATAAAAATTCCTCACAAAATTAAAAAGAGCAACACCATGATATAAAAAAACAAACAAAAAACCCCCCAAACAAACCAAAACCAAACAGAAATCCCTTTATGCATTTTTTGTGTTTTTACCTTCCCTCTTTTCTTCATCCCTTTCTGGGTATAAAAATCCAAGGAACATAAAGTCATTGCCATGGGAAGTCTGTGCTCTCAGATCCGTTGCTGCCAAAAGACTGAAACAACTGATGTCCATCCATGAGTGAAGGGATAAGGACAGTGTCTACATAAAACAGAATAACAATAAGCTGTAGAAAGTTGGAAATCCTATCGTTTATAACAACATGGATGCACCCAGGCGACTTTACACTAAGTTAATTAAGCCAGATACAAAGAGACAAATGCTCTCATTTTTCATGTGTTAGGGTTAATTGGCTTACCTCAAGCTAACGGGGAGTAAAATGGTGGTTGTTGAGTACTGGTAGAGTTATATGGGGAGTATGAATGGGCAGCAGGGGAGATGTTGGTTAGAAGATACAAACTTTCTGTTAGTAAAAGAGTTCCAGCAGCCTAAGGCACAGCATGGTGACTATAGTTAATACAATGTATTATAGACTTGAAATATGCTTAAGAAGATCAATAACAAGTTTAAAACATGATGAAGAAAAACAAAATCAAATTCAATTTTAAGGAAGGTAAATTTTATTTCTGGATCAAATTTGATGACATGCATGGAAGGTTTGGAGAGAAACGTAAAAGCATTACAAATGACCATGTTCCTCCCCTCCCACACCGGCCCAACTCTCTCCTGCCAGTTAAAGCATTATAAATGACAATTGTGATTCTAATGTGCCCACCAGCAACCATACAATCCATCAGGGACTCCCAGATATAGTAGCTCTCACCAGGTGCCATGTGAGTTCAGAATTGATGAGTTTTATTGTGTCTAGGAAATTCTAATCCTTTGAATTCTAGAAAGAAACAAAATAAAAAATGGGGCAGGAAGCGGTGGCACAGCTTGTAGGGCATTTACCTTGCATGTGGCTGACCTAGGATGGACCGAGGTTTGATCCCCTGGCATCCCATATGGTTCCCCAAGCCAGGAGTGACTTCTGAGCACATGGCCAGGAGTAATCCCTGAGCGACACTGGGTGTGGCTCAAAAACCAAAGGCCCCCCCCCCAAAAAAAAAACCCAAAAAATGATATTGAAGAACTGAACCCACTATATATTATCTACTATTGACTGTGGCCACATTCTTTTTTTTTTTTTTTTTGGGGCCACACCTGGCGTTCTCAGGGGTTACTCCTGGCTGTCTGCTCAGAAATAGCTCCTGGCAGGCACGGGGGGTCATATGGGACACTGGGATTCGAACCAACCACCTTTGGTCCTGGATCGGCTGCTTGCAAGGCAAACACCGCTGTGCTATCTTTCTGGGCCCTCACATTCTTGTTATCTTTCTATGGACCCCAAATCTTGTGCTGTGCCTCCTCCCCCATTTAATTGATTTTAATCTGTGGCCCCATTGGAATATCTTGGGGTCCTCCCATTGAGAACACTGATCTTATCCATATAGCAAATTACTTTGGTCAATAAACTGTGCAACTCTATATGCCCTATTGGTAAATGATAGGTGTTAAGCTATAGCATCTCCCACAGTGAATGGAGTTTCAGATGCTTTTCATAGGGTCATGTGTCACAAAGGCCTGGATTTGCCTCAGTCCTGTAAACCCAAGGGGTGCTCAGCCACAGATGCAGATTTCTGGTTAACCTGTTCACAGACTTAATGTGTTACTTCCTCAGAGGCAAGATCAAAGGTCCATTTGAAGAACATTCTTGATTGAATCAAAGGGAGAACCCAAAGTTTTCCTCTTGGAAAGCTTTTTATTTGTTGAGCACTTAAAAAAATGTTTTTGTTAAAACCTTTTTTATTTGTTAAGCACAATACACTAACTCAAAGGAGCAAGAACTGGCTTTCTCTGGTCCATGCCTTGTAGATATGTCTCCAGTTGGTTCCGACCTCCATTAAGCTGTATCAGTTCACAATTTTTTCTGTTCTTCTAAATCACTCATACCATGAGTAGTTCATCTCAACAACCATCCAAGCAGAGAAGATGCTAAATTGCTGCGTTAGGCGCCTGAGAAAAAAAGGAATGACAGTAGGTTTTGGATGGAGTAGTTACTTTTTTCTAAGCCCTTATAATGTAGAGGCCACTATTCTCACAAGGGACCTTAAGCAGAAGTTAAGAGAAGTTAACTTCTCTAAGAGAAGTTAAGTAACTGGCTCAGGATCACATAGTTTCTAATGGTAGAGGTGAGATTTCAACTGTGTGGTAGACTCCTCAGAGTTCTGCATCATATCACGAGCCCAGTCTCTGTGTATTGGCTGGTGAGCATAGTGGATCTGAAGGGGCAAACTTGAGGGTGTAACTGAAATAACTACTTTTGGGGGATAAGCCAGAGTGAGGCTCACGTGGGGTGTCCAGTTGTTAAGGGAGCATCCAGTTTCTAAAGGCTGAGGGCTGGTCACTTGTAGAAATGAAAACATGTGGATGACACCCAGGTGGCACTGAAAACAGCCAACATGTGAGCTTTGACCTTGGCTCCAGACATTAATTCTGGCCAGAATTTCTGTGACAATAAATGACAACAGGTGACAGGCAATGTAAGGGTATCAGTGCCTCTGAATCTCCCAGGAAGTGAGCCTTAACTTTAGGCATATAGCATCACTTTTGGTAGCTTTTTCTGTGCGTCCCAAGTGTACCAGGCTGTGGGGAAGTGGGAGGTGCTGACAGCTTGCTTCTGACAGAAAAGCTTCTTGAGACTCAGGGACAGTGCCAGAGTCTTTCCAGATGCCAATTTAGAGGGCTTGCTTAAGTTGGCTATGGGTCCAACCTGGATTGTAGAGGAAGCTCATTGCCCCCATTGTGTGTCAGAAATAACTCAGCTCAGAGAGGAGCATCCTAAGAGATGCCAGAGAAACCACCTCCTTCAGGCTTTTGGCCTGTGGCTTGCCCTGTGCAAGCTTGTATTTCAGCAGTGCTGCAGAAAAGGGCAGACCAGCAGAGGAGCTCTAAGCCCTGTGGACTTGCCCCAACACTGCCACCCTCTAAGTGCACTGTGAGTAGCTCCAAGTAATGAAGTGGATGGAAGCCCTAGGCCAGGTGATCACATGCTTGGACAGCTTTGCTGGGAGCTAGTAGTGCCCATTGCCCTACTGGCAGCCAGGGATAGGACTGGGAGGTAGCCCTGCCTTGGGACTCACCCAAGAGGGAACCCACCAAATCTGAATTCTAATACATGGAGAGCTGATAGGGAGCTAATTACTCTCTCAAAATCTGCATGTGCCAATGATCCCAACTAGCATGGTTTGGGACTGTCATGAGAGTTGACTGCACATCTGAGAATAAAACACCGCCTTCTCCTGCCTGTCATCTGTCTTTTCTGGGAACTAGCTTCTCTCGAGCTGTTGATTTTTGTTTAGCTTGCAGAGATATAATCAAGACTTCACATATACAAGGCAGCACTTCATCACCGAATCACTCCCCAGCCTGCTTCTCCACTGGATTTTACATAATAACTGAAAATAACCAACAGTATTGATATGTGCAGCACATGGGGGTGATCAAGTGCTATCCTGGGTGTGAAAGTGTCTTCCTTCCTTCCTTCCTTCCTTCCTTCCTTCCTTCCTTCCTTCCTTCCTTCCTTCCTTCCTTCCTTCCTTCCTTCCTTCCTCTTCTTTTTCTCTTTCTTTCTTTTCTTCCTTCCTTCCTCTTCTTTTTCTTCCTTCCTTCCTTCCTTCCTTCCTTCCTTCCTTCCTTCCTTCCTTCCTTCCTTCCTTCCTTCCTTCCTTCCTTCCTTCCTTCCTCTTTTTCTTCTTCTTTTCCTTCCTTCCTTCCTTCCTTCCTTCCTTCCTTCCTTCCTTCCTTCCTTCCTTCCTTCCTTCCTTCCTTCCTTCCTTCCTTCCTTCCTTCCTTCCTTCCTTCCTTCCTTCCTTCCTTCCTTCCTTCCTTCCTTCCTTCCTTCCTTCCTTCCTTCCTTCCTTCCTTCCTTCCTTCCTTCCTTCCTTCCTTCCTTCCTTTCCTTCCTTCCTTCCTTCCTTCCTTCCTTCCTTCCTTCCTTCCTTCCTTCCTTCCTTCCTTCCTTCCTTCCTTCCTTCCTTCCTTCCTTCCTTCCTTCCTTCCTTCCTTCCTTCCTTCCTTCCTTCCTTCCTTCCTTCCTTCCTTTCTTTCTTTCTTCTTTCTTAATTCTTTTTTTTGTTTGTTTGTTTTTTGTTTTTTGTGGTTTTTGGGTCACACCCGGCAGTGCTCAGGGGTTACTCCTGGCTCCATGCTCAGAAATTGCTCCTAGCAGGCACGGGGGACCATATGGGACGCTGGGATTCGAACCGATGACCTCTTGCATGAAAGGCAAACGCCTTACCTCCATGCTATCTCTCTAGCCCCCTTTCTTAATTCTTTCATTGGATTACTGTGAGATATACAATTACAAAAATTGTTCATAATTGAGTTTCAATCATACAATGTATAACACCTTTCAACAGTACACATTTTCTGCTACCAATGTTTCCAGTTTTCCTCCCATCCTCCCCACCGCAGTCTCCCCTGCATGTCTCTATGGCAGACATTTTTCCCTCTCTCTCTCTCTCTGTCTCTGTCTTTTCCCTTTTAGACGTTTTGGTTTACAGTATTGTTACCAAAGGGTATCATGCATATCATGTATCATGTTACCTCTGTTCAGCACCCAGTTCTTGTCCAAAGTGATCATTTCCAACAATTATTGTCATAGAGGTTCCTTCTCTGCCCCAATAGCACCACTTCCTTGCTATTTGTGGCAAGCTTATCACATGAACTGTTCCTCATAACTTTTGTCTGTGGATATTAATTTTATAATTCCTTTTTTATATCCTACAAGTGAGTGTGATTATTTTATGTCTATCTCTCTCCCTCTGATTTATTTCTCTCAGCATAATACTCTTCATATTCATCCATGTATAAGCAAATTTCATGACTTCTTTTATCCTAACAGCTGCATAGTATTCCATTGTTTAGATTTACTACACTCATCTGTTCTTGGGCACTTGGGTTGTTTCTGATTCTGGTTATTGTGAACAACAGTGCTGCAATGAACATAGGAGTAAGAGGACTTTTCTCATTTTCTCATTCTCTAGGAATGGTATTTTTGGGTTACATGAAAGCTCGAATTCTAGCTTTTTAGCAATATCTATATTGTTTTCCCAAAAGGCTAAAAAGGTCTACAGTCTCACCAACAGTTAATGGGAGTCTCTTTCTCCCCGCATTTGTGCCAGCATTGTTTTTTTATTGGGGAGGGGGGGAATGTGTGCTAGTCTCTTTGGTGTGAGATGATGTCTTATTGTTGTTTTTATTTGCATCTCCCTGATGATTAATGATGTGGAGAATTTTTCATATACCTTTGGCCATCTGTATTGTTTTTGAGAAAGCTTTTGTGTTCATCTCTTCCTCCCATTTTTGAATGGGGTTAGATGTTTTTGTTTTTGTTTTTGTTAAGCTCTATCAATGACTTAAATATCTTAGATATTAATTCCTTATCAGATGGCTTTTGGGTGAATAGTTTCTCCCATTCCATGAGAAGACTTTGTATCCTAGTCATCATTTCCTTTGAGGTACATAATTTTCTTAGTTAAATGCTTATCTTTGCTGTGGTGTTTCATCCTTGAAGATGCCTTTAGTTTCACTGCCATGGTATTTCTGCCTTTGTACCTTGTGGTTTGTTACTTTTTTTTTTTTTTTTTTTTGGTTTTTCGGGCCACACCCATTTGATGCTCAGGGGTTACTCCTGGCTAAGTGCTCAGAAATCACCCCTGGCTTGGGGGGACCATATGGGACGCAGGGGGATCGAATCTCAGTTCTGATCCTTGGCTAGCGCTGGCAAGGCAGGCACCTTACCTCTAGTGCCACCTCGCCGGCCCTGTGGTTTGTTACCTTGTACTGTATGTTTTTATCTCTGTACATTGTAGTTTCAGGTTTGATATCAAGGTCCTTAATCCATTTAGACTTTTGTGCATGATGTTAAAGAGATGTATGGATTTGCTTTTTTTGCTTGTGGTCGATCAGTTTTCCCAACACTACTTGTTGAAGAGACTTTCCTTACTTCATATTTCTTGTCCCTTTATCAAAGATCAATTGATCATATACCTGAGGGTCAGTCTCACAATATTCCAGTCTCTTCCATTGATCTGAGGGTCTGTCTTTATTCCAATACCATAGTGTTCTAATATCTACTGCTTTATGGTACAGTTTGAAGTTGGAGAAAGTGATGCATTACATCTTCTTTATCCCAAAGATTGTACTAGTTATTTATGGATGTTTATTGTTTCATGTGAATTTTGAAAGGTTTGATCTATATTTTTTAAAAATACCATGGGTATTCTTATAGGGATTGTATTAAATCTTTACAATTGCTTTGAAAAGTATTGTTATTTTAGTAATGTTAATTCTCCCAATCCATGTGCAGGGATATGTTTCCATTTTCTTGCGTCTTCTTTTATTTTTCAAAACAGTGTTTTGTAGTTTCCTTTGCATAGGTCTTTCACCTCTTTAGTTAAGTTGATGCAGAGGTACTTATTTTCTGTAACACAATTCTGAATGGGATTTTTAAAAAATTATTTGTATATAGAAATGCCATGAACTTTTTCATATTAATTTTGTAGCCTGCCATTTTACTATACAAATTTATTATTTCTAGAAGCTTTATGGTAGTCTTCAGAATTTTCTAAATATAATATCATGTCAGATGCAACAGCTTTCTCTGCATCTATTGAAATGATCATATGATTATTTTATAGATATGATGTACTATGTTGTTTGAATTGAATATGCTAAACTATCTGTGCATCTCTGGGATGAATCCTATTTGGTCATGGTGTGATCATTATTATTATTATTATTATTATTATTATTATTATTATTTTGGTTTTTGGACCACACTCACCTCTGGTAGGCTCAGGGAACCATATAGGATGCCAGGTATAAAAATCTGGTTTGGGGGCCGGGCGGTGGCGCTGGAGGTAAGGTGCCTGCCTTACCTGCGCTAGCCTAGGAGACGGACCGCGGTTCGATCCCCCGGCGTCCCATATGGTCCCCCAAGCCAGGAGCGACTTCTGAGCGCATAGCCAGGAGTAACCCCTGAGCGTTACCGGGTGTGGCCCAAAAAACCAAAAAAAAAAAAAAAAAAAAAAATCTGGTTTGGCCACATGCAAATGCCCTTCCCATTGTGCCATCAGTCTAGCCCTGGTAGTTGACTTTTTTTTTGTTAACTTGTTGGGGTCTATTTGCTAGTATTTTATTGAAGATATTTTCATATGTATTTGTTGGATTAACTGAGCCCTACCTTACTTACATGTTCTCCACCCTGGGGTGTGATCTGGTGTTAAATTACTGAATTCCCCCTGACTCAGTATTTGTTCTCTACCCCAGGGTGTGATCTGGTTCTTGCTAATAAAATCTCTGGGTCTCAGGAAAGCTCTTGTATTTTCTGGTCTTCCTCCACTGAGCTACCTGCCTCTTAGGAGCAGAAGGCTTGTGTGAATCCATTGTGACCCCCTTTCACTGTGTGGATTATTTCTTGTATCTGTGGTTGCTTCCAGACTTGCATCTCTTCAGGTCCTAGTTTTGGAGCCTAAGGTTTCCATTACATGTGTTCATCAAGGATATTGGCCTGTAATTTTCTTTTTTTGTGATGTTTCTCTGCTTTTTTAATCTGGTGATGTTAACTTTATGTAAACTATTAGAGAATATTTATATTTCTTCAGTTTTTTGAAGGGACTGAAAATAATTGTCAATAGATCCTCTTTTTTTGTTTGTTTTTGGGCCACACCCAGTGACGCTCAATGGTTACTCCTGGCTATGTGCTCAGAAATCGCTTCTGGCTTGTGGGACCAGATGGGATGCAGGGGATTGATCTCAGGTCCATCCTGGGTTAGCTATGTGCAAGGCAAATGCTGTACCACTGTGCTATTGCTTCAGCCCCAATAGGTCCTCTTTAAAGGTTTCAAAGAATTCACTGGTGAATTCAACTGAGCCTGGGATTTGTTTTTGGAATCTTCTTAATTGCTATTTCAATTTCCTCAGTAATGAGAAGTCTGTTCAGATGTTCCATGTCATCTAGGTTTAAACTTGGGAGGCTATAGGAGTCCAGTGATTTATCCATTTCTTCCAGTTCTCTTATTTTGTAACACAATGATTCTCAAAACAATCTTTCATTACTCTTTGAATTTCTGATCTATTTTGCTACTTTATGTTCTTTAATTGGTGCATTTACTCCATTAACCTTTTGAATTTTTGTAGTATCCATTGTGACATTTCCCCTTTCATTTCTGATTCAGTTTATTACATTTCTTTCTCTCTTTCTTATGAGTCTTGATAATGGCTTATCAATCTTGTTTATTTTTTCAAAGAACATTCTTGATCTCATTGATCTTTTGGATCATTTTTTTGTGTCCAAAAATTTATGTTTTAAGTTTTATTATTTCTTTCTGTCTGGCTATATTTTTCATTCATTTTGTTGGTCATTATTCAATTTTTTGAAAGTGTACATTAAGTTTTTTATGTGGCACTTTATTTCTTCCCAATGAATGCTTGCAAAGCTTTCATGTTCTTCTTCTTCTTCTTCTTCTTCTTCTTCTTCTTCTTCTTCTTCTTCTTCTTCTTCTTCTTCTTCTTCTTCTTCTTCTTCTTCTTCTTCTTCTTCTTCTTCTTCTTTTTTTTTTTTTTGGCTTTTGGGTCATACCCGGCGATGCTCAGGGGTTACTCCTGGCTGTCTGCTCAGAAATAGCTCCTGGCAGGCACGGGGGACCATATGGGACACCGGGATTTGAACCAACCACCTTTGGTCCTGGATCAGCTGCTTGCAAGGCAAACACCGCTGTGCTATCTCTCCAGGCCCTCACTTCTATTTTCAGTGCATCATGGTCTGAGAATATATTTGATGCAATTACTATCCTCTTGATTTTATGGAGTATTTTATGGTTTTGTGGCCTAGCATGTGGTCTATTTTGAAGAATGTACCATGTGCATTGGAAAATATGCATTCAGATTTCTCATTGAGTGCATATATATAATATATATATGGTTTGATTTCTTCTTAATGTACATATCCCTTGATTATGAAGAATTACTCTGTCTCTTATAACCTTTTAAAACCAAGTCTCCATAGTCAGATATTAGTATAGTCATCCCAGCCTTTTTATTAAGTTGTATTTTTACAGTATTGTCTTTCAATCTTTGAGTCTGTGTTTATTTTGACTATCATATATGTTTCTTTTAGACAGCAAAATGTTGAAGTCAATTTTCTGATCCATTTTGCCATTCTATTTCTTTTAATTGGTGCATTTAGTCCATTGACATTGAGAGAGATGATTGTTATGAAATTTTGTTCCATCTTTTTATAAAAATTGGTATATTTTTGGGATTTGTCTTGTTTTACACTATCTCCTTCAGTTCTTTTAACCTTGTTTTTAAGTCTGTAAGTTTCTTGAGCTATTGTTTAACACAAAAACTGTGTATCCTTACTTGAAACCTGAATTAGAGCTTAGCTTGGTGAAATAGTCTTGGTTAGGAGTTCATTTAATTGAGTTTGTTCACTATATCCCACCACTGAATTTTGGCCTGATGGATTGCTGGTAATAAATCTGCTTTAAATCTTATGGAGGCTCCTTTGTATATATTTTTCTTTTTAATTTTTCTGCTTTAAATGTTCTATCTCTATTTTTCATCATTGTGATGAGGATGTGCTTTGGGGTGTTTTTATTTGGGTCTCTTTTAGCTGGCATTTTTAGCATTTAGGACATGGTTTCATGCACTCGTCAGCTCTGAGGACTTCTTAGCAATGTTGCCTTTGACTGTTGCTTCTTCATAGTCTCTCTGGGATCCCAATAATTTTCCCTGTCTCTCTGAGACCCAATGCTTCTTATATTATTTCTGTCAAATATATCCCCAAGTTCTATTGTCTGTTTATTTTGAGGGATTTCCCCCATCTTCTGTTTATTTATTTTATGTCTTTTTCCTATTTATTTATTTATTTATTTATTTATTTTTGCTTTTGGGCCACACCCGGTGACGCTCAGGGTTTACTCCTGACTCTGCACTCATTTAATGATTGGAAACATGTCTGTCAGCATATAAGACTGTTAGAGTGTGTCTTGTGTGTGTGTAAAAGCAGTATGTGTGTGTTGTGTGTGAGACAGTGTGTGTGTGTGTGTGCTGGAGTCTATGTGTGTGAGTGACTTACTAGCATGTTCTTGTGTAAGAGAAAAAGTAAGAGAGGCAGTGATGGTGTTTGTGTATGAGGCAATGTTGTAATGTTGAAGTCTGTATGTGAGAGCATGCTGGAAATTGTGTTTATGTATGTATGTGTCTGGGTCAAGTGTGGTGCATGGATCGGTTATAATTGTACTGTTTGGTGAGACAAAACTTTTCTTCTGAAAGGATTTGTGTGGTCCCACCACTGAGAGGTCCCCACACTTACAGGAGCATAGCTTCTCTGTGCAGAGACTTTTCTAAGCCATAGCCTGAAGAGCATCAGAGTCCCCAACTTTATCCTGGCAGTCTGACCCAGTTTATAGGAGTTTCTAGACTACCTGGTAGTTGTAATCAACTGATTAGCTAGTGAGGTCGGTCTTTGGCTCCAGTGCCTATAAGGTTTTCTACATGGGCCTATCTCCTGGGGTGTGGACTGGGCCTGCTCTTTAGTGAACCCAGTGTATATGGTTTACAACCAAAACAGACATAACATTGACAGCACACACTCTTCACAAACCTTCCTGTATTCTGCCTCATTTTCTGAGCTTCTTTGGGAGACCAATGACAGCAGGATGAGAAGGCTCTCCCTTTAGGGAGGCTCAGGGGTAGAATGGAGACAATGGAGCTCATCTGCCTGCTGCTGAGGGAAGACACTCTAAGGGTAGGCAAATGCTCCATCCTGGTGACTGAGACTGAGGCTTATACTCTTCACCGCCCACAGCCTCTCATTAATCTCACACTTGAGATTTTTTACATCTACAAAATGGAACCTGAGAATGAATATGGAAGATTGCTAGTCAATACATGCTTATTAGTATTCATTATTCAAAGATTGTTCCTGCCTGGTTTCAATAATGCAGCATGCCAAGGGATCATTTCCTGTGTGCGTCCACATAGCAGTACTGGGGAACACAGACTACAAAGAGCAATGGGAGAAAACAGGAAGGGAGAAAACAAACCCTACCATAAGAGGAGCAGGTCAAGGATGGAGTCTCAGTTTAACATCTTACAGGTCAAGTAAGGGTAGCTGGATGTTTAGGTAAGGAAAAGAGAGAGGAGAACAGAGAGAGAAACAAAAAGACAGAAAGAGACAGAGACAAAGAAACTGAGAAGAGACACAATGGGAGGCAGAGAACATGAGAAACAAGGAGACTGGTAGACAGAAAAGCACAGGTACCAGGAAAGTCCCACTTGGTGGTACCATACAGATCACTGGACTCTGGTTGTGGTGTGGGTGGAGCAAGGAAGGGTTCTGGTCTCTGCTGCCCTTTGCTTTGCTGTGTCTGAGGACATGACTGGCATTGTGAAGCATATCACAAACTTAAGAGCTTGGCCAGAGCTCCATAATAATGGCAATTTCTAATTCTGCCCCCCCCCCACTTTGTTTCTGTAGCTCTGTTGATGTCAACAGCAAGGAAACAAACGATGCTGGCAATGTGCTGGGTGTTCTTGCAAGTTGCACTCCGTTGGCTGCTCTAGCTCACTCCATATTGCTTCTAGTACAGCAAAGCCCATGGGAGTAAGAATGGAAAAGTACCTGTAAATTTTGAGGTTGCTTCCAAAAGGCACATTATTGGTTTGTTGTGTAACACCCTCTGGTGACATTGAGGCCTTATTAATAACTAAACAGTGTGTCTTAACTGTAATTCTATTTCTTGAGCCAGGATTGTGCTCCCCGCTGTCCTGTTTAAGCATGAAGGGCGGGTATGAATGGCTTGAGCTCCTGACTTTGAGGAGTTCCCCATGAGTGCGGTGCGCCTCTGAGTCTCTGTCCCCTCCTTGCAGAGTTGCTGTCTCGGCTGACACCCCCTTGATGCGCACACACGTCTCTCTGACAGCATCGCCCTGGACCCCTGATGCGGCTGCCTGAGCAACCTGGAGAGGGGAAGCCTGAACATGAGGAAAAGGGGGACAGAGGAGCTCCCCAAGGGGGAGAGGAGCCGCCGAGGAGCCAGGCCCCCGACTTCCCCACTTGGCAAGTCTTCTCCCCCCAAACCCCTGGAGAAACGAGCTTTCTCGAGTGTTTGCTCACGACTTGATTGTGTTCAGCCCTCAGGTAGGGGGTGGTGTGGGGCTGGGAGTATCCGAGTAGCAGTGTTGGGGGGAAAGACAACTTCTGAGGTCACCTAGGAGGGACCTGGGGGACACATGTCCCTGATGGGGCCAGAGGCTTCCTAGATGTCTCAGCCAGTCAGGTTTGTACCCATCCTGCTTAAGCGGTGAGAATGCGAAGAGGGGAGGGCTTTGAAAGTTGATAGAAATGTGGGCGAATGTGTTAGATAATACAGCCATGACACTCCTTTGTAGAGTGTGTGGACTGATTTTGTGCGACTGCATGGAGGTGGGAACTTGGCCTAGGAAACTTCTATTAACCCTCACAATAACCTCTGAAGGGTGTGGTTAACCCTATCTTAACAGGAAATAAGTAAGGGAAACCTTAACCAATTTGCTCCAGCTTGCAAGGAAAAGGTTTGCTCAGTATGTCTCTCTGAACCCCGAACTTACATTCCTAGTCACTGGGCTCACTGGCCTCTCTGACCCACTATGGAGAAGAGATTAATTCAAGGGTATTTCCAAACCATAGACTTCCCAGGGTTGGATCCTGCTCTCTTTTTTTCTTGGGGATGGTCATGTTTGTTAAAACTCAAGAGGAATTTCAACTCTGGGGAGTTTTTAGTAGAAGGAAATGCTGATGGAAGAGATGGTCTGTGAAAGTCCTAGGATGGTATATTCTGAAACAGTCACTTAACTTGGTTGAAATGGGCTCCCAGATCTCTCTGTCTTGGCTGCAAGAGGTGGATGAAAGTTATGAGTTAGAATTAATGAAAAGAAAAGGAGGTGGAAATATTACTGAAGACTAAGGAAGGCTCCTGATTTATAGCAATTTCTCCCAGGAGCTGGGGAAGTCACTGCAGGATCCAGCGCTGGATGCTATAAGACTCTTCCAGAATCTTCTGCAAAAGAAATTATTTGGTAAACAAAAGAGGGGAACTGATAAGAACCTTATTAAGGGCTGATCTTCAGATGTCTCATCAGCTCTGGGGAGAGGTCAGAAAGAGGAAACTGTGAAGTTGGTAATCAGGTCTATTGAGGGGCAGCCTCAGGGCCAGGCACTGCTGAGAAAGTAGGGCCAGGCCTGAGGATTACCCACCAGGAAGCATGGTTCAGTCCAAGGATGAATTTTCTTTTTGACCTTTCCATAGACTCTGGGTACCTATCCAAAGGGGGTACACATAGAAGAAAATAGGTAAAGACTGAAGCAGAGAGATATTCTGCATATCCTATGGGACTATGACAAATGACAAATGTGGTTGCTATCATATTTAGGACAGTTTTCTCCTTCAGGGGCATGCAAACAAGTTCTGGACACCCTCTTTGCTCAATATCCTCCCACATTATTAAGTATTTCACCATTTGTTTCATTGATTTAGAATTTGTTGCTGTAGATATAGAATTTGGGACCAAAGCTTCCTTGAATAAATTTAGCAGGTGGGCTTCAGTTGTCTAAATGTGTCAAGAGCCCAAGACACTCCCAAACTATCAGTGTCTCCTTAGGGTGTGAGCATGACCTCCTGTTAGACCACAGAGTTTAGGTCCACTGACATTCTTGACTTATTACTGCCACTTCACATCACATGCTGACACAGACACCCATCACACTTTCTTTTGTGTCATACACAACCAGTTCACAAAGATTTTCTTGTAGAGAGAATTGAAAGAAGAAAGACAAGATCAGCCTTTCATTGTCAGACCCAAGTGAGTGCCTTTCATGGTGTTGGTGGTTGGAGGGAGAGGGAATAAAAACCCCTCTGGTGTGTGCTCTAACTTCTTTCCAACCAAAAGACCTAAGAAGAGCATTTTCTTGTCCTTGCATTCATTGTCTGAGAGCCTCTTTTATATAAAGCGTAGCCTGAGTGTGAGATCAACCCAGAACCTCCTTCATTCTGAGGCACTAAGGTCTTTTTCATCTTGAGGCACTCTCAGTGGTCATTTCCTAGCAGGGTAGGAAAAATGATAAAATAGGGAGGGGTCACCTTCTGTTTTTATCTATTAGCTCCAGATTGCTTTGACCAAAATTGGTCATCTCCAATGGGTAGCTCACCAAATATGGTGCCAATTTGGTTGCAAGTTGGCAGAAGTTCAGAAGAGTTCTTTAAGGTGAAAAAGGAAATGTGTTAATAACATTTCAGACAGGCCTGGGGCAAAGCTTCCTAAAATCTGAGGCCTCATGTGTTGCTTGAAGGAAAGCATCAAGAAAACCTATGGCAGAGTCTTTCCTGTGCTCAGCTCTCTGCTTATATCACATGTTCTTTTTTGTCCTCAGCTCTCTACTACTGCCAAGTGCCTGATCAAAAGTCAGTGAACCTCAGTTTCAGCTCTTTCCTACACTCTTATTTGTTTCTTTGTTTTCTTGGGGGGATGCCTCTGAAAAAGTGACCAGGGCTACATCCAGAGATGCTTAGGGGACAATATGGTACTGGGGATAGAATTCAAAGCCCTTTAAATTCCAGGAACATACTCCTGTCTCTAAATTATTTCCCCAGCTCATTGTTCACTCCTGATCAAGGCTAGAGGGCATAAATATGTCTGCAATAGAGAAATAAGGGCACTTCCTCATTCTTAAAATGTTAGTTGTGTAGTCCCTTCTTGAAGTTGGCTAGCTATTCACAAAGGGCTATGAAGATGCTTTGTTTTAATGCTCTAAGTTGGGACCTTTAATAGGAGGTGGTCATCACAAGAACCAAGGTTTTGTTTGGTACATCAAATAAAGCCAACTTGAAGCCCCAAAGTGGAGTGTAAAGAAAAAGACAGCATACAAAATGATGTCTGGAGAGGAAAGATACACTTATTCTCTCCAGACTTTCTCTAGTGCAGTGCTTTTCAATTATTTTCTGTCCTGCCCCCCTAGGAAGAAGAAAACATTTTTTGTGCCCCCTGTGTGACTGTAAATAGTATCTTTATTAAAAACACTTTAACCTGCAAAACAAAAATATATAAAATAATTTGAGCTGGTTTTTTAATCAGAGGTGATGTCTGGATGAATGGCTACAATAAGCACGTTTTGCAAATGCATAGCTTTTCGAAGCGGGGTTTGAAGCAGGACACAGCAACTCTCAGCTCCGGAGACATACAGAGACATAAACACAGGGCTTAGCTTGTTATGACAGTGTTTGCCAAGGTCAAACGCACCCCCCCCCCCTTTACGGACACTCGAACTCCCCTGGGGGGCACGCCCCACTATTTGAGAAGCACTGCTCTAGTGCAAGTCATCTTAGAGATTTACATAGCTTTCCAGATAGTTTCTTCCTGTGTCTTTGCTGATACATGGCCTGGCCTTTTCTCAGTGCAACTGAAGCAATTGATATATAGGATAGGTCTCCTTATCATCCACTTCTTTTCCTGAACAATCTTGGGTGGACACTAACCAATGAAGACTCAGCTGGCCTCTCAGTCTTCACTAATACACTGGAACCTATATTGGGAGTAGACAAATGTTTTCCCCTTTATTCAACTATGGGTCTAGATTCTTTGGATGGGTTCTGGAGATGATTCATGGATGAATAAAGGCCTATGCAGCCAGATAGAAAAGAAATTGGAGAGTTGCTCAGGTGCCTTTGACCTCAACAGCCAAGTAAACAACCCTACTACCACAAGACTGCTCAGCCTAACTCCAAGGATACTTTTCTAATATGAGAAGAAATGGATGTGCACTATTGATATATGAGTTAAAAATAGTCCATGTTCCAAACAAAGTGTTTTTTAGTATTTTGAAATGAAAATATGTAGACAAAGCAAGGACTTAGAATGTATGACTCATTAAATTGCTGATTCTGAAAGCAATGAAAATTCAAAGGGAATTTTTTCTCCTTGTCTCTCCCTCCCACCCCTGCTTGGAATAGCTGATGAAAAGAGTCTCCATATAAACAGGACCATAAACTCCTCCATGATTTGAAGTCTTGCTCCATGGAGAGGGGCAAGGAATCCACCTCTCACTCCTGGTTCCTAAGCTGGTCTCTCTAATTAGGCTGGAGAGTTCCCTGCCATTCGATCCTCCAAGCTTCTCCTCATGTCTTTCAGTCCTGTCCCTGCATGTTTCTAAGGAGTTTTCAAATTTCACCATGGTTCTCCCACTCTCAGCACTTGTCTTTGCTGGACCTTAGTGGCCCTAACAGCTGTTCCTAACTAAGCAGTACTCCATGGCTACTCTCTGAAGCATGTGTGCTGTATGGGGGTGGGGATGGTGGCTAGCAACTCCTAATGATCAGTGGGTGGACTTGGCTTGAAGGACTGTGTCTTGGCAACAGCCTGTATCTTTGCTCACAATTCTGAAATGTCTTTTTGTTTATTTTTTGGGCCATACCTGGGGAGTGCTCAGGGGTTACTCCTGTCTTCGAGCTTCAAAATTACTCCTGGAAGGCTCAAAGGACCATATGGGATGCCAGGTATTAAACCTGGGTCAGTCGCATGGAAGGCCTAACAACTATGCTATCACTCAAGTCCCTAAAATAAACCTTAAGGTGAATATCAAGACTCAAAATAAAATAGCAAAGAATACCAGATCTTGTGTGTGTGTGTGTGTGTGTGTGTGTGTGTGTGTGTGTGTATAAGAATGAAGAGGCAAGATTATCCCAAATCACTGAGAAGTTCAAGGTGATACAGTTGAAAAGTTATTGGGCACCATCATAGCATGTTTTATTAGCAGTTGTATAAATATCTTATTCCAGTCTTCATCATCTGATCTTGCTTCCCTTTTATTACTGTAGTTCTTGAGTGCATGGTGACTTGTTTCTCCTGTGTTGTACTTGAGTCCCTGAGTTCAAATGAGGAAGCCAACAATACAAGCAGACAACCACATAACAATGTTCACTTCACTTGCATCAATTTCAACTGCAGTGAAATCACTTTCCTCAAATATCATGGCCAAGGTCTCAGTTGGAATTTGATAGTCCTCTGAGCATCTACTGTCCTGCTCACAATATAGTACTCCTCTTTCTGATAGCCCCATCTTCTGAATTTTGGAGCCTGGAACACTCAGAGGAGGAAAACCCTATATGGGCATGGAACATGGACCAGCAACCCCAGGACACAATAGGGACAGAAGACTCAGGACCTTAACTCAACACATCCTCTGCAGGGCTTTGTACTTCTTGTAATGACTAGTGCTCATTCTATTGCCCACTTGGCATGTTTCAATTCTGAACCCTCTCTGGTAAACAGAGTCACTTCCACATTAACAAATGGGAAGGGACTTCCTCAGCTCCCCATCCACTTCTGCTTTCTTGCCTGTATGTTTCCCTGACCCTTTGAGTGGAGAAGGGGCCCTTTTATCAGCTCCAGAACTCTTGCCCCCCGAGCTCAGACTCCTGTCCCTGTTATCCTCCTGGCAAGTCATTCCCTATCTTTTAAGTCCCTGGCCCTACCTCCTTCTCCAAGTATACACCATTGGTCTGACACCAATCTTTTGTCAGGTTTCCTTCAAACTTCTAAAAATAACAGCAATTCCTTGCTTTACTTCTTCACTTTTTATTTGCTTCTTCCTCCTTGTCTTCGATGACCTGGCCTCTGTCTGTTCTGTGTACTGACCCTATATTCTGCCCAGTTTATCCGTCTCATTGGAATTTCTCTTCATATGCAAGAAATTCATTGTTATTCTTTCACTCACCTGTAGATGGCCTGACCCTATTATTTGGAAATCTTCCTTTCATCTAGGATCTAGCTCTACTTTCTTTGGGATTCTTTTAATGCAGCAAATTACTAGTCGATGATCCTTAGAGCATGCTGTAAATAAATATTCCTCTAAAAGTGCTTCATGGTCAGTAAACTTAGATGACATGTCAGATTCTATTTTGGAGAATAGCAAAACATCTTGCAATCTTAGAGATGTTTTATAGCTAAGCAAATAGTATCTTTGTTTAATTCAGATTTTCTAAATAAAATTTGAGCATTCAATCGTTGATTGAATGTGTGTGTATGTAAAAGCTAGAAAACACTTGTTTTATTTTTCTTTCCCCAGGATACACCCCAATGGATATGATAAGTAACTGTCATGCTTGGGGTCCAGTCAAGCACTGGTAACTGGTGCACCACATTCTGTGCTGGGGAATAAAACCATGTTTAATTACTTTCTTCCAGCCATTTACAAGCTCTTGGGAAAGATAGATTAGTTAGCACTCACTAAGGAGTTTATGTTCCAGGATAAATTTATTCATGGAGCATGCTGAGAAGCATGTCAAGGGATACACACACACACACACACACACACACACACACACACACTGTATAGAGATAGCACTATAGGTTATGTTATCCCTTTATAACATAAGAATATGCTGTGAGAGGCTAGGGCGAGCCTTGCATAAATGACATCCTGAATTTGATCCCCAGAACCCCAGGAACTTTGTAAACTTGAGTACTGCTGGTAGCTTCCAGAAGCAACAAGGAACCTTACTTCTCTGGAAGGGCTTTGAGCCTCAGATTGCCCTTGGTCAATCCTTCTGATCTATGTGCAAGGGTCCAGCATGTCCAGACTGTCTAGTATTACAGGGTCTTCATGCAGGCATCTCATGATACGGAGTTTCAGTTTAGCAAAGAAACAAAACCATCATGGTGCACTATGGTAGTTTTGAAGTCCAAATCTAGCTTCAAAGGTAGTTTTTGACTTGCAGGGGGCTGCAAAAAAGAAAAAAAAAGCTGATATTCCTCTAGCACATTCTTAGATTTGCATCACATTTTGATTTGAGCATGCTATTTTTCCTTTTTTTTTTTTTTTACATTTTTATTTTATGCTATTTTTAATGAGAAAAGGGGACAGGGAGAGGGGCAACAGTGGGCCCCATGTTTTATAGTTAGCAGGCTCTGGATCAAATAGCTCATCTCAGCTTCTCTCAGCTTGGAGAGGCAATGGTACCCAAGCCTATTTTACCAGGAACCCCCTTATTCAGTCCAGGGTCCACATGTAGCCACATAGGAGCCTCTTCTTCTGGACTTCCTGTCTCTTACTCCAAACCCCAAACAAGGGATCTACTCTGAGACATTTGAGCTCATTGCTCTGGCCCAATGCTCAGGAGCTAAGCTATGCTGTGTGATGTGCAGTGTCTCAGCCATAGACTCTCATGCCTGGGTGCTACGCAGCTCTGAGCTGTGCTGACTGCAAGAGCAGCTCGACAGATGATGATGCCTCTTGGGGCTGTTTCTTCTCCCAGTGTAGCATGTGGGTTCTAAGATGGATATCTAGTCACGAGCCTTCCCAGCACCAGCTGGATTCTGGTTGGCCTTTTTGTAAGAAATACTCTCCCCTAGTAAACATGCTGGCATATTTTAGTGATTAAAGTAGCTCAAACCTGGATTCAGGGTGTGGAGATACAGACAGCAATGCTGCAGCGGGAGGAAGTGCTGCAAATTAAGAGCTCATGTTGGAAAATGACCGACCAGCTTTCTTTCATGAGAGCCCTTCTGCCTTCCTGTGCCCTGCAATGCACCTTGCAGCATCCTCTGATTTCCCACTGTGGGCAGAGGACAGGATGGAGAGAACAGTGGAGATGAGGGCAGAACCACTGATGTGAGAACCCTAAGGACTATATGGAATATTATTAAGTCAGAGGAGTGTTTCCTTAAGTCATTCTAAGCCTGAGTGGGCCTGTCTTCAGGAAGAAGAAGATAGAGAGGAAAAACCCACTTTTGGTACCTATAGGAGCTTTATCAGGAACATTTTTTTTGTCAACCCGGCAGCACTCAGGGGTTACTCCTGGCTCTATGCTCAGAAATCGCTCCTGGCAGGCTCAGGGGGACCATATGGGATGCCGGGATTCAAACCACTGTCCTTCTGCATGCAAGGCGAATGCCCTACCTACATAATGACAAAGCTTCTGGGACAGAGGTTGCTGCTTCAAGTCATGCAAGTGGCCCACTGTAGGGGGCGCTCCAGGGCCCTATCCACACAGGTCTTGCAAGGTGTTTAACTCCGGGTCCATACCATTTCCTTAGTGGAACCCAGGAGTTCTGGTGACTTCATTGGTGATTTTCCTCCAATAGGGCCACTGATTGAGCACAGGGTTCAAGGATACGATGCTGCTCTAGTCCTGCAGTGCTGGGGATACTTAGGCCACCCCCACAGTTCTGGGTGATGGATGCTTAGGGCTTCCAGTGCTGCACCTGACAGTGCTGGAGTCTCTGTGGTGCTGGAATTCCGGGTGGGACAATTGTTCCCCTATCACTGTACTGTCTTCCAGCCCTAGATAGATAGGTCTGCAGGAGTGCTGGCTGCTGTGAGCCTTAGGTCCGCCTCTTTCCCTGTTCTGGTCAGGTTCACTAACTGTGATAGGCAAGTTTTGGGCCTGTTCTGAGTCAGGCCATGCTGCAGCTGTGCCTTCTGGCTTCATGCCCACCTGCCAGTGCTCTGCCAGCTCCTCCTGGGACTGGGACCTCATCTTTGCTCACTGTTGCAGCAACCAAGTCCCCAGCCTCCTGGAAGGGGGTGCTGGAACAACTTTAGGAACTATACCCTTGTTTGTATTTTGCCAGAACAGTGAGAATTTTAAATATAGACTTTACTAAAGGCTTGAGAATAATAGAAATCTTAATGTTGAAAAAAAATGAGTATACGAAGAAATATTAGAGTATTGGAATCAGAAGAAAAATACAGTTAAGGTCCCCCCTCCCCGAGGTCTGGAAAAGTCTATGAATTGTGTGTGTGTGTTTAATGTATGACATAGGATGGTTGACTTAACCACAAAGGAAATATTATCAACATATGAGACAAATAGATGCTTCTTTGTTGGTCTTTCAAAAGGTCAGATCTAGCGGCAATTTAAAGTACTTAGTCTTGTGTGTAAACAGCACCATGGAATTACTGCAACAATTATAATTGAACCCAAATTGACTGCAAATGCTGGAGCAGTTACCAGTGCAAATTCCAAAGGGTCTTTGACATGCATTCTTAATCGAAGAAAATGCCAATTTTCATTGAGAAGCAAATGAACTTGATGTCAAATTCTCTGCTACCCAAGTTCACAGGCCCCATTCCCCAAACCCCAGTGATTTATTCAATCATATATGTATATATGTATACAAATGGACTCACATAGATTTGTTTTATACTTGGGGTAAAAACCCAATACATTTTTGCTTTGTTGTTCAAATGACTGTAACACTGAGCTCTGGAGTCTCTTATCTTTGGGGTACTACTTCTCTTTTTTCTGGAACAAGGTGTTTCAGGCTCATCTTGTGAACTTCCTGTTCCAGACTCTTGTACTGCTTTCTCTTATTAGAGAATGGAATCAACATCTGAGCCCTAAACATGCCGATTGTCTGTGAGGCAAGGAAATATGAATAACCTATGAATAATCATAGATTTACATTTTCTCATGTAAATAGTTGTGCCTACGTAAAGTTGAACTGAGTGTATTTAAAAGCCTTTGCCTTGAATATATCACCACAATGATTATTCTAGATATCTTCCTTACCTGTCTATCTCTCTTACCTTTCTATAAATTCCTATTGTAAACAATGATAGTTTGCTCCTTCCTCCTGCCACCCATTTTCTTCATAATTTCATTGCTGTGTGCATTGGGGGCAAATAGATTCATAAACTAAAATTCTCCCATGTAGCCCCTTCACCGTTGTTTAGAGACTCGACAAACTTTCAGTGTTACTTAGGTCTGCTCTTCCCCACCCAACCTCCTGCAGGGAGATTGTTTCAGACACTGGAATATAAGTTGATAACTAGATCGATCATATTCCCACTGAGATTCTCCTGTGAGATTCCTCTGTGATTTTTTTTTTAAATTTGCAAACTTTAAGATTTGTGCTTTGTACTGATGCTTGATAGATTCTGACAAATGAATATTTTAAAGTAAACATAATTACTGTATATACCTTTGGTACCCAAAAAAATACACTATGTTTTATTTATTCAGTTTTCTTACTTGATGCCCAAACTCTTGGCAACTGTGGGCTTTTATGTCTCTGGTTATGACTTTCAAAATGGACTGTGGTTGAAGTCATATTTGTTCCTTTTGTTGTCATCTAGGCCTTTTAGTGACTTGAATTGTCAATTCTTTTTATTTCTAAGTAATATTCTGTATTCTAGATGCCCCATAGTTTATAAACTCTCCTACTATCATCTATCAAGAGCTACCTTGGATGCCTTCATTTACTGGTTATAGTAAATAAAGTTTCTAGAAATCTATCTCTCTATACCTATTGTATATATATATTTATAAGTAAATTATATAATATAAATTTTCATGCATATCTTCTTGTAGATGTAATTTTTTGAATTACACCTAGCAACATGCTTGCTGGATAGTGAGACAAGGCTCAGTTTAGCTTTGAAAGAAACTTTTAAACTGCCCCACAAGGCAGCTGGATTGTTTTCAACATTCTCACCAGCAAAGCCAAAAGTTCTTATTGTTTTACATTTCCATTAACACTCAGTATTATAATGCTTACTTTTTGGATTTTATCTCTTCTAGTAGGTTTCTCATTCTGTTTTTACATGCCTCTCTGTTTTCCTTGATACGTTCAAATGTTCCTTATTTGTTACCTTCTTGCAGAGATAAACATTTCTTTGTATGTTTTGGCTATTAGTGTTTTAGCAAAGGAAATACTTAAAATTTTTTTACTCTATGTATTGTTCATTCATTTTCTTAATGGTCTCTTTTTTCCTCCCTTTCTGGATAATACTTTTGATGTGTAGTCATAAGATCCCCAACTCTTTGGGGAGTTTGGCCATTCTAAACTCCTGACAAGTTTAACTTGGCTCCAGCCAATAGTGTTAAGGACAGGTGATATTGTGATCCCACTGGTTATGCCCGGTGGTGCTTGGGAAACCATACCACATTGGGGTTAGAACTCACGCTCTTTCATTGTGGTAACCAAATGTTCTGTATCTTGAATTAACTTGGGATAACCTGAGTTATCTCCCCAGTTATGCTTTTGGCATATTATGTAAAATTTTATTACCAAGCACCTGATTGCTTTTTCTCCTATATTTTCTTCTGTATTAACCTTAAAAATTTAATTACTGACATATGATAGTATATTAGTTCAGGTATATAAACAATGGTTTAATATGTGCATATGTAATAAAATAGTTGCCAAAATAAATCTAGTTGATATCACCCCACTAGAGTTACCCCAAATGCATTTTCTTTTTTTTTTGGCCACACCCGGTGATGCTCAGGGGTCTCTGCCGCAGAAATCACTCCTGGCAGGCAAGGGAGACCATATGGCATGCCGGGATTCGAACCACCATTGGTCCTGGGTCAGCGCTTGCAAGGCAAATGTGCTACCGCTGTGCTATCTCTCCGGCCCCCCAAATGCATTTTCTTATCATGAAGACTTCTAAGCAATACTCTTTCAGCAATTTTCCACTATATAATATGTGTGACCAGGGATGTAGCTCTCTGGTAGAGGACTTGACTTGCATTTGTGAAGCCCTGGGCTTTATCCCTTGCATTACAAAACAAAATGCCATAAAACACATAATAAAATGTTATTAGTTATAGTCACAAAATTGTGCATTAAATTCTCATGATACTTATTTTATGACTGGAAGTTGGTATCTTATGATTTCCTTTACCTATTTTGCCCTTTCTACTACCTTCCAGTCACCAGTTTGTTATAAGTATATGAGAAAAAATTTGGTGGATTTTAATTTATTTGTT
Organism: Suncus etruscus; assembly: GCF_024139225.1. NCBI lineage: Eukaryota > Metazoa > Chordata > Mammalia > Eulipotyphla > Soricidae > Suncus > Suncus etruscus. The sequence continues at coordinate 68,045,885 of NC_064862.1, forward strand.
ATGATTTCTCACATGAATAAGGCCATTTGGTAACTGTTTTTGATCTAGGCCAATTAATCTAAACATGAATGGCAATATTTTATTTTATTATTTTTTTAATATTTTATTTTATTTAAAAAAATTTTTTTAATGATTTTTATTGAGACCAATGTGAATTACAGGCTTTTCACAATTGTATTTCAGGTACATAGTGACAGTGAATTAGGGCATTCTCACCACCATTGTTGACCTTCCTCTACCCTTGTTCCCAACATGCATCCCATAACTCCACCCATAGCCTCTTGGACTGCTAGTATAACAGGTACCTTTTGTGTATAGCTTGTACTTTGGGTCTCTTGATTCTATTGTCATTGTCTTTGTTCTGGGTATTTAGGTTTGATCATTTTTTAATAAATTATAAATTTTGAGGGGCCGGAGAGATAGCATGAAGGTAAGGCGTTTGCCTTGCCTGCAGAAGGTCAGTGGTTCGAATCCCGGCACCCCATATGTTTCCCTGAGCCTGCCAGGAGCAATTTCTGAATGTAGAGTCAGGAGTACTCCTGAGCACTGCCAAGTGTGACCCAAAAACAAAAACAAAAAAATTATAAATATTTAAAAAAATTGACATTTGAAGTCACTACTTTATTATGGAAGGCAATACCATCAATGGATATAAAACTAGTATGTGTCCATTTTGATAAGAAATATGATTTTAGGGGCCCAGAGAGATAGCACAGCAGCGTTTGCCTTGCAAGCAGGCGATCCAGGACCAAAGGTGGTTGGTTCGAATCCTGGTGTCCCATATTGTCCCCCGTGCCTGCCAGAGCTATTTCTGAGCAGACAGCCAGGAGTAACCCCTGAGCACCGCCGGGTGTAGCTCAAAAACCAAAAAAAAAAAAAGAAAAAGAAAAAGAAAAGAAATATGATTTTAAACATCCCATCAACAAAATACCACTTGTCCTCTCTGAAGAATGGTAACATTGAATATTGACTTTACAAACAGGCAGGTACCCTTTGGACCTTAGTGATCACCATAGTAGGTCAATAAATGCCATTGCATTTCCTTCTGGAGATAATGCATTGAGAAGAGGGGGGCAAATCTGTGTGTTCCATACAAAGATACATAACCTGATTCCCCTTATGGGAACCACCTCAAACTAGCCTAAATAAAGGAAGCCCAAACCAGCTAAAGGGCCTTTCTTCTTCCAAAATATTAAGAGTTACCTAAACTTAAAGATTCTAAAGGTATATGAAAAGTTAATACAATATGTGATCCTGGATTCAATCCTATTTAGCTTATTCTTTTGCTACTAGAGTCATAACTGCAAAAATAGAGACATTGGCCAGATCTGTAGATTACATGTTAGTACTGTGTCACCTTAGTGACTAAGTTTTACATTTTGATCTGTGAGAGAATGTTGTTGGATTTTTTAAAAATACACAATGACAATTTTATGGTCAACATTACAACATGGTGGGACTGTGGCTTAAGTAATAGCACCTGTGCTTTGAAGACATGTCCAGGGGTCCTCAAACTTTTTAAACAGGGGGCCAGTTCACTGTCCCTCAGACCATTGGAGGGTTTGACTATAAGTAAAAACAAAACTTATGAACGAATTCTTATGCACACTGCATAAGAATATATATCTTATTTTGCAATGAAGAAACAAAACAGATACAAATACAATATGTGGCCCACGGGCCATAGTTTGAGGACCACTGATAGATTGTCCTGAGTTTTCAGTATCTGCTGAGGGCTGGATTCTTTAGTATCCTAATTGGGGATACATTAGAATTCAAGTCAAGTAAAAGAGAACTTAACTAATTCTCATGAAAGTTATGTCTTCTCCATTGTACTTGGAATACCAAAGAAACCAGCCCTCAGAGGACACCAGGAACTTACTGGCCACGAGGAGTTTATGTAAATATGCAAATTTTTAGTCAAAAGAATAAGTTGCATAAACCCTAATATTTTATTTTTAATGGTTGAATAGCAGTCTGTTTTTATGTATGTGTTGATGATGATATATTATAACTGTACTCTTATATCTATTTATTGATGGACATTTACATTGTTTTTATATCTTGGATTTTGTGACTAATGTGCAGTGAGGATGAGAATACATATATTTTAAAATAAATATGCTTTATATTTTAGATAAATATCCAGAAGCTAAATTGTTGAATCATATGTTCCAAGGTTCTTTTTAAAGATTTGGGACTGGAGCGATAGCACAGAGATAGGGCATTTGCCTTGCATGCTGCCGATCCAGAATGGACCCGGGTTTGATCCCCAGCATTCCATATGGTCCCCCGAGCCTGCCAGGAGCAATTTATGAGCACAGAGCCAGGAGTAACCCTTGAGCGCTGCTGGGTGTGGCCCCCTCAACAAAAATTAATTAATTAGATGCCTTTTGTTGTTGTTTTGTTTTTCTGCCACATTTGGTGATGCTCAGGGGTTACTCCTGGGTATGTGCTCAGAAATCGCTTCTGACTTGGGGGACCATATGGGATGCCAGGGGATCGAACCTTCGTCAGTCCTACTCTAGCGCGGGCAAAGCAGATGCCTTACCCTGTGTGCCACAGCTCTGGCCCCTAATTAGATGCTTTTTGTCATTTTTCATATATAACTAAAAATTTAATAAAATCAGGAATCTATGTAGGCTTCCCATTTTAAAGCTGTAGAAAAATATCAGAAAGACATAGTGATCTCGCACAGATTATACATTTTCTAAGGAGCATATCCAAGATTTAATTCTAAGTATGTATGCTTTCCTGTGAACCTCTGATGACTGTCAGCAAAGTTTCTATTGCTGATCCCTCTAGATGTAGCCAGTTCTGAGACTTGGGTGGCCAAAGTCTATAAATTCCATGAACCTGAAGGATTTATCATCAATACTTAAATTTTTTATTTATTTAAGTGTCCTTCTAAGAGGTTTGAGGATGTTTTGTTTTGAGGGTGTTTTGACATCACATGCACCCACAACTTTAAACTTTTAATTGACCAAATTCTATGTGAAATTGGGGGTCTCTTCAGGAAGAAAGGTGTGAGCCACTTTCATGAACATACTTACTCTTTAATCAGTTAAGAAAATAAACATTTCCTCTGTTAGGTTTATCATTATGACACATTGTCTAGAGCTGGAGTTTATTTCTTGGGAACCCCTAAGATTCTCAGATTGCACCTCATTTTTATGCCACATTTTCTTTCAATACACTGTGTAGTTTTCCTTATCTTATGTCTCTGGATGAATATTTCTCATTTGACTTCCCCTCAAAAAAAAACTCCGTTTATTTATCTTCCAGAGAAGCATTACTCTTTATGTGTATGTTTGTTTACATGATGTTTCTCCTCTCTCTTCATTCCCCCATTCTTATTTTGTTTGGGGGCCACATCAGACAATGACAGAGTTTATTCCTGGCTCTGTGCTCAGGAATCAGTCTTGGAGGGTTTGGGGTGCAATGCTGGAGATTGAGTCTAGGCCAGCCACATGCAAGGCAATTGCCAAGCCCACTGTGCTATTGCTCTAAACCCTCATTTTCCCATTTATAGCTCTGATTTTACTTTGGCTTGTTCTCTTTCTGCTCATGTCTCAGCATATCTGTGTCTTCCTCTCTCTTTTACAGTGATTTCAAGGACATAGTTTCCACAATTGACTTCTGTGTCCTAAGATATCCTCTTCAAAAATAGATCCTTTCCTTGGTCAGGGAAGGACAGTCACTTTCTTCATGTCATAATGCTGAATAAGTTTCACTCTGGGCTGTTGCATCCTTAATGAAGCTTGGCATGTACCATTAATGGATTTCGACTGGTACTTGTTTGACTGATGGATTTATACTGGTACCAGTTTGGCCCTTGTCTATGGAACCTTCTCATTTTCTGGTTGTTGCGTTTTCTGATTCTGTGGTAAAATGTATAGAATTGGTGAAAATAAAGGACTTTGTTCCCAGTTATCCTTTTGTCTATCTAAAATACTATTCATGGGGCTAGGAAATACAGTGGCTGGGGTGCTTGCCTTGCCTGAGGATAAGCTGGGTTCAATCTCCAGCGTTCCATATGGTCCTCCACCTCACTAGGAGTAATTCCTGAGCATAGAACCAGGAGTAAGCCCTGAGCATCACAGGTGTAACCACAGAAAAAAACAAAATAAATATTTTTATTTGTTGTATTGTAAGCATGTTTGCTTGTTTTTTGGTCACACCACAGGGCTTACTGAGTTTATGATAATGCGAACTCAGACTTGGGCCTCGAACCTTCTGTATTAAGTACCTTCTTTATGAAATGTCATCAGTTATACAATTTTATAACTAATTATACATTTTGCAGTATGTTTTTTCTATGGGGGAAACATACATGGTTTCTTTAATCAAAAGACAGTAGTAAATTAAAACAAAGAAGAGCTGAATGAAAGGGGGAAGGAATTGCAATATAATACTGAAAAAGACATTCTCATGCACCTGGTGTTCAGGTCCCCGTAACCTCCATGACCTAATATCAGAGTCAAAGTAAATGGTCTACCAGCTAGACAGCTTTTCAGAGTTTATATAGCTCAACTGATTAAGTATTGATAGATAAAATGTGTCAAGTATATGTAAAAGTGTGTATGTATCAAGTATATGAAAACGTATCAAGTATATGGAAACATAAAACTATAACCCTTTCTCTTTCTCGTACATATTCAGGAGTTCTGCTAAATGTTATTTGTGGGGGTAAATTCTGGGGCTTGGTGAGTGGATTTTTTTTTTTTTGAGGGTTTATGGCTGTCTCCTAAAGCTTGCTTTTAGCTGCCTGCAATTTGCTAGTCTGCATGTTCATGCCGACCCTGGAGTGGATGGGTCAGCAGCAAGGAGTGGCACAGAAGAAACCAGACAAAATCATGGCGAAAAAGTGTATTTCAGCCAGGGGTTGCTGAGCAGCCTATTGGATCTTACTGAGCCAGCTAAGTTTCTTACTCTCTGCTGCTTTTCCTGCCAGAGTTTATCATAAATCACCCAAAGGCCAGGGTTGATATAATTAAGGGTATGTGTGTGTACTCAGAAAAGGTGAAAGGAAAAAGTAAAGTGATTTTACACGTGTATGACAACAGCTACTAGTATGAATAAAAAGTATGATTGCAGTTAACTCAGTTTTCCAAACAGTACCTATGTTACATTAAGAATATCAGTTGGGGACCAGAGAGATAGCATGGAGGTAAGGCATTTGCTTTTCATGCAGAAGGATGGTGGTTCGAATCCCAGCATCCCAGATGGTCCCCGGAGCCTGCCAGGGGCGATTTCTGAGCCTAAAGTCAGGAGTGACCCCTGAGCGCTGTCTGGTGTGACCCAAAAACCCCCCAAAAAATAAAAATAAAAAAAGAATATCAATTGGTTTTTGCCACCATGGGAATAGGAAGTACTTGCAAGCAGTATGAAGAAAACTCATTAATGGCTTGATATTTTTGTGAGTATGTTTGCAGAAGTTGCAAGGTAACATTTGATCTGTGTCAACAGCAACATTGTTGGAGAAAGGCTGATAGTTACCAAGAACAGGCAGAATTCTGCAACAACATTTTGAACAATGTAGATTTATTTCATAGAGAGAATTTAGATCTGTGTTTAGAACAAGGCGTTTACCAACATCATCTAGTGTCAGCATCACTACCTGAATGTACTTTATCTTTGTTATTGAATGTACAATTAATATATCATCTGAAACTCATATTACTAGGAAACTTAAAAACTATATTCATTAGAGAAGATGGTCAGAGTAAACTAAAACTGGGAAGCATAATAAGCAAATTTATGTATCACTCCCCAGAGATATGTAATGCATATCATGTGTGCCCTTATCAGTTGGGAGCTATGGACTAAACCTACAAGCCTATTTATCAGGGAAAGAGAAAGCACAAGAGACAGTATTTTTAATTTCTCTTCTATAGAAAAGAAAAGTCATTTCAGCACACATTTTATTGACCATAAATAGTTAAACTGAAAGAAAGGAGCGGGAGTATAAAGAAACGTATAAGAGCATGAGACCTAATAGACTCTACCATAGACCAAAAAAATCATATAGTTTTGTGACATATTTTAGACTAAACTTAAAATCCATTTAATATAGAAATGTATTTTTTCAGAGTAGTATAATTTTAGCCAACTCTCTGGGCTGTCAAAACATACAATTTAATAATACTTTAAAAAGAAAGAAATTATTACAGAGGCAAGGATGCACCCAGAAGATTCCATATGCCAGCTCTTCTGTTTCTCTTCAGCTGGTATGTTGGGGGCTCTGGGCAGGACAGCTAGCCATAGGCCCCCTGGGCTGACCACTTAGTCCAGGGGACTGAGATCCCCCCACGCCAGGCGGGTCTTCAGGGCCACGCCTGGTAAATCGGGCCCTGGGGGGAGGATGGGGGAGAGAAATTCCTCCCCATGCATCCACAAACTACAGAGGCAAGGCTGCACCCAGAAGATTCCACATGCCAGCTCTTCTGTTTCTCTTCAGAAATTCCTCCCCTATGCATACTGGACCCCATTCAGGAATTTTTTTCTTCCTAGTATCCATTTTCAAAAGCACACGGGCGCATTTGCGCCCATGCGACATTTATATTTTTTAACAACAGCCAAAAATATTCTTAATTCTCGACTGTTTCTAGGGAAAAAAACAGAATTCCCTAGATTTGGAGGATAATATTCAAATAGGTCTGTAAAATCAGTTTATATGTAGACGTGACATCCTATACAGTGGTCCTCTCTGACTGCCACGCCTGACCATAAACAATTCATCTATACAATGTATATTGCCCCTCTGATATATTTCCCCCACACACACCAGAGCCCCTTCTACTCCCTCATCTCCCAATCGGGATTCGTTATCTTCCCCTTAATTAACCCTCTTTAGCCTCAGTTCTTCAATTTGTTAGACACCAAGACCGACCTCCTGCCCCAACAGATTCTGCCCTTTCGCCACCCCTACAAAGCTCATTATTACTCCTTAACTCTCTCATCCCCAACCATCTGTGCTCACATTTACCCTTTTTAACTTCAATACTACACAGTTCTAATCACAGACCAAAGTCGTGCATTAGATTTAACAACCCCCAATTGTTTCAAAAGACATAAAATGGACACATAAGTCTTTTGAATATTTTATGTGTATTTTCTTTAACAGATATAACTCTTTCTAAATATTCTTCTACTGTGATGATTCTACCCACTTTTTATCTTGTCTTCTCTTTGTGAGCTGTTCAATAAGGAATTTTGGTGGAAGAGCCCCTCAGTTTAATGCTTATGATTGAACCATGTCATGGGGGATTGTTGGACTTGTTCTTATGGCCCCCATATACGATGATAACGCCATGTGGCATTGTTCCTTGTTTGCATAGGCACATTAAAATGGGAAAATACTGTACATATAAATAAGTTCTTATCTAATAGATATTGGAACACACAAATCTTGTAGTGCAATGGGTCCTTACACCCTGAACATTGATATAATGACCTGGCACAGGCCTCAGAAGAATGGGCATCCTCCATTCATCCCTGAACCAGGGAAGCTATCTACGAAACATCCAAGGTTTTTTATAACAACACCTAGAAGCAATCCTCTGCCAGGGAAGACCCTACCATGGCTCTGACATCGACCTGCTCAAAAGAGACTTCCTTTAACACTAAGAAGATTTGACAACAACAACGACCTGCTTACAGGACAGGGTTCTCTGCATTGCCCTTTAATTGTGAGGTGAAATGAGAGGATGCTCTGCACCATCCTGAAATATAGGATATGCAGATTCCAGGATTTTTAATACAGAAACATGATACCAACAACAGAGACTGTGTGAAAAATAAAAGTGTATTGGCACTACAGACAATGACCTGGATTGGACAAACTAGTTTGCCTGGAGCCTAAAGTTGGTCTTATGCCAGTAAACTTCATGGGGAGGGTCTCCTTGTATTTAGGCCAAGGCTTTTTCTTTCCATGTCCCTCATATTTTGGTGGGCCTATGCAAACAATAATTGCCACTCTAACACCGTTTTTACTGTGCTCCTTTGACTCTAATCCTTAAGAAAAACAACCCACTTAAACTTTTGAGGTTCACTTAAACCAATATGCAAGTGCATTGACATTTAAAAACGTACTTTGCCTTCAATGTTTAAGGAGTTACATAAGCTTTATGTCTTTAGATTGCTTTGTGTGCTGCTAAGAAATATTATGTACTATAGTCTGGGGACTTGAGGGACAAAGTAATTGTACATTGGTTCTGTTTTATTTTTCTTAATGTTCTTCGGCTGAAAGTTCAAAGTTAAGATATCAGCAATGGGACTACTGAGAATTCTGTTTATGGGTGATTGTCCTTCCACTGTAACTTTACCTTGTCCTCTTTCTTTGCATCTTTGTTCTCATAATTAAAAATAAAAATTAATAAATAAATATCTCTAAACTAAAAAAAGAAAAAAGTTATGTTTTCATTGCAATTGAGGACACAAAGAAATTACTTATTTTGAAAATACTAAGTTACTTCTAAGTCTCTAAATTTCCACCAAGCAATGACCAAGATTCAAAGAAAATTATTTTGAGAGTTATCTTTCCAGATTCCCTTTGGTCAATTATTGAGTTTTCTTATAGATAGTAAATCTGAGTTAGTTCCTGATTCCATAAATTTTCTAGATTTGTTGGTAGTGTTCAAGTACAGGAGGTAAATATATTAAATTAAAAATGAAATTTCAAAGACTTTGATTTGGGGCCCATAAGGAATAACATGAATTTATTTTACACTCACAAGTAATAATAATAAGTATGACAACCTAAGTAACAAGAAAAATGGAATAAGTATATGAAATAAATTTACAAAAGTATTCCAAAAAAAGCAAGGAAGAACATGAAATTTAAGAAGTTGAAAACAAGCAGTGAGCCCTATTATTTCCTCAATGCCTGGAGAGTTAATATCTAGAGAGCTAGGTTCCAGCTTAGAGGAAAGGTATTCAGTAGTGAGAGCTTCAGACATGCATGAAGTACAAATATCCAAAGGCAACATAATAAGAGAACTGACACACACAATTGGGTGAGAGGGAAGGAAGGGAGATGGATACATCGATGATAAGTGTGTTATCAGAATCATGTCCATGAGAAACCATTATTAACACTATTATAACCCAAAATAAATAAAATTAATATAAACTCCAAGATTTATATAACTAAAAACCATGCATGTAATAAAAGCTAATAGAATTTTTCAAGAAATAGACAGCTACAGTGATACTTGTAATTTCAACACTATCACAAACTAGAATAGAACTATCATTTAACTTAACATAGACTTCAGACTCCATACAACAACAATGAAGTATCTTTAGCTCTTCAAGGAATAGGATAAGAATAAGTAAAGAATGGGCCGGCAAGGTGGCGCTAGAGGTAAGGTGTCTGCCTTGCAAGCGCTAGCCAAGGAAGGACCGTGGTTCGATCCCCCGATGTCTCATATGGTCCCTCCAAGCCAGGGGCAATATCCGAACGCTTAGCCAGGAGTAACCCCTGAGCATCAAATGGATGTGGCACGAAAAAAACCAAACCCCCCCCCCAAAGAATAAGTAAAGAAGCCTAAAGTTATTAGAAAGACAGAACCAACAAGTATCAGTGTGGAATTAAAAATTAAGATTAAAAGACAATAGAATATCAACAAACCTAGTTTTTCTTAAAATATAAACAAGATCAACAAGCATTTTGTTGGACCCAGCAAGAAAAGAAGAAATAACATTCAAATACATGAAATACATAAAATCAGAAGAGAAAAAGGAGTTCTTAAAACCAAACTCCTAGAAATAAAAGGAATGTTAGGGACTTTGTCAAACAATTATATGCCAAATTGTTTACCAATAAATCAATGTTCCTAGAAATATATAAATTTATAAAACTTAATCTTATAAAAGAAAATATGAGTAGACCAATAACTAGTAAACAGTTTGAGTCAGTAATAAAAAGGGTCCCAACATATCAAAGTTTAGAACCAGATAATATTCAAAAATATTGATGAGGAAAGAATACTTCCGAAAACTTTTAGTGGACAGGATGCCCCACACAAAAATTACAGGCAATCCCTCATGTGTATAGTCCTCAACAAATTATGAACAAACTCAACCACATTAACCTTATATGCCATTATATTTTTTAGCCTCAGTAATAATTTTTTTGAGAATTCCTAAGATGGTAGTTTTTACCTCCCACCTGGAGGGAAAAACCAGCATTATCAGAGATCACTGGTAAGTCACATGCTGTCCCAATATCCCTGGCTCATGCAGAGGAGAAAGTCGTTTTGCAAGACATAACTCATTCTTTGTTCAGCTTCAGCAAGAGGAGAGGCATAGAGGTACAATTTATGATCCTGTAAAGCTTTTCCCTTAAGATCTGGTACAAGGCAAGACTGCCACTTCTTGCCTCTCCTATTCAGCATAGTACTGGAAGCACTTACCATAGCAATTAGGCAAGAAAAAGATATCAAGGGCATCCAGACAGGAAAGGAAGAAGTTAAACTCTTACTGTTTGCAGATGACATGATACTATATTTAGATAACCCTAAATACTCTACCAAAAAGCTCCTAGAAACAATTAACTAATGTAGCAAAGTGGCAGGCTATTAAGTTAATGCACAAAAATCAATGGTTTTCTTATACACAAATAATGAGAGAGAAGAAATAAACATTAAAAAACAATCCCATTTACAATAGTGCCATAGAAACTCAAATACTTTGGGGTCAATTTAACTAAAAAGGTGAAGGACCTATATAAAATAAACTATAAAACACTGTTTTGGGCCGGAGAGATAGCACAGCAGTAGGGCGGTTATTTGCCTTGCACGAAGACGGATGGTGATTTGAGTCCTGGCATCCCATATGGTCCTCTGAGCCTGCCAGGAGCGATTTCTGAGTGTAGAGCCAGGAGTAACCCCTGAGCGTTGCTGGGTGTGACCCAAAAACCAAAAACCAAACCAAACCAAAACAAAACCCCCCACTGCTTCAAGAAATAAAAGAGGACAGAAGAAAATGAAGACATATACACTCTTCATGGGTTTAGAGGTAATTTAACATTATTAAAGTGGCAATAATCCTCAAAGCATTATACAAATGTAATGCAATCCCTCTAAGGATACCCATGACATTCTTCAAAGAAGTGGATCAAACCCTTCTGAAATTCATTTGGAACAATAAATGCCCCAGAATAGCTGGAGATAGGGCTGTATGTTGACCCCATGCTGATTCCTCAAAATCCAGAAAGAAGACAATCTACTTTCTTTCTAAGATAGAGTCCTGTATAACGGAGCTCATTTCTTACCCTTGATGAGATTGCCACTTTCCCTGGTGACACTGTATTTAAGATGTTCAGCACCAGGTGGTCAGAAGTAAGATAAGGGGCCAGAGAGATAGCACAGTGGTAAGGCCTTGCAAGCGTGTCGACCCAGGACCAACAGTGGTTCAAGTCCCAACATCCCATATGGTCTCCCGTGCCTGCCAGGGGGTGATTTCTAAGCAAAAGAGCCAGGAGTAATCCCTGAGCAAGGCTGGGTGTGGCTCAAAAACAAAAAAACAAACTAAAAACAAAAGCAAAAACAAAAAACAGAAGTAAGATAAATCTGATTCTGGGAAGTGGCAATTGTGTTGGAGATGTTTGTGGCAATCTGGATCTTGAAAGTTTTGTGTTAAGAAGGGTTCTTGCTCATCAGTACTTCTAGGTGAACAAGGTGAGGTTGAGGGCTCATACAAGATCATAGTCCTTTTCCTATTTTTTCTACTCCTCCCCACCCCAGAGTCAAACCTAAAGTTGCACTCAGATGACTCATTCCTGATCCTTTCTGGTTCCTCAGTGCAGACATCTGACAGGAACTGGGAGCAGCTGCAGAAATGGATGTGAGACTACTTCATATCTCATTATAAAGGAGGATTTTTCCCATAGAAGGCAGGTGGTTCAAACGAATCAATGTGATGTGAACAATGTGAAGCTGAACAAAGACTAAGCTAGAGCCAGAGAAATGTCTTCCCCTCTGTGTCAGCCAGGGATACTGAGACAGCATGTGATTTACCAGTGATCTCTGATATTGTTGGTTCCTCCCTCCAATTGAGAGGCAACAACTACCATTCTAGGAATTAAAAAAAATTATTACCAAAGCTAGAAAATATGGTTTATAAGGTTGAATGTGGTTGACTTTGTTCATAATCTCTTGAGGACTTTTGTTTTTATTCATATTAGGGATTAGCCTATAGTTTTTTGTGTGGCAGAATGAAATATAAAACATTAACAAAATAAAAATTAAAGTCATGTGATCATGACCAAGAATGCAGTTCTGTGTTAGAGCATTTTCTTGCATATGCAAGGTCCTGGGTCCAATATCCAAAATTGCAGGAAAGCAAAACGTGATTATATCACTTTTTGTAGAAATAAAAAGTTTCAAAGCAGATTATCCATTTGTGGCAATAATTCCTAACAAAGTGGATATAGAGATGATGTGCCTCAATATAATAAAAACTGCAGGTGACAAGTTCACAAATAATATCATATTCAATAAATATAAATACTTTTTTCTAAGGTAAGCAACAGAGCAAGGATTCCCAGTGTTACCATATGTACTCAACAGACCACTCTGAATTCTAGGCAGAAAAATTAGACAAGTAATTTTTTTCTTATATAACTATTTCTTAGAACTCTGAATTCTTTCATAGTCTCTAGATTTAGAAAGAAACACTAATTCCAGCTAGTTATTTTTTTTTCTGTTTGTTTTACCTTTCTTTCATGCAGGGATAGGTAAGATATATTCCCTCTGGTGTAATTTTAGCTGATATAACTTCCTATTTACTACTTTAAGATTAATATGGATATCTTATTACCATAATCTCACAAGTCTCTCCTTTAACAATGTAGGTGTCTTCTTGGAGGGGAGAGTGTCACACCTGGCAGTGCTCAGGGGTTAGTAATTGGTTCAGGGAAAAATGTGGGGTATCTGGCATTGAACCTGGGTCAACTGCATGCAAGGTAAGTGCCTTACCTGCTGTACTATCTCTCCTGCCCCTGTGGTTATCTTAAATATTAATTCTTTAGAAATTCCAATCTCCATTTAATAATGCTTATTTTTTGTTGGTTTGTTTATGGGTCACACCCAAGGGACACTCAAGGCTTACTCCTGGCTCTGTACTCAGAAATCACTCCTGGAAGACTTGGGGGACCATATAAAATTCTGGGGATTGAAACTGAGTGGGCAGCATGCAAGGCAAATAAATGCTGTGCTATCACTCCGGCCCCCATGCTGAAATTTTTACTTTTGTCCATTGAGCAGATTTTGACAGAAAATATATTCTTTTACATTAACAACAGATATTTAGCCTTAGGTTGTTTGCTTCACTTCTTAGTCCTAAGTATCTTTTTTTGTATCACTTATATTCAGAGAACCCCTTTGAGCATTTATTTTAGAATTGGCTTTCTGGCAGGAAATTATCTTTCATTTCCTCAGGGCTTAATTCTGGAAATGCTTAGGGGACCTGATATGGTTCCTGGAATCAAACCAAGATCACACATATGTAAGGCAAGCATACATAAAGCCTTAACCACTGTAATATTTTTACAGCTCTATAATTTTTGGCAAATAAGTCTTTTATTCTTTGCCCGCACACTTACTTTCTCTTTTTAATGATTTTCAGTTAAAGTAAAATGCACTTATTTATTTTACTGTTGTTGGGTAACATGGTTACAATAGTGGTAATGATTATACGTTTGTTGTACAAAGATACTTCACCTCCACCACCTCCAAAGATACTCACCTCCACCACCATCAAACTGCCAAACACCCACCACTGTACTTGAATCACTTTTAGTCTCTTTACCTAGAAACTTGGTATCATCCTATTTATAATTAAAGGTGAAGGTTTTTTTTTTTTAAATTGGATACTGTTCAATGCTTTGGTGTTTATATGCTACATATGAGTAAGATGAGCTGGCATTTGTCATTTTTCCTTTCATTTATTTCACTTTATATTATACCCTCTAATTGCATCAAAGATGCAGCAAGAGGAAATTTTTCCTTTTTTACTGAAAGCCAAGTAACATTCCACTAGGTATATGTACGGTTTCTAGATCCACTCATCTATTGGTAGACATAAACATAAGTGTGTATATATTTTTTCATAATATTTTTACTTGAGGGACCGGTGAGATAGCATGGAGGTAAGGTGTTTGCCTTCCATGCAGAAGGACAGTGGTTTGAATCCCGGCATCCCATATGATCCCCCATGCCTGCCAGGGTGATTTCTGAGCATAGAGCCAGGAGTAACCCCTGAGCTCTGCCGGGTGTGACCCAAAAACCAAAAAAAAAAAAACATTTTTACTTGAATAACTGTGTTACAAATAGTTTATAATTTAGTTTCAGTCATACATATCCAACATACATATTGAATAACTGTGTTACAAATAGTTTATAATTTAGTTTCAGTCATACATATCCAACATACATATCCGTTCCTTCACTAGTGCATATTTCCCACCACCAATGTCCACGGTTCCTTTCTTGTCCACCCCCCATACTGGCCTCCGTGGTAGACACTTTTCTTCTCTTTCTCATTTTTTCTCTTTCTTTTTCTTTTTCTTTATTTTTTTTATTTTTGCCACATCAGGCGGTGCTCAGGAGTTATTCCTGGCTCTGCACTCAGAAATTGCTCCTGGTAGGCTTGGGAGACCATATGGGATGCTGGGGATTGAACCCGGGTTTGTACTGGGTCATCTGCATACAAATCAAATGCCCTACCACTGTGCTATTGCTCTGACTCCTCTCTTTCTTTTTCAGTTTGCAATATTGTTACCAAAGGGGCATCATACATATTATTTTATCTCCTTTCAGCACCAGTTCTTGTCCAGAGTGATCATTTCCAACTATTGTTGTCCTAGTGGTACCTTCTTTGCCCTAACTATACTCACCTGTTCTTTTTAGTAAGTTTCCTACCATGCACCAGTCCCCTCCCGACTTTCATTTTTTTGTCTTTTGGTATTGTTCCATATTTTTTATATCTCAAAAATGTGTATGATCATTCTATGTCTATCCCTCTCCCTCTGACTTATTTCTCTCAGCATAATACTCTATATATCCCCCCATGCATAAGTACATTTCATGACTTCATTTTTCCTAACAGCTATGTAATATTCCAATGTGTAGATCCAGTTAGCTGTTCTTGGGCAGTTGGGTTGTTTCCAGATTCTGGATATTGTGAACAGTACTGCAATGAACACAGGAGTGCAGATGTATTTTCTGCATTGTGTTATTAGATCCCTAGGGTATATTTCCAGGATTGGTATTGCTAGGCTTTATGGATGCTCAAGTTCTAGTTTTGCTTTGAGGGATCTCCACATTGTTTTCCATTAGTCTGGACCAGTTGAGAGTCACACCAGCAGTGGATAGAGTCCCTTTCTACCCACCTCTATACCAGTATTGATTGTTCTTGTTCTTTTTTTATATGTGCAATCATTGTGGTGTGAGAGGGTATTTCATTGTTTTGATGTGCATCTCCTTGATAATTATTGAAGTTGAGCACTTTTTCATGTGCCTTTTGGCCATTGTATTTCTTCTTTGAGGAATTTTTTGTTCATCTCTTCTCACTATTTTTGAATTACTTTTTTTCTCATTAGGCCTTGCCAATGCTTAATATGAACCCCTTATCAGATGAGTATTAGATAAATAATTTATCTCCATCTGTTGGAAATCTTTGTATTCTGGTCATAATTTTTATTGAGATGCAGAAACCCTTTAATTTAATGTAGTCGCATGTGTTTATCTTTGCTTCCACTGACTTGGTCAATAATGTTTCATCCTTGATGATGCCTTTAGTTTCAATGTCATCGAGTTTTTCCTATGTTTTCCTCTCTATACCTTATGATTTTAGGTCTGATATTAAGGTCTTTAATCTATTTTAATTAGACTTTTGTGAATGTTGTTAATAAGAGGTGAGTTCAGTTTTTTACATGTAGTTGATCATTTTTCCTAAGCCCACTTGTTGAAGAGGCTTTCCTTGCTCTACTTTGTATGTCTTGCTTTTTTCCAAAGATTACTTCATCATATACTTGGAATAGTCTCTTTCTCTTCATATCCGCACCAGCACTAGCTGTTCTTGTGCTTTTTCTATGTGCCATCTTGTTTGTGTGAGATAATATCTCATTGTTGGTTTGATTTGCCTCTTCCTGATGGTTAATGATGTGGAGCAATTTTTATGTGCTTTTTGACCATATGCATTTCTTCTTTATTTCTTTTTTGCCACATCTGATTATGCTCAGGGGTTACTTCCTGGCTCTGCACTCAGAAATCACTCCTGACAGACTCAGGGACCATGTGGGAAGCTGAGGATCAAACCTAGGTCAGCCTCTTGCAAGGCAAGAGCCCTACCTGCTGTGCAATTGCTCTGGCCCCTGTATTTTTTCTTTGAGGAAGTTTCTATTCATCCCTTCTTTGGATGGGGTTAGATGTTTTTTCTCATGTTAAACTTTACCAGTGCCTTATATATCTTAGATATTAAACCCTTATTAAATGAGTATTTGGTGACTAGTTTCTCCTTTTCTATGGGCAGTCTTTGTATTCTAGTTACCATGTGACTGGGGCACACCTGCTGATCTTTGCTGCTGTGGCTGGAGAGTATCACCACTGGTCATAAGGCAGCTAAGACTGCGGTAACTAAATATATATATATATATATATACATATATTGCACAATATTCTTATTTTTTTGCTACTCTGATAGCATAATTATGAATATGGTGTTTTTTTCTTATTTTGGCATTTTCCCATAGATTCCTTTGGCTCTGCTAGCCTTTAAAAACATTTTTTTGAAACATTACCCTTTAAAAACACAATTTCTATGCATTCTTCAAGTTCTTCAATCAGAACTTTAAATTCTCCAGCTATTTCCTGTATTATCTCATGGAGTTAATCAAGAGTACCTTTATTTTGGTTACTATGTTTTAAATATCTCAACTTTCTCTATGATTATTATTGATATATTTTATTCCTTTCTTGAGACCATCTTTCAATTCATTTGAGCACTATTCACAATTTTTATTTTAAGGTATTTCTATTCACACTTCAAGTATAAGTACTTGTCAGATAGATTTGGCATGTTGCATAGCTCAGAGGTTTTTAGTAGCTCAAGAGAGAGTTTTTAGTAGCTGGAGACTTTGCGCTTAGCCAGTTTTTCCCAAGAACACCAAACAATGTGACCACACAACTATATTTCAGCTATCTCACATACTTAAATCCTGTTGCAAAACTTTAGACTTTAGCATAGGAGCACAAAGCATAAACACCATTTAAAAGTAGAACTCATGCACATCTAATGCTTACCTACCGTGGAAGCAAAGTTCCCAAGATCTTGCATAACTGAATACTTCTAATACAATCCTAAGAAGTATACTCTGGGTATAATTAGTACTTAGATCAGGGACAGAGGGAAAGCAGAAAGAGAAACAATGAGATTCTTCTATCATCATTTAGGATTACTCTTATTTGATAAAAAAAAAAAGTATTTGTTTGTTCCTCAAACTCAGTTCCTCAGTTTTTACTGAGTCTTTCTTCCCTACTGCCTCTGATTCCAGGAATTATTTTGGGCCTGGAGTGTTAGAGAATAGAGAAAACAAAGTATGAAATAACTGGGGACAAGGGTAAAGGTTCAGGTACTTTGATGGTGTTAAGAAAGAGCAGAACTAAATATCCAAACCATAAAGTCAACCTCACTGAAATTATGAGACCCAAACTTAAAAGGTGTCTCATGACAGCAGGCTGTAGATTGGGGGAAGGTATGAAATGAACTCTGGGAACATTGGTGAAATGAACATTGTATAAGGAGGATGCACTGGTGGGGGAATTGGTGCTGAAATTGTATGACTATGACTCAACTGTGAATAACTTTGAAATTAAAATGCTTTAAATAAAAAAAAATTTTAAAAAGCAAATGAAACAATTATTGTCTATTTCTATATTCTTTCTGAGTAGTAGTATAAGTAACCACTTTTCTATCCATCAAGTTATGATGGAAGGCATTCATTGGAGCTTCAAATAATCATTTGTAAGTTTTAAGATACACTCAAATCAGTCCTGCAAACAGAAGAAAGAAATATTTTCACTTGCAATTTATGGGTTTTTTAAATTTACGTTTGCCCTCAATTTATTTAGTAGTGCTCATTTTAGCTGCATTCAATGGGAGATACAGGGTGTAATATGTTTACTTCATTTTGCTTTTACCTTATGTATTAATTGACTTTTTTGAACACACCCAAGTGCTCAGGGCTTACCCTGACTCCAGTGTTCAGGGATCACTCCTGGCATGTTTCAAGGACCATATGAAGTGCCACAGATTGAACCCGAGTAGGCAGTATGCAAAATAAGTGCCCTACCCATTGTAGTGTCTCTCCTCAGAAATTAATTGATCTCTCAATGAATTTTTAAACAAAAGTTAAATGATAGGAACAGCTTTTCTGAGAAAATTTGTTGAAACTTGGATAGACCTATATAATATATGTACTTTAATCCACACATCAAACAACTAATAAAATAGGGAAATAAATATAAAGCATAAATTTATAAAACTTCATAAAGAAAAAGAATATGAGAAGAAAATATTAGTGATAATGTGTTAATAAAATACTTGAAACAAACTTTTCAATTAAAATCTATAAAAAGAGCAAATTAGTAAATTAGGCTCTATAAAATTAAGATTTTCCTCTTTGAAAGACATGTCTTAAATACATTAAACAAGAAAGTGAAATTATTTATAAATCTTATTTTTAAAAAGGACTTTACATCCAAAATATACAAAAGGTCTCCAAATTCAATGAGAAACAAGCCAATTAAAAAAAAAGGTATATGACCAGATAATTACCAAACATAATATGAACTTGGCAAAAATGCTGAACTTCTATTCAATGGCATCAATTATCAGCAAATTACTAGTAAAATATGAGATATAAATGCACATCTATTAAAATTGAAGTAGCTTTGTGGCTTTGATATTTAGTTCTATTCTTTATTAGCACCACCAATGCACTGAGTCCCCTAAGACCCTTCCCACCATTATTTCACAATTGTCTTTATTCTCCCTCACACAATTTTTCCTCCTCTGGGCCGAGTGTTCTAGACAACCCACATCTAAATCACTGCATTCCTTCATGCAGTTGTTCTAAATACCACATATAAATGATAGTATCCTGTAGTTATCCCTCTTCTGGCTTACTTTATTTAACAAAATATCTTCCATTTCCATCCATGTTACAGTTACTTGCATGATTCCATCATTTCTTAGGAATGGATTCTGGGAACATTGGTGAATGGAGGTTGATACTGAAGATGGGATTGGTGCTGAAACAGTGTGTGTCTAAAAACTTAACTCTGAATAACTTTGTAAATCATAATACTTTAAATAAAGTTTTTTAAAAAGATGAAAAACAATTAAATTAGCTATGTTGGACCAGGATAGCTCAAAAGGATGGAGTCTATACCTTTCAAGAGGGTGTTCCTGAGTTTGCCATCATCTTCTCCACTCCTCCCAGCCCCATTCTACTGTGACTCCTATCACATTCAAGTGTAGACATATATATCAACTGGTACTCTTCACCACATAGGTCAAAGCTACAAATAAATCACCAGGCCTGTGCTACCTGAGTACCACTTGGGAGGACCCTACTGAAACATGATTTAGCTATGTCAAGTAATAAAGAGAAAGTAGATGCACTGCAAATGCTTACTCATTGCTGGTGAAAATAAAAGATGGTACAGACACTTTGTTGTAACAACCTGCATTAAACATATACCATTAAACAAACACGACCTACCATTCCACCTCTCAGTATTTAAGCAATGTAAAGGAAAACATTGATAACAACTCAAATATAACCGCTCATGGTAATGTTATTTGTTACAGACAAGAACTAGAAGCAAATGAAGTTTCTATCAATAGATATGTGGGTTAACAAATTACCCTCTATTCATACAATGAAATGCTACTCAGAAAACTATTGTTATGAGCAGGATTGTGGATGTATTTAAAAATAATTATGCAGAGAAAAAGAAGCCAAACAGCAAAAGTACATACAGTACTTTTCTATTTCTGTAAACTTTTGGAAAATGAAGATGTAAAGGTTTTTATGGATTAGGAGAGAGGTGAGGGTAGTAGGAGGGAGGCATTACAAAGAGTTTAAAAAAGAGTTTTTGAGTCAATTGAGATTCTTATCAAATTTATTGCAGCAGCGGTTTGAAAGGTATAATGCATTTACAATTTAGCAAACTGTATAGATTATTTGCTGCTTAATGTTTGTCAAGTTATAGCAATAAGCCTGGTTTGAAGTTGAGTTTTCAAATCATCCTTTTTGATAGTGAAATTAGCAAAAATTATCCTAGATTTTTTATTTGTGTTTAAAGTATTTTTTCCTACCATGACTTTTTGGTGTAAATTCATGATTTCATTAATGGCCATTTGACAAAAGCCAACCATTTGTACATTTATTACTTCTCTGATCTTAATTACTTTATAATTTATCCTATTCTCCAATTTTTTGATTATTTTTCTAGTTTATTCAGTGACATGATTAGTATATATTTATTTTCATTTCTATTAAATTGTATATATCTTATATAATACATATATGCACACAAAAATGCACAGAAGAAAATCAAAATTTTGCTGAAATTTCTTCTTTAGATAATACCAGTATTACCAGTTTTGCCAGTAACCTTCCTGGAAGCTCTCAATGTGTATATATACCTTTTGTATGCATGTCTATGTATAAGAAAAACACATATGAGTGCACAGTTTTCTGGAAGTGAATCCCATATAACCTGCACTTGATCAGCTGGAAGAACATTGTTAGCATTCAGAAGCCAAATTTCTCCCATAGAGGCCTTCCAGATGGTGCTCCTGAGGTCTAGAAGCCTCATTAGCAATTCTCAGCCAATTGGATCACTAGTTCAGTGCAAGGGCCTGGTAATGCAAAGATTATCTTGCCCTTCAGTGTGGAGGAAACCTGGCTTATCCCAACTGTGCTGTTTTGTTTATTTTAATCTGCTCCAGATTAACACTCTCAATCAATCAATCCAATTGACTTCTGTGTTAATGACCAACAGTTTAGATGGATTTTTCTTGATATTAAAAAGTAATCATAAAGAATGTATTGTGCTTAATCTGCTCTCTTCCACTCAACCTAATATCTGGGAGATTGATAGTTTTGATTGTAGAGTTCTGATTTGCTAGAACTGAGATACATTCTCTCTCCAGTGTGTGCATATACCCATTTATTTATGTATTTTATAGTTTATGGACTTTGGATGGTTTCAGTTTGTGATACTATATAAATATTCTAGTATATAACTTTTGTGAGACCTTTCATTATACACCTAAGAGAGAATTGATAAAACATATAATTGCTGTTAAAATGCATACAAGGTCTGGAGGGCGAGTACAAAAAGTAGGCACTTGCTTTGCAGGCAACCTACCCAGGGTTCAATCCCCAGCATTCCATATGATTCCTGAGTTCTTCCTGGTGTGAGCTCTGAACACAGAGCCAGGAGTAAGTTCTTAGCACAGTTGGCTATGAACCAAGAGACAAAATAAGATGCATATGCATTTGAATAAATAGTACTGATAAAAGAGAATTTATTTTGTAACTTTTTTTTTTTTGGCTTTTGGGTCACACCTGGCAGTGCTCAGGGCTTACTCCTGGCTCTATGCTCAGAAATCGCTCCTGGCAGGCTCAGGATGCCGGGATTCGAACCAATGACCTTCTGCATGAAAGGCAAATGCTTTACCTCCATGCTATCTCTCCAACCCCATCTTTCTTAAATCATTAAACAGTAAGTTAATTAATAGGGCTAGATGAGGGGCCGGCGAGGTGGCGCTAGACGTAAGGTGTCTGCCTTGCAAGCGCTAGCCAAGGAAGGACCGTGGTTCGATCCCCCAGCGTTCCATATGGTCCCCCCAAGCCAGGGGCAATTTCTGAGCGCTTAGCCAGGAGTAACCCCTGAGCATCAAACGGGTGTGGCCCGAAAACCCCCCAAAAATAGGGTTAGATGAATTTATATACTTTTATTTACCTATTTAGTTGTTATTTGATTTGCATATAATTTTTGTTTTCAATTTTTCATTGATATGAGCTATGTTACTCTATATACTAAGAACATATATTTGTTGATTTGATTATAATTTTAGTTTTTGGGCCACACCGGCGTTGCTCAGGGGTTACTCCTGGCTGTCTGCTCAGAAATAGCTCCTGGCAGGCACGGGGGACCATATGGGACACCGGGATTCGAACCAACTACCTTTGGTCCTGGATCAGCTGCTTGCAAGGCAAATGCCACTGTGCTATCTCTCCGGGCCCCTGATTATAATTTTAGAACTGGAATCACAGCATCAAAGAATGTGCTTATGCAAATTTAAAATAATATGTGTAAAATAATGTGTCAAATTAGTTACACATTATCTAATAACCTCTTTAAATGAAGTACAATTTGCAATCATATCAACAATGTCTAAGACAAATTTTTCTTCATTATCATTCACAGAGGATTTTAAAAGATATTTTAAATTTTTGTTAATTTTTAAAAATATTTTATTTGCACACCTTGATTACAAACATGATTGTGGTTGGGTTTCAGTCATGTAAAGAACAACCCCCATCACCAGTGTAACATTCCCATCACCAGTGTTAATCTTACAGAATCAAAAGAATAACTATATTTTGCATTGCTGCTTTTAGAAAAACAAATATCTTTTTTAGAAAATTATTTTTATTTATTTATTTATTTTTTGGTTTTTGGGCCACACCCGTTTGATGCTCAGGGGTTACTCCTGGCTATACGCTCAGAAGTCACTCCTGGCTTGGGGGACCATATGGGACGCCGGGGGATCGAACCGCGTTCCGTCCTACACTAGCGCTTGCAAGGCAGACACCTTACCTCTAGCGCCACCTTCCCGGCCCCAATTATTTTCATTTTTGTAATAGTTTTTTGAAAATGTTTATAGAAATTCTTTGTATATATAAAAATATATGATATATATGATATTATATATATAAAAATATGATTATTTGACTTTTATTATACTACAAGGGGTGCGATGAGAAGAGAAAGACACTTAATTGCTTTTATATTAATATGGTTGTAGGATGGATATAGTTAAATACCTTAAATACACCCTCTGTTTTAGTACCCAGAGCACACACCCTGCTTTCCCTAATTCCCTTAAACACAAAAGCACATACCCTATTTTAATTCCTTCTACATCCTACCTGATTGGCTGACACAGAGTACACACTCTACTCTCCCCTCATAAATACCTATTTCCCAACTGTAATAAATGGAGTTACTGTCCTGAAGTGGCTGGTAGGTGCTTCTTTGTTAATACTTTACTTGCCCAGGATTTGACCTCACCAGTGACTCCTACATCTTGGGTTCTAACTTTACCAGCGTCATTTACAGGTGGAGAGGAAATTTTCCCTACCCCTCCATCTTCTTTTGGCAAATTCAAAGAGCAAATTTAATTATAGATTAAAAGAACAAACTCACAGATTATAGATTACATATGTATATGCATGTTATATATATACATATATATAATTTAGATGGATGCAGACTCTAAAGTGTGGCAAAGGGAGAGTATACATGCTAATCTAAAGAAAGGAATCAGAGCCCATAGCTCTGAGTGAGAAGAGGAAGGACACATGATAAAAAGGGGGCAACATGGTGAAGATATTTGCTTTGCCATCAGGCAAGTTTCTCTAACAGGTTATTTCTCGTCAGAATCCTAATTCTGGGTAATATACCTGATTTTCATTCTCTAATTACTTAAAAGTTTCTTTTTCGAGACTTCCAATACTTGTGACTTTATTTTGAGATAATAAATGTTAAAGTTTATTTTGTTTATTTTTGTTTTGTCTTCTTTTTGAGCACATTAGAGAGTGCTTGGAAGATATGTGTTTGGGGAATAATATATGCTATGTTGGGGATGGAACCTGGGCTGTTGTGTGCAGGGCATCAGTTCAATCCTTTGAATCCCCAAAGTGACACATTTTATGAGAGTCTTTTCTGGATATCCTGAAGACACCGATCTTACACATTTCAGAGGAAGAAGATATAAAAATAGAGCAAACATAAAATTGATTTTATTTATTTTTGTTTTTTTGTTTGTTGTGGTTTTTTTTTTTTTCTTTTGGTCACACCCAGCAGCGCTCAGGCTCCTGCGCTCTGCGCTCAGAAATCGCTCCTGGCAGGCACGGGGAATGATACGGGATGCCTAGATTCAAACCACTGTCTATCCTGGGTCGGCTGCATAAAAGGCAAAAGCCCTACCGCTGTGCTATCTCTCAGGCCCCCAAACATTATTTTAATTTTATCTCCAGAACTATTATGATGAAGTTTGAATTCCTATCAATTTATGCAATATTTTTTCTTTCAGGTGAAATTAATTCTACATTAGGTCACTTCTTTGTAAATATTGAATCTAATAATGAAATTTAGAATCATTTAGTCATATTCCATTATTTTAACTTTTTTGGGGGGGCACACCTGGTGACGCTCAGGGGTTATTCCTGGCTATGCGATCAGAAATTGCTCCTGGCTTGGAGGACCATGTGGGATGCTGGGGGATCGAACCGCTGTCCGTCCTAGGCTAGTGTCAGCAAGGCAGACGCCTTACCACTTGGCGCCACCGCTCCGGCCCCAGTTTTAATTTTTTTTCTTATTTTATAGTACCACTATTTAAGTTTTCTATTTTTTGAAGTGTTCTAGGTCTCTTGTACATTTAAAATGTCTCCATATGGAGAAAGATTTTGTAGATGTTTTATGCAATGAGTTTTACTTTGTGTTCACCATATTTTATACCTTGTTATTTCCATATATAATAAAGCTATTGATTTCAGCATATATTTTGCAATATGTCACTTAAGTAAATCCCATATTGTTCCTAATAGTTTTTCAATTGATTTTCCCCCTTAGATTTGTTGCTGCATAATGGTACTTTACGAATATCTTCTCTGTGAATTATGCTCTTTTCCATTTCTAAATGACTCTTTTTGTGCTTTATAATCATTTTCATCTTAAATTCAATTTGTCTAATATTTAAATTGTGGATTTATTTTCTTGTTTGAATAGACCCACATTACTCATACATTCACTTAAAACTTTTTTTTATGACTTCTATTACAAAGGAAATAGATCTTTGTTTATCAGACACAAACTATTCTGTTCTGATGCCTGTGGGTTGCTGAATTCAGTTCTGGCACAATTCCTTGGAACAGGCATAGAAACCACAAAGACTGTCCTAGCCTGCAATCTCAATCTCAGGTTCATGGGGTTTCCAGACCACACACAACAAATTCAAGGATTCCCAGTATCTCATCAGGTTCAAATATCTGCTAGGATTACTCACAGTATTCTGAAATTGCTATATTGTCAATTGCCAAGGAGACACCCAGAAATAGCCAAATAAAAAGTTACAGAGTTAACCCTGGCAGATTTCCAAGTACAGAACTCTGTCTCCATAGAGTTTTTTTCCTTTTGAATTGGGATTGGGCCAAATCCCCTGGCCCCAACCCATCACCAAAAAATTCAGTAACCCGGCTCTCTGCCTCCATCTTACCAACAGAAATAATGGCTAGGCTTCTTCACTAAGCTCTAAAAAAAAAATAATAATGGCCACCAATATGTCCCAGGTAGTCCAGTTCTGACTGATATCTCAGAAGCATTCTCAGAAAGTAGTAAAGTCAGGTTTCCCTTTCTGTATGAACCAACAGAAACGATCCAGCTCCATGACTTAACCTTGTAAGATTTCCAAGACATCTAATTTGTTTTAGATCTATAAATTGCAGACACTTCAATATCTTATAGTAATCTCAGCCCAGTACTACAATAGGAAATCTTATTGGAAAATCTTATAGTAAATTGCCAACCTCAGTGAGCCTAAAAAGTAACACAAAAGGCTCAACTAGTACCAACCACAGGCCAGTAGTTCCTTAGAACTGACTTTAGTAGCATCATGGAGAGATAGTAATCATTTAAAATTGACCTGTGTTGATCTAATTTTTGATAATCCCATTTTCCCTTGTGTTGTAACAAACATCATCATCATCATCATCATTATTATTATTATTATTATTTGGTTTTTGGGTCACACCCGGTGATGCTCAAAGGTTACTCCTGGCTCTGTGTTCAGAAATTCCTCCTGGCTTGGTGTACCATATAGGACGCAGGGGATCAAACCCAGGGCCGTCCTGGGTCAGTCATGTGCAAGGCAAAGGTCCTACCTCTGTGCTATTGCTCTGCCCCCATATAACAAGCATTATGAAGTTATGAACCTATTGTGATAGGTTGAAGTTTGGGGACACTAGAGACTAGGTCATACTTGTGGTGGAATTGGTGTTTGAATATTTAATGCCTGAAATGACTTGATAAACCATGATGTTATAATAAAAATTAGAAAAAAAAACCATAATGGCTCAGTGGTAAGTGGTAAGTGACTGCCTCATATAAATAGGACTGGAATTAGTGCCTGGCATTGAAAACAAAAACAAAAACAAAATAAAACCCAAAATAACTTTTTTTTTGATGATTTAAAGTGACTTATATATACATTCATAAATCATTTGTATACTTTAATTTTAAGTAAAGCTTAATATTCAGAATGACTTTTCTTATATATTTCTTTTCTATATTTTAAATTAAATTTGTATATATATAGAAATATAAGAAAATATTTCTCTGAATATGAAGAAATGGACAATTACCCCCATCCCACATAACCAAACACCTACTTTTCCACTACTTTTTTCCCACTTTTTTGATCTTTCTTAGTCCAGTGTAACTTTTTAAAACTAAGCTAATATAGCTACTATTTAAATATTTTGTACATGAAATCAGGATAAGCTTCAAAAATGCATCTACAAGATGCTTCTTGGTTTACAAGGAAAATCATTTTAATTAAACATCAATTCCATATATTAAAAAGTTTTGGGAATTGATTACAAATATTTAGTTCTATGTCCCAGGAACTAGGTTCCTCGAAGCCTCTTGTTAAGCCTTGGCTGTTGAGTATGGGGAACCTGGAGGTTTCAGAGATGAGTGAGAGAGGCTGAGAGATTTGGAAACATTTGATGCTTAATCCTGATTTTCACATAACTGCCTATTTTTAAATTTTCTTCAAAAGGTTAAAACAATACATTATCATTTTAATAAATGTCAGCCAGTGAGAACTAAATAGAATAGAGAATGTTATAGTATTTACTCTTCTACCCAATCTTTTTGTCTCTCACCCAGTAGAGATGACAAATGGCTAACATTACCAGCTTTTTAACTTTTATTCGTGTAGTTTTGGGTTCACATAGGTTATGTGGCTTTGTTTTCAGGGGTCATTTAGTGTGGAGCTCATTTAGTGGGGTGCCAAAGATTGAATTTGGGTCAGCCATGTGCCAGGCAAGTGCCTTATTGGACTATTTCTCTTGCCTTGCTCCAGTTTGTTATTTTGATTAAATTCATTTTCCTTTTATGCTTATATGGCATAGATGATGCTTTCCTCCCCTGATTAGAATTTTTTTTAAAGGGCTGGATAGATAGCATGGAGGTAGGGCATTTGCCTTACATCCAGAAGGACGGTGGTTCGAATCCCAGCATCCCATATGGTCCCCTGTGCCTGCCAGTGGCGATTTCTGAGCGTAGAGCCAGGAGTAACCCCTGAGCGCCGTCGGGTGTGACCCAAAAACCAAAAAAAATTTTTTGAAACATTTCAGGTAAAAATTCTTAAATTTTTTAAACAGAAAACAGCAAGAAATAGTACAAAACACCTTATTATTTTCAGACCCTCTCTTTCTCTCTAACCATTTAGAAAGTAAAAATGGTACTGGGTAGAGAGAATGGGACTTTGTACTTAGCACATACCTAACCTCTGGCACCACATGGTTCTGTAGCATAACTTAGTGTGATCCTGAGCACTTCCAGGAGGACCTTGGTGGTTCCCAGCACTCTTGGGTTTAAAGAATACTACAGTACTTTTATCAGGCCCAGCTGACTGAGAATTAAATAAACCCTCTCATCTTCTGATCACTGCATGGAGAACCTTCCAAAAATGAAAATTAGGTATAATGAATCTTTAATTTATTTTTTAATATTTATTAAATTTTAATATTTATTTTTTTCATCTTATTTTTATTATAACATTTGAATTATATTATATTTCACAATTATCTTATAATTGTATATAATATAATTATAGGTATTAATATAAGGATTAACAGACAGAAATCAATGACCTTTTTTTTTATTTTGATCATAGTGGCTTACATATTGTTGACAATGATATTTTAGGTACATATTTACATAAAATCAGGGGGGATTCCCATCACCAAATTGTCCTCCCTACACCTCCGTTTTTGTCCTACCACCCATATCCTCTTCCCTCACCCCCAGGGTAGCTAGGGTATGTGGTCTCCTCTGTATCTAGCCTACTGCATAGTAGTCTTGCACCTGTTTGGTCCTGGTGTCTCCCTAGTTTCCCCCTCTAATTGGGGGGGCAGGACTAGCTAGTTCAAGTTACGTGGTTTTGTTTGAAGGAGAGAAAAGTAATAAACTGGGGTAAAAGTCTAATACGCCGAAAATAGGCGGAATTCTTCCAGAGGCTCTTAACATCGGTTTGAGAAATGCAGGAGAGAAAAAAGGTGAAACATTCCACCAGTACAAAAAGAAGTGTCAAATATCCCGTGAGGACTCCAACAATAAACACAAGCACCAAAAAAAAAACACAAAAACAAACACAAAACAAAACAAAACAAGCAAACAAACAAACAAAAAAAATGCCATGGTCTTGATATAGGAAACATGGCATAGCATACAAAGGAAGAACAGAAAGGAAGAGAAAGAATAAGTATAACTGGGGACAACTTCAATTATCACACCCAAACAGAGAAATTGACCAAAAATAGATAGGTAAATAAAAATAATAATAATAAATGAAAATAAAATAATATATATAAAAATAATGTTTTGTGCTTTTTGTTTTTTTCCCTTCTGCCCAGGCACAGTAAATATTGGGGTCATTCGAAAAGGAATTCACTTGGCCTAAGAGATATGGGGTTTCTCCGCCCTTGGAGTGTATTGTCATGGGATCAATATATAGACTCTGTTCAGGATCATTTACTCTCCCGGTGGTGCTTTTGTGGTGTTTGTAAGACCTCTGCTCTGTCCTGGGTGATACTATCAGGCCTCTGTGTCTAGGGATCTCAGTATCTGCACAGATCCTGCGGTGGGAGTTATGATGAAGTCAGTCTTTGTGGTTCTAGAAGTTCTGTTCCATCAGTGTCATTTTAATTCATCTTCTGTGGTTGGTGATCTTGGTCTTTGCACTGAAGCTAGGATGGCACCTAGGACAGCGTCTTTCTTTGTGCTTCCAGAAGCCCCATTCCGTTACAATGGTCTCTGCCAGACCTTTGAAACTGGGGATCATGTTCATTGTGCAGATCGTAGTTCAAACCCTAGGTTAGGGCTTTTTTATTGGTCCCAGGCTGTATACAGTCTGGTCATGGTTCTAGCAGCAGTCATCTGTAACTCGAAATCTTGGCTTTTGGGCCTTCCAAAGGGTGACAAGTCTTCTGATTTTGTCTTGTCGTTAGCTAGAAAGGTAGAATAACCTTCACTTAGGTCAAGTTGTTCCCATTTTCTTCGTTGTCAGGATGTCATATTAGAGCTGGCATTTGTTGGTGACCTCGCAGTATTGCGGCTGTCCCGGATGGGATTTGTTTCCTGTAGCAGTTGTGAAGAACTGTGCCGTTCCTGTGTCTGGGATCCAGGGTTCAAGGCTGGATTGATGGTATCTAAACACCTGAGGTCTAAGTTAATTCCACATGACATATTTTCAAGGTAGGAGATATCCCTCTATTGTAAACAACTATGAGTTCCTATCTCTAATAGATAAGAGCTCTTTTTTTTTTTTTTTTTTTTTTTTTGGTTTTTGGGTCACACCCGGCAGCGCCCAGGGGTTACTCCTGGCTTCATGCTCAGAAATCGCTCCTTGCAGGCTCGGGGGACCATATGGGACGCCGGGATTCGAACCGATGACCTTCTGCATGAAAGGCAAACGCCTTACCCTCCATGCTATATCTCCGGCCCAAGAGCTCTCTTTTTTTAATATATATATATATATATTTATGTAAGAATTCCCCTTTATTTTAGTGTGCCTTTGCAGGGGGAAATGGTGCTACCTTATATTGTTGGTGCATTTGGGGGTGGTCAAAAGGGGAAAACAGAAACAGGTTACATACCCAAAAAAAGATGAAAAATTAATAAATAGAAAAAAATAGGTATCAAAAATGTATGTGCTTACATATGTATATGTAGGCCAGGTTTTTTTTTTTTTAATGAGGTAGCAAAGTATTTAAAGGGCCAAAGTGATGCATATGACTATCTTACATTTGGGGAAAAGCAGGTAAAGAGGTGGTGTGATACAGTTCTTATGCTTATGTTGGAAATACAGGTTTTCCCATTGTCTTTTGGGTTTTTCTTGTGGTGTGTGGGTCCCCAGGCATCTTTCCATCCCATCCCCAGATCTTCTTCAGAGTGGCAAAAGATTTGTGGCAGGGAGGTCCTGGAAGGGTTCTTGCATTGAGGATACTTTTAGACCTAAGTCCGGTTTCAGGTAACAGTCCACGTTAGGGGGAGTTGGTGGGGAGAATATTTATTTTTAATAGTTTTTATTGTGATCAATGTGAATTGCAAATCTTTCACAGCAATATTTAAGGTACATAGTGACAAAGAATTAGGGCCATACTACCACCAGTGTTGTTCTCCCTCTATCTCTGTTCCCAGCATGCATCCGATACCCTCCCACTTTGCCCCTTGGACTGCTAGTGTAAGAGGTCTCCTTTGTGTATAGCTTGTTGTAGATTTTAACAAACTTGATACTTCAATATATTTTGGAGCCCCAGTAGGCTTACTCTTGGTGGCTTGGAAGACAATATGTCAGGGATTGAACTTGGGTCAGCTGTGGAATGCAAACACTATACCCACTGTGCTATTACTCTGGCTTAATCCTGATGTACTTCTTTTGCACAACCACAACATAATGATAATACTCTGGAAATTGATAAAGACAGACTAAAATAAAATTTCCTTGATTGTTGCCATAGTTGCATTATGCCCTTTATAACTATCTGTTTTAAATTTAGAATTTCATAATAAGTGCACATCATACTAGCTGTTAGGTGATCTGGAACTATTTGCTAGCCTCTGTGACCTATTTTATGACATGGGCATTGGTGCTGAGTTTAGGTATATTGTTTGCAGATGGCTCCTCAATGGGATTTTGTGTGATGCTTCTTTTTGTTTGGGGCTGGTAGTGTCCAGGGCAAATTATGTGGTTCTCAGGAGGAAAACCAGGTAGGTAGTCTGTAAGGCAAGTGAATTGACCCTGTACTATCTTTTAGGTTCAAATAGGTCATTTTTGTCTTCTCATTACTATAATGGCTGTACAATGAAGGTCTTATTTATTTGATTTTTTTTCACCACACTAGACAGTGCTGGGGGGTGTGGGGGCACTCTAAGTTATGAAAGTGTACATGCAAAGCTCTAGCCCTGTAAGCTCTCTCCCCAAACCTACAATGATGATTTTTAAATTTCCGTTATTTTTTGTTTGTTTGTTTGTTTTTGGGCCACGCCCGGTGATGCTCAGGGGTTACTCCTGGCTATGCGCTCAGAAGTCGCTCCTGGCTTGGGGGACCATATGGGATGCTGGGGGATTGAACCGCGGTCTGTCCAAGGCTAACACAGTCAAGGCGGGCACCTTACCTCTAGCGCCCCTGCCCAGCCCCAAATTTCCGTTATTCCTTCCTCATTTATAGACATTATTATGCAATTATTTTCTTCTTTTTCTCATTTATTTTATTTTTAATTTTTAAAAATTTAATTAAAGAGCCATGATTTCTAACATTATTGAGAGTTGAGTTTTAGATATATAATATTTTAACACTAATCCCACAATCAGTATAAGATCTCATCCTCAGTGCTCACATACTATGTTAACCCCCAACCACCTACCAATCTCCCCTACTTCCTGCACACTACCTTGGAAGGTACATTAAATTTTGGTGGTTTCAGCTTAGATCTCATGTTGTTGAGTTTGTGATTTGGATATATATAACCAAAGCCCAGACCTGTGTTCTCCCTTTTTTAATTTTTCTCATCTTCTTCCTTTCCTCTGTGATTTCTTTTCTTCTCTGTCTTTTTCCTCCTTAGGCTCTGGCGTCGAGGGTGATCTTGGCATCTCTCTTTACTACATTACCTTTCCTAATAAAATTATTTTATATAAAACAAATAAGTGAGATCATCTTGTGTTTGTCTTTCTTCTTCTGGCTTATTTCACTCAACATATCCTCCAGTCTCAACCAGGTTGAAGCTACTTTTTTTATTTCATTGTTCTTTATAGCTGCATAGTATTCCACTGTGTATATGTATCACATCTTCATAATCTATTGATCTGTGGTTGAACACCTAGTTTGATTCCATATCTTTGTATACTCATTGCAGCAATGAATAATGGTGTGCAAACATCCTGTTGAAAGAATGTTTTTAAGGCGAGGGGATAAATTCCCAAAAGTAGAATTGCTGAGTCATATGACAAATCAATACTAAATTTACTGAAGACTCTCCATACCATTTTCCACAAGGATTGAACCAGACAGCATTTCCACCAGAAGTGGACAAGAGTTATTTTTCACTATATTTCTGCAAGCACAGATGGTTCCTACTCTTTTTGATATGTGCCATTCTGATGCTGTCACTGGTGTGAGATGATATCACATTGTTGACTTGATTTGGATTTACCTAATAATAGGTGATAGTGAGCATTTTTTCATGTGCCTACTGGAAATCTGTTTGTCTTGCTCTGAGAAGTGTCTTTTTTCGTCCCAGATTTTGATAGGATTAAAAAAAATTTTTTTTTGGTTTTTGGGTCACACCCGGCAGCGCTCAGGGGTTATGCCTGGCTCTACTATATGTTTTTATTGATCTTTGTTAATATTAAAACCTTATCTGGTGTTGAATGCAAATATCTTCCCCCATTCAGCTAGCTTTTAGTTTTAGTTCATGTTTTTGTTTTTGTTTTTGCCATGCAGAAACTCTTAAATTTGATGTAGTCTCATTGGTCTATTATTTTTTATTTTGGTGTCTTTGACAGTGGTATATGATTATTAGAGATGACTTTGAGGTCCAAATCTTGGAGTAATCTGCCTATTTTCCTCAATGTACTTTATAGTTTCTGGTTGGATCTCTAGGTCTTTGATTTATATTAAATTGACTTTTGTGTAAGTATGAGATAAGGATCAAGTTTTAACTTTTTATATGTAGTTATCCAGTTTTTCAGCACATTTTCTAAATAGGCAGGATTTTTTTTTTTTTTTTTGGTTTTTGGGCCACACCCGGTGACGCTCAGGGGTTACTCCTGGCTATTCACTCAGAAGTCGCTCCTGGCTTGGGGGACCATATGGGATGCCGGGGGATCGAACCGCGGTCCTTCCTAGGCTAGCGCAGGTAAGGCAGGCACCTTACCTTTAGCGCCACCGCCCGGCCCCAATAGGCAGGATTTTTACACTATTTTATGTTCTCAGTTCCTTTAGCAAAAACTAGTTGTTCATATATATATATATATATATATATATATATATATATATATATATATATATATATATATATATTAGCACTGGAATCAAGATCTGACACACAAAGACCACTAAGAAACAAACTTTTTTTTTTTTTTTTTTTGGTTTTTGGGCCACACCCATTTGACGCTCAGAGGTTACTCCTGGCTATGCTCTCAGAAATCACTCCTGGCTTTGGGGGACCATATGGGATGCCGGGGGATCAAACCACGGTTTATCCTAAGCTAGCGCTTGCAAGGCAGAGACCTTACCTCTAGCGCCACCTTCCCGGCCCCAGAAACAAACTATTAATGCAACTGCAGGGGAATTTATTATCAGTATGCTAGGGCCACACCTCTTCCAGGTGGTGACCCCCAGATGGAACTTGCTTACCCTTTTATAGGACTTCTGGAACTTTAAACTTGCGATAAAATATTGGTTCTTAGTATATGTTGCATCAGCCAGGTATAAAATGGTTGGCTGAAGTAGCAGAGGAAGGACGCAGGCAACTGTGACCTTAGTGCGCTATTATGTATGGTTTATTGACTGTAGGCCTCTGGTGTTGCTAGTTTATCTAACTGTCCTGGTATGTGCCATTGAAGTTCCTGGAACTGGCTGTTCTGGCCTACTCCCTTCTGGCACATATCTGAGGTCTTTCATGGCAATTCTTAAGTCTAAAGCAAAGCATGGTTATAGAAGTGAAACAACAATTAATTCTTGTTTCTTTTTTTTAAATTTATTTGAAGAAAATGCATCACATAATTGAGATAACTGATCATAATACATTTGTTTCAAGGTGACAGAAAACAAAGTTATTAAAAATAGAAAGAAAAACTTAAAAGAGGAAGAAAAAAGGAAAAAGTTTAGTAGCAAGTATATTTGTGAATATTATTGTATTTCCAATGAATTCATTAAAACAATAGCAAAAGGCTCAGTAAGCTCTTTTTTTTTAAAGATAAAAAATAAAAAATATAGTAAAAAAAAGTGTGTGTGTGTGTGTGTGTGTGTGTGTGTGTGTGTGTGTGGCAGTTGTTTTGTTTACATAGGCCCAGCAAAATATGGGAGAAATAGTAAGGAAAAGCCTATGGCCTAAATATAGGGAAACCTTACCCTTGAAGTATTCTGGCATAAGACCAACTCTGGGCTCCAGGCAGTATGTTGTCAAACCTGAATCATTCTCTGTGGTCCCAGTAAAAGCTTTTCACACAATCATGGTTGTTGCTGTCAGGTTTTTAAAGTTAGAGATTCTGGTTACTGTACAGATCCTACATTGAAGTCAGGATGTTGTGGAATGTCTTCTGGTTTCATTTCACCATTAAGGGGCAATGCAGAGAACCCTTCCCTGAAAGCAAGTTGTTGCTGTTGCCAAGTTGTCTGGGTGTCAAAATAATCCTCTTTGGAGTAAGCCGATGCCAGGGCAGCAGTAGGGTTTCCCTGATAGAAGTTGAAGAATCACGTTCTCTAGGAGATTGGTTGAGATTTGATTATTACTGAGCTCTCAGTCAGGAAAGGCAGTTCCCATTCCCCTGTCTGGTTAGGACAGGGGGACAGTTCCAGTTGTAGAGATCTGCAGGAAATAAATTACACAGCGAAGAGGTACAAGAATGGGTTCAGGAAATCCAGTGCTCAAGCAAGGAATTCAAACCACTCAAGCTTTCTGCTCCTAAGATGGAGCACAGCTCAGCGGAAGAAGACCAAAGAATGAGCCCCTGCCTTCCTCAGACCCTTGCTTTTATTGACAAGAATCAGGTACCACTCTAGAGTGGGAGAAGAATACAAGTAAGGGATAATCTAATATACTATTGTTGGGTTACTGTAATCCACCCTAGGGTGTGACCTGGTGATAGTATATTGAATTATTCCTTACTTGGTATTCTTACTTGGTATTCATTGCATATGGGGGCTGAGATAACAAGTCCAACCTTGTTCTAATATGAACTCTAAACAGAGAGACTTTTCTACTAGAATTCCTTATAGAACAGATCACAAAACAAAATGGGGGAAATTGTCACTATATAAGAGGATATTCAATAAGGGTTATATCTGTTAAGGGAATATATCTACAGAAATATTCAAAGGAGATATATATGTCCCCCTTAAGTCTTTAGAAATAATCGGGTGTGGGGCCGGCACGGTGGCGCTAGAGGTAAGGTGCCTGCCTTGCCTGTGCTAACCTAGGACTGACCGCGGTTCGACCCCCTGGTGTACCATATGGTCCTCCAAGCCAGGAGTGACTTCTGAGCTCATAGCCAGGAGTAAACCCTGAGTGTCACCGGGTGTGGCCCAAAAACAAAAACAAAAACAAAAAAAAGAAATAATCGTGTGTGTGTGTGTGTGTGTGTGTGTGTGTGTGTGTGTGTGTGTGTGTGTGTGTGTAAAATCTAAAGCACCATTTTGACTTTGTGATTTGGCCTTGTGGAGTCTGAAAAATGACTCCCAGCAGTCACATATTAGAAAATGTCCTCGATTGGACATTCAGAAAATGAATCTAGTCGCAAGCAAAGGTCCACAGTGAAGGGAGGTATAGGAAAAGAGGCCACTGAGAGCAAATCAATAGCAAATGAGTACTGGTTTCTTCTTGGGATGAGAGTCTATCTTTTCACTTTGGGAGCTGGTTGGCAGCTGGCTGGAGTGGGGAAATAATCTGCTTTGTGAGTAGCCAAGAACTGAGGGTAAAAGGGTTAAATGTGGGGTAATAACAGATGGCATGAGAAAGTAAAGGGCTAGAAAAGAGTTTGTAAGGGGCCGGGAAGGTGGCGCTAGAGGTAAGGTGTCTGCCTTGCAAGCGCTACCGTAGGACGGACCGCGGTTCGATCCCCCGGTGTCCCATATGGTCCCCCCAAGCCAGGGGCGATTTCTGAGCGCATAGCCAGGAGTAACCCCTGAGCGTCAAACGGGTGCGGCCCAAAAACCAACTCCCCTGTGGACTCATGCTGCGAGGCCCTCCCTACCAACTCCCCCTAACGGGGACTGTTCCTTGAAACCGGGCCTAGGTCCAAAAGTATCCCCAATACAAGAACTCTTCCAAGACCTCCCTACCACAAATTTTTACCAAACTGAAGAAGGCCAGGGGGTGGGATAGAAAGATGCCTGGGAACCCACACACCACAAGAAAAACCCAAAAGGCAATGGGAAAAACTGTACTTCCAACATAGGCATAAGACCTGTAATACACCACATATTTACCGGCTTTCCCCCAAATGTAAGGTAGTTTTTTGCACCACTTTGGTCCTTTAAAAGCTTCGCTAACTCATTTTATTTCTTTTTCTTTTATTTATTTATTTTTTTTAATTTATTTTTTCAAATGCCTGTCCTACATATACATTTGTGAGCATATACATTGTCATTCCCTTTCTTTTTTTATTTTATTTTTATTTTATTTTATTTCATTTTTTTTATTTTTTTATCGTTTTTGGGGATGTGACCTGTTTCTGTTATCCCCTCTGTCCACCCCCAAATACACCGACAATATAATGTAGCACCATTTCTCCCTGCAAAAGCACACTAAATAAAGGGGAAATCTTACATATAGAAAAGAGCTCTTATCTAATAGAGATAGGAACTCACAGTTGTTAATAATACAGGGATATCTCCTACCTGGAAACTATGTCATGTGGAATCAACTTAGACCTCAGGTGATTAGATACCATTCATCCAGCCTTGAACCCTGGATCCCAGACATAGAAACGGCACAGCTCTTCACAACAGCTGCAGGAAACAAATCCCATCCGGGACAGCCTTAATACTGCGGAGTCAACAACAAGGGCCAACTCTAACATGATATCCTGACAACGAGGAAAATGTGAACAACTTGACCTCAGAGCAGATTAGCCTACCTTACCAGAAGACTTGGCACCCTTTGATAGGTCCAAAAGCCAAGATCGCGATTTACAGATGACTGGCTGATAGAACCACGACCAGACTCTACACATCTTGGGACCAATAAAAAAGCCCTAGTTTAGGGTTTGAACTATGACCTGCACAATAAGCATGATCCCCAGTCCCAAAGGTCCTGCAGAGACAATTGTAACGGAATGGAGCTTCTGGAAGCACAAAGAAAGACGCTAACTAGGTGCCATCCTAGGCTCAGTGCAAAGCCCAAGAAAGATCACCAACCACAGAAGATGGATTAAAATGACACTGAGGTAACAGAACCTCTAGAATCACAAAGACTGACTTCATCATAAATCCCATCTCAGGATCTGTGCAGATACTGAGACCTCTAAACACAGAGCTCTGATTGTATCACCCTGGACAGAGCAGAAGTCTACCAACCACAAAAAACGCCACCGGGAGAGTAAATGATCCTGAGCAAAGTCTAGAGTTGATCCCCATGACAGTATACTCCAAGGACGGAGAAACCCCATATTTTTTAGGCCAAGTGAATTTCTTTTCAAATGACCCCAATATTTACTGTGCCAGGGCAGGAGGGAAAAAACAAAAATACAAAAAGCACAAAACCTTGGTTATTTTATATATATATTTATATATTTTTTTACCTTCATTTATTATTATTTTTTTATTTACCTATCTATTTTGGTCGATTTCTCTCTTTGGGTGTGATTATTGAAATTGTTGTCCCCAGTTATACTTATTTTTTCTCTTCCTCTCTTTTCTTTCGTTATGTGCTATGCCATGTTTCTTATTTCAAGACCATGGTGTGTTTTTTTGTTTGTGTGCTTGTTTTTGTTGGTTTTTTGTTTGTGTTGTTTTGTTTTTTTGTTTGTTTTTTGGGGTGCTTATCGATATAGCTGGAGTCCTCAATGGATATTTAACACTTCCTTTGGTACTGGTGGAGTGTTTCACCTTCTCTTTCTTTTCACCTCCCAAATCGATGATGAGAGCCACTAGAAGGATTCCGCCCATTTTCGGGGTATTAGACTCTTACCCCAATTTATTACTTTTTTCTTTTTCAGGCAAAACCACGTAACTTGAAATAGCTGGTCTTGCCTCCAGTTAGAGGGGGAAATAAGGGAGGCCTCAAGACCAAACAGGTGCAAGACTACTAAGTAATGGGTTAGATACAGAGGGGACCACATATTCTAGCCACCCTGGGGGTGAGTGAAGAAGAAATGAGAAAGAAGACAAAAATGGACGGGTAGGGAGAACAATTTGGTGATGGATGGGAATCCCTCCTGATTTTATGTAAATATGTACCTAAAATATTATTGTCAACAATATGTAAGCCACTATGATCAAAATAAAATTATATTATAATTAAAAAAAAGAAAAGAGTTTGTAAGATGGTAAGCAAAGGGAGGAAGGACAGTATACAAAATAGACATTCTATATATTGCAGACAGACATTAGACAGACATTGGTATGGTGAACATATACACTCAGGTGCATACATCAACAGACACTGAGGATCGATCCATAGGTTACAATTGAAAAGCTGACCCAAAATGGAACAGAATGCTTTGAAAAAATAAAATAAAATAAGAGAAAGCTGGCAAGTATGATATAAAGATTTTCCATTTTCTAGGCCAGTCATAATTGGTGAGCGTAAACTTTACTGAAGAGAAGCATCATAGATTAGATTGTGTATAGGACATTCTAAGAAAAAAATAATAATTTTCCAGTCTAGAAAGCTAAGTGATATGGTAATGAGCTCTGTATGTGAAGTCTATACCATGAAATAGATATGTGTACAGATGGACATTGGACATTGATTGGTATGGTGAACACATATACTCACGTGCGTATATTGACAGACACTAAGGATAGATCCATGGGTTATAATTGAAAAACTGACCCAGGTGCAATGAGACAGAACACTTTAAAAAAAAATAAATAAGATAAAAGAAAAGAAAAGAAAAATTAAAAAAGAAAGCCAGCTAGTCTGATATAAAGGTTTTTTCCATTTTCTAAACCAATCATGATTAGTGATGGCAAACTTTACTGAAGAACGGTTTCATGGATTAAATTGTATATAGAGCATTCTTAAAAACAATAATTTCTTTCCCTAACAGCAATCTAAGATTATGAGCACTATAATATCCTAAAAGCAATTTCTTTCATAAAAGCAATCTAAGATTATGAACACTATAATATTCTGTTAAACTACCTATAATTTTCGCCTGGGCAGTTTTGAGAATGAAGATTGATGGGAAGGAAGGTTCCTGGAAAATTCCCAAAGATAGCCTTGCTTGTGTTGGGGCAGTTAAGGCCTAGGGTCCCCTTTAAATTTCTCCCTGGCACCAATGTCACTGGAAACCAGGAAACAGAAGAGGGAAGGCTGTAGGGGGAGTGGAAGCCTCGTAGCCCCATTCAAACTGTAGAAGGCATTAGGACTTGGACCTCTCAGCTCCCCAAGATGGCAAAGGCCTCCTTGTTCCCAGGAAAGGAAGATTTGGCCAACAATAATTAATTCTAAACTTACATTCCTTTCTAACAGTATGGGTTTTCATTGATCAGAGAATCTATCTTTATCCTAGTATCAAGCAATATTAATTACTATAGCTTTATAATACTGTTCAAAATTAGATAATGAGATGCCTCTGCATTTGTTATTTTTCAATATCATTTTGACTATTTGTAGTTTCTTCTGATTCCATACAAATTTTATTATTGAATATCTTAGGTCCTCAAAGTATGTCATATAAATTTGGATAGGGATTGCATTGGATCTATATAATAGCTTAGGTAGGATAGTTATTTAAACAATATTGATTCTTCCATTTCATGAGCATGTGACATTTTTCCATTTCCTAATATCTTCTTCGATTTCTTTCTTAAGTGATTTCAAAGTTATCATGGTATAGATCTCCCACATCTTTTTTTTAAAGATACTTGATGTTTTGAGATACTACTTTAAATGGAATAGAAATTACATTTTAAACGGAATCAAGGAATTAAGTTCCTTGATCTCTTTCTCTTCCTTTTTTTTTTTTTGTTTTTGGGCCACACCCGGTAACGCTCAGGGGTTACTCCTGGCTATGTGCTCAGAAGTTGCTCCTGGCTTGGGGGACCATATGGGAGACCGGGGGATCGAACCGCGGTCCGTCCAAGGCTAGCGCAGGCAAGGCAGGCACCTTACCTTTAGCGCCACCGCCCGGCCCCGATCTCTTTCTCTTCTGATTCATTTTTTATACATGTAAAAATGCAACCAATCTTTGTGTATCAATTTGGAAGCCTATTACTTTCTATATTGATTTATTGTTTCTAGGAGCTTTTTATTTGTGGATTCTTTATGGCCTTCCTTGATTACAATCAGGACTTCTAGTACTATACTGAATTAAAGTAGAGACAGTGGACATCCTTGTCTTGTGCCTGATCTCAGAAGAAATGATTTCCATTTTTAATCATTAAGAAAGGGGGGTGTTGGGCCGGGCGGTGGCGCTAAAGGTAAGGTGCCTGCCTTGCCTGCGCTAACCTTGGACGGACCGCGGTTCGATCCCCCGGTGTCCCATATGGTCCCCCAAGCCAGGAGCAACTTCTGAGCACATAGCCAGGAGTAACCCCTGAGCGTTACTGGGTGTGGCCCAAAAACCAAAAAAAAAAAAAAAAAAGAAAGGGGGGTGTTGGGGCCTGAGAGATAGCAATGCTGCAGGGCGTTTGCCTTGCATGCTGAAGGATGGTGGTTCGAATACCGGCATCCCATATGGTCCTCCGAGCCTGCAAGAGGCGATTTCTGAGCCTAGAGCCAGGAGTAGCCCCTTGACTGTTGCCGGGTGTGACCCAAAAAACAAAAACAAAAACAAAAAAAAGAAAGGGGAGTGTTTACATGACTAAAACCCAACTACAATCATATTTGTAATCAAGATGTTTAAATAAAGATATTAAAAAAGAATGATATTGATTGCAGATTTGTTATAGATGGTACTTATTATTTTTATTTTTTTGGTCATTATTATCTTTTTTTTTCTTTTTTTGGTTTTTGGGCCACATGCAGCATTGCTCAGGGGGCACTCCTGGCTGTCTGCTCAGAAATAGCTCCTGGCAGGCACGGGGGACCATATGGGACACCGGGATTCAAACCAACCACCTTTGGTCCTGGATTGGCTGCTTGCAAGGCAGACGCCGCTATGCTATCTCTCCAGGCCCTGGTCATTATTATCTTGAGGAAAGTTCGTCCACTTCTATTTTGTTGAGGGTTATATCAAGAATAAAAGTTTGACCTCATCAAAAACTTCCTCTGCACTATTTGATATAATCCTACAGCTCTTTTCTTTCCTTTT
Organism: Suncus etruscus; assembly: GCF_024139225.1. NCBI lineage: Eukaryota > Metazoa > Chordata > Mammalia > Eulipotyphla > Soricidae > Suncus > Suncus etruscus. The sequence continues at coordinate 68,087,687 of NC_064862.1, forward strand.
ATTAATGTGGTTATTATGTTAATAGATTTGCATATATTTAAATATCCTTGAATCCCTGGAATAAACCACATTTTATTGGGTGTACGATTTTTTAATATGTTGTTGAATTTGATTAGCTAAGATTTTGTTAAGAATTTTGGGATTGATATTCTTTAGTGAGATTGGTCTGAAATGTTCTTTTCTTGAAATGTCATTTTTCTGCTTCGGGTACTATTAGTGTAATGTTGCCTTTTTATTAGTTATTAGGATGAACTCCTGTGTCTTCAATATTTTGGAAGAGCTTGACAAGTAAAGGTAGTAAATTAAAATGTTTTCCTGGATGGAGAGCTAGTACAGTGGTATGGTTTGAGCATGTTACCAACCAGGATTTGATTCCCTGAACCACATATAGTTCCACAAGTACCTCCAGGGATGATCCCTGAGCTCAGATTTAGGGATAAGTCCTGAGAACTACTAATTGTGACCCACAAATAAAAAAACAAAGATGAAAATGTTTTCTAAATCATTGTGGACATCAGAATCTGTTTATATTCTCTCTTTTTAATTTTATTTTAAGAAAAAATGTGTCACATAGTTGAACATAATATATTTATTTCCAGATAAGTGAGAGAAAGTATTTAAAAAATAGAAAGAAATGAATAGATGCTTTGATAAAAAAGAAATACAAATGGCCAAAAGACATATGAAAAATGCTCTACATCACTAATCATCAGGGAGATGCAAATCAAAACAACTATGAGGTACCACCTCACACCACAGAAACTGGCACACATCACAAAGAATGAGAATAAACAGTGTTGGCGGGGATGTGGAGAGAAAGGAACTCTTATCCACTGCTGGTGGGTATGCTGTCTAGTTCAACCTTTATGGAAAGCGATATGGAGATTCCTCCAAAAACTGAAAATCAAACTCCCATACGATCCAGCTATACCACTCCTAGGAATATACCCCAGGAACACAAAAATACAATATAAAAATCCCTTCCGTACACCTATATTCATTGCAGCATTATTTACCATAGCAAGACTCTGGAAACAACCAAGATGCTCTTCAACAGACGAATGGCTAAAGAAACTGTGGTACATATACACAATGGAATATTATGCAGCTGTCAGGAGAGATGAAGTCATGAAATTTTCCTATACATGGATGTACATGGAATCTATTATGCTGAGTGAAATAAGTCAGAGAGAGAGAGAGAGAGAAAGACGCAGAATGGTCTCACTCATCTATGGGTTTTAAGAAAAATGAAAGACATTCTTGCAATTATAATTTTCAGACACAAAAGAGAAAAGAGCTGGAAGTTCCAGCTCACCTCAGGAAGCTCACCACAAAGCGTGATGAGTTTAGTTAGAGAAATAACTAGATTCTGAACTGTCCTAATAATGAGAATGTATGAGGGAAATGGAAAGCCTGTCTAGAGTACAGGCGGGGGTTGGGTGGGGAGGAGGGAGACTTGGGACATTGGTGATGGGAATGTTGCACTGGTGATGGGTGGTGTTCTTTACATGACTGAAACCCAAACACAATCACATATGTAATCAAGGTGTTTAATTAAAATAAAATACATTTAAAAAAAAGAAAATGTTTTCTAAATCATTGTGGACATCAGAATCTGTTTATATTCTCTTTTTAAATTTTATTTTAAGAAAAAATGTGTCACATAGTTGAACATAATATATTTACTTCCAGATAAGTGAGAGAAAGTATTTAAAAAATAGAAAGAAAAAATAAAAGGAAGAGAAGAAAGAAACATTTTAAAAAAGAAAGAAAAAAGAAGTACAGTAACAAGTACATTTGTGAAAATTATTGAATCTCCAATGAAGTCATTAATACAATGGCAGAAAGTTTAGTAAGCTCTTGCTATTAGCTGTTCATTTTGTTAAATTGGTGTGTTCCTATAGGGACGACAGCACCAAACAAATAAAGTTGTTTAGAAATTCAAAGCTCTATTACTGATATTCCTACTTTTAGGTGCTTGTACTTAGCTGCCAGGTCCTCTGAAATAAGAAAGATACAGGGGAGGGTGCCCTCCCTCACTCAAAAAGCCCTAGTAATACCAAATCCAAATACCAGCATACCTGAAGTTTGGTCAGACTGATGTCTCCAAAAGGAATTGTAGAGGTGTGCTGAGACAGGGTCAGAGGCAAAATAGTGATTCTGGGTGATGAATGCAGAAGATGTAGTTTTGGCAGGGTATGGGCATGGTCCACTGTCTCCTCCTGAGATCGCCAGTTTTTTGCTGCATGACCAATGTACTCATGATTCCCCACTGTTTTGTTTACATCTCTTTCAAGGAAAATATGAATGTATGGGGCTGGCCCTGTGAGAACATCAGGATCTGTTTATATTTTCTAATGACTGAAAAAGAAGTTTCCAAATGTGTTGATTTATTTTTATTTCTATTATTTATGAATGTGTTGTCAATCTATTTTTTATTATGACTGCTGGTTACTGGATGGCAGTACTGAACATGAAAACTTCAGTTTCTGTACCAACTGGTTTATGTAACTTCCTTTCTAGTGAGGAAACTAGTATTACCATAGGATCACAGAAAGGAATGCAAACTTTCTGCAGCAATCAGTTTTGCAAATGGGGATCATTTTCCTTGAGAATGATCAGGTCAGGGCAGTGGAGCCTGGAGCAGAGGCTACTAAAAGGAGTTCCTGCTATCTAGAGTCCAAATGTCCTTAATATGACAGAAGAAAGCTGTGGAGAGTAGTCCCAAGTATGGAGGAATATGAAACAGCCTCTAGGGGTCTTCAAACTTTTTAAACAGGGGGCCAGTTCACTGTCCTTCAGACTGTTGGAGGGCCAGTTTATAGTAAAAACAAAAATTATGAACAAATTTCTATGCACACTGCATATATCTTATTTAGAAGTGAAGAAACAAAATGGGAATAAATACAATATGTGGCCCGCGGGCCGTAGTTTGAAGACCCCTGAGAGGCATGGGACACACATGTGCAATTCCCTAACAGCCAGTAGGATGGAGCAGCAGGAGGGATACACTGTAAAAAGGATAGTGGGGACTGGAGAGGTATATAGCCTAGCCTTACCAGAGTGATCTCAGTGTACCACTGGCTGTGCAGCTTCTCTCTCTCTCTCTCTCTCTCTCTCTCTCTCTCTCTCTCTCTCTCTCTCTCTCTCTCTCTCTCTCACACACACACACACACACACACACACACATATTTCTTGCCATAAATAAAAAAGATAGTGTCCACAGATGTATAAAGTTTCTGCAACCAGGCCAGGGGCTGGACATTGTCCAGCAGAGTATCTGGATCTCCATCCAGATAGCAAAGTTCAAGGTTAATCCTTGATCTTTGCAGACAGGAATAGTTCAAGAGGTTGGCAGCTAGTTCCTTCCATGGTCAAGGAAATACTTATATGAACAGAACTTTCCTGCCACTAACTTTCCCCTACAGTCGTATTATTTGTTCCTCTATGTAATTGCCAACACTGGTGTTAGTAATGTTCTTAATTTTTTTTTATGTGAATTGGGCTAAGACTGTCATCTCATTATGAAACTATTTTTCACCCACAGTCTCACTTTAGTTGATTGTGATTCACTTGGTTTGGCATGAGTCTCATTTCTGCATTTAAAAACATTTCAAAATGTTTGTTCCTGACCATCATGTTTGTGTAGCAAGAATGAGAAAGCCTGGTGTTTATTGGGGTCGTGACAGCAAATGTTGTTATCTGCCTTGGGCTTTCTCCTTTGATTTTCTTTTAATCTCATCTCTCCTTTTCCTCGAAAAGATTAGGACATATTACAATCACTCATCACATGATCCCATAACCCTTACCCTGTTAGTCTCTGAACTGTAGTTGAAGGAGGAATTCTATTCTATCTGGGTTCTTTTCCCCCTGGTTCCTGTTCTCTGTAGCTTGGGCAGGGCTGTTATTGGCCCATAGCTTTGGACTGGTTGGTTCCCAAATTCAGGAAATGCCTCCAGCCCCCAGCATCCTGTTTCATTTTTTTGTTCAAGTTGTGCCTTGTCTGGCAAGGACTCTTTGGCATTTGTAGGAAGAGATTCATATTGTCCTGAATTTTCAGCTTAGTTTTTATTTAAATGGATAGTCCCTTTGTAGATTTTTGTAGGGTTTTTATTTTGTAGGTTTCAGACACTTTTAAATGTCTTCTTTGGTCATATATTGGAAGTCTCTCTCTCCTTCCTTCCCTTAATTAAAAACAAACAAATAAGCACTAAGGTTTAGAAGTATTTATGCTGAAAGGCAATTATTTTTTACTCCATACTTCCTCACCCACTCTGCACTAATAATAGTTAAACAGATCTTTCTTAAGTAAAAAGCTCAGACATTATTCTTTGTTTATAGATTTTAGAGAATATATTTAGAAAATATTTAATTGTAACCTACTTCCTTTTTCAGATCTTTCCAATTATTTACTATATAAGTTTGAACAATTTCTAATTTTTCTAATTCTGTTAATTTTGTTTCATAACTTTTAAGCATGCATCTGATACATTCAGTTTTGGGAATAGTATTTCTTGCTGACATTTTTATCATTATGGAATATCATTCTTTATCTTCATTAATGCTCTGTGCCTTAAAATCTCTTAAGTTTGTTTTTCAGTACCAGCTTCCTTTCATATTCATATTTAAAAAATCCTGGTCCAAAATGATCAGACTGGAACACCAAACCCAAAGTCAATGACAACAGAATAGATATCCAATCTACAACAAGCTGTAAAGTGGAGACCAGTTACACTAGTATTCTGGGGGGGGGGGGTATAGGAGGGAGATATGGGAGACATGCTGGGAACAGGAGTGGAGGGAGGACAACATTGGTGGTGGGAATGCCCTTCATTCATTGTCACTATGTACCATAAATAATTCTGTGTAATGCACTTCAGTCACAATAAAAATTAAAAAAAAATCCTGGTCCACATATTTAACATGTGTCTATTGTAGAAAAAATCCACTTGGACATTTTTATATTTGTATCGGATTCACTCTATGTCTGATATCCAATTATAAAAGATTTTGTAAATCACAATGGTTTCAATAAAATAATTTTTTTTAAAAAAAGAGCTTTCTACAAAGAGCTGAGGCGTGCAGTTAGGGCAGAGAAGGAGCCATTTTTAAAATTTTCTTTATGAAATTAAATTACTGACAACAATTTTCAAACTTAAAAATATACTATCTGTGCAGTTTGATACACTTTTACACATGTATGAACCTCTGTAGCCATCATCATAATTGAGACATAAGCATTTTTATCCATCTAAGAACTTCCTTTGTTGCCCTTTGCAGGCATCCATTGATTTATTTTTTCCTTTGAGTCTGGCATTTTTCACCCTCAACAGTGTTTTTAAACTTTAATTTTATTGTGGTATATTATACTTTGTTACTTTTTGTTGATGATTAACATCTTGTATGGCTGTTCTATAATTTATTTATCCATTTAGCTACTGATGAACATTTGGGTTATTTCTAGTTTAGGGCCATTATGAAAACTGTCATGAACTTCATATAAAAGTTATATTGTGGACTTCATTTCTCTAAGAAAAGTACTTGGAACTGAAACCCACAGTAACATGTGCTTACAAGAAATTGTCGACAAGCCAAAATAAAAAGGTCCTTTCCTTGCTTGTGGCTGACCAGGTTTCTTCCATGTATTCAAGGCACTGCACATGATTCCTGGATCCCCACCAGGAGTGATACTTGAGCAAAGAGCAAATCAATTCAATCAACTTATGATATTTGATTGCTAAATAGTTTTAGCTTATGCAAATAAAGAAGTTCAAATGGTTAATACAATATAATATAATGCATACTCTGATTTATAAAAACAAGTTTTCAACTCTCATATCTAAAATATATCGCATTAACTTTTTGTTACTCTTCGATCTCGTTGCAGTAATTAGGCTTCCCTGTCCTGAGTAAAACTTAAAAACATCCTGCACTAATATAGTTTACATAAGTTTACATGAAATAGGTAAAAACATAAATGTAACATTAATAGTGAAGAGACTTAGAAATTTTAAAGAACCCTATAAAATGTTATATGATACATGCTGCCTAAGTGTCTACAGTAATAAGTAAATAATTGTTTGTTTTGTTTTTGTTTTTGTTTTTTGGGCCACACCCGGTAACGCTTAGGGGTTACTCCTGGCTATGTGCTCAGAAGTCGCTCCTGGCTTGGGGGACTATATGGGACACCGGGGGATCGAACCGCGGTCCGTCCAAGGCTAGCGCAGGCAAGGCAGGCACCTTACCTTTAGCGCCACCGCCCGGCCCCATAAGTAAATAATTGTAATAAAATCTATGAATGTAAAAAATAATCGTAAGGCAGAACACTCAAAGTAATTGAGACAACTCATCATTGAAAAATGTGTAAAATCTCTTGACAAACTAGGAGTAAATATTTTTCTTTAAATTTTTTTAATTTGTTAACTTTTTTTTTTTTTTTTGGCCACACTCGGTGACGCTCAAGGGCCACTCCTGGCTATGCACTCAGAAATTGCTCCTGGCTTGGGGGATCATATGTCGCTGGCTTATCAAATTGCAGTCCATCCTAGACTAGCGCGTGCAAGGCAGACACCTTACCACATTAGACTAATTCATTAACTTTTATTTAATGAAATGTTCATGATTTACACAGCTATTGAAAGATGAGTTGGTTGCAGGAAGGGAACGGGGATGGGAGGAGGACAAATTTGGTGATGGGTATTCCCCTGATTCAATGTTAATATGTACCTAAAATACTACTGTGAAAGATATGTAAGCCAATATGATCAAAATAAAAATTAAAAAAAAGAAAGATGAGTCTTTGGTGTATAATATTCGCCGCCAGTCAACTTCTCTCACTATCTTCCCATGTTCCCTCCTGCCACGTTGCCAGGCATATTTATATGTTTTCAGTGTTGAGTCTGTAGCTATACCACTCTCCTACATCACCTGCATACCTGAGGCTGCTGACTCCTGTTCCCCCTTTACTTCCTTTTCTAATTTTCTTTCCTCCTTGATTTTTTCCTTTTCTGTCCTCCCTGTAATACTCTGGGGTCAAGGATGATCTAAGCATCCGTTTTACCTTTCTTTGTCCAATTGTTCTACATACCACAGATAAATAAGAGCATCCTGTGTTTAAATATGGCTTTCTTAATCTAGTAGAGGGCAACCATAAGCACTATGAGAGAGTGCCACACTTAATATGGAGAAATTTGTCCTGTCCTTTAAAGAAGATCCTGTAAAGCTTCTTGTATAACTGGTTTCAAGGCTCCGAATTCCCTAAGATCTTGTCTATCCATGAAATTCTGTATTGTTCCTTCATACTTGAAATATAATATAAACAGTATAATCTGGTTGGACATCATATTATTGGAGAGCTTTTCATTTTGTTGTGTTTTGCATACTATTACTTCACGCTATCCTAGCTCATAGAATCTCATTTGCTAGATCTGCTGCAAATTTTATGGGTTTCCTTTGTGTGTAAGTTTTTTTGTTTTTGGTCTTGCAGCTTTAAATATTCTATCTTTAATTTTTGTCATTCTAATAATGTGTATTGGAGTTTTGCTAGTTGATTCTACTGATTCTATGATTGACTACTGGGATTCTATGATTGACTGAGATCCTTGGGGCCTTTGCATTTTGTTGTCTATAGTCCTCAATTCTGGGAAATTTGTAACTGTGATTTTTTTTAAACTATACGATACGAATTTTTAGTGACTGATGAAGCTTAGATTGCTCCACTGAGTTCATCCCTAAGCTCTCTGTTCTCTGGTGTGCTTTTCATTTCTTTTCAGACTTTTTTTTTTTTTACATCTTCTCTTTTCTCATCATAGCTTAGAGCTTCTCGATATTTTCCTCAATTGCAGTAATTCTGCTGCTTAGAGCTTCCAATGAGGTTTTTCTTTTAATATCACCTATGCATAATCTTCATTGTTGCTCTTCTTTTCTCATCTCAACTCTCAGAGTTTCTTGTGCTTTTCTCACTACCCATGGCATAGTTTATTTGGGATCATTAAATATTTTCACTGTGGTGTCACTCAAATGATTTTCTAAAAATTTACAGATTTGGTTAGTATTCCTTGTGCCTTCCTTGTTGTTTTGCCCATTGAACCTGGTGAGCTTCTGTGCATTTTCCTATTGGTTTTCTGGTGTTTTAGATTAACTCACAGTCACTTATATACATACAAGTATCCTAGTGCCCAGCATAACTGTGAAAACATTATCTTTTATCCCATTGAATCAATTTTTCACTTTTGTCAAAAATTAATGGGCCTCATATATGTAGATCTACATTTTTGGATTTTTTTTTATTTTTGGGCCACACCCGGCGGCGCTCAGGGGTTACATTCCTGGCTATCTGCTCAGAAATAGCTCCTGGCAGGCATGGGGGACCATATGGGACACCGGGATTCGAACCAACCACCTTAGGTCCTGGATTGCTTGCGAGGCAAACACCGCTGTGCTATCTCTCCGGGCCCCACATTTTTGGATCTTAAGCCTGTTCACCCTTATCTATTTTTTGTTTTATACTCCATATATTTAAAAATTACATATTAAGCATATTGAATGAACTTGGTGGCTGTCGCGATTCCTTAAGTAGGTCACAACTACATAATAATGTTATATAGACTGTTGATTAAAAGAGATTTACACGCTGAAAGATAATCCAGACATTGGTAGAAAATAATTGTAATCTATATATGTGACAAAGTTTTTTTAATAGAAATGTGTAAAGATCTCTTGCTAAGTAGAACAAAGGAAAAGGTCAACCTAAGAGTAGGCAAATGAACAGGATGCGTGCTTATTCTTTTGCCAATACCATACTTTCTTAATTAGATTTATAATAAATCTTTCAACCATGTAGTCCTTTCCAACTCTTTTTTAAAATTGTTTCAGCTATTGCTGATCCTTGTATTTATACAGCATTTTAGAAGTAGCCTTCAAATTCTGCAGAAAACGCTTTCTGAAATTTTGATTGGATTATATCAAGTCTGTATACTGATTTAAGGGCTGTTAATATCTAAAAATGAAAACAAAAATCCCTCTGGGTCTAAATAGTTAGCACTGGTATTATGCTATGGTATACTGCATATGATGCAAAGGATTTAACAAGTCCCAAATTCATTACCTGGCACTGTATGACTCTCCAAACACTACTGGGCCCAAACATTGAACTATCTGACCCCATTGACTAACTATTGCCAGGAATGCCCTACCTAAAGATTGTTTGGAGGTCTTCCCAATATTAAAGCTCCCATTTGTAAATATATATATATATATATATATACATATATATATATATTCTGGTTATTTTTAAATTTTCTTTAATTTCTCTTAGCAGAAATTGGAGAAGTGTTATTTAGAAATTCTGCTCATTTTAATACTATATTAAATCAGAAAAAATTTTTCACAGCAAAAGAAACTCAACCTAACATAAAAAGACACCAAACTGAATGGGAGAAAATATTTACACACAATACAGTAGATAGCTAAGATCTAAAAGAGCATTCAGGAAATTCAACAATAAAAATTCAAGGACCCTATTTATGAATGGGGAAAGGAGATGTATAGACATTTTCCTGGAGAAGACATATGGATGACCTACAGGCATATGAAAAAATGTTTATTGTCACTCATGATGAAAATCATATATTAAAATAGCTCACAATAGTGAGAATGACACTTTTCAAAAAGTCTAAAAACAGCTATTGTTGGAAGGGTTGAGATGAGAAAAGAATCCTCATCCACTGTTGATGAGCGTGTCATCATCTAAAGCTTCTATGGAAATCAATACAGAGACATATAAAAACATAGGAATAAGACTATCATAGAACTCAGTGATACGACTTGACATCTGTCACCCAAACATTAAAAAAATATTTCAAAAAATATATGCAAACCTAGTTCATCACTATATTTAGTACACTAGTTACAGAAATGGCTCAAATATTAAAGATAGAAAGTATCTAGAATTTTTAGTTTACACAAAGGAATATTATGGGACTCTAAGAAAGAATGAAATCATGCAATTTACAGTAACATAGATGGAACTAGAGGATGTCATGGTAAATGAAGTCAGTCAGAAAGAAAGGTATAGAAACTGAATAATCTCACTAATAAGTGGGATCAAAGAATATACAATAGATCAGCATAAATGTGCTAGATGGAAGACAATGGGAGAACTAATGTACACAGTTGGTGAGGGGTAGAGTTGAAAGGGAAGGATGTTGGGGTCCTCAGGGAGGAGTTGGGTCAATCAGTAGTAAGTGATAAGTGGTGCATGGGCAACAATATTGTAATAGTATTGTAAACCAAAGAGCTTCAATTAATCAATAGCATAATAAACAGACAACAAAATGAACTTTGGCCCATTTTATTGTTAATGATTTTTTAATACCTTAACTTTTTTAAAAAATATGTTGACCTCTTGTTGGCAAATAACCCTTTGTTGAATGTGTAAATGTATATGTTTTTTTCTTTAAATCAGTGTGATGCCTTTTCATCTCAATAGTAAATTATTTTGATATGGAAAAATCCTTTTAATTTGATGTAATTCAAGTCATTTATTTTTGCTCTTGTTTCCCTTGCCATTGAACTTGATTCTTCAAAGACATCATTATGGCCAGTATCATAACTGTATTTTATGTTTTCTTTCGTATCTTTTCTAAAAAGTATTTTTATTGATTGAGATTCTGTAGTTTATTAATATTCCAGGTTTTATATACATCAACTCAATTCATTTTTTACATGTGGTATGAGATAGTGATGTAGTTTCTTTTTCTTGTATATATGTGGCTGTCCAGTTTCCATATATCATCAGCTGAAAATACTTTCCTTTATACATTGTATTCATGTTCTTGTCTCTTTTGTTGTAAATTAATATGTATCTATGGCTGAATTTACTATTGACTCTCAAGTCTTTCATCGAGTTGTAGTCTATTTTTATTCTAGAGCCATACTGTTTTTTGAGGGTTGAGGGGCTTGGGACCACACTTGGTGATCCTTGGGGATTACTCTGGTGGTGTTCCAATGACCATATATGGTATTGAGGATTGAACCCATCTTGACTGTATGCAAGGTAGGTAGATGCCCTACCCACTGTGCTATCCCTCTGCCATACTATTTTTATTTGTTTGTTTGTTTGTTTGTTTGTTTTGGGGCCATACCCGACAACGCTCAGGGTTTATTCCTGGCTTTGCACTCAGAAATCGCTCATGGCAGGCATGGGGGACAATATGGGATGTCAGGATTCGAACCACTGTTTGACCTGAATAGGCCACTTGCAGGGTAAACGCCCTACTGGTGTGCTATCTCTTCAGCCCCCATGCTATACTATTTTGATTTTTGTATTATTGTAGTATAGCTTGAAACCAGGAAGCATGTCACCTTTATTATTTTTCTTTCTTTTCTCTTATGATTTCTTTTTATATTAGGATCTTTTATAGTACTTCACAAAGTACAATAATTTTGTTCTACTGAAAGTTACTATTACATTTTTATTATTATAAAATACTATTAAAATTTTAATTTAAAGTACACTGACTATATTGCTTTTGGAAATATGGCTATTTTATTTATTATTTGTTTTGGGGCCATGCCCAGTGATGCTCAGCAGTTACTTCTAGCTCTGCACTCAGAACTTATGCCTGGTGGGACTATATGGGCTGATGATATTGAACTTGAGTCAGCATCATACAAGGGAAGCAAAATACCCATTCTCCAACCCCAATATGGCTTTTTAACAATGTTAATTATTCCAATATATCAACACAAAATATATTTCAGTTTTTTGTGTGTCTTAATTTTTCTTTTGATGTCTTTTACTTTTTTGTTGCATGTTATTTACTTGTCAATTTATTCCTGTTGACTTTTTGATATTATAAGTGGCAATTTTATTTATCTTTTGTTCTGGTGTGTGATATATGTAAGGAACATAAACGTTTTTGTTTATTAAGTTATCTGCCACTTGATTATTGATATATTTGTTGTTTTGGAGAAATTTTTACTGTAGTTTTTAGAGTTTACTATATATTATTATTAATTTTTTTGTTTCTTTGGGTCACACCTGGCAGCGCTCAGGGGTTACTCCTAGCTCTATACTCAGAAATCGCTCCTGGCAGGCTCAGGAGACCATATGGGATGCCGGGATTTAAACCACAGACCTTCTGCATGCAAAGCAAATGCTTTACCTCCATGCTATCTCTCCAGCCCCTAGAGTTTACTATATATTCTTAAATTACTTAAAATATTGATTATGCTGAGTGAAATAAGTCAGAGGAAGATAGATAGATGCAGAATAGTCTCACTCATCTATGAGTTTTAAGAAAAGTAAAAGACATTTTTTGCAATAATTCTCAGAGACAAAAGAGAGGAGGGCTAGAAGGTCCAGCTCACGACATGAAGCTCACCATAAAGAGTGATGAGTGCAGTTAGAGAAATAACTACATTGAGAACTATCATAACAATATGAATGAATGAGGGAAGTAGAAAACCTGTCTAGAGCACAGGTGGGGTGGGGTGGGGAGGAGGGAGATTTGGGACATTGGTGGTGGGAATGTTGCACTGGTGAAGGGGGGGTGTTCAATGATACTAATAGCTTCCTGTGATGCTTTTGAAATTCAGGTTTTGCATATGTCTCTTTATGTCTGCTTGATTTATGTCTCATTGACATGTATCTGTCTATTTTATTTGGAACTGTGAACTCCTTGGATCTGACTATTTCCTTTTAGATAGGGAAAAGTCTTTGCCATTATATCTTCAAGTAAGACTATAAGGGCTAAAGAGATAGCTCAGCCAACTAGAGCATATGCTTTGCATACAAAAAGCCTCGATCCCCAGCACCTCAGTTGTCCTTCAGAATTTCCAAAATGAACCCTGAACAAGCTGGATGGCCCCTGAGCACTGCAAGGCATGTCTTTACCACCTAAAAACAAGCAATATCAGAGGATTTTGAACTCTTTTCCTCTTCTGGAATCTCTGATCAAAATTACTGCTCTTAATTTGTTTCATGTATTTCTTTTTCTTTTTTCTTTTCTTTCTTTCTTTTTGGTTTTTCGGGCCACACCCGTTTGATGCTCAGGGGTTACTCCTGGCTAAGCGCTCAGAAATTGCCCCTGGTTTGAGGGGACCATAAGGGATGCCGGGGAATCGAACCACGGTCCTGATCCTTGGCTAGCGCTTGCAAGGTAGACACCTTACCTCTAGCGCCACCTCGCCAGCCCCTGTTTCATATATTTCTTATGTAATCTTTATTTTAAAAAAATTCCATTTTCTTTCTGCTAGTTCTCTCAGATGCTTTCTACTACCATATCTTACAAATCATTGCTATGACCTTTATTTCATCCAGTTTACTGTTGAGCCCCTCTGTTTTATTTTTTTAGTTCGACCATGATTTATGTTTAAAATTTTCTCAGAATTATCCCTGTGCTTGTTTCTTTATTGTTTTCCTATTTTCAATTCCGTTAAGACTGTTGCTTTGAAGTTTTTTCATGTTGTTTAGTTAATTCTCAATCATGAGGATTGGAGGTGGGTGTTTGGGCCACACTAGGTCGTACTTAGTACTTCTGCATCTGTGCTCAGAACTTACTCTTGGTGGTGCTCAGGGTGGTGCCAAGGATCATATGTGGTGCCCAGGATCAAACAGAGGCCAGTCACATGCCAGAAAATTGCCTTATTCCCTATACAATATTTCTGGTCCCTTCATTACAATTTTTCTCAATCCATCAATTAGAGTAAGTACATACTTTCCTAATTTTGTCACTCTGTATTTATTTCTATGGATTAATCTAAGCACCTTTTCTCACTAGTTCTGACATAATGAACATATGTTAGAACTGAGAGTTCTGGGGTGTTTGTTGTTTTCTTGTGCAGTAAGAAAGTTTTTATTGAAACTTACTTAGAAATATGTGAAGAGAGAAGTACATGATTGAGAGAGAACACATGTTTCTCCAGAGTAGAAATAAGTAAATAAACCTGGAGACAAGCAAGTGAGATATATGTTTCAAGGGAGAAGAGAGTTACAGGGTTTTGATCAAGAGCGTTTCTGGGAACTTTTGACTGTTTTGCTTGCTACTGTTTCTTAGGTGGAAACCTCATTACTAATCAGGACGACAGGAGCTGAAAAGCCAGCATGAATTAGAGACTCAAAAACACAGTTATGGTGTAACAGCAGGGGAGGGGGCAGGTGAGGCTATTGCTGCCTTTTTTGCTGGGGGGTACACATTTTTCTGTTTTCTAGGACTGAGGGAGTGATCTTCAGCCACTGCCAGCTCAAGATAGATTCCACCAACATATTTTCCCTAAAATGCAATGGGTCTCTAATCTCTACTAAATCTCAGGCAAGAGCAGAGTGGTTACAGGCTTGTGTGCTCAGGCCACAGGCATGTACTCTGTGGGTGGTGGCAGGAAGGTTGTCCTATATTATCTATTCCATACATTGATGTATTTACTTCACCAATATATTGTTATGTTTTTTGAGCTTACACTTTTTTCTTGTAAGGTTTTTATTTGAGTTTGGTAGATGGAGTTGACACGGGCCTCAAATTTATTTGAGATGTCTCCCTCTATTATTAAAATATCTTATATGGTTATTTTATTTATTAAGCTTAGAATTTATAGGAGAACTCAAACCAGCCTAAGGGTATTTGTAATTTTGGAAGAATATATTATTTTGAACTACATTTATTTAAATGTATCATAGGATATCATAGAGATTTATTTGGCATTTTGTTCATTTGTCAATTTTTCTAAATGGAAAAGATTTCTTTCCTTTATTATTTCATGTCTTGTGTTTTATTTAGATGCAATCAGACTTTGTTTATAGTTTCTTAGATTACTAGAGAATTTATTTTAAATCTTTCATATTTTTTAAACAAGCATTTTAAATTATAACTTTATCTTTAATGATTGTTTTAAGCAGCATCTCACAAATTTTAACTAATACATGAAGAAATAATTTGTGTTTTCTCTTGGTTAAAATACTTTAAAATTTCCTTTGTTTTTCTCTTACTTTTGCATATAAAATATGTTTTACTTTAAAGATAGTTTAGGCTTTTCTAGAGATTTTATTGTTGGTTTTTAATTTAATTCTACTGTGGTCAAATAATATTTTTTGTATGTGATCAATAGTTTATGGAGGATTTAACTTAATTTAATGTTCTATCTTTTATGAAAATTCCATGTGTACTTGAAAAGATTATGTATTTTGCAACTGTTAATTTAGAGCTCTAGAAATTTAATTTTATCAAGTAGTCTGCTAGAGTTTGACACATATTCTATATCTTATGTGCTTTATCCACTTCTGAGAAAAGACGTTAACATCTCCCACAATGTTTTCTTCATGTATTGTTTTGTCATGTATTTTAAACCTCTGTTAGGGTGAATATATTTATAGGATGCCAGAGATTGAATTCAGGTCAGCTATGAGCAAGGCAAGTGCCTTACCCACTGTGCTCTACTATTGCTTTAGCAATAGTAAATTTTATGAAAGAGACAGAAAAGATTGGGAAAAATTTGGTTTGGAAGAACTCATTTATAAACCTGTCTTGAACTGTTTTTTTTTTGGGGGGGGGAGCTTTTTATTTTTTTGTCTTTTTAACTTTTTTTTTTTGGGGGGGCCACACCCGGTTTTGCTCAGGGGTTACTCCTGGCTGTCTGCTCAGAAATAGCTCCTGGCAGGCACGGGGGACCATATGGGACACCGGGATTCGAACCAACCGCCTTTGGTCCTGGATCGGCTGCTTGCAAGGCAAACGCTGCTGTGCTATCTCTCCGGGCCCTCTTTTTAACTTTTTGACTTTTTAAATAAAATAAATTCTTTAATTGAATCACTATTAGATGCACAGGTTTTGATTACTGTTTGACTTTCTTGAAAGTAATTTGTCTGTTTAGGTGCTCTGTTTACTCTTTATTCAACCTGGGGATTTTATTTTGCAAAAATATACCCATTTTCTTTTAGTTTTTCCAATTCCATGGCATAATTGATTCAAAAAATCTCTGATAATTCTTTGCATTTATGTGGCATTTGTATATATCCCCTTTTATTTCTGATACAGTTTAGTAGATCTTTCTTTTTATGTGAGATCTTTCCTTTTTTTTGATAATGATTTGTCAATATTGATTATTCTTTCAAAGAAACAACTCTTGGTTTTGTTGATCTTCTGAAGAGTTTGAGTTATATTACTTTCTACAGTAAGTTTTATTTTATTCCTTTTTCTAGTTTGGATTTCTTCTGATGATTTTTTAAAAATGTCATAACCATCTCTGCATACACCTGCTAGAGACTTACCTTCATATATAAACTTAAAAAATACTATAATACATTGTACTGTGTAGACTTCAACATAATATTTACACTGCTAATATAGATAAATGATGTACCTACCTTTTTTTTTTTTTTTTTTTTTTGGTTTTTGGGCCACACCCGTTTGACGCTCAGGGGTTACTCCTGGCTATAAGCTCAGAAATCGCCCCTGGCTTGGGGAGACCATATGGGACGCCGGGGGATCGAACCGCGGTCCGTCCTACGCTAGCGCTTGTAAGGCAGACACCTTACCTCTAGCGCCACCTTCCCGGCCCCTGATGTACCTACCTTTAGCCACTGCATTAGAAAAATTCCCTTCTCAGTGTTGTCTTTTTTACAGCTGTTTAATATGTGCTGTTAGGTTATTTATATGATCTTTTTGTTTCCTAATAAATGCTTACATTTTATGCATTCAGCTATTGTTTTTACTATAGCAACCAATTTTTTTCTGTTCCATAGAATCTCATTTGATAAATCGGCTGTAAGTTTTTTTATTTAATTAAAATTATTTTTAATTGAATCACTATGAGATACAAAGCCTAAAAGTTAGTGGTTGAGGGGCCACAGAGATACACAATGCGTAGGGCATTTGTCTTGCACGCAGCTGAACCGGATTCTATCCCTGCAGCAAGATCACTGCCAGGAATGACCCCTGAGCACAGAGCCAGGAGTAAACCCTGAGCACCACCAAGGTGTGGCCCAAACTCCCCCCCCCCCCCCCGCCAAAAAAAAAAAGTTGTTTTTAATGGTTGAGTTTCAGTCATACATCCCTTCACCGTTGTTCATTTCCTGCCACCATGAGATTTTTTTTTTTGTCTTGTTTTTGGGCCATAGCCGGTGGGGCTCAGGAGTTACTCCTGGCTCTGTGCTCAGAAGTTGTCTTGGCAGGCTTGGGAGACCATATGGAATGCCGGGAATCATCCCAGGTCGATTCTGGGTTGGTCACAATGCAAGGCAAACGCCCTACCCTACCCGCTGTGCTATCTCTCCAGCCCCTATTATGGAAATTTATGTGTTCTTTCTTTGATTTAGTTTCTTGCAATCTTCTGTCTCTGTCTTTGGCTTTTGCCATTTTTGTTACTGGAAGTTTTTTTGTTTTGTTTTGTTTTGTTTTTGTATTGGAAGTTTTCTATTTGGATCTCTTTTGGCTGAGATCCTGAGTCTCTTGGATTTGGTACATAGAATTCTCATCTCTGAGAGAATATTTTTTGTGATTTCTGGAAGTATTTGTTCTTTGTTGAATACTCCTTTTGGTTCCTTTGGGACTCCAATGATTCTTATAATTTTCTTCTTGAACTCATTTTCTAATTCTCTGTTGTGTTGTTCATTTGTTCTTGATCTTTCTTCCATCTTCTTTTGATTTATAGAGGTTTGGAGCTCACTAATTATTTTCTCTTTTTGAGGATTACCACTACCACTGAGGTTTTTTTGTTTTTTTTTTTTTTTTTTTATTTCAACTACCATACTCCAGTTATGTTACTTCTTTCTGTGTATAGTTTTCTAACTTCTGCCTTTGTACTTTCTTATTCCTTGTTTCTTTGAGTTCATTAAACATCTGTATCATGGTGTCCCTAAAATCTTTATATAAAATAAAAGAAGTGCCGTAGTCTTCTGGACTGCTTTCTTCACTCTTTGGGCTAGGTTGGCATTTATACAACTTCCTCATTTTGTCTTCTGTTTTCTGTGGTGAATTTTTCAAATTCACTCCTGTTAGAGTTCTACTATTGTTGTTAGTATTTTTCTCCTGTCTACTCTCATATTGCTTGTATTCTATGTTCCATTGTTTCTTTGAGGTTGTTGCGCATTCTAAGCGTTTCCACTTTGTACTCCATCTCATATAGGAATTAACTACTGATTGGGTTTTCAGAATTGCAATCTTCTCCCACAAAGTGTAATGAGGTTTTGTGCATTTTATCATCGTTCCTTTCTAGTTCCAAGGTACATCTTTTCTTCTTCACTGTCAGTCTTCCCCTACTGCCTGGAAGGTCTGAGTGGAGCTTTCAGTTAGTGGGAGATTATATTGCTCCCTCAGGAAGCCATGCCTTGAGGTGTGGAGTGTGGCACTGACCTGTGTGGGTGGTCCTCAATTCCATTCTTTACGACTTATCAGGTTGCTTTGCCTAAAGATGGAAGGCCTTCTCTTCCACGAATTGTAACTTAAAAAAAAAAATGATCTAAACACCTTGGTTACAAGGTTGTCCATAGTACAGTGGTTTTTTTGTTTTGTTTTGTTTTGTTTTTCATTTATGTTGAGAAATCATGCTATTCTCTTGAAAGCTATATGTGTGTCTTGGAGAGGGGAATTGACTTATTTTATATATAATTTTCAGATGCTTAATTTTATTTTTAGCCTTGTCCCAAAAACTAAGTTTTTTAATATTTTGTTTTTGGTTTGTAAAATTGCAATTATGATGGCCTATTTGTGGCTTTCTTCATACATATTCTGTGTAAAATTTCCTGAGTCTCTTGATGGCTTTAGTTTTGGAAAATTCTCAGCCAGTATTTTACCTACTTCATTTTCATTTTCCTTTCTTCTGTATTTATTTTATTCTTTATTTTCATATTTCCTCTGTAAGTATCAAATATATACTTTATTGTGTATCATGTTTTATGTATTTCTTAATTCTTTCTCCACTTTTCATTCTTTCCTGATATTTTAGTGGGAGATTTTTCTTCTGACCTAGTTAACACTTGATTAATCTCCTTTTCTGTTTAATCTGCATGAAGTCACATCTACTGAGAGCATTTTATTCCTCCCTCTCTTTCATTTGTTTCCTGTTGCTATTTTATTCTGTTTTAAGATAAATTTTATTTCTTTCCTTGAGAATTTGTCTTGTCACTAATATCTGTTTTTTTCTCTCTATTTTTCTTAATTTGGCCCTGTCATATTGGCATGTTTGGCAATTTTGGTTAAATGTCAGCTGTTCTGTTTGAACCACTGCTATAAATATATGTTGGTTATATTCTTCGAGAGTGTCTGGATTTTTATCTGGTAGACAGATAGGACATATGTATGTTAATTTTTTGCTCATCAACAATCTAGATGCCAGTTAATATGGATTTTATTTAGGGCTCTGGTTTGCCCTAGGTCAGTTTCCTTTCTTCTGAGTGGTTCTTGCCCAAAGTTGAGTTGACATTGGAGGTTTGGGGGGCGGTCTCCTTCAATAAACACTTGGCTATTGTATTTTTTCCTTTATAGGTAGAGCAACCCCAGTATGACACCAAGCTCGCTCCTGCTAATGACAGTGTCCTTTGCTTCATGCAGCTGACCAATTTTTTCCTATGCCTGGAGACTATCATAGACTCTGAGACATTTTTTCAACTTGTCCCTTTGATCCAGTGCAACTTGGAAGTCAAGTAACGTCTCAGAAAGAAAGGCAGCAGGGAATGTCAATTTTATTCCAGAGTCTTCCCTTCTCATATGTTCTCTGTTCTGATTCTGGAGTGCTTGATTTGAGTACTGTTCTTATGGGCTGAGTCTGTTGTTTTCTGAAAAAAAAATTATAAGATTCCTTTATGTTTTTTACTGTTTCATTGGGAAGATACATATAGTAATAATAGAATGATTGTATATTTCCTTCATGAAACTTTATTAATTTTTCTTGTTTTTGTTTGTTTTGGGGCTACACCTAGTGGTGCTCAGGACTTAATTCTGGCTCTGTGTTCAGGAGTCATTAGTAGAAATGTTCAAGGGACCACATGCAATGTGGGTTCAAACCCAGGCCAGCAGCATGAAAGATAAGTGCCTTTCTCTCTTTCTGGCTACTGATCAATTTTTGCTTTGTGATTTCATATTAGTTAGAACTCTGAAGTCATCTTGATATTTTCCCTCTATTGAGTACTTGTTCATATGCAAATTTTTCTTTATTCTACACATTTAAAAATTATCAGCACATGCAAATATATTTTAAATGTATTTTAAGTATATTTTAAATTTTTATTAAATTAATAAGATTGCTAATAGTGTTAATTTTATATTTTTGCTTCCCACCACTACCAAAAGTGCAAAAATCCTACTACAATAATTTTTAATTAAAAATTAATATCCTGAAAAACTACTGTTTTGTATAATACTACAGTATCATTATTTTTATAGGTATATGCTAAATATTTATTGATTTGAAATAAAAGAAATATACAATGTGTCCTCATTAAAAATTAAGCCACTACTTAAAGTATTTATTACAGAACAGTAGTATAAAAATTTAAAACTAAGAGGTCCCAAGCACTGACTCTTCAGAGTAAGTCAGGGAACAGCATTATTCTAATTACATTCTATGGATAAATATTGTGTTTATAGTACATTGTCTATAAACTATACAGAAGGGTATTTTATATAGCATTTTGTGTGTGTGTGTTGTGTGTGTGTGATTGTGTGTGTGTGTTTAGGCCACACCCGGCAGTTGCTCAGAGGTTACTCCTGGCTATCTGCTCAGAAATAGCTCCTGGCAGGCACGGGGGACCATATAGGACACCAGGATTCGAGCCAGCCACTTTAGGTCCTGGATTGGCTGCTTGCAAGGCAAACGCTGCTGTGCTATCTCTCTGGCCCCATGTGTGTGTTTTTTGTTGTTTTATTTTATAATATGTTTTGTTTATGTCCTACAGAATCAGAAAAAAAATTTAGTATTATCATACAAATTAGCACACAACAAAGTCACCTCAGATACTGATTTATTGAGCTGGAGAGAGATTAGCAGATTGGAGAATATGTTTCTCATGCTGGAGTCCTAGGTTTGAGCTCTGGCACCACATGGTCCCCTGAGAAAACTGCTACTATGGATCCCCCCAAACAACATCAGCATTTCCAAACCAAAGAACACCATTTCTTTTTATTGTTTCTTTCCATTTGTGGTTCAGCTATTCAGAGAGGACTTTTTTTTTCTTTTCTTTTTCTTTTTTTCTTTTCTATTAAGAAATTAGAAACGGAAATCTATTACAGGATGGGAAGTAGAATAATGCCCCAGAGAGGCTTATGTATTCCCTGGAGATAAAGCAGAAGAGCAGTGGAACAGAGGAGATTGACTTGGCAAGTCTTGCTGAGGTCAAGACTAAACAGTAATGCCCAATGCATTTGAATTTTATTTATGAATTAAGAAGAAAAATCAGTACTGTAAGGGTAAGAGGATGAGTGAGGATAAGTAGGAGAGATAGGAGGAAAGTAAACCCTCCAAAGAAAGAATAGAAATAAGTAAAAAAGGTGTCATGCTTTAGTGTTTCTGTGCTCAATTCTCATAACTTTGTAGGAATGGCTAATTTCTGTCTTTCTGTCTGGGACCTTTCTTGGGGAAGAGACTAAGCTAGATTCTCTGGGAGCTAGGCAGATATTACCACCATTCCCCTTTTTATTAACTTGCTCTCTATCTCCTTCCCCTTTATTTTCTTTTCTCTTTATATCTTGTTACCCATCTTCTTGCACAAAGGCTTACTATAGGCAGCTGGACTCTTCATAGTAAGGTGGCCTCAGGGTAACTGGGCTTTTGACCATGACAAGAACTCTAAGAAGAACAAGAATGAAAAATTCTGGTCCTTAAGTCTTGAAACATACCACTTCTTTATTTTGTTAGAGTAACAGCTTCTGCTCAGGTTCAAGGGTAGAGAGATCCCAATCCATGATGGCAGAAATATAAAACAATCTATGGCTATGTTTAATTTTATATAATCCAAAAGTTACCTCCAAACAAAACCCTCAATATTCTTTTAACATGAAAACCACCCAGAAATATTAAAAAGGTTGAACAAAATACCAACCATGTTCTGGTGGGGGATTAGCTTTGGCTTGCTCTTGTCCTGAGGCAGACCAAGTGTAGCTGAACCAGTGTCTATGGGTCACTTTACCTAAACCCTGTTTCTTATGTCCTGAATACCCAGTACATGCCAATGAGATGAGATGTAATATCTCAATGGCTACCCGCAGCAAGAATGGGGTACCATAGGAGGTCTTTTCTGGAGTTCTTACAAGTCTGCAGCCATCCTAAAATCCAGCTGGGAATGTGTCATCAGTTTCTTAATGAGGACCCAGTCTTGCTTGCCTCTTAGGAATGATTCTTTGTAGCTCTTGGCTTAACCTCTGGGGCATTTGGTGATGCTCTGAGTCATCCTGCCTCTCCCATAGGAAATGTACAAGTGGTATGTGTTATGTGTCTATTTATTGAGAATGGAGAACTCAAAAGAAATCTTTATGTTGCTCAGTCCTTTTCAGTCTTTAGGGAGTATGTTTACCTGAACATATTGAGGGCTTTCTATGATTCCAATGAGAATCCATCCAGAAGGCAAAAGCCACAGTAAGGATCTAACACAGCACTATTTGTCCAAAAATCATATTTGACTCTCTGGATTGGAAAGTTTTTGCCTACAGACAATAGAACGAGAAGTGATTGATTCTTTTTTTCTAACCCAGAAAGTCCTGGTTCCTTTCTATTTCCTCCAAATTATACTGGAGGAGAAAAGGAGCAGTTTCTTTAGAGTTATCTAGAACAATTCAATTAACACTTCTCATGTTCTGCTTGAATATCTCCTGCATTAGATCCAAAGCTCTTTAGGTGTCCTTCCCACTATTCATGTTTTTTTTATGCACAGTTCAGTTAACTTCCTGCCAGTAGTTGGCTCGGTTTTCTGGGTGGCCTTCAAGTCTTCTTTCTACAAGATTTTCCCTGAGGTTTCCTGTGGCCTTTGCTCAGTCTTTTCAACACTTCTGGCTTCTGCTTATGTTCAAGTCCAAATGCAGCGTTCTACATTTTCCTTACACTTTAAGACACTAACTTTAGTTTTAATTTTTTGCTGCCACAAAGTAGCGATGGTATGCTTTAAACAATCTACAGTTTGGGGTTCAAGGAGATAACTGAATGATCTGAGAAGATTTTGCATATGGGAAGCCTGTTAGTGTACAGTTCCCTGAATATTGCTAGAAACGACCCTCACAGAACTGAGCGAGAAGTCATTGGAACACTGCCAGGCATGACTCAAAATCCTGCCACCCCACAAAATGAATCCATTAACATTCTATAGTGTGTATTTGATGGAATGCCTGAAAAACTTTGTCCTCCTGCTTATCCTTACCTAAATGATGTTTATAACATTTTTGCCTATTGCTCATCAGAATGCAGTAGATCTCTTAGTAGCCTTTATTCTTGCCTTTCCTGGGCACATGGATTAGACATCATTCAAATGGAACTGCCTCTGAGTTCCCAAATTCAAGGCAGGTGATGGAATGAGGTTAATATTTAGTCCTGGAAGGAGCACTCGGTTGGAGATAATAATTGTTCTGCATGCAGCTACAGATACAGAATAAAGAGAAACCTCTCCTATTCATTTTGTGCTACATAGATATTAGAATTTCATTCTGATAATTGAGAATAAACTTTCTTTGATGTTTTATTTGGGTGGGACATATCTGGCATTGCTTAGGGCTTATTTCTGACTCTTTGCTCAGGGTTCACTCCTAACAGTGCCAGGGGTGGGGTGGGATGGGATCTAAGGTCATACCATCCTGAAAGCGCTCGATCTCATCTGATCTTGGAAGCTAAGCAGGTTGGGCCTGGTTAGAACTTGGAAGAGAGACCACCTGGGAATACCAAGTGCTGTAGGTTTGAGCCCAGAGTGATAGCACAGTAGTAGGGTGTTTACATTGCACGGAGCCTATCTGTGATGGATCCAGATTCAATTCCCGGCACCCCAGATAGTCTCCCAAACCTGCCAGGGGTGATTTCTGAGAATAGAGCCAAGCCCCAAAGCAAAAACAAACAAAAAAACCCCAAATAAACAAATAAAAGAAAAGCCAAACCAGTGCTCAGGGGATCATATGTAGTTACAGAGTTTCAATCAGGTTCAACAGCATGCAAGGCAAGTGCCTTATATCTTTCTTACACATAGTTTTATTGCACTTTTCTCCCAGTCCAAAATTTATCGCTGGTACCTTGAATTTATATTTACTCATATTTACTTAATACTAGTATTATTTTAAATTGTATTTATTGATTTTTATAAAATTCTTTAATTGAATCACTGTGAGATAGTCAAAATTATGATTGAATTTCAGTCATAAAATGTACAATACCCTTCACCAGTGTACATTTCCAGCCACTAATTTCCTCAGTCACTCTCCCACCCTTTTCTCTACCTCCCCGCTGCCTGCCTTTTTGGCAGACATTTTTCTTCTCCCTCAATTTAGACACCATTGGTCTAAACAATATTGGCTTGTAATAAAGTTACTGGAGTGAGTTGTATGCAGTGAGTAGTATTTTAATAAGAAGGAACTGTCACATACTGATCATTGCTAAACATATGGTAAACAAATGAGTTCTAGATGGGGCAAGAATTCCAGGGCCTGTGAACTTGCACCCATTGATGGCGAAGTCACCTGTGGGTGAGGTTAAGGAGGTGTCTGTATCGAGCTTCTAAGAGCTGCTTTTGAGGGCTGAGATGACTAGTTTAGGGCAATGTATTTTGACCATTTAGGTAACAGATTTTGCTTGTTTGAGGGCCACACATGGCAATGCTCAGGGGTTACACCTAACTTTGTACTCAGGAAGCACTTCTGATGGGCTTAGGGGACCATATGGGATGCTGAGGATTAAATCAGATAGTCTCTGTGCAAGGCAAATGCTCTAGCATCTGTCCTATTGCTCTGGCTCTGAGGTAATATTTTTGATATATTTTAACTTCTCATCTACAATGGTCACAAGTAACGTGTGGAAAATTTGATTTAACTGAGGGTATTGCTACTTCATATGTTCACATGGAATCTTCAGAACAACCTTATGGGGAGTAGATAATGTGATTTATCCCCATTTTAGAGGTGAGACAGTGAGTGAACAAACCCAAATTCACATAGGTTGCAAACGAGGATAGACTTCAATCTATTTGAGTGAATGAGGACCCTAATGTTTTATGTGAAACTCCATGTGTACACATGTAGACTTGAGAAGTTGCTGGGTCACTCTGAAAGTGTGACATCCAGAAAGTGATGAGAGAATTGCTTTGGAAGCAACAGATTGTTAGATGCAGCTTTCACCCAAATCAAGGGGTTCATGGGCAAGATCATGCCAAGACTCCATCAATTCTATTAGTTTGTCTCCCTGCAACTCTTCGGAGAAACCACTGTGAGTGTTTTCTATGTACATTTCTCCACTAGGTGCAGAGGACTCAGCCAGTGGCTAGAGAAAGCTATTGAGCAGTGTGGAAATAGGAATGGCAGAAAATAAGATAAATACGCAGCTGACAGCGGATGGTAACCTCTGCTGGAGGGCTACATTAGTAAGGGTCTGGGAATGAGAAGAGATTACCAGGCTCCAAACCAGGAGGTACAGGGAAGACGAGCATAACTGGTCAACTTGTACCCTGGACTGGCAGAGGCAATGCTCAAACTCCTTTGGCAGCTTGCACCAGCCAATACAGAGGTGATTGCTAAGCTGTTTGGGAGGCTAGTGGCAATAGCGCCGGCTTTGTTTCTGATTGGGAGTGAGAATTTTCTCATTCTCTCGTTTTCTCCTTCCTTTGATTCTGGGAATTGGAGGAACCTGAGCTGGTGAGCCACCCAGAGGTGGGGAAAAAAGGGGAGCGGGAAAGGAAAGTCCTGCCTAGCCATGTGGGCCATTCTCTGTCCCTTGGCATCACCGTGGAGAGCCGAAGAGACTAGCAGGGATCTAACTTCATTGGACAGGGGGATTTCCAGTTCCATGTTTTATTTATTTATTTTTAGCCACACGAACCTTGGTTGCACTATTCTGTCGTCTTCTGGGCACCTGGTAGGGAATCTGGTTATGGTCAGCAAAGGTGTCCAGAGGCTCCAAACTCATCAGCTACCCTGGGAGCTTGGAGGAAAGGAGGAAAGGGTCTGCCTTGCCTGTCTGTGGCAGGTCAGCGCGAGGCAGGGGGTGGGATGTTGCTCGAGATCTGGGGCGCACACCTGTGTCCAAGCATTTCCCCCCACCCCCCACCACCACCACACACACACTAGCTGTGACCTTGCCAGGAGAGGTGGCCACGCAGCACGTGTTCTCAGCCCCCAGGAGAGCGGGATTGGGCGAGGCAGAGTGAATCCTCCTCCTCTCCTCTTCTCCCCTCCGCAGCGGCAGGCGGTGTCTGCGGACACAGGTGTGTGTTCCTGCCGGGTGTGGGTACCGGGACGGAGTAGTGAAGGTGCGGGGTTGGGGCGCTTGGGATGAGCTGTCCAAGACGGAGGAGCGGCAGTTGCTGGAGTTAACGTGGGCAGCTTCCCTGGGGTGGGGTGTGGGGGGGGGGAGAAAAGGAAGGAGGACCGTCTGCCAAGCGCCAGCTCGTGTGCCCCCCTCGTGTGCCAGTGTGTGCAGAGCGTGTGTGCGCGCACGCCGAGGAGGCGAGGCGTTCCTCAGGTTGCGCTGCCTGGAAACCGGGGAGCCATTGGAGAGGCGCAGGGGCGCCGGTAGGGGCTCCGCGACCTCGGAGCAGCCGAGGTTGGGGAGGGAGGGAGGGGGACGGGCAGCCGAGGCGAGCCCCAAACCCCGGCACCCGAAGGCGGGGTGGTGGTGGTGGTGGTGGGTGGTGAGGAAGCAAGGGCGCTGTGGGCGGCCCCCAGATCCCCGGGAGCCCGCCAGGGAGGAACAGGGGAGGAGGCCGGAGCTGCATGGAGTTTTTAGGGCGCGCAACTCCGGCGGGGCTGCGGCCACTGGGCTCCGGGGCGCAGCGTGGCCACCGCGCACATGGGCTGAGCCCGCGCGCCGGGGCTCTGCACGGCCAGCGGGAGCTGGAGCGGGAGGCGTAGAGGAGCGCGCCGTGCCGGGGTGCGGGGCGCACGTCCCCAGACGGGAGCGCAGAGCAAGGACAGGGAGCAAGCGTGCCCAGATCGAGCTCCAGCCGACCAGGGGGCTCGCGCCGACCCCGGCGCGCGCGCGCTTTGGGGGAGCGGCCCGGGGGGCGCCGGTGGGAGCGAGGATGCCGGCGCGGGGACGCGGCTGCGGGCTGGGGGTGTGAGCGCGAGCGAGGGCTGAACGCGGCTCGCCCGGCGCCTCCATCCTGCGGGCCTCGGAGGCAGCCCCCCGCGTCTCGCAGAGGCGCCTCGGAACCCGGGCTTCGGGGGCGGCGGGCCCCGGCCCAGCGAGAGGTAGGTGAGTGCGGCCACCCGCGCGCGCCTGTCCGCGCCTCCTCGTCTCCCCACCACGCTCCCGGCCCCGGGTCCCGGAGTGGGCGGGCGGGCGGGCGACTGCGCCTCCCTCCCGTACCTGTTGGCACCAAGCGGGGCCGCCCTGCTCGCTGCATGCCACCTGGCCCTCCCTGCGGCGGCTTCTGGTCTCCCTCCCGCCCAGGGCATGAGGTTGGGGAAGGGCCGGGGTTCACTCGGGTCCGGGTCCAGGCTGTGGGCTGCGGGTGCCCGGCGGTGACTGGGAGGGCGCCGCCTGGCAGCCAGGTGGAGGGCAGGACGCTGCCAGGTCCTCTGAGGCAGGGCTTCATGGCGATGGAGAGAGAAGTGGGGGGCAGGACAGCCCCCTGAGCCTTCCACCCACCCGTCTTGGGCTGAGCCGTGGGCTGAGCGGGAGGCCTTGGGTAGCCCACTCCGGACCCGGTTGCTGCGGGCCGTGCCCAGGGCTTCCAGCTGCCCCTGGGTTCGGGCGTCCAGGCGGGCGGGGCCGGTTGTGCCCTGCTGCCCGGCACCGGCGCTGCAGGAGCGAACTTCCAGGACTTGGCCCGAGGACGCTGGGGCAGCAGCAGGTAGTTCTGGGCTGGCCTTGGGGCCCCAGGGAGCCGGGCACGCCTCTCCCTAACTGGACCGCGACGTGGGCCTCCTTGGCGCCAGTCAAGTGCTCCACTGCCCCCGCCTCCACCCGAGCCAGTACCCCTATCCCTGGCTGCTTTTTTTTTTCCCTCCTAGGCGCAGGAACTCGCCCTCCTGTTTGGAGGTGCCACTTCGCTGCAATGCAAGGTGCCAGCAGTTCCATAGTGCCAAGGCCGGGTGTCATCCCCAGCCCATGAGCCTCATTTTCGTAAGGAGAAAGGCTGCGTGCAACTGATGTGGCCACACTGGGTCATGTGCGCTGAGATTGTTTAAGCTGATGACAACAGCTACACTGGTGACACTTGACTAGGTGCCCACTCGGGGATCAAGCTTAAGCCTTGCCCAAGAATATAGGTCGATTTCTCCCCGGGTATGTCCACAGGCTACATGTGGGCCACTAGGCAAATTTATGTATTCTTAGGATTTCCATGTTCTGCTTCTTTAATTGCTGACTTAACGGTCAGAAGAAACTGATTTTCAATTTAGGCTTTGGTGCCTTGGAAAGGATTTTTAAAGCCACTTGGTGTGAAATTGTCTTGAGGCTAGAGCAGAACATTTTCTTTCTTTTTTCCCCTAGGAATTCAGCTTCGGCTTCCGTCCTGGGCTTGGTGGTGGTTTTTATTTTAGTATATGTATTCATATATGTGAGGTGGAAGGACATGTTGGGGAAATCAAGTCCCATTGTTTTGTTGTTGCTGTTACCCATTGCTAAGGTTTTGGTGCAATTCTAAATGGTAATGTTCCCTGCATTGGTGTGTTCTGAGACTCCCCAAAGTAGGGCCATGTCATTCCTGGATTCTAGGAGCTTTAGACCTTGGCTAGTTCCTTAGGTAACCAGAGGTCTCCACTTCTTGCTAGAACTGTGGCTGTTCCAGCCACCAGCCCAGGTGCCACCTCAGCCCAATATGCTGCCACCTGTTCAGTTCCAAGTCCAGGCTCTGGTTGCCAAAGGACTCTTAGCAACTGAGAAATTGTGAAGTGGTCGCAGGCTGTATCCAAGTGGAGAAACAAGCTAGACTTTAGGGTATTTTATGGAGACACACTGAATTCTCTTAGAATTGTTCATCAATATCACCTTTCTTTGAACTCAGGATGTAACCGTTGCCAACAATCAGGTCTTTGGGTAGGGTGCAGGAGAAGGGCATTTTAAGGAAGGAAGCAGATAATTTAATATGCTACTGAGATGATGGACAAGGCTTGGTGGAGATGCTCTCTGAAGGTCTGTGGGGTCAGCTGTGGTGGGGCTGTGCAGATGTGTCTGATTGAGTTGAGCATTTACCTTTATAGGAGGAAGACTTAATTATTGGGCAGGGTGAGCTTTAGTCTAAATATTCCTTTTCCGTTATAGCAAGTGGCCTTGGTGGGGTGATGCTGTCTGCCCTGATTCTTGCAGCCCAGACCTGCCAGCCATGTGCTGTTAGCCTTCCTAATGGGGTGGTAGAAGCGGGTTCTAGTTCAGAGAATTAGGGAAATCTCTGTGCTTGGGAAGCACTTAAGGTGTTTAAAATCTTAGAAGGCCCTTTTATTCAAATTTAAATTTTGTTTGGATTTTTTTTTTTATATGGGAACACAGTCGCCAGCATTGAAGTGCTACTCCTGGTATGGTACCTGAGGCTTACTCTCAGCATTGCTTGGAGGATTCAATGGTGCTGGGAATTGAACTGGGTTTCCAACGTGCAAAGCGTGTACTGCAGCACTTTTGGGTCACCTCCCTGATCTAATTGAGATTTTTAAGTCCCTATTGTGCCAGACATTTGTGCTTATGGAGTCTTTATTTCTCACATTTTGAAACGGTTATTCAGAGGAATATTCAGGGAAGGTTTAATACCTTTCCTGCTGCTGAGAAGCTTAGAGGTAAGAAGCAGGGTGATGGTTTTATTTGGTGAGACTGGGGTTCCTGATTCTCAGTTCACAGCTTGCTTTTAGCATCAGAGAGTCTTGTAGTGCTTATAGTCAAGGCTAGAGTGGGTGTCCCATGTCTGTTGTATGAATTCAGGTCAGCATCTTACTTCTGCTTGGAACACTCAGTTGCGGGACAGCCAGACCTGCACTGTGCCCCCATGGTTGCTGTGTGAGATTGGATCCCAGACCAACTGTGGCTATTTTGTGCCTGGTTTATCCCCTGTGACTCCCTTGCTGTGGGATGGATGGCAACATTACGCATTACTTGCCAATCACGAGGGGGGACCCTTAGCAGTGGTTGCCTTCTGTTAGACATCTCAGCCCCGCACATGGTGAAACTGTTTGGCAAGGTAGAGCACCATCCAGTCCACGCTGCTCAATCTGTGCAGAATTCTGAACGTGTTTTGAAAGGAAGACAATGGGAACACAATTGTTGCATTCAGCCTGGGGTTTTCATAGTGAATCATGCTTTCAATCATTTAACATCTAACAGGAGTGCATCAGTGCCTGTATAAAGTACCGATAGAGAGGGGTGAAACTGTGCCTTTCATCAGAGAAATCAGAGGTCAGTAGGGAAGAAAAATCAAATGTTATGAATGGGATCACTGAGAAAGATTGCCAACTGAGAATGCAGCAGGTATGCAAGTGACATGGGAGCTGATCTTTATGGATCATGATGAAGTGGTTGGCCTTAAATAGGAATTCTTGGGCTGAGAAAAGGGAATTGTAGTAAATGAAGAGAAGGAAGAACACACATGGAGAAAACAGGAGGAAACAGCAGGCAGTTTGGAGATCATGGTGGAGGCACAGTGATGAGCTGAGCCTGATGGAGGCCTTTGGATCAGGGTCTGCAGCTCACTTGGGGAGGGGAAGGTGGCCATGGTAGGAAAGCATGAATTCAATAAACAGTGAGAATTTAAATTTAAGGTTTTTGGCTCAGGAGAACAGAAACCAGCTCTGGCTAGTTTCTGAAGGAGAACCAAGAAGACCTTGTTTGGAAGATTTGGTGGGAAGTCCCAACTCAGGCCTGGAGCTGACAGGAATGAGCAGTGAAGGGGATCTTATTGGGACCAATCTGTTAGAGCTTTTCTTAGATGATTCCATGGAGGGAAACAATGTTGAGTCCTTATTCCCACAATCAACAACTTCATCACCATTTATTAATATTATTAACTGCATTATACTTACTCTGAATAAATATTCAGTTGGCCTCACTTTAGCTCTTCATATCTAGGAACCTTTTCCTGAATAGGGTTGAAAGAACTTTTTGAAAGGAAATGGAAGAGATTGTTGTGTGTGTCCCCATAGAAAAGATGAGCTAATTAATGTGGAGTAGAAGACAGATGATCATCAGATTCTGGTTTGGGCATTAGGAATCTGGCAAAGACTAAATAACTGCTGGTTTTTCTCCCTGGCCAAGTTCCATGTCTAGACTTCAGGAGAAGGTGATAACCTATTTTCAAGACTCATTAAGGGGTTGTGCTGCTGTGAAGAAGGCCTGTTTAAGTAGGTTACTTTCTCTCATGCCCTACAAATCTGGAAATTTTGAAAACATTTCTGTTCATTCAGCCAATAGTTATTGGTTCAGGTCCTGGGGAAAATGGTAAGTTGAAGTGGTACTCTTATGTTGTCAGATATAAGTAATGTAAGGCATGGTAAAATATAATAATAGTGTAAGATATAACATGTGGCACAAGACTTTAGAGGCATAGATCTGGCTCACCTGGACCTCAAACTTACCCTGTGGAGTTTGGGTTTGATACTGAGCTTGATAGGAATGATTGAAGGGTTTTAATTTAATTCAGTTTTGCTTTAATTTGCTTTGCTTTTTTTTTTTTAATCTTCCAATTGGTGCTTTGGAGCCTAGGGACACCAGCTTATGATTCTTGGCCAAAAGGATCAGAAGTTCAGCAAGGGCCTGAGTGTGTGATGCTGCTTGGGACTGTGATTCTGGCGGGACCTCCCAGGCTACATTCAACAGTGCTCCGAAGGACCATATCATGCTGGGGATAGAACTGGGGTCAGCTATATGCAAGGCCTTCACCCCTAGACTATCTCTCCTGTACTGGAAGATTTTTTGAAAGAGAAGCTGATATTATTTAATTTGAGTTTTTATTTTGGCAGTTGGACATATTGTATCCAATACCTTGGAATGATAAAGTGAGTTTCTATTCATTTGAGACAGGAAAACAAGAGGAATAAAATGAAATATACTGTTTAAGAACAACAAGTGGAGAGAAAGTTCTTTGGTGATCTTAATTTAGTGGTTTCTAATGTACCAATTAAATATGGGAACAGTCAAAACCATATTTATAGGACAATTGCCATTTTTTCCTTTTAAAACATGAAATAGAAATACAATGGGAAGTAGTGGATCAGAAATGTCAATATTCTAGTCAATGGTATTGTCATAATTATTGATTTATTTTTTGAAAATCAGCAGCATATTTCTTGTCTTGTAATCATAAAAGATGTATAAAAATATAGACATGGATGACTCTAAATGTATTGAATATATTATCTACCAAATTTTTTCCTACTATTTTACTTCTAGAAATTTTAATGGCAAAAGCTACTTATTAGGGGGGCAAAAGAGAGATTACTATTTTCATCAAACTTTTTGATGCTCATTGTTTTATGCCTTAAAATATGTCTTTGGACCAGAGCTACAGCACAACAGGTAGGGCATTTGCCTTGCACATGGCCAACCTGGATTCGATTCCTGGCATCCCATATGGTCCCCCAAACTTGCCAGAAGTTATTGAGTGCAGAGCCAGGAGTAACCCCAGAGTGCTGACGGATGTGGCTTATAAATAAAAATATATATGCTTAAATTGTACTTTATGTTACATAGTTACAATAATAGTGTTAACTTTATTGTATACCTTCTCGAATTGAACCTGCACCACCACCAAAGTGCCTAAGATCCTCCACCACTGTTCTTATAAAATAATTTTGTTATAAAGAAAAGTAGGATATTGGTTTATTTAGTTTAGTTTATGCACGTGTGTGTGTGTGTGTGTGTGTGTGTGTGTGTGTGTGTGCTATTCAGTGGTGCTCAGGACAAACTCCTAGCTTTGTATTTAAAGATCATTTCTGGCAATAAACTGCATGTGTTATAGGGATTGAACCAGGGTTGGACACATTCAAGATTCACCTGCACGTACAGCCATATATGGCCCTACTTGCTGTACTATCTTTAATTAAAAAAATACATAAAAATTACACAAATTAAATGTCTTTACATGGGGCCGGCGAGGTGGCACTAGAGGTAAGGTGTCTACCTTGCAAGCGCTAGCCAAGGAAGGACTGTGGTTCGATCCCCCGGCATCCCATATGGTCCCCCCAAGCCAGGGGCAATTTCTGAGCACTTAGCCAGGAGTAACCCCTGAGCATCAAATGGGTGTGGCCTGAAAACCCCCCCCCCAAATGTCTTTACGTACTCTCATTCTTCATATCACATACATGTGGTAATTTTTTCCTATTCGTTTCAAGCACATACATCTCTTTGTTGTTGTTGGAGAATTTCAAATTATTTCTCTACAAGTTACCCTATCACTAAACTACTCTAAAATTTCTTCCTCTGAAGATTAAGACCTAAATGACCTTTTCTCCCCCTTGAAACATAGGAAAGTTGAACATATACAATAGTGAGGAGATTATAATTTTGCCTTCTTAGTATTCATAAACTTCACTGAAAGCATATTTTATATTTATAAAGAATAGTGCAATTATATACTCATTATAAGTTCCTCTATAGTATTTCTATATTATTGCCCTAATATTGGAACCCCCAACTTGGTAGCATAATTACAAATCACTTGTACTTTTTTCATTAGCAAAACTTAGCTAATATGAAAATTAGGGAGCTTAGCTAATTGTTTTCTTGACGCAGTATTACAACACGATATTACCCATTGGAAACAAGAAAAGGAAAACATTCATAAAAGCTTAACTTGGAGCTGCCACTGTGTTGGGCAGATTTGCTCAGGGTCTACCTACATTGGGCAGAGAGGTGTGGGGGGGCTGGAGTACCAGAAAGGAACAGTTACAGACTTGAGCTGAGGTGGTTGAGCAGCATCAGAAGCGGTTCTCATTACACCATTCAGCAGGATGATTGCCTTTCCTGCCATTAGTTTAATTAATCACTTCATTTCTTGGTGAAGAGAAAAGCAAATATGTGCTTAGCAGAGAATGATTGGGAAGTCATAAGACCATGGAATTTAAGAGGGTCCTTGGCTATTTCATTTCATAGATGAGACCAATGAAAACTCGGCAGTACAAGCATTCACTGTCCATGGGTGCAACGTCACCCCAAGACCCCTTCCCACCACTCAGCAGGGCTTCTGAGTTGTTAGTTTATTTTGGGAAATCTGAGTATTAGGGAAGCTCTCTGAACCTGCTGGAAACAGGGAGGGTTTCTGAGGAATTCGTTCATTCTGTGAAGTGTAATCTGTTTGTGTACTGATAACAGACCTAATTACTGTGTAAACATTTTTATAGCCTGGTAAGAAAGCCTCAAACATCTGTAGTGCACGGCCATGCGGCGGTTCAGCCTCCAACACTCCTGCTGCTTTTTCTGGAAACCAGTTGCTCTGTTATTTAATCTGGTTTATGGCTGGTGATTCATTTTTACACCCAGACACATAAACACACATTTCATATCCAACAGGAAGTGACAAATAATAATAGAAAACGTGCACTGTGCGGACAATGTGTCCCAGCTCTGAATATTACCCTGAACCCCATTTCCAGGTAAAGAGGTGAGAAATCAGCAAGGCAAGTCTTGGGCCTTGGATCCCAACTGAGTATTTGTTACGTAGGAACCACCATCATCTTCATCACCTTCTCACTCGAATCCTCTCCTTGGCTGACCTCTCAGAGCCAAGAACACTTCCTACTCAGGATGCTCAGGCTCTGTTTTTGCCATCTACTAATTCTGTCACTCTTCGATGACAAACTCAAGGACACCTAGTCACAGAGTTCTCCATGGGTTTGTTCCTCTTTATGAGAAATGTTCTCAGGTTGCAGACTCTCCTCTTCCACTGCAACTGGCACTTTTTCCTTTATTCCCAGTCAGTTGTAGAGCTTCTGACCTGCCCCTGAGCTCTGGTGTATTTCAATACTGATGGCTTCTGACTTGGTTCCTAGTAGTTGTTGGTTTTTGTTTGTTTGTTTGTTTGTTTTTGGGCCATACCTGATAACACTCAGGGGTTA
Source organism: Suncus etruscus (assembly GCF_024139225.1). Classification (NCBI taxonomy): domain Eukaryota; kingdom Metazoa; phylum Chordata; class Mammalia; order Eulipotyphla; family Soricidae; genus Suncus; species Suncus etruscus. The sequence goes on from NC_064862.1 coordinate 68,122,834, forward strand.
CTCCTGGCTATGTACTCAGAAATCACTCCTGGCTTGGGGGACCATATGGGATACTGGAGGATCTAACTGTGGTCCGTCCTAGGCTAGTGCATGCAAGACAAACGCCCTACCACTTGTACCACTGTTCCAGCCCATGTTCCTAGTAGATTTTAAGGAAAGATCAATGATCTATTTCTCAAACCTCAAAAGATATGTGCTTGTTTCTGAAAATTGGATCTCTGAGGTCCATGGAATCCTCACTGGCAGTGGATAATGGGTGGAACTGCCTCATCTTGAACAGATAGATGGATGCTGATTGGCACTCTCAATGCCCACTGGAGGTTAATGTGTAGGATATGGCCATGGACTCTCTGGCCATTGCAGTTCTAGGCCCTGGCCCAGAACATCTGTGAGCATGGAGATTTCTGTGTGAGAGATGCCACTTTATAAAGTTCTAGCCTGACTGGAGGTTGAGGTTGCTGAGAGAGGAGTCAGAGGTAGGTGTGGAGGAAGGGAGAGAGTGGGGGAGTGAGAGGAGGAAAAAGAGAAAAAACAAGCCAGTTGCACAGCCATTGTGCTGTCTAGCCTACTTGGAGAACTGGGCCTCCAGAGTGGCATTTGTCAAATGCAGGAGCCTTCCAGTTCCTGGGGAAACTTGTTAAAACGCAGACTCTGCTCTCTTCTAGCTCAGGGGCTGCCTCTGCTGAGTTGCACTGTGGGGGGAATCATATTCCTGCCTGAGTCTCATTGGGACTCTGTCGACTTTGCCCTTTTGTGAGATCACCCCATCTTGAGTTTCTTCAGGAGTGAGCTTGAAAGTCTGCCCTGCTGCTCTGGCCACTGCTCTCAGCTCAGGCCCCCAAATAGCCTCCAGCCCCCTCTAGGACCTCCATCTCAGAGACAGTGCTCAGGATAAGGCAAATTAGCCCTTAGATGGACCAGTGTGTTCTCCTGCCCTTGGGCGGCTTAGACTCAGTCCCAGGAAGGCCTGTGGGATGTCTTTTGCTGCTCCAATGCTGGAGATCATAAGGCAGAGACCCCAGGAAGCCTGAGCACAGTCACGCCAAAGGCACCTGTGCATGAGCGATGCTCCTGTTAATCATCCTGTGATTTTCCATCCTCTCTCCAGCCTCCCCACTGACTTGGAGTTGGTGTGCGGAGCTCGCCCGAGTCCTTCACTTCTGCCTTTGGAGTTAACACCTTGACAGATGCTCAGTGGCCTGCTCCCAGGTGGAATGCTAAAGCAGGCTGTCCTGCTTCATGTGCAATAATTACATTTACCATTTCCATCCCAAATGCTTTCCTCCTGTCATTAAAACAAAGAAAGCACCTTGGCAACATAGGTTTCTGGATGTCACGGTGAATCTGTTAACCCTGTTGTAAGAATAGTTCATAATTGATGTTCTTGGCATTTATTACCCAGCTATGACGTGTGCAGTGTGTGATGACTAATAAATTATGTTTTGTTGGATTCTTTCCCCCCCACCTTTTCAACTCAAGTTACCTGTTTTGGTATGTCAGTGGTGACAGGATTATGTCCTGCTCATCTCTTTCTGTCATGTGCTCCAACTGCAGATGGAAACAGTGGGTGTGAGGCCTGGGGACTGATCTGCCATCTTGGTCTGAAATTCAGTCACTAAATTAAATAGATTTAGGGGGCCATGGAGAGAAAAGTGAAGCTTGGGGTATAGAAGCACTTCCTTTGTGAGTGAATTATCTTTTAATCATTTCAACAACTGGAGATTCAGCCCACTTATGAGATGGGAACATAATCGATGATGCTAGTAGAGAAGGACCTGCTGAAAGTCTTGCACTGATGAACTGTGAGGCCTCATTCATGATCCAGAAGCCCCAAAGTCACTATATTCAACTTACTGCACCTGAATTTTGATTTGTTTAGACTGTTCCAGGGTCTGCTGGAATACTCTTAGAATGCTTACACACACACACACACACACACACATTTTTACACTCCCTTCATATACATATACCTACTTTATCCCTGCTGCTTTTATCCTGTAATCTTGGCTTTTCTAGTTCTCTGAAGATGTTTGTAAACAAAGAGACCTGCAAGCAGTGGCATCACCGGTGGACACTCAGGTACCTATGTCAAACTGGACTTACAGACTTCACCACCAGCCCAGTGGGCCACAGAGGAATCTCTGTTTTGGTTGTTGTCCTCATTTGGTGGCTGCCCATTTGCCAACAGTGTCCTTGGCTCTTGGGACTGTGACCCAAGCAGCTCTGGGGAGCCTCTGTAACAGTCTAGGGACAGGGTTCATGTTGAGGGAATCATTTCCCCCAGGGATAGGACTTCCACACTTGGTGTGAAGTCCATTTGCCAAGCCTGTCTCATTGAAAGGACCTCAGGGGACTGACTTGTGCCATATTTGCTCCCCCTTGGTCTGAGGCAGGGACAGGCACTGGTTGGTTTGTTTGTTTTTCCCAGCACAGACCACTATCTATAGAGCACGACTTGGAAAACTGTCAAGAGGCAGACAGTAAGAAGTTTGGGGTTTGAGGGCCTGAGAGCATTATCAGTGCTTAGCCTGTCTTTATGATGTGGAAGTGACCAAGTACGAGACCAGATTCAAGTGTGATTGGTCATTTGCAAAGCCCAAGGGTGGACTGAGTTTGGGCCCCTACCTTCTGTGTATTGACCTTGCCTCTATTCACAGCTGAGGGCCTTTATCTAAAGAAGTCATTAGCACTCAAGAACCTTGCCCAGTTCTGCTCAGAACCCTGTACCTGTTGATCTTCCCTAACCCCTGATTCTCGCTGTACTCACTTTGTAGACTATCCATTGCATTTTCCAGTCCTTAGCTGCAAAGTTGATCCCTTCACCACCAAATGCAGTTCACCTCTGGCTGGCCTCTCCATTCTCACAAGCCTCCAGCCAAACCCCCACAGGAACCCTTCCTTTCTTCACAGCTGAGGCTGAAATCTGGATCTCTTCCCCTCTTCTGGGTTTCCCTCTTGACCCCAACAGCGTTTTACCTTCTGCTCCAAGATCTTGAATTTGTAAACGGTCACTATCCCCTCTTTCCTTCACTTCAGCGCTCCATCATTTTACTACTAAATCTCATTTTCTCTGCTTTCAAAGGAAGCAGTGTCTTGACTGACATTTACCAGGAAAACATGGGTAGGCTTCCAATCTGATAAGGCTCCAGGTCATCTCAGCTCAGATTTCAAATTTCCTTCTTTTAGCACAGTGTCTCCCTGATTAGCACTCCACTCCCACCTCCCCTCTCCCTATTCCCTTTTCTCCCCTTCTTGACCACAGAGCTGATGAACAGGAGAGGCTTCTCTGCCACTCTCACTTCATTCTTCCTGTCAGGTCTGTCAACCTTTGCTGTTGGTCAACCCTGCTGTTGTGTCAGAGCTTTGCTGTGCTGTAACTCTCCATGTGTTGACAATGCTGTGGATGGTTTGTTTGATCCCAGGTGACAGGTCCTTGCTTTGAAACTAACACCTGCACACACAGTCTTATGCTGTTTGTGGACAGTATAGACACCCTTTCCTTATGCCATTCTCGAGAGTGACACTCTCACACTCACCTTGCAGCTTTCTGTATTCCTTTGGGAAGATTTCTGTGACAGGCACCACAGCCTGGGAGGATTGGATAATAGACATGTACCATCTCAAATGTCTGCCTAAAGTAGGGAGGCCAAGATAGAGTATTTACAGGCAGGCTCTTTGAGGCCTGCTAGGGAAGGATCTGCTCCAGTTTCTTTAGTTGGTTGTTTTCTGATTTCTTGAGATCTGTGTCCAAATATCTTCTTTTCTCAGGATACTAGTCCCTGTAGACAGGGGTCACTCAAATGACCTCTTGCTAATTTTGTGATCTTTTTTAAAGCCTGACTCCAATATGGGTCCTTCTTAGGTACATCCAGAGGTCAGGACTTCTGTCTGTAAAACCTGTCTGTCACTCACTCCAGGATACTTTCTAGCTCCTGTTTCCCTTACCTTAAAATATCAGTGTTCCTGAGGTACACACTGTGACCACTTTCTTTTTGTTTCTTTCAAGTTTCACTCTGAAATTTCTTCTTCTTTTCTTGCTCTGTCTTATAACGTCATTTCTTTTATTTGTTTGTTTTTGAGTTGGGGGCCGTACTCAGTAATGCTCAGGGATCACTCCTGGCACTGTGTTCAGTAATATGTGTGGTGCTGGGGAACTAACTGGGGTCACTACATGCAAAACAAGCACCTGTACCATCTCTCTGGCCCCGTAACATCATATCATAGCAGACTTTAGATGGAAGTTGACTCAGACACTCCAAATGCAACCTGACCCACAACTGACATGGGTCATCTCATTTGCCTAGCCCACAGTGGTTCTCTTAGAGGACTTTCACCTTGCCCTCCCTTTCCACTCACACATGGCCAGTATATACATAGTATCAGCATTATGACCTCAGGCCCACTGCTTTGGTTCTGGCTTAGACTTGAGGTAAGTGCTATAGATTAATGCTCTGGTGAAACACAAGGCAAGTAATCATTTTTGACTTCCAGAAACTTTCATTTATCTCTCTCTGAGGTGAAAATTTCAACTTTTTAGTGCCCTTCATTTGGCCATCTCAGTCACTTGATGTCTCTGAATTCAGACTCCAGGCCTTTCCTTATCCTGCTTCAGAAACTGAAAGCCATGAGATTTCTAAAGCAAAGTTAATGAATATTTGCCTGAGAAGTGTTCTTTGATACCCGTGGTTGCATCTCATTTCTCTTTCCTTTATATTAGTGTGATATTTACCTATATGACTATTTTAAAGCTTACTGGATGTGTCAGGTCTGATATTATAGGGTCCTTAAATAGTAAACAAAAGGGAATTTACAAGGTGACTCTTTCAGTAAGAAAACAGGTTCTCTTTGTGTTAATCTTTAGTCACATCTTCTATTTTTCTAATTTAGAAGCTCTTTTTTTTTTTTTTTTTTTTTGGTTTTTGGGCCACACCCGGCGTTGCTCAGGGGTTACTCCTGGCTATCTGCTCAGAAATAGCTCCTGGCAGGCACGGGGGACCATATGGGACACCGGGATTCGAACCAATCACCTTTGGTCCTGGATCGGCTGCTTGCAAGGCAAACACCGCTGTACTATCTCTCCGGGCCCTAGAAGCTCTTTTAAGGGACTTGGAAGTGACGGTTATGGTTGTGGTGAGGATGTTGGTTTTGGTGGCCTTGAGAGTAGTGAATTTGGTGTTGGGGATTTAATTAGTGGTGATGGCCTCGGTGATAGGATTAGTTAATACTGAAAATGGTGGTAGATAGTGGTGGAAGGATTAATGGTAGTGATGGTATTATTGATTTTGTGAATAGTGGTATTGATATTAGGGGTCATTGAAGTGATCTTGGTGGTGTTGGGGGGTAATATTGGTGGAAGTGTTAATGGTGGTATTGATGGTATTATTCGTGTTGGGAGTAGCAGTGCTGGATATTGGGGGAAATTGTAGAAGTGTTAGTGGTGAAGGTTTTGTGGTATTGGTGCTTGGAATAGTAGTGTTGACGGCATTGGTGTTGGAGATTGTGTAGTGGTGGTGGTGGTAGTGGTAGAACAAGTGTTGGTGTTCTTAGTGATGGGGTGATAGTGTTGATTTTGTTTGCATATGCTTGCATATGCTTCTGTGTGCATGTATATACATGTATTTTTTTCTCCACACTTCTTGGCACAATGCTTTGCCGTAGGGTATGCTTAAAAATGTTACTTAACGACATTAGAGGACAAAACTATGAGATCTAGCTGTGTCACTGTGATCTTAAAACTTGGTTTTAATGTAGGAAGAGCAAACCAGTATTGGCTCCCAGGTGGTTCCTGTTGCCTGCAATATCTTCTCTGTCATTTGCTCTATGATTATTTGCTTGAAGCATAAAAAGAAGATAATAGTTCAGACAATGCTCCCAGTGGGGAAGTGACGGAAAGAGGAGGAATGGATGATAGGGCAATTAATGCTTTATTTAAGCATAAATGAAGGTTTTCAATACCTTGAATGTTTTCTGAGAAGTTATAAGTAAAATAAAAGTGTTTTCTTGAAGTAAATCTGAGCAGATGAATAAGGAAGTAATAATTTGCTCATAAATAAATTAATTGACTGTGGGGTCCTCTTAAATAGGAACTCATCTCAAATTCAAGTGAACTTTCCAAATCATTAGGTCATTAGCAAAGGTAGGTGAGGGCGTAGAAGAGCCAATATATAGGAAGCACAATTGGAAGTAGCAGTGATTAGGCCCAATATTCTAGCACTCATCACTTACACGGAAAGAATTTGTGCTCTTGCACCATGTGGAACTTTGTTCCAGAAGGAGATGGTGTTCCACATGCCTGCTTCATGCTTATCACTTGCTTCATATACTGTGACTGTCTCTTCAGGTGGTCAATCACTCACAGTAGCCATCATGAATGTCATCGATTCCAGAAATGGGGTGTCCAGCATAAATTTTGTCTTTGATATTTGTATTGAAAAGCGATGCATTTCTGAAATACTTTTCTAAGGACAGGAAGTAGACTTTTTCTAAGGGGTCCAGGACAGAGGAATTCTTTCTCAGGATCTTTCCATCCCTCCTGCAGCTGTCATGGATGAGACCCTTATCTACACAGCTGACCACCACTCACTGTTGACATTGTTGTTATTTAAAGTTTGGTCCCTAAATGTGTGGTTTTAACCTTGGGTTTCTGGCATCATAAGCAAGCAAACACAATGTGTTTGTTTCCCCATGTGTTGTTTCCACATGCGCGCATGTGCGTGCGTGCGTGCGTGTGTGTGTGTGTGTGTGTGTGTGTGTGTGTGTGTGTGTGTGTGTGTGAGAGAGAGAGAGAGAGAGAGAGAGAGAGACACCTGGAGGAGCTTAGAGACTACTCCTGGCTCAGTGCTCATATATTTCCCCTGATGGTGCTCAAGGGCCCATGACATCCTGAAGATTAAGCTAAGGAAGGGTGCCTGCATTCAGAACATGTGCTCCAACTTTGGGCCCATTTGGCTTGTCCTTTTGCGAGTCGTATATTGACACCTTTTTCTGTTGAGGTATCTTTAATCAAATGACTTGTAATATAGTTCAAAGAATAGCACCCTACTTTGCTTCTTACATATTGCATAACTTCCCAAGTTTGCTGTTTGTTTATTTTATTTTATTTTTAGCTTGTTTTTAAGAATAATAAAATGTTGCTTTTAAAAATAGTTTAATGTGTGTTTAAAAATAGCCAAGGTTTGGGTTTCTGCTATATTTATATCTAAATTTAACTTTCTCTTCTAAATTAAATGTAAAGGATTGTCTTGTGTCTCAAGCAGCTTGAAGTCCCATGAGGACACGGGGTGCTATTGATCAGGGGCTCAAGGAGCTCAGGGCTCTGTCCTTGCACTGAAAGTCTTGAGTGTGCACCCACTGGATCCCCAGACTCCCATTTTTGGTCTTTCATGTCAGCCCTGCTTTGATCCAGTTGTCCTTCCATTCATTTCTGCGAGGCTGAGCTCCCTAGAAATAAGCCTCGGATGTGGCTGTCTGGTGGTTCTATACTGGCTTTCCCAGGCTCTGGCCAGGTGGGTGTGCATCTCTTGGTCAACTTCCTGTGGGAATTTGGGACAGGCATGGAGTGGACTTCCCCCCAACTTTTGGCTACCCAGAGCAACTTTGAATACTTGCAGGAAAGTAGCTTTCTGCCTTCTGTCCTTCCTTTCTACTTAAGCAGTTGAGAGGAAGGAGAGGGGATGCAGGAAGGAGATCAATTGTTCAGTTTTTAGCAGATGCCCAATAAATGATCATTACAGATCATATATATATATAAATATTTAAAATATATCTACTAGTAATTATGACTGTGGTGTGTTCTACAGATCTTTATTCTTTGTTCTTCTTTAGTTACTTTATTTGGTTTCTAATTAAAAAAAATAAATTTGATTGAATCACAGTGATCTTCCAACACTTATTCTTTCAACAGTGCACATTTACCACCACTAATGTACCAAGTTTTCCTCTTATACCCATCCACCTCAATAGCAGACATATTTCTTCTCTCTCTCTCTCTCTTTCTTGTTCTCTCTCTCTCTCTCACTTTCTCTTTCCCCTCCTCTCTCTCTTGATTTTTTCCCTTTAGGCACTGTGGTCTGCAATACTGATGGGGTATCACTTTACCTCTTTTCAGCAACCAATTCTTGTCCAGAGTGATCATTTCCAACTATCATTGTCAAAGTGGTCCCTTCTCTGCCCTAACTTCACTCCCTCACTATTGTAGCAAGCTTCTTACTATGAGGGTCCTCCTGAACCTCATCCCTATTGTTTTTTGGTATTATTGCCACACTATTTTTTTAATATTCCACAAATGAGTGTGATCATTCTTTGTCTATCCCCCTACCTCTGACTTACTTCACCCATCATAATACTTTTTAGATCTATCCACGTATAAGCAAATTTCATGGCTTTTTTCCTATCTTGATAGTATTTAATTGTGTAGATATATGTCAACGTCTTTATCCACTCATTTGATTCCAGGCACTTGGCTATTGTGAATTGTGCTGCAATGAACTGTGCATATTTCTTTCCTCTGATTGTTTTTGAATCCCTAGAGTGTATTCCCAAGAGTGGTATTGCTAGGTTGAATGGAAGCTCAACTTCTAGTTTTTTGAGGAATGTTCATACTGTTTTCCAAAAAAGTTGGTCCAGTCAGCATTCCTTCCTACCAGTAGAGAATGAGAGTCCCTTTCTCCCCCATATCCACACCAGCACTGGTTGTTCTTGTTCTTTATGATGTGTGCCAGTCTCTGTGGTGTGAGATGTATCTTATATTTTTATTTGCATCTCACTAATGATTAATGTTATGGAGCATTTTTCATGTGCCTTATGGAAATTTGTATTTCTTCTTTTATGAAGTTTCTGTTCATCTTTTCTCCCCATTTTTTGATGGTTTTGGATGTTTTTCCTTTTTAAGTTGAACAAATGTCTTGCATGTTTTGGATATTAACTTCTTATCAGATGGATGTTGGGTAATTAATTAATCTTTATGTATTCTGGTCATCTTCCCTTTGAGGTGCAGAAGCTTCTTAGTTTAATGGAGTCCCATTTGTTTATCTTTGCTTCCACTTACTTCACTAATGGTGTTTCTTTCTTGAATACACCTTTAGCTTCAATAACAAGGAGAGTTCTGCTTATATTTTCTTCTATGTATCTTATGGATTCAAGTCTGTTATTAAGATCTTTAATACATTTTGGGCCCGGAGAGATACCACAGTGGTGTTTGCCTTGCAAGCAGCTGATCCAGGACCTAAGGTGGTTGGTTCGAATACCGGTGTCCCATATGGTCCCCCGTGCCTGCCAGGAGCTATTTCTGAGCAGACAGCCAGGAGTAACCCCTGAGCACTGCTGGGTGTGGCCCCCCCCAAAAAAAATCTTTACTACATTTTGATTTGACTTTTCTGCATGGTGTTAGATGTCTGCATTAATTTTTTCCATGTAGATGACCAGTTTTCCCAGCAGCACTTGTTGAAGAGGCTTTCCTTGCTCTACGTTGTACTTTTTTGTTCCTTTATCAAATATTAACTTGTCCTCTACTTGAGGCTCTGTCTTATCATATACAACTTTATTCTATTGAACAAATCTTTATTCCTTTATTACTTTGACTCAAAATGACTTTCAGTGGAAGAACCTTTTATGGGGTGGTGTTGGGAGGTGTTAGTTTTGTTCTTTTCCAAAATCCCATTCTAATTGGGGGTGACCCTCTAATGTGTGAATTTTGCACCTTGGATCTATCTGCATTTCCTCTAGTGCCCCTGTTATATATAGGATAATTATAAAATCGTATAATGGGGCCAGGTTTCCCTTGTTCTTTGATAGATTTTAAAATTGCCGTTTTTTCTGACATTTGTTATAGAATACATAATTAGAATATGTTATGGTCACAGCTTATCTGGATGTTCCAATAAGCACTCAGTTTATTGGAACCACATTTAAAAAATCTTTTTGACTCAGAAAATTTTCCCTCCCTCTCTCCCTCTTCCTTTCCCTCCCTCCCTCCTTTCCTTCCTTCCATCTTTCCTTCCTTCTTATTCTTCCTTACTTTATATTTCATCTTTTTCTTTCTTTCTTCCCTCCCTCTCTCCCTTCCTTCCTTTTCTTTCTTACTTTATATTTCTTTTTTTTTTTTTTTGGGCCACACCCGGTGACGCTCAGGGGTTACTCCTGGCTATGTGCTCAGAAGTCGCTCCTGGCTTGGGGGACCATATGGGAAACCGGGGGATCGAACCCCGGTCCATCCAAGGCTAGCGCAAGCAAGGCAGGCACCTTACCTCTAGCGCCACTGCCCGGCCCCCCTTACTTTATATTTCATTCTTTCTTTCTTTCTTTCTTTCTTTCTTTCTTTCTTTCTTTCTTTCTTTCTTTCTTTCTTTCTTTCTTTCTTTCTTTCTTTCTTTCTTTCTTTCTTTCTTTCTTTCTTTCTTTCTTTCTTTCTTTCTTTCTTTCTTTCTTTCTTTCTTTCTTTCTTTCTTTCTTTCTTTCTTTCTTTCTTTCTTTCTTCTTCTCCCTTTCCTCCCTCTTTCTTTTCTTTCATTTCCCTATTTGAATTTTCTATTTATTATTAATTTTAATTTCAAAACATTATCTTCTGAGAGGATAGTTGATACTGAGAGGATATTTGATACATTTATAGCTTTTTGGTTTTATGGAAAGATACTTTTAGTGACCCAACATGTAGTCAATCTTAGAGAGTATTTCAGGTATACTAAAGAAGAATACATACTCTACTTTTTGGTAATGGAAAGCCTCATGTTTCCATTTCTTCCTTTGGAATTTTAGTTAAAAAATTATTGGAGCACTATGATCCAAAAGCTATCAATAATTGAGTTTTAGATATATAATAACCTGGCACCAATTTCACCACTAGTATCAGCTTCCCTCCATCACTGTTCCCAGGTTCCCATCACCCTACCCCACTCAGCCTGCATCTTGACAAGCACATTATAAAATTTGATGGTTGTTGTTTGGATCTCATGTTTTCAGTGCTGTTGACTCTGTGGTTTGGATATAACAAGATCATTCTCCCATATTACTGATATATCTTGGCCCTACCCCAATTAATCTCTTCCTTATTTTGTACCTTCATTTCCTTCCTTCTCTGACATGATCCTTACATTCTTGGGTCTAAAGTGATCCAGGTACCTCCCTTTGCTACATGCATTCCTTCATTCAATTATTCTAGCTCTCATAGTAAGTGAGATTATCTTGTGTTTGTCCTTATTCTTCTAGCTTACTTTACTTAACGTGATATCTTAGAAACTAAGTTTATAAGAAATGCAGCTGCCATTGCTTACCAGGTTAGTCCTTCCTGAATTTTTTCTACCTGCAGTCTCGTTTCCAGTCATATTTCAGAAAAGGTCAGATTGTAGACCAAAGTGATAGTACAGTGAATAGGGTCTTGCACATAGCCAACTTAGGTTTGATCTCTGGCCACACAAATAGTACCCTGAGTTTGGCTAGGAAAAATTCCTGAGTACAGAAACAAGAGTAAGCCCTGAGTATAACTAGGTGTAGCTCTCAAATGAAAACAAGTCAATTGCTGAAAAACAAATGGTCCCATGAAATGGGACTCAGTTCATCTGGATCTCCTGCCAAATATACTTTATTCATTTTCAAAGTGGTATCTTGTCATGAGGGACAGTGTATGGGTTAAGTCAGAGAGTCAAAAACTCAGTGCATTTGGTGACTCAGAGAGCCAGATCACTCCTTATATCTGGAACTGGAGACCTAGCAGTGGTGGCTGTGGGTGTGGCTCTTCCAGGCTAGACCTGAATGCCAGTGGCAAATGGCAGTGCTTTCCACTGCTTGAATTCTGCCCTTGGGTTGTTCCTATTTCCTGCATATATTTTTCTTTAATGTCTGGGTCTTCCTTTGCTTTAGGATCCTCCATTAGTCTTCTTTATCCAATTAAATTCCTGATGAATATTCTGTACTGTAGTGTATAGTTCATGGATCTTTTGTTCCTTTCTTAGGGCTCCTTATTAGCTTCACTACTCTAGAGATTGTCTTAGGTGCTCTGGCTGATAGCTACTCAGGTCCCATTATTTTGGCCTTTTTCTCCAACTCCTGGGACATTCCCTGCCCTTGAATATTGGTACAGGGTCATCCCAGGCCTTGTAGAAAGAGAAAATATTGTATTTGCTGGAAATTGGGTATCTTGCTCATCATAAGCCAAGCTCTGAGCTGTGGGTTTTTCTGGGCATCTCCATCAATGCTTATTGAGAGTCTCACGATTTCCAGTTTATTGACATAAAACCAGTGCTTGGGTGGGTTTTGGTTTAGAGTTTTATTGCTAGATATGGCAGAGCCTGGCTGATTCTGATTGGACTACTGCCCTTTATCAGAAAAAGTTTCAGAAAAACTTACTCAGTCTCCCTTACTCCAGTGATCTACTTTCTTTAAGTGACCAAACAGAAAGCACCTCCTAATTGCACCTGCTACACTGCTCTGCTGCCATAATTCAAGAACCTTCCATGCAGTCAGGGGTGGTGATATTGCTTACACTAGGAAACGCTGGTTTAGAGGTAAGGCTGTATAATGTGTCTTCCCTGAGCCAGGTCCTGAGCTGAACTTTGAGAAGGGTTATGGTGTGGTGAGGGGAAGATGACATTGCAGGTATGGAGTTTGGGGTAAGTAGTCAAGACAGGAGATGCTGGCAGGGGCTCCTTTGGAAGTGCATCCCTTTAAGTGGACTGTCTTCATTTTTCATCAAGTCTGTTCTGTACCTCAGCCCCCAGCAGTCTTGAAGCAGACGAACCCCCCTCAGTTCATCTTCCAGCTCTGCGGGAAGGTCGTCTCAGGAGAGGGCAAGATGCTGTATTTGGCTGGCATGTGGACCTCCTTGGCCTGGACAGAAGTGTGGGAAGCCATCCAGCATTGCTTTTCCTGGTTGGCTGGGAGACAGAAGATGACAGCAAGCAGTGGGGTACTTGCCTTGTGCGCTGTGGTTTCCTGATGCTAGTCCCTGCTTGCTGCTCAGTGCCATCAACTTGCTGAAGTGCCAGCAGCCAAGGGCTCCTGAAGGTGTCTCTTCCTTTACCCCTAAAATAGTCCCAATCTCAGCCCTCATTTCTGAGCCTCTTCACACTCCTGATGGGGCTGGTTCTCTTCCATGGTGCCTAGACCAGTGCTTTGCCAGAGGAGGGAGTTTTCTTCCTGAGCGCTCTGTGCTCTGGACTAGACTTGTGCTAGGCTCCAGAGCCTTGACTTGCAGGCAGACTACTCTATATGTTCCAAAGGGAAGGTCACTGCCCATGTTATGGCTTTGGAAAGAGCATGTATGTCAATTTTTGTTCAGCCCAGTCTAGTCTTGTGTGAGCTATGGTCTCAGGTGAGGTTCCTCTTTGAGTGTGGCTTTCTGTCCTGCCAGTTTCTAACTTTAGTTTCTAGAAGATTATTGAACTGAGATCCATTTTCCTTATCTGTAAAATAGGCATGGCATGTTCTTAGAAATTTCCTTGTGATATTTGATGGATATAGTCTTCAGAGAATTTTTTAGTGCTTCTTGCATCTAAGTTTTACTGTTCCCCTAGCTGCAGGGAGTAGGTCATTTTTGGGTTTCCCTTTGGAGGCTCATGTTTTACCACATAATTATTGCAACTTTAGTACTGTTTTGTTTTCCCCAAGAAAGTGCTGTGTGGCTTTATGTGAATCTTTTATTAAAAATATGTTAGGGGCTAGAGCAATAGTGCAATAGTATGGCCTTGTATGTGGCTGACCCAGGATGGACTGATTCCTTGTATCCCATATGGTCTCCTGAGCCAGGAGCGATTTCTGAGTGCATAGCCAGGAGTAACCCCTGAGCATCACAAGGTGTGGCCCCCCGCCAAAAAACAAACAAACAAACAAACAAAAAATACCCTATGGCTGGAATAAATAAGGTTTATTTATTGTGTTATTATGTGATGGTAATGATTCTGGGGTGATTTATGGTTGTTTGGGGGAGGGATCTTTTCCTCTCAGTTACAGTAGATCTCAGGATGATAGGCTTCCTTTTGCCACAGTGTGTACACCAATACATTTAATCATCATTCTCGAATTCTTTTTAGAATCTTTACTATGGTTCTAGGCCAGGGAAAGATTGTTACTGAGGGGCTTAAGCTAAACTTATACTTATGTTTGTTGGTATTTTGTTTTTTGTCTCTTAAGTCTAGGAAAGCTATGTGGTGTGGTGTGGTGTGGTGTGGTGTGGTGTGGTGTGGTGTGGTGTGTGTGTGTGTGTGTGTGTGTGTGTGTGTGTGTGTGTGTGTGTATATATGTTTGAGCTACCTACATCTGTCAGTGTTCAGGGCTTACTTCTAGCTCTGTGCTTAGGGATCACTCCTGGTAGTGTTCAGGGGAGCCAAGGATAAAAACCAGGTTGGCTACATGCAAAGCAAATTCTCTGCCCTCTGTACTGTCACGCCCACTCTATGAAAAGCATCTCTTGTGGCCAATTCCTATACAGCCTACAGTCTCTGAAGGTGAGTGAATGACCGAGAAGCCACATGGTGACCTCCTGGTGAACTCACCTCACCCTCTTAGCTTGTGCTTATTTTTGGTTTCTGTTCATTACTTCTAACTGGGACTCTTTTCTTGCTAATAGCTGTCCCAAGATGACTACTATTGTGCCTTCACTGACCTCTGTCCAGTAATCAGATGACCTTGTGTCCTTTCAGGGATATTCATGGTGCCACTTACTCATGGCTGAGGGCAGGGCACCAAGACTGTCTGCTCTGCACCTGTTTGATCTCCCTGTGTCATCTGAGCCAGAGGTGACTCAGCCTCTGTGCCCAGCAGCAGCCATTCTTACAGCATATGTGCTTGGATGGACACAAAAGTTGGATTCCACCTCACTTCTGGGACTCCTACCCAGCAGGTTGTTACTTTATGAGGATATGGGCCAGGACTCCTGTGGTAAAGCTGGTAAAGCCACCCCAGATCACAGCATACTTAGTGCTTAAGTCCCTGGACCCCAAACAGGTGATTTGTCCCATGGCCAGGCCAGCTTTAAACTCCCCTACAAGCTCTATCATTTTTAATGCAGAACAAAAAGAAACCTCATATAAAAATAAAATCCTCAGTCTCAGTATTAAAGTCTTATTTCCAAACATACTTAAACCATTAATTCCAAATTCAAACATTTAAATGATAGCTTGAGTGACTCTAAATTACATGTATTTTTACTTATATAAATTGACACAATGGAAGCTCTATCTACAAGGGTCCTCTCCCTTCTCTGTGAATCTCCTGAGCTCCTTCCATAGAAGAGAGGATTAATTCAGATTTTAAAAAATCAGCCAAAAGACAACTGACTTATAGGCTCTGATTGATTTTATCTGTCTTCAACTCTATTCTCAACGATCTAGTACCATGAACTGAACTATGTCCCTCTCCCAAACTCATAGTTGGAATTCTAACCCCAGTGGCAGTGTGTTTGAAGGTGGGTTCATTGGGTCAATCATGAGGCTTGGATGAGAATTGGCTTCTGATAGGATCAGGCTGCTTCAAAGAGAGAGGTAGAGGTTCCAGAGGGTGTCCTTGCTGGCTTTATGCCCTGAATGTGAGCATATGAAAGATGGCCATCTGTAAACCAGGCAGAGAGTTCTTTCCTGCTGGTACCAGATCATAGCTTTTGAGTTGCCATGACTATGAGAAATTCCATTCTGTTGTTTAAACCCCTCAGTCTATGATTTTTACTTATGGCACTTTGAGCAAACAAAGGCAGATATCAGGTATTAAAAATGCCATTTTAAATAACTCTCCATAATTAGTGTTGGGTGCTATATGTCATGGTTCCCCAAAGAAAACCTATGTCTGGCTTTTTCTGGCTTCTGGAAAGAGCTCTCAACTCAGACAAAGGACCCACCACCTTTGTAGGAAGGTGCCTCGAGCTCATGGTATGATCAGATGTCTGAGTAACCAGAAATATCTGGAAGACAGTTAAAGACAACCTTCTGCGGGAATCTCAGAGGAGGTTACACAAAAATTTGTGAAAATTAAATCCTTTCCTATCCAAGTTATTAATCAAAAATAGATTCTAATAGTCTTAACAAGGAGCCTTAAAAGCAGCTGAACATTCAGTATAATTACTTTCAAAGAGAACAGCGCAAAGTCATCTGTCCAAGCAGTCTAATTAGCAGACACACTTTAGTGATGTTCCTGACATGGGATGATTTCTTTCCGACCGGTGCTCAGCTGACTATGTGCCACTCTTGGAAAATTTCAAAGTCAGAGAGGCGGGCTGAGGATGGGGCAGTCAAACACTTACATTGTATATGTGAGGCTCTGGGTTCAACTACTGACAATGCAGAAATCAGAGGAGAGGACATCTGTAGTGGGTGACGCAGCCATTGTTAACACTAGCCTTTCTCTTTAGCAGGTCAAGGTTAAGGTCTTTTTTTTTTTTTGAAGCAATCCCCTTCTCATGGGCCCTAGCTACTCACCTACATGGTGCAAAAACCATGCACTCCCAGGTGCACCTCCCAGGCCCTGGATTCTTTTGACCCCCTGGTCTAGTTCTAGTCCTACCATCTGACTCTCTGGAGTCTTGCCTCTCATGAAGGAAATTCCAGGGAGACTCATTAATTTCTAAAATCATGTTCATGTCTTTCTGGCTATAAAGATGAAATTAGACCCATTGTACTAAGCATGGAAAGTTCAACCAGGTAAGAACACAATGATAATAAATCTGTCATCCCTAACAGTTACTAGTTATTTCCATCCAGTGTTTTTCTATTAAAATTCACATGGGTATATAGGAATATATATATGATATGTGTAACTTGGAAATTATATATAGTTATATATAATTATATACTAATATATATTAATCAATATATAAATTAATAATAATTAATTATAATAATCATAAAAATTTTAATTATAAAATAATAAAATTATAAAAATTATTAATTATAAAAATAATAATTAATTAATATAAATTATATATAGTTGTGGTAATGTCCTATAATAATTTTTATGACCCAGCCTCATAAAATTAGCCCAGGATCAGATAATAAAACTCAACATTAGAGGATAGAAATAGAAAGTTAACCAGGCACACGTCTAATTGCTTAAAAGGTTTTTATTTCCCCCCCCCTTCCTGTTTGTGTTCTTATGGAGACCCTGCAGCTTGTGCACTCTTGGGGTGGGGTTGGCACACTTGCTGTGGTGCCCACATAACCATGGCAACATTTCCATTATGTGTGGTTGCTTTGCACCCTATTAAGGTGTCCGTGTTTTGGATCCCAATGTGAGAGACACTCTCTGCCCTCGCCTTCAGCAATCCATTGCTTTCAACAGTCTCTGCCAACTACATTTTAATTTGTATAACCTTAATTGCATAGTCTTATTGCATAAGCTCATATCTTTAAGTCTTTATTTCTGTGTTGGCTTTAAGCAATATTTCTACGCTCTCATTGTGAGAGCTGCTATTCCTCTACTCACTTTCCATACCCCTTCACCTCATCCATTTTTAACCTTGGACTCTTCTTGGATGTAGCTTTTACATACCACTCTTTGTATAATGAAAGGTTCCATGATTTGTCTATTGATTTCAGATTAAAAACAAAATAGTGTTGACAATATTGTGATTATGTAAATATGATTTTATGTGGAAAAAAATATTGCACCAGTAACCCATGCTATTTTAGGATAAATATGTACCTTTTTGCTGTTGTTTTGTGTTCTGAGGCCACACTTGGCAGTACTCAGGTGCTCAGAGCTCAGTGCTCTGCACTCAGGTTTCACTCCTGATGATGCTCGGGGGACTACATAGGGTGCTGAAGATCAAACTTAAGTTGGTTATGTGCAAGGCAAGCTCCTTACTTGCTGTGCTATCACTTTGGCCAAATGTATATCCTTTTGAAAACCTCTAAGTTTTTGGACTGGAGATATAGTTTAAAGGGTTAAGGATGGCATGTGGCTGATCTTAGTTTGATTCCCCAAGCACTACCATGATGAACTCTCTAAGCACAGTCATGAGAAAGCCATGAAGACCACCAAGGGCGGCCCTCCAACAAACAAACAAATAATTAAACCCCTCTAAGCCAGAATCACTCTACTTATACATGATAGCAAGTGATATTATGTGCTATATTTTTTTCTCACAGAGATGATCCTTGTGCTGTAGAAAGCCCTGTGTGCCTGCAATAACCTCTGGGTATTGAATTTGCTGTTCTGGTGATCTTCTGGAAGCCCCATCATTGTTGAAGCTACATTGCAAGTACAATGCTCTCATTGTACCAGCTAGACCCCAAGTGCTCTCATTTCTTGAGTTTTGTTTGTATTTTGCTGAAATAATTCATGGAAAGATTCTGTTAGAAAGTAGAAAGTGTCTGTAGGGTATACTGTCTTTTCTTGCTTGGTTTCTATCTTAGAATCAATGAATATTCCTGTGTAGCATGAATGGTTTTATTTATGACCACTTAGAATCCAATTGATCCTGTCTTGTGGTGTCAGAGGTGAAAATGATAAGCTTCCTGAGCTAATTCTGTCTTTTTCCTGAGAAACTGAAAAGTGCACTTGCACTTCTTTTTGGAAACTCTAGGAGGTTTGGCTGTCTAATGGGGCTCTTTAGTTTGAAAAGTTTTCTTCTTTTATGTTCTTTCCAAGTCTCTTGCTTATTCTAAAATGCTGATGAGATAGATTGCTCCTCTATGTTACTTACTACATTTACATTTTCTATTGTATTTCCATTTTTCTGTGTCCTATGTGGTTGCCATGCCTTTTCCTCTAGTTTTCTGTTGACTGTTTTTTTTTCTTTAATTTTTCAATCAGATTTTTCACTTCCCTGAATTCTTGATTTCAGATTGTTCACTTTTTGTAGTTGCTTCTCAGCATTCTTTGGAGTATTCCATTAAAAATATCCCAAGGTGTTGTAGTATAACAGTCCTGGATGGATGTGGAAGATGGTGAGATGGACGGAGAGGTCTTTCTCTGCCAGCTCAGGCCACGTGCCTGCAACTCCTTCCTTCCAGCCTGCAGGTCTGAGGGTTCATGGTAGTTGCAAGGAAAAGACTCACAGCAACAGGTTTCAGGAGACATGAAGTTTTATTCAAGGCCCTAGCCAACAGGTGTGGCTTCAATCATAACCTTTTATGCTGGGTCCATAGTCAGCCCTGCACTTAAACTTGTCTCTAACAACTCTCCATCCTGCCAGCACTCCCCCTTCTTCTCTCTTGCTGAATCTCTCCCAATCCCTGAATCCCCTTCCTGCCCCTGAGGCAATCCTTTTGCTACCTACCAAAGACTTCTTCCAGAAATGGGCAGGTCTTACCATCAGTTAAGGTTACACAGGAAGAATGGGGGAAGGAGATAACAGGTGTTTTCTCTCTACAATAATTCTTTTTTTTTTTTTTATTTTTTTTTTTATTTTTTTTTTAATTTTTTTTTATTTAAACACCTTGATTACATACATGATTGTGTTTGGGTTTCAGTCATAAAAGGAACACCACCCATCACCAGTGCAACATTCCCATCACCCAAGTCCCAAATCACCCTCCTCCCCACCCAACCCCCGCCTGTACCCTAAACAGGCTCTACATTTCCCTCATACATTCTCAATATTAGGACAGTTCAAAATGTAGTTATTTCTCTAACTAAACTCATCACTCTTTGCGGTGAGCTTCCTGAGGTGAGCTGGAACTTCCAGCTCTTTTCTCTTTTGTGTCTGAAAATTATTATTACAAGGGTGTCTTTCATTTTTCTTAAAACCCATAGATGAGTGAGACCATTCTGCGTTTTTCTCTCTCTCTCTGACTTATTTCACTCAGCATAATAGATTCCATGTACATCCATGTATAGGAAAATTTCATGACTTCATCTCTCCTGACAGCTGCATAATATTCCATTGTGTATATGTACCACAGTTTCTTTAGCCATTCATCTGTTGAAGGGCATCTTGGTTGTTTCCAGAGTCTTGCTATGGTAAATAGAGCTGCAATGAATATAGGTGTAAGGAAGGGGTTTTTGTATTGTATTTTTGTGTTCCTAGGGTATATTCCTAGGAGTGGTATAGCTGGATCGTATGGGAGCTCGATTTCCAGTTTTTGGAGGAATCTCCATATCGCTTTCCATAAAGGTTGAACTAGACAGCATTCCCACCAGCAGTGGATAAGAGTTCCTTTCTCTCCACATCCCCGCCAACACTGTTTATTCTCATTCTTTGTGATGTGTGCCATTCTCTGGGGTGTGAGGTGGTATCTCATCGTTGTTTTGATTTGCATCTCCCTGATGATTAGTGATGTGGAACATTTTTTCATGTGTCTTTTGGCCATGCGTATTTCTTCTTTGTCAAAGTGTCTGTTCATTTCTTCTCCCCATTTTTTGATGGGGTTAGATGTTTTTTTCTTGTAAAGTTCTGTCAGTGCCTTGTATATTTTGGAGATTAGCCCCTTATCTGATGGGTATTGGGTGAATAGTTTCTCCCACTCAGTGGGTGGCTCTTGTATCCTGGGCACTATTTCCTTTGAGGTGCAGAAGCTTCTCAGCTTAATATATTCCCATCTGTTAATCTCTGCTTTCACTTGCTTGGAGAGTGCAGTTTCCTCCTTGAAGATGCCTGTAATGTCCTGTAGTGTTTTGCCTATGTGCTGTTCTATATATCTTATGGTTTTGGGGCTGATATCGAGGTCTTTAATCCATTTGGATTTTACCTTTGTACATGATGTTAGCTGGGGGTCTAAGTTTAATTTTTTGCAAGTGGCTATCCAATTGTGCCAACACCACTTGTTGAAGAGGCTTTCCCTGCTCCATTTAGGATTTCCTGCTCCTTTATCAAAAATTAGATGGTTGTATCTCTGGGGAACATTTTCTGAGTATTCAAGCCTATTCCACTGATCTGAGGACCTATCCTTATTCCAATACCATGCTGTTTTGATAACTGTTGCTTTGTAGTACAGTTTAAAGTTGGGAAAAGTAATTCCTCCCATATTCTTTTTCCCAATGATTGCTTTAGCTATTCGAGGGTGTTTATTGTTCCAAATGAATTTCAAAAGTGTCTGATCCACTTCTTTGAAGAATGTCATGGGTATCTTTAGAGGGATGGCATTAAATCTGTATAATGCCTTGGGGAGTATTGACATTTTGATGATGTTAATCCTGCCAATCCATGAGCAGGGTATGTGTTTCCATTTCCGTGTGTCCTCTCTTATTTCTTGGAGCAGAGTTTTATAGTTTTCTTTGTATAGGTCCTTCACATATTTAGTCAAGTTGATTCCAAGATATTTGAGTTTGTGTGGTACTATTGTGAATGGGGTTGTTTTCTTAATGTCCATTTCTTCTTTATTACTGTTGGTGTATAGAAAGGCCATTGATTTTTGTGTGTTAATTTTGTAGCCTGCCACCTTGCTATATGAGTCTATTGTTTCTAGAAGCTTTTTGATAGAGTCTTTAGGGTTTTCTAAGTAGAGTATCATGTCATCTGCAAACAGTGAGAGCTTGACTTCTTCCTTTCCTATCTGGATTCCCTTGATATCCTTTTCTTGCCTAATCGCTATAGCAAGTACTTCCAGTGCTATGTTGAATAGGAGTGGTGAGAGAGGACAGCCTTGTCTCGTGCCAGAATTTAGAGGGAAGGCTTTCAGTTTTTCTCCATTGAGGATAATATTTGCCACTGGCTTGTGGTAGATGGCCTTCACTATATTGAGAAAGGTTCCCTCCATTCCCATCTTGCTGAGAGTTTTGATCAAGAATGGGTGTTGGACCTTATCAAATGCTTTCTCTGCATCTATTGATATGATCATGTGGTTTTTATTTTTCTTGTTATTGATGTTGTGTATTATGTTGATAGATTTACGGATGTTAAACCAGCCTTGCATTCCTGGGATGAAACCTACTTGATCGTAGTGGATGATCTTCTTAACGAGGCATTGAATCCTATTTGCCAGGATTTTGTTGAGGATCTTTGCATCTGCATTCATCAGTGATATTGGTCTGTAATTTTCTTTTTTGGTAGCGTCTCTGTCTGGTTTAGGTATCAAGGTGATGTTGGCTTCATAAAAGCTATTTGGAAGTGTTTCTGTTTGTTCAATTTCATGAAAGAGTCTTGCCAAGATTGGCAGTAGTTCCTCTTGGAAAGTTTGATAGAATTCATTAGTGAATCCATCTGGACCTGGGCTTTTGTTTTTCGGCAGACATTTGATTACTGTTTTAATTTCATCAATGGTGATGGGGGTGTTTAGATATGCTACATCCTCTTCCTTCAACCGTGGAAGATTATAAGAGTCCAAGAATTTATCCATTTCTTCCAGGTTCTCATTTTTAGTGGCGTAGAGTTTTTCAAAGTAGTTTCTGATTACCCTTTGAATCTCTGTCATATCAGTAGTGATCTCTCCTTTTTCATTCCTGATACGAGTTATCAAGTTTCTCTCTCTCTCTTTCTTTGTTAGGTTTGCCAGTGGTCTATCAATCTTGTTTATTTTTTCAAAGAACCAACTTCTGCTTTCATTGATCTTTCGGATTGTTTTTTGAGTTTCCACTTCGTTGATTTCTGCTCTCAGCTTTGTTATTTCCTTCTGTCTTCCTGTTCTTGGGTCCTTTTGTTGAGCATTTTCTAGTTCTATTAGCTGTGTCATTAAGCTACTCAGGTAAGCTCCTTCTTCCTTCCTGATGTGTGCTTGCAAAGCTATAAATTTTCCTCTCAGTACTGCTTTTGCTGTGTCCCATAGGTTCTGAGAGTTTGTGTCTTTATTGTCATTTGTTTCCAGGAACCTTTTTATTTCCTCCTTGATTTCATCTCGGACCCACTGGTTATTGAGCATGAGGCTGTTTAACTTCCAGGTGTTAAAGTGTTTCTTCTGAGTCCCTTTGGAGTTCACAAATAATTTCAGAGCCTTGTGGTCAGCGAAGGTAGTCTGCAAAATTTCTATCCTCTTGATCTTATGGAGGTATGTTTTATGTGCCAGCATGTAGTCTATCCTGGAGAATGTCCCATGTACATTGGAGAAGAATGTGTATCCAGGTTTCTGGGGATGGAGTGTCCTATATATATCCACTAGGCCTCTTTCTTCCATTTCTCTCCTCAGGTCTAGTATATTCTTGTTGGGTTTCAGTCTGGTTGACCTGTCCAGTGTTGACAAAGCCGTGTTTAGGTCCCCCACAATTATTGTGTTGTTGTTGATATTATTTTTCAGATTTGTCAGCAGTTGTATTAAATATTTTGCTGGCCCCTCATTCGGTGCATATATGTTTAGGAGAGTGAATTCTTCCTGCTCTACGTACCCCTTGATTAATATAAAATGTCCGTCTTTGTCCCTTACAACCTTCCTGAGTATAAAGTTTGCATTATCTGATATTAGTATGGCCACTCCAGCTTTTTTATGGGTGTTGTTTGCTTGGATAACTTTTCTCCAGCCTTTTATTTTGAGTCTATGTTTGTTCTGACTATTCAGGTGCGTTTCTTGTAGGCAGCAGAAGGTTGGATTGAGTTTTTTGATCCATTTAGCCACTCTGTGTCTCTTAACTGGTGCATTTAGTCCATTGACGTTGAGAGAAAGAATTGTCCTGGGATTTAACGCCATCTTTATTTCAAAATTTGGTGTGTCTTTTGGGTAGTCTTGTCTTAGATTAGGTCTTTCAGTTTTTCTCTTAAGACTGGTTTTGTGTCTGTGAAGTTTCTGAGCTGTTTTTTGTCTGTGAAACCATGTATTCTTCCATCAAACCGGAAAGTGAGTTTTGCTGGGTATAGTATTCTGGGTGAAGCATTCATTTCATTCAGTCTTGTCACAATATCCCACCACTGCTTTCTGGCATTGAGCGTTTCTGGTGACAGGTCTGCTGTAAATCTCAGGGAAGCTTGCTTGAACATGATTTCCCCTTTTGATCTTGCTGTTTTCAGAATTCTGTCTCTATCTGTGGGATTTGTCATTGTGACTAGGATGTGTCTTGGGGTGGTTTTTCTGGGGTCTCTTTTGGTTGGTACTCTTCGGGCATGCAGGATTTGATCACATATATTCTTTAGCTCTGGGAGTTTCTCTTTAATGATGTTCTTGACCATTGATTCTTCCTGGAAATTTTCTTCCTGGGTCTCTGGGACTCCAATGATTCTTAAGTTGTTTCTGTTGATCTTATCATAGACTTCTATTTTCGTCTGTTCCCATTCTTTGACTAATTTTTCCATTGTCTGCTCATTTGCTTTAAGTTTTTTGTCCAATCTCTCCTGCTGTATGGAATTGTTATGTATCTCATCTTCCACAGCACCAAGTCTATTCTCAGCTTCTGATACCCTGTCCCAGAGCTTATCCATTTTGTCATTCACTTCGTTTACTGAGTTTTTCAGGCCTGTAAGTTGACATGTTATTTCAGTTTGGAGTTTTGTCATTTCTGCCTTCATATTTTCTTGGTTCTTATTAGTGTTCTGTTCAACTCGATCCATGGTTTCTTGGAGTCTGTTGAGCACCTTCCATATTGCTAGTCTAAAGTCCTTATCTGAGAGGTTGATTAGTTGTTCAGTCATTATCTGGTCCTCAGAATTGTCATCTTCATTCTCTATGTCTGATGCTGGCCTGCGCTGTTTCCCCATTGTCACATTTGTTTTTTTTTTTTTTTTTTTTTTTTTTTTTTTTTTTTTTTTTTTTTGTTTTTTGGGCCACACCCTGTGACGCTCAGGGGTTACTCCTGGCTATGCGCTCAGAAGTTGCTCCTGGCTTCTTGGGGGACCATATGGGACACCGGGGGATCGAACCGCGGTCCGTCCTAGGCTAGGGCAGGCAAGGCAGGCACCTTACCTCCAGCGCCACCGCCCGGCCCCCCATTGTCACATTTGTATTGTGGGTTTTTCTACGTGTTGTAGTGGTATTCATTGTCTATATGATGTAGGCAGCACACTCCTCTGGCTCCTCCCTTTCTGGATGGGCTGACTTGCCTCTAAGGGAGGGGAGTCCTCCGTGGATGAAGCCTCACACTGGGTCAAATCTTAGGCCCGAGCATGTAACAGAGAAGACAGTCCAGAGAGAAATGTTTGCTTCTGTGATATAGCGCCGTTCTTAGTGTGATTTTTCCTTCTTGTTGCAATGGAGTTCTTTCCTTAGAAAGAGTGCACAGCCGCGTAGCGAAGCGGAGCGGCCGTGCTCCTCTGAGCCTCTTTTTGCCCCACTCGCAAGAGTTTCACGCAAGAGGACAGTAGACAGACATAGACAGGTCACACTCACAGTCTTTCACAGCTGAGCCCCACTGGGCCGGTGTACTTTCGCGGATTTTCCCCGCCTGGTGTCACACACAGGGAGCCAGCTTTTGCAAAGGATAGCCGGTTTTTATGCTCTGAAGTCCCTCCCTGAAAATGGCGTCTGGGCGAGCGAGGTTTCTGGAGGCTCTTTTTGCCCCACTCGCAAGAGTTTCACGCAAGAGGACAGTAGACAGACATAGACAGGTCACACTCACAGTCTTTCACAGCTGAGCCCCACTGGGCCGGTGTACTTTCGCGGATTTTCCCCGCCTGGTGTCACACACAGGGAGCCAGCTTTTGCAAAGGATAGCCGGTTTTTATGCTCTGAAGTCCCTCCCTGAAAATGGCGTCTGGGCGAGCGAGGTTTCTGGAGGCTCTTTTTGCCCCACTCGCAAGAGTTTCACGCAAGAGGACAGTAGACAGACATAGACAGGTCACACTCACTGTCTTTCACAGCTGAGCCCCACTGGGCCGGTGTACTTTCGCGGATTTTCCCCGCCTGGTGTCACACACAGGGAGCCAGCTTTTGCAAAGGATAGCCGGTTTTTATGCTCTGAAGTCCCTCCCTGAAAATGGCGTCTGGGCGAGCGAGGTTTCTGGAGGCTCTTTTTGCCCCACTCGCAAGAGTTTCACGCAAGAGGACAGTAGACAGACATAGACATGTCACACTCACAGTCTTTCACAGCTGAGCCCCACTGGGCCGGTGTACTTTCGCGGATTTTCCCTGCCTGGTGTCACACACAGGGAGCCAGCTTTTGCAAAGGATAGCCGGTTTTTATGCTCTGAAGTCCCTCCCTGAAAATGGCGTCTGGGCGAGCGAGGTTTCTGGAGGCTCTTTTTGCCCCACTCGCAAGAGTTTCACGCAAGAGGACAGTAGACAGACATAGACAGGTCACCCTCACAGTCTTTCACAGCTGAGCCCCACTGGGCCGGTGTACTTTCGCGGATTTTCCCCGCCTGGTGTCACACACAGGGAGCCAGCTTTTGCAAAGGATAGCCGGTTTTTATGCTCTGAAGTCCCTCCCTGAAAATGGCGTCTGGGCGAGCGAGGTTTCTGGAGGCTCTTTTTGCCCCACTCGCAAGAGTTTCACGGAAGAGGACAGTAGACAGACATAGACAGGTCACACTCACAGTCTTTCACAGCTGAGCCCCACTGGGCCGGTGTACTTTCACGGATTTTCCCCGCCTGGTGTCACACACAGGGAGCCAGCTTTTGCAAAGGATAGCCGGCTTTTATGCTCTCTAGACAATTTTTTTTAGGGAAAGATTTTTAAGACAAAATATTTATAGTACAAACACAGATACCGGCTCATCTGTGAGTTAAATGATGTATCCTTCAAAAATGAATAGATGGGTAATATTTTGGTGAAGGGGGTATTTAAGTCACACAGTCTTCAAGGTTTACTCCTGCTTTATGCTAGAGATCATTGCTGAGATTCCTGTGTGCTCCAACCCATTATTGCCAGTCTTATAGATTATTTCTTTTAGGGATCGGAGTGATAGCACAGAGATAGGGCTTTTGCCTTGCTTGCAACCGACCCCAGACTGAACCTGGTTCAATACATATGGTCCCCGAGACTGTCAGGAGCGATTTCTGAGCACATAGCCAGCAGTAACGTCTGAGCACTGTTGGTTGTGGCCCCCAGACCAATCCTTGAGCACTGAACCA
Organism: Suncus etruscus; assembly: GCF_024139225.1. Taxonomy (NCBI): domain Eukaryota; kingdom Metazoa; phylum Chordata; class Mammalia; order Eulipotyphla; family Soricidae; genus Suncus; species Suncus etruscus. The sequence continues at coordinate 68,149,620 of NC_064862.1, forward strand.
GGAGTAGTTTATAGTACCACAGATGTAACCTTGAGTATGGTATGGCCTACACAGATTCAATTTCCAGTTCTCCATATCTGGCTGGGATCTCCATTGCTAAGCAATGCATGGCACATGAAATATTCATCCATAAAAAGGAAGCCTTGAATTTGGAGAGATAGTACAGTGGATATGGAGCTTCCTTGCACCTAGATGACTGGGTTTAATCCAAGCATCCCATATTGTCCTCCAAGAACTGCTAGGAGTGATTCCTCTCTGGTAGTGCCAGATAAAGTATGAGCCATAATTTTTGACTGGCCGTCTTTTGGCCCCACATGGAGAAGATGGTTTAGTTTGTTGTTTGTGGGGTTCAGATGCAATTGCAAATATCTCTGTTCTTTTTTCTCAGATTATTTTCTTCTGAATGGAACAAAGGCAATATAATCGAGTGCTTTCTGAGAGTTGCTGAGAAGTGCCCCTTTCTTCCAGGACTTTTGTTGTCTTCTCTCTACAATAATTCTTACTGCCAGTATACTTGTACTGTATATTGCTTTTTTTTTGTTTATTAAATTGATTTTCCTCAGGAGTCTGAGCATTTTTATGTGGCCTGACTTATGATATTTCTGAATGAATGTGTCAAAATATGCAGTTTCCTCTCAACCCAAGTTTCCTACTTCTTAGTGAGAGGAGTGGCAGGGAAACTTTAGAGAAGTGGGTCATGGTGATGGCTAGGATTCACATAGGAATCCTATATCTCAGGGTTCAGACCTGAGACAAAGTGAAAAGGTCCCTATCATATGAGTAATAGGAGGAGGGCCTTTCCCTCTTAACCCTCTGGCAGAACAAGATCTCTCCTTTGTTATGGGTTCTTTTCCTTGTAGAAGGAAATCCACCTCACTATTCCAAGTGGAAAACTTCAAGTCAGTCATCCCATTTCCACCTGTCTTCATCTGGATTCAGTATCTGTCAACTGTGGGTTCTCCATATGTCCCATATGCCTGCTTTCCATTACAGCCTTTCAATTGGGGGTGCTTATTGTCCCAACATCCACCACAGTCTTTCACTGAAGGTGTCTATGGTGTCCCATGACCCCATTGTCTACCATGACCTTTCCCTCAGTCTGATTCCAGCCTGGCTTTACTCTTCTTAATCTTATATGTCCAGTTATTCTGCCCTTTTGAGATTCAACAACAATTTTGAACTGTATTGGCTCCATATTCAAGGCACTTTGGAATCTATTTTTTCCTTCTATATCTACCTTCATTTTTGTGAGATTTGAGGAGAGAGAGAAGTATGCTTCATTTTTCTAATGCTTTTCAGAGTTGACTCTATGGGACTTCTGATGTCATGATAGACATTTACATTTTAGCAGCCATTATAGATACATGACATGATATAGATGATATATAATTTCTATATACTTTAGTTTTAAATCTTGATTTTTCCATAAATAAAAGCATAATTTTTGTTGCGAAATCTTTGATCACATCTCAAAATAGATTTTAAACAATAGTTGAATCAAAGGGTGAGCACTGGGGCCAGAGAGAAGTACAGTGGGTAAGACTCAGCTTACCTTGGGGCCGGGCGGTGGCGCTAAAGGTAAGGTGCCTGCCTTGCCTGCGCTAACCTTGGACGGACCGCGGTTCGATCCCCCGGTGTCCCATATGGTCCCCCAAGCCAGGAGCAACTTCTGAGCACATAGCCAGGAGTAACCCCTGAGCGTTACTGGGTGTGGCCCAAAAACCAAAAAAAAAAAAAAAAAAAAAAGACTCAGCTTACCTTGTTTGAATCTCTAGCATTTCATATGTTCTCCTAAGCACTGAAAGGAATGATTTCTGAGAGCAGAACCAGGAGGAACCCCTAAGAACCACCAGGTGTGGCCCAAAACAAACATAAAAGGGTTTGATTCTTGATACAATATTGTCAAATTATCTTCTCTAAACAATTCCTCAGTTGTTACCCCGTTTTCACCATTCTTTTATTTTTCTTCTATTTCCAACAGCATATGAAAGCAAAGCTAAACAAATCTCTCTTAGATTGATTTTTTGGGGAATAAACTATTATTTCATGTATTATATTAGTTGTTTGTTGTTCTAGTTTTATGGCTTTCCTGGTCATGCCTTTTTTGTACTCCCTATTAGTCTTTTCCATTTTTTATGCAGTTTATAAGTTTATAATTTACTATTTTATAGTGGCAAGGCTATCAACATTTTCCTTTGTAATTTCTTTACACTTTAACTTAGAATTTCTTTAACTATGAGGAATGAACAAAATATTTAGTATATTTCACTTTAGTTTCTGATTATTTGATTTTTCTCTTTTAACAAGTCCCCTATTATTCAATTTCAAGAATAGTGGAATTTATTCATAGAAAGAGCAAGCATCTTGTCTTATCATTTTAAGGGTAGGGTCTCTGCAGCAGTTTTCATATTGAGGTGTAAAGGTAGCAGGAAGGGTAGAGAAGAAAAGAAGAGAAGAATTGCACTTGGCATAGATGTACTTAGGAAGGTGCTCACATCCTGACTTTTCCCAAAAAGATTGAAAGAAAAAAACCCTGCCTTTCAAAGACAATTCAGACCATGAAAAATGCATATGCAAAAATAAATATTTCTGGAAATATTTTGACAATGATATAATTGTGTTACTAAAAAAATGAAGAGAGCAAGTTCACCTCTATAAAGTTTACTTAAAATTTATGAAGTTAAAAAATATCTAGAAACAGAAGAGTAATAGTACAGTGAACAGGGTAAGGCACTTGTCTTGCATGTGGCCAACCCAGATTCAATTCCTGACCCTACACATAGTCCTCCAAACCATGCCAAGAGTGATTCCTGAGTAGAGAGCCCAGAGTAAGCCCTGAGTACTTCCAGATGTGTTCAATAAACAAAACACAAACAAAACTCTAGAAACATGTGACATAATTAATATGGTATCTAATGCTAGTTTAAGTAATTTTTAATATATTTTTATCAACTTTTAAAATTTCTTTCAGTTTGAAGGCATCAAGTGTGTTTTAGGTCATTTCATTGCATGAAAATGCATCCACTTTCAATAAGTTTTCAGAATCACTCATTGACATTGGAGGAGATAAAACTTCATCAACACATATCTTGACATGCTTCCATGCTGAAATTAAAGAATGGATCTTATGATTTAATGAATACTAACAGTAACATTTTTTCCTAGGTGTAATTTTGGTTATGGTAGACATAAAGTTAAGTATGGAAATAAACCTACCCTAAACCCAAAACTTCAAATCATTGTACGTGAAAGTGTTATGGCAGTATTTTCAATAAACATAATAATATTAAATCATATTAATTTTTTATTTTGAGATAAAAGTAATTCACTTAAGCAGTGTTCTGCATTTTTTTATCTAGAATTGCACATAGACTTCTCAAGTTTAGAAATGCTATCTTCTGGTGCATTTTTTTTTTTTTTGTTTTTGGTTTAAAAAACTTGTCAGATTTATTTACTTCACTGCTTTGTTCTGAGGACTAGGTCTTTTTCATTTATGTTTTTAAATTGATCTTTCATTATTTTATCTTAATTTATTATTTAAATAATTAATATTGGCTTGTTTTTATAGTTTATTTTCTCTCTTTAAAAGTAATGAAAGCAAGTAACTATTGAAAGCAGCTTTTTTGCAACACATTTTTAAAAGAATTATCATTGTTTTTTTTTTATAAAAAGAATTACTTTTAAGATAGTCCATCTTTATCATTTTAATTTACTTTGAGGTATAACCACACTTGGCATTGCTCAGGGGCAATTCCTGGCTGTGCTCAAGAGGGATTCCTGGCATTCTTTTTTTTGGGGGGGGGGGTTTTGGGTCACACCCGGCAGCACTCAGGGGTTACTCCTGGCTCTATGCTCAGAAATCGCTCCTGGCAGGCTCGGGGGACCACACAGGATGTCGGGATTCGAACCACCGTCCTTCTGCAGGAAAGGCAAACGCCTTACCTCCGTGCTATCTCTCTGATATCTATCTGGCCCCGATTCCTGGCATTCTTGAGGGTACCATATATGGTGTCTTGGATTTGTTTTGTCTCAGTTTTGAGGTAACACACAAGGGTGCTCACCCTGACTCTGCATTCAGGGATCACTCCTGCAGGGCCAGGACACCAAATGTGGTGCTGGGGATTGAACCTGCTTGGCCATGTGTAAGACAACACCTTACCAGGTACCAGTGCCTGGAATTTGAAACTGGATCTACCACAGTACAAGTCTTCAAACAAGCTCTTATCTCCAGCCCTCATTTTAACTTAAAGTTTGACCTAGAAGTTATTTAATAAGTTAGATTAAAATTTCCAATTTTAATGAATAAATTCTGGGAAGTAAGACATAGCATATGATTACTTAATTATACTGTATTAGATACAGATGCTAAATATATCTTAAATGTCCTCACCCCAATAAGAAATGGTGATTTTATGACATAATTAATATGTACCTAAACTGGTTGAAATAATTTTTAATATATAAGTATATCAAATTAATACTTTGTTCATCTTAAATTTATCTGATATTATGGGTAAATTGTATCAATAAAGCTGGAAGTATGTAAACTTTAGCTTTTAAAATATTGACTATTACTGTTATCTCTAGTTATATTCAAATGTGCTCAACCTATATTTGAATGCTTACTTTATGGTCTTAAATTGATACATATTTTTGTAAAGCTATGCAGATATCCAAAAAGTAATTTCTGGGGAGTAAGGATGCATACACACACACATACAAACACACAAGTGAAAAACCTTTATAGGAAAATATATTCATTTTTTAAATTCCCTTTGCTTTTATATTTTTATGTTTGTCAAGGGTTGAGAGGTACCCTTAAGGTTTTTATTTTTGTGAAAAATGAGTTTTTCTGTATTTAATTTTTATTTTTAAACTATTTTTATATGATGATGTGATAAGGATATACAAGAATTTTATGGTTAGTATATTGTCATTTGGGGTTTGGCCCTTTTAAATTTAAAATGGCCATCATTGTGAATGCTTCTTATTTTGAGCTATATTGAAATGAGATTTTTTTTTTTTTGGTTTTTGGGTCACACCCAGCAGCACTCAGGGGTTACTCCTAGCTCTATGCTCAGAAATTGCCTCCGGCAGGCTCAGGGGACCATATGGGATGCCAGGATTCGAACCAATGTCCTTCTGCATGCAAGGCAAATGCCTTATCGCTGTGCTAGCTCTCTGACTCTGAAATGAGAATTTTTTTAGCTTTATATTAAAATGCATCCCTACAATTGAATCTGTAAACCTCTTTACTAAGTATCCTTCCAAAGACCCTTTGAATGCTCTCCTGCAGAGCTCCATTTTTTTCTTTGTTAGTGGTCTACATTTTCTACCTAGGTGCTCAGGTGCCCATTCTTCTTTCAAAGCCTAAAATGTCATGAGGATTTTTGGCCCTGTCAGTATGGTCCTCACTAATATGAACTCTTCCTGTTTGAACTCAGGATTGCTGACTAAATTCTGACCCCAGGCAAGCAGACCTTTATTGATTTGCCTACAAATGTGTCTTTTCCTACCGCTTCAGTTTTGTTTTCTGAGGCTCATCCCTTCAAGTAGCATTTTCACAGTCCCTGGCCAAAAATTTCCTGTGAATTGTGTCACAACAGCCCTGGCAGAAGAAGAGAAGGCAAAGAGAGAGAAGGGAGTTGTCTCTATTCTCTCTGCCTATGTTTCAAGCAGAGACTTTTTCTAGTGCTTCCTCTGTTTTCTTATGGACCTTTCTATGAAAGATAGGAAAAGGAAACAACCCAGAGGGGGAGAGGAAGCCCTGAATGTCTCATTCATTTCTAGTGGGGATGCTGACTGGTCTCGCCTTTCTGCAATTCCTAAATATTTAGGAATTGAGCTTCCAGCAACCAAACTTCTTGGAATATAACCCATGGACCAAAAAACAAAATGGAGAAGACATTTGCACCCCTATGTTCCTTGCAGCATTATTCACAATAGCCAAACAACCTAAGTGCTCAAGCAGATGACTTGATAAAGATAATGATTTGATATATGGTACATATACACAATAGAATATTACTCAATGACCAGAAAAGATTATGTTATGAAATTTGCTACTACTATGGAGTTATGGGGAATATCATGCTGAGTGAAGTTAGTCAGAGAGAGAGAAAAAGAGACTGAATCAGAATGATCTCTGTCATATGTTGAATATAAAGAAACATAATGTTGGAATAATGATTCCCAAAGACAGTGGAAACAAAGAACATGAGAATGAGTCTCCATTTCTCCAGTAAGAAACATGCCACTTGAGGGGGCTGAGAGGTAGCACAGGGAGGGAGCAATGTCTAAGATGGAGGAAAGCATTGAACCAGGAAGAGGAAGTGGTGCTGATAGGTGTTATGTTATCAATAACACTGCTGTAAACCACAGTGCAAATATTTTATAGATATAAAAAGTTCCTCTCTTGCAAGGAAGAAGATGAGAAAGGTAAGTAAGGGGAGGACAAGGGTCTGGATTTTGGTTTTATTGGTGATATATCATCATCCAAAATACAGACTCAACAACACTGAAAACATGAGATCTAAACTGAAATCACCAAACTTGCCTGTCAAGGTGGCAAGAAGGGGTTAGTGAAGTGGGTTGGGGTGGAGAATGACAGAGTATGAAAGCACTGGTGATGGGAGTTGACATTGGTGTTGAAATATTATATGCTTTAAACTCAACTACCAATATCTTTGTAAACTACAGTTATTTAAAATTAAAAATAAAATAAAATGTGCCCCTCTTATAGGCAGACTGGTGGGTAGAAAGGATTGGTAGAGGAAGTGGACACTGATGAAGGGATGGTGTTGAACAATGTATGCCTGAACCCAGTCATGAGTAACTTGGTCATTTCACTGTGACCAAATAAAAAACTAAAAATGACACTGGAAGGTGGACGTTTTTATGTTCCTGCAAAGGTGAAAAATGTGGTTAATGGCCCACCGGAGGCAGGGAGCATCTCTTGCAGTCTCCTCTCCTATTCCCTGCCATATATGGGGAGTAAGTCAGTTTGTGCCCTACTCAACAAAGTGACTAGATTTGTGTTCCTGCTCAGAACATCGATTGCAGAAGGTCTTCAGTGACAAGTCAAAGCTGTCAACATGTGTCAAAGGAGCTGCAGCCTTTACTTCCCTTCTACTTCCTCTACTTCCCAGTGTGGGCATTCTCTGCCACAAATGAAGGAGGAAACTGGTTTCCTAATGCGGAAGTGGCTAAGACACCTGTTAGGTACTCTGGGAGCAGCACCTGCTGAAGATGTTTCTGGAGACTGCAGACCCTCTTAGAGAGTCAGAGATAAGAGACTGAGGGTGTGTGTCTCCAGAGATGGGGGATCATGCAGCACAATATTCTGAAATAAAACACAAGGCAAAAATGTAAAAAACGTTATAGAAAAAGATTGATTTTATGATTTTAAGATTTTACGATTGATCTCATAAAAATGTACATGAAAATTTGATCTCATGAGATAAAAATATGAAAAAATTAAAATGTTTAAGACACTTTGAAGATAATATTTATCTAAGGTTTAGTGCAAGTACCTGGATATTTTAACCAGGAGGACATTTAATGCAAGGAGCTTATTGCTTATGTTGGAGCAGGGAAAGGAGTGGATTTGGGGTGGATTCCCAGAATGACTTCTAAGTAATTTAGAAGCAGCTACTTCGAGAGCTCCTCCCACTCAGACCAATACAGGTATGGATGCTTCTCCTGCTGTGTTCTTGTAGACCCTGGAAGCTGGAGCTGTGATCTAAGGATATAAAAGCCTTTCCTGCTCTTGATGCCATCCCCTTGCCTGCTGCTACATAGCTGAGAGCTGCTGAAGGAACAAAGAGTGATTTCAGGAATGTGCCATATTTCTGTTGCCATTCTTTCCTGTAGCAGCTGGAAGAGGTCAAGAAAAAGGCCTTTCTCTAGTAGTATTTTGGAATCAGCCTATATCCAAAGTATGAAAAGCAATTGTTAAATTTTCAGGAATTTTATTAAACAGCCACTCTTAAATATAAGTTTATGCTCTTTTTATTTTTATCATTTGGTTGTATTTTTGGACTATACCATCGATGCTAAGGGCTTATTGGTAGCTCTGCATTCTGGGAATGCTCAGATCAGGTGATAATATGGAGTTTTGGGGCTCAAACCTGATCAGCTGAATGCAGAGCAAGTGGTTTATCCACTATTTATCCTATCTCTATACTTATTTTCTGAAATGAAGTATGAAATTGCAGTTGAGTTATATTAAAAAGAAAATGAATAAATACCAAAAAGGCATACTTCCTAGTTGCTTTGTCATATTTTATTATTATCCATAGTTTTGTAATCATTTTAGTCTAATACTTGTACATGGAAAGCACTAGATAATGATGCTCTGTTTTCTTGTTTAATATAATAAAAATCTAAATTATAGCTTTTCAACTCTAGGTTCATAAAAATCATACTGATAGCTCAAAAATGGCCATGAGAGAGTAGCTACTATGGATACAAATAACTTGGATACTTATAAAAGTTATGAGTCAAAGGGGCTGGAGAGATAGCATGGAGGAAAGGCATTTGCCTTTTATGCAGAAGGAGGTGGTTTGAATCCTGGCATCTCATACGGTCCCCTGAGCCTGCCAGGGGTGAGTTCTGAGCATAGAGCTAGGAGTAACCCCTGAGAAGTGCTGGGTGTGACCCAAAAACCAAAAAAAAAAGTTATGAGTCAAGAATTTGTTTTGAACAATAAAAATGCCCTTTGCACTCTTATGTTCATGCAACTATTAACAATAGCTGGAAACAACCCAGGTGCCTGACAACAGATGAGTGACTAAAGAAACTGTGGTACACCTATACATTGGAAAATTATGCAGCAAAAAAAGTGAAGTCATGAAGTTTTCTTATGGAAATTACTATGCTGAGTGAAATCATCAGAGGGAGAAGGATATAGAGTAATCACACTCATTTATGGGATATAAGAAAAATAAAAGGCAGTATGGTAAGAATATCCAGAGACAATAGTGATGAGGGACAGGAGAACGAATCTTTGCCACAAAGTGTGGTGAGTGCAGTTAAAGTAGAGAAAAGGCCACTGTGACAATGATAGTTGAAACTTATGGCCCTGGGCAAAAACTGGTTTCTGAAATGGGGTAAAGTGATATGCATGGAAAGAAAGAGAGAGAGAGAGAGAGAGAGAGAGAGAGAGAGAGAGAGAGAGAGAGAGAGAGAGAGAACCAAAATGTCTGCCCCAGAGACAGGCAGAGGTTGGAGTGAATGGGAGGGGAACTGGAGACATTGGTGGCAGGAATAGTTCACTGGTGAAGGGTAATGTACATTCTATGACTGAAACTTAAGTATGAACAATTTTGTACCCACTATACTTAAATAAAGAATTTCTTAAAAAAAGAGATATTGTTTTGAGACCTGGCACATTACTGTTTTTATCTTATGTCTACAGCAAAACTTGTACAACTGCTTTTGACTATTAGAATAAATTCACATCTAAAATATGTGTGACAAGATAGTTAAATTTTTTTTAACATTTTCTATAGATGGAGTGTAATTGTGTTGAATAAAACATTAAAAATATTGAATATGGGGGTCTGAGAGATAGCATGGAGAAAGGGCATTTGCCTTGCATGCAGAAAGACAGCAGTTCAAATCCCCACATCCCATATGGTCCCTTGAGCCTGTCAGGAGTGATTTCTGAGCATAGAGCCAGAAGTAACCCCTGAGTGCTGCCAGGTGTGACCCAAAAAACAAAACAAAACAAAAAAATTAAACATGAATAGAGGCTCAATATATGTATTATAATAGTTGATAGGGGAACCCACTATAATTGCTGGGAGATCTTTTAAAAGGAAACCATCATAAAAATGGTGAAACTGGACCGGAAAGTGGGGAGTTCCTGCCATCGCATCGGGGAGGGGTGCTCCTGAAGGCCAGGCATGGCCACACATGACGCTGTTCTTAGTTTACTAACGTTAGCCTTATTTAGGACAAAGTCAGCCAGACACCTTGTACTGGACATGTGTCATACTGCAGCCAGTCCATTTCCTTTCTTTAGCCAGCCATCATGGTATTGTAGTTTAGGGTTTGATGGTGGTTGAAATTGATTTCTTGCTGGTTACTAAGGTGCCTGCTAGTTATTGTATAAAATTAAAACATGAAGAATATTTAAAAAAATTAGACTTGGGAAAATCCAAAATGAGTATTAATAGGTGAACAAGTAGACTTTTTATCAGCAATAATCTTCAGTGCACTAGGGAAATTATTCATAATTCTAACAAGTTGAACTATAATTCAAATGAAATTAAAATAAATATTTGCCCCAAAGAGTTTCCATTTATAGCTCCCCAATGAAGGAGTTTATAGAGATCCTTCATTAAGAAAGAGAAAGCGTCTCATCAGGGAACAACAATGGGCAGAGAGATTGGCAAATACGTAGAAAATCTTAGATAATCATCAGTTGTAAGCTGCAACAATAACAATGATAGTAGCTGCCATTTAGGTGAGATTTAAAAGATCAAACTCAAGTATTAGACAACAATAATGTGATAAAAACAAAGCAACACAAAAATGTTAAGCAGTACAGTGGCAATGGTGAAATGCAAAGTTATAGAAGTGAATATCTTCTATAGAGTGGAGTTAAATTTCTCTTTGCATGAGAGTGGGCTTCTTAGCAATAGACAGTAAGTGAAATGTGGCAAATGTAACTGTAAATGAGGAGACCAAGTTATTAAAGGACGCCTGTCTCTAGAATCATTTGCCCAGGGGAAGACAGTGGCCTTGTCATAAGAGCACTGTAATATTTCTGTGTCAAGTAGTCTTGTGGAGAAAGCCTTTGGTGAACAGTCACGTGAGGGTGCCATCTTGGAAGTGGAATCTCCAGCCCCAGTCACTCTTAATGCTAGTGACTTTTGACTACACAAGTTAGAGATTTTGGTTAGAATCTTTCAGCTCACTGACTTGTTTTTTTGTCACTGGAGATGATAAATATTGTAAGTTCAGGGATAATTTATTATTTAGCAACACATATAACCTAGTTAAGTGGCAAGTATTTTTGTCTTAGTATGCAATTAGAGTAATTTCTGCATAAGTCAGTGATAAAGAGTTCATTGCAGAAAACTCTTTTTCTGTCAATTGGATAAAGGTTAAATAAACTGCAATATATTTAAAAATCAAATATATGAGTAATTAAAAAGTAAATTAACTGGATATATGTGTATGGATTTGAATAAACCCCAAAGTCAAATATAGCATGAAATTTGCAAATTTCAAAATCATGTATGGTGTGCTATGATTTATGAAACTTAAAAATATGCACAACAATGTTATAATTTATTCTAGGTCATTACATATGAATGAAGAAAAATTAAAAGCATGAATGAGAGGGATACATTTCATCTCAAGAATAGAGTTGTTAGTATGGAGAGAAGTAGAAGAATAAAATCACTGGGAAGGATATCAATGGAATGCTTTTCTTTAAAAGAAGGTTGAAATTGATTACGGCAAATATTAGCCTTTGTTCAGTCTGGATAGTGGGTGAATGGTGCATTACATTGTTTGCTGATTTCTGGGTTACTAGAACTATTCTTTTTTGCCATTACTGTAGATTTTCATTCTCTCTCTGATTTGGAGCTTCTCCTTTGTTCTGTAAAGACCTATTCTGATTTCGCATGACTCTTGGTCTACTTTTTTCTTTGTATTGCTATCTCTTTACTCTGATATTTCCTCATGAATTTTCATTTGTATATAGATGCCCTGTTTTTTTGTTTTTGTTTTAAGGTCACATAAAAAAAACAAAAACATTTCTTTTTGTATCATATTGTTTACAATATGGTCTTTGCTCTGCATCTTAAAAATTCTTCCATCTTTAAGGACCAGAACTTTCATACAGAACCCCAGGTTGCTATTTTCTGCTTACTCATTTCTGTCTTACTGGATCTTACGTGAGCTCTATACAAACTCTGTTTGCCAGTTGGCATGCCTACAAAAACTAAAGAAGGGAACACAATTGTTTACTAAGGGCACAGGAAGATGCCAATGTCTAGCTGGCAGCACCTGGTGAGTCTTTGTTGAAGATGGGATCGTCTTGTCCCCATCATTTAACTCTTGGACTCTGAGGAGGACACATAAGTTTTGGGGGTATATGAGGACTTCTGGAGCTTCTTTTTAATCAAAAGCAATGTATGAAAAACTAATCCTATAGCTCATCAATCCTAGGACCCTTTCTTATACCATCCTTTGTAGGACCCTTACTTTTGTTTCTACCCATGATTTGTTCTGGGAGATCTAATCCTTGAGCAGCTAGGGGGAGGGGCTACTGATTTCCAGCACAGCAAAGGGATGTGGGAAGCTCATTTGGTTGCTTTTTAAAAGCAGTTTCAGCATAGAAGGGTGAATACCCAGAGTTATGACTGGTCCCCGAAATAGATATAAAGCAAGATAGTTTTTAAAATATCTTATCTTTATTTTCTTATTGATTGATTAATTGGTTGATTTGGCCACACCCAGTGGTGCTCAGGGGTCACTCCTGGTTTCTGCACTCAGAAATTGCTCTTGGTAGGCTGGGGGATCATATGGGATGCCAGGAATTGAACCCAGTCCCTCCAGGTCAGCTGCATGCAAGGCAAATGCCCTATCACTGTGCTATCTCTTTGGCCCCTAAAATCTCTTATCTTTGACTTTGTTATTTAGTCTGAATTCAAAATGCCCATACACATAGATCGCCATTCTAACCTTTTGTGCATGGACTCTAAGGGAGTTTTCTTTAGCATAGCTTTGGCATTATCATTTTCTGTGTCTTCATGGGTTTTTAAGGGTTGACTGAGCTCTTTAACTTGTAGAGTTTAGAGTCAATGTTGCACCCTTTTGGGTAGGTGAAAGAGTTTTTTTGGGTCAGATTTGCATGGACTCCGTGCATACTACAGGCACTTTGCAGAATTCTAAATTTTATCTGACAGCTTACATCTTTCCAAAGTTCATCTAAGACTTTATACAGCACTCAAGTTCTTTGAAAAAGTTGTGTTCTAATGAAAAGGTGTTCAACTGGCTATGAATCACAAATCACATTCTCAGTAGCGTTATTTCTGAGGCCCCTTGGAATCATGTTTTGACACACTTTCCTTCCCCCCATAATAATGTATGTGCTTACAGAAATGTGCTTGGGTCTTTGGTGCTATAGGAGAAAGAAAAGAGGAATCTGTCTGCATTTAGAACAAAAACAGTATGTGTCAATTTATAGAAAGGATTTACTGTAAGGAATTGTCTCATGACTTAGAGACTGAGAAGCTGAGAGACAATGGCAGGAAAACATTAATATCTCCTCTCAACTAGTCAGCCAGAGAGAATGGATTTGCCCTTGCTCTGTTTAGTCTTTCATTGGGTGACAAGAGGTGTAAATAATTCCTCACACTTCAATCCTAAGGGAAAGGGGAAGTGGGTCTGAAACAGGGCCACTACGGGAAATAATCCAAACTAAGCTGGACCGAGATGAAACATGGGTCTGGACACCTTTCTGTCACATGGAGATAGTGCAAGGCTTACCGGAACTGCAGTCTTTATTGGGAAGAAAACCACTCCCATGGTTGGAGAGCAAGTTGGGGTACAGGGCCTATCCAGAGGTTCTTCCTGCCCAGGTGGGTTTTTGATATGTAAAAGGGAAGCCATAGTTATTAAGGGAAATGAAATCTGATAAACCATACTGTGTAAGGTAAAGACTAATTCCAACAAAGAGGCCCACCTGCTTTGGCCCACCTTGCGGTCTACTTTAATTCCAACGTTAATTCCATTTAGAAACACCCTTTTAGACATACTCACAGTAATATGTAATTCCAGGATACTCTGGTGTAACTCCACCCTGGATTTAGGTGTAGCTACCTGAGACCCACCCATTTCTGGGAGGGGTCTTGGGAACCAGATATTATGTGTGACCTTACCTGCAAGACCCCACCCATTCCTGGGAGGGGTCTTGGAAAAGGTAGATAAGCCTTTGAGCCAGGGGATTAGGGGCGTCTGCCCTGCTGGGCTCTCCGGCTTTTGGGTCTCTTGCCTCTTTTGGTCTTTGACTAGCATGGAGGTCAAAGGAAAGATGGCTGAAAGGAGTTAAGATGCAGGGCTAAGAATAGCAATGCTTGAAAGGTTATAAGATAGGCCACACACATGTGGTGAATAGGGATGAATAAAGTTGATGCTTCCTGATGCCTGCCTGTGAGTGAGTTAAATACCCGTCGCTTTCCTGAACCCCAGACCCGCCGGCTGAATGGGGGATGAAGCCACGTGGCCGGGGCCTAAGGACAAAGGCCTCTATCCTTCACCATCCACTTCCATCCTTATACATTATTAATTATTTGATTCAACATATGGTTCATGGGGGTTGCGGAGCCACGTGGCCTGGGATGGCAGAGAAGAATCTCTCCATCCATCACCATCCAGCAACATCTTTAATTATTTGATTCAACACTCTGGGACCCAGTCAGGTTAACATATATTAGAGCTGAATTGATAGTGTAGTGGGTCAGGCACTTACTTACCTTAAGCCAACCTGGGCTTGATCCCCAGCTCACTGAGCCTTGCCAGGAATACTCCCTGGTTGCAGAGCCAGAAGTAAGCCCTGAATATTGTCAGGTGTGGTATAAGAAACAAGATAAGACAAACAAGCAAGTTTTTTGTTGTTTGTTTGAAAGGCAGCATCTTAAGTCAATATGAGGAAGACTTCTGCTTCTTACTCTGGTACAGCATGTTTTCATGCCCTTGACCTTGAAAGCAGCTAGCACCCCTTCTGTTTTTAACCTCAGAACACCTTGTCCTTGATGTTTCCCTGGCAGTACACACATCTTCAGCTCTGTTGCTGTCCTCACAGCCCCTTTCTTCTGATGCAGCCAGCTGTCTGCTGCCTTACCACCTCATCTCCCAGAGTGCTCAAGCATGGATCCCTTAGCACAGTAGGGTGTAAATCCAGTCAGCTCCCCTTGGAACCCCTCAATCAGGTCTTTGCTCCCCTCCCTCAGCACCTGGCTAGTGTATATTTCCTACTGAATCCAGGACCTAGTTTGTTCTGCATTTTGCAAAAATGAATAGTATTTGCCAAGGGTCATGTCATGTCATGCCCAATGCTTTTTCAGATATTATCTTCTTTTCCATGTATGAAAATACTATTGAGTATCTATGAAGAGCCAATTTTATAGAGGAGGAGAGTCTTGCAGAGTGAAGTAATAACTTAAATGAACAAGAAAAAAACTAGGATTTAAATCTAACATTGTTCTCAATCACATGATCCTGTGTCTTAATTGTGAAACTATTTACATAACTAACAATCATTTAACTAGTATTTCTCAATGAGAATTGTAACCTCTGAATATGATAACATGATGGGGTTTTTGTTAATTTTTCTCCTTTTAAGGACTCATCCTCACATTTTAGTTCAGGTCTGTACTGTCTTAGCTATTGAACTTGCATGTTTTTATCCCTGATCCAAAAAAAGGGATGCTTGAAGCTTGGGTTTCCCCATGTGGCTTGAAGTGAAATGTAGTCCTTAATTGCAGCAGCTGTTTTTAACTTACTTGTGATCATGCTCTTCCCTTTCCTGAATATGACTTTATTTATCTATATGAATGGTTCAATTGCACATGTTTTCTCTCCCACTAGACTTGGAGCATTTTGGGTGCAGAAACTGGATGAACTAAATGTGTACCTAATTTTGTAAGCTGCTTTTTTGAGAAGCAAATTATGTTGGTCTGTCGAGTAGGATTTGCTCGTGACTAGCTTTCTTTGCAGAGTAGTTACAATTTCTTGGCTGAGCTAGTAGTAGTTGGGGTTAGAAGAAGAAAATTGTAATCTGAGCTATGAAAATGTATGTGCCAGCAATTGAGCTTTGGAACTCCAGGTTAAAGGTGATAGGGAATGGGGAGATATTTACAAAATACTGGAAACTCAGAGGAGTGGCAAAGTAGGAAGGTCTGTGAAAGTGTTTTCACCACCTGAGGGGCTCCTGACCAGGTGTTATTGGGTGTACATCTTTGAAATGATTTTAGGAAGAAAGTTTAGGGCAAACAAGTGAGACTGGCTGGGCTGCTCAGTCTTCAGTGAAATGATCATGGTACAGAGCTTCCCAGATGACAATGGCTTTTATAAAATGGAAGTGGCTCCAACTTTCTGAGTCTTAATTTTAGAAACTGGCCTGAGGATTAACAAAATCTCAGAGCAAAGAGGAGAGGGTAAGGAGTGTGCATTTCCAGACTTAGAGCTAGCATTCTGTTTATGTGAAAGGATCAGTGTCCTGGGGGTTCGGGAGGGTTGGCTCATTTGGTGAAGGATGGATAAGTCCTTAGAGGGGGACAGAGGTGATTTTGGGAGCAGAACTGCATCCTGGAATGGGCCAGGATAAAATTTCTTGTCCTCCAATGGCTCTTGCTAAGCCAAGTGTCTGCTACATTTTTGGGGGCCTTTTTTGGTGAATGCTGTCCCAGTTGTTAGGATGAGTGAAAGGAACTTTGATAGAAATAGAGAAATCAGGAAGTGTGGCCTACTTTTCGGGAACGCTAATGAATTCATTTTTAGACATCTTGAGTTTGAAGCAAGAGTTTGACTTCCGGGTGGAAATGTCTGGAGCTTAGCTGAAGCTGCTTTGTGGAAATGGCTCTTGGGAGCCAGCATTGTAAAACTGACCCTTTCCCGAACCTGCTGAATCTCATCTCCTGGATTAAACTCTCAGCATGAGAGGGTGGGGTGTCCTCTGGGCTTGCTACCTAGTCTACCTACTGATGACCCTGTGAACAGAGGGCATAGACACCCCATTCCCCCACTGCCTGCCAATTCTTCCTTGAGTCTGTTTCTGGAACAGATTAGTTTGTGGGTCCTGGAGACATGACCTTCAAGTTTACTGTAGCTTACAGATTGTTAGACAAGAGATTTTTCTCTAGGATACTGGGGAGAGGGGAGGCTTATCTTGAATGCCATTCTCATGGGGACATTCTCAGCCAGCAGAGTTCTGTGTAAAGGTAGTCTTAACTCCATTCTAGAATTGACCCCAGAATCCCCACCTATTCCTTGATTGTGCCCAGAGGCTAGGTAGACCCCCCTCACCCCCATGGAAGCAGATGGGGAAATGCCCAGTGGTGAAGCCCCACCTCCAACTACTGGCCCTTCCTTCTCCCTGCCAGCTCCCTTTTTTATTCATGCTGCCTGCAGCTGGGCCTGCGGAACCATAGCTGAATAGCAGCAGTGCCTGTGCTGGCTGTCCAGGTAGCAGATCCCAAGGGAGCCTCACTTCCATCCCAGAAGGCTGATACAGATTCTTTGGATGAAGAGAGACATCTCATTTCACAGTAGGTCAGGTATAAGAGTGTCAGGGTGACCAGCCATGAGCGAGCACAGATATTTTTTCTCCTAGTCTGTGCACCTTTTCATGCCTGCACTTCTCTTGAGCTGGGGAACTGTAAACTCATCATGGCCATCGCAGCCATGATGGCCAGTCCCTTTGCAACACTGTCTGATTGGACGTAGGGTCCCTCTCTGAGAGGTGCAAGAAGGGGTGTTGGGTTAAAAAAAGAGAGCAGAGGGGGTGCTTGTTTGCAAGGACAACTAAGTTCCACTGCATAATGGACTGGGGGCAGTGAAGTGGCACATAAAGAGAAGGCTGGAGAGTCCAAGATCACTGGGACTTGGATAGGGAGCAGGCAGGCCCAGGGGATCCTGGGATTTCTGACTTTCCCTCTGGATATGTTCTTGCTATTTTAAAATGGTCAGTTGCCATCTGAAATAGGGTGATTTTTTTTTTCCAGAATGGTGAAGTGAAAGGGATGCTGATGCCTGCCCCTCCCTACCCCTCTTGTCTTGTGCACAGGGAGAAGATGCCCTTCCACCATGTGACTGCAGGCCTGCTCTACAAGGGCAATTACCTCAATCGGTCACTCTCTGCAGGCAGTGACAGTGAGCAGCTCGCCAACATCTCTGTGGAGGAGCTGGATGGTAAGGAGCTACCCCATAGGGGAGGACAGTAACTTGGAAGCCACCTGTGACTTTTGTGTGTCTAAAGTAGGCACGTTGGTTGTGGCCAAGTCCAACAGTGGTGTGAGTGAAGAGTTTTGAGAGAAAGTCTTGGCTTCTGTGTGGGGACAGATGCTAACATCTCAACAGGCTGTAGCAGACATATTGATTTTCTAAGAGATTCACTTGGGGGTGGGGGCTTCAACAATCTGAGGGGATTTTCCTGTTTTTGGAATACCTGTCCCCAATGATACCAGCCCATTTCTACATCATCCTTAATGATGGGGCCCAGCTGCAGGGGAGGTTGATGTCCTGGTAATGACTGTCTATTGACTTGTGGCCATGGTGTTTGAGTTCTGCCCAGATCAGAATCATCTGGAAACTGTACAAAGGTGGAAATGGACAGTAATTAATTTAATTGCTCATATTTCTTTGTTACACAGTCCATCACTGGGTTTTGAGGGCAGGATCAGGAATGGAAACAAGTCTGAAGACATGATGACTAAACCCATCCTGGGACAGTGCCCTGTTCTGCCCTGGGTCTACCAATCCCTTTGCTACAGAAAATGACAAAGGGCAGGGAGGAATTTTTATCTAAAAGAGACAATTGTGTGGATTACCTGGGTGCTACATCTGCAGAGGCCAACCAGAATGAATCTGCTCCCCACCCCATGTTTTGTGTTTTGGCAGCTATGCTCCTTATAACACTGTTTTAAAACATAAAATTTAAATTTGTCTTCTAAAACAGAGGAAGTAAAAATCACCCTGATGGTCCATATATCTGCTTTTAAGTGTAAAAGACTGAGCCAGTGGGTTATTTCTTACCAGAATAGGATCAGGCCAATTATGGTCAGAGAAACTTACTCTCCTCTTAGTCCTAATGACAGGTCCTGGACTGGTTGCTCCTGTGTAATCTCTCTGTGTGCTGCAGGTTGGCTTCTTTGCAGAAGGAGCAGTATAACATAGAGCTTGTGCTCTGGGCCCCAGGTGTACCTAGGTGAGGATGCAAGAGTGAAGGGGCGGTCTGAAGCATCTCATGGAGATCTAGGCTGAGGCTGGAGTTGTAGAGATCAGTGCCTGTGCATCTTCTGGACTTTAGCAGCTAGAGGACAATTTAGTGCCAGATCCTGAGCCTGACAGCAGTACCCTGACACTATTGAAGTGAGGCTTCCTCAGGATATTCCTTCCACAAAGAATTGGGGAAGAGGCTCAGAATTCAGTCCCCTTGAGGTAGATTTGGTAATTATCTGTGTGGCTGACTTTTATGTCTGTCCTCTGGGTCAGTGGGCAGTTAACAGGAGGGGCTTGGAGTATTTGTGTGAAGCCTAGTGCAAAGATGCCAGGGAAACCAAGGAAAAGTCTGAATACTTGTATACCTCTGGAAGAGGCTCCAGATCCCGTAGTCTGGAAATCATCCGTAGTTCATACCTCCTCTTCCCTCCTAACTGCCTTTTCAAAGCACTTTGGACTGAGTTTCTGCCTTTTTCCTGCTTCAACCCTTTATAGTTGAGCTGTCCTGTTGCATAAGTAATTGCTTAGTGCTAGAAGTTTCTGCTGATGGGTGGGATAGGGGCAGGTCCCCTTACCTGGTCAGTTTGTGTCAACAGGACAAAATTCCCTTTTCCTTCTGCATCAAGGTCAAAGATTCCTTCCAGTCTATAAAATTAATCTCCACATAAACCAAGCTGTCAGGAGAGAACCATAGAGTCCGTCTCAGGAAGTAATTGGAAGAAAAGACTTTAAATATTTGTTTAATTTTAATTGGGGGGGGTGCTTCCCATGCCCAGGCCACTTCTAGAGATTCTTGGCCAATATGGTCAGTGATTCAGTTTGAGAGCTGGGGTAATCCCAGGATCACACCCGGCATGGAGGACCATGCATTGCTGGGAGGGAACCAGGGTTGGTCATACCCAAGGCTTGTTCTGCCCCCTAGTCCCATGACTTCATTTTTTTGAAAATATCAAAATGGAAGTGCTAACTCACCTTCTCAAGGTAACCTAACAGCATGTTAGTACTGGGATGCAAAATGTCACCGACTTCCAATTTGTTCCTGGAAAACTTTGCTGTTCCTGACACTCTACCCCGCTCAGAGTCTTCCCTGGACCCTCACAACACCTTTAGCTGTGCTGCCATCACCACTGTGACGTCTTGGGTGAGAGCTTGACTAATGATTGAGACTTTGGGTGGGTGGAGCTTGTTCCCATTCAGATACTAGGACCTCCTCAAGAGAGCAGGGGTGACTATGGGCTAGGGCATACCCAAGTTCCTGCTAGGTCCCTCTCTCAGCCATCTGGTTAGTTGTTTTCTTTGTTTCTTCCTCTTCATTGAGATCCCAGAGACACATCCTCTTTGCCCATTTGAAACACTCTTCAGGGTTTGGAGGAACAGGGAAATTGCTTGCAAGAAGGGATGCTCACAATTTTATCTGAGAAGGCTGATGGCTCAAATACTCTTCTCCAGAGGAGATGATAAATCCTACACCGTAAGGCTCATTGTCTGACCTGAGTGGGAAAGATCTCTTGGTGGCTCTGCTCAGAGCTGGGAGTTAAACTCACCAGTGGGATATTTATCTACCTGGCACCATTGTCTGACAGCCCTGACTTGTGTGTGAGCCTTGAGAACAAAGTCATTTGTGCAGTGTAGAGAAGCTAACTTAGCAGCTCCTAGGAGGTACCGACTCTTTGTCATGATTGCTACCCATAAAAAGACATTTGGCTCTGACTTCTTGTGCTTCTCCTGCAGCTTGTTCTAAAAATGCAATGCTGACCAGTGAGGCCAAGAAGGAAGGCTGAGTGCCTTCGTTGCCACTTTCTTGGTTTTTGTTGTCATGCTTATGTTGTCTGCATTCAAGAGTGATTGAGTGATAGCACCATATGATAAAAGGGGAAGCTTAGAAATAGAAACCAGAACTCCTAGTATAAAGTGGATGAAAAAAACATGACCACAGAGGAATAAGAATTACCTTAATGTCAAGCTTCCATCATGAGTGACTTTATTGCTGTTACAACCTTTAAATATCTCATTGAAAGCATGTTTATTATTTGTGTTTAAATAGGAGCTATTGGACTCATCATAAAAATATTTAATGTGCAAGTACATTGTATTATTATTTCAGAAATGGTGGAGACTTTCAAGTTCTTTTCTCTCTCAAATTTCTGATGACCTTGGAGGCCCTGTTTCTACAAATTATGTGCTGGTGGCTTATGATAATGATGATTTTCACTGAAGGGTGAGCCCATATTAATGTTCATAGGCAGAAAGTAAGGACAGAATATTGTTTAAAAACTCACCATATTATTCCCACAGAACCTGTTTCTCTGGATTTTATTCTTCAGAACTGCTTTGTGGCTATCGGCAGGAGTGGTGTCTTATGTGAAGAAGATTGAAGATTATGCAGCACAAAATCATGACCTTGACTTGACTTGGGATATTTGAGTAAAAGGAGTTACCAGTGACCATTTCTATCATAAAACAACCTTAATATTGTGTCATTGAAACATTCCACTATAATAGGCAGGCATCCTAATAGGACGATTAAGGTAAATAAGCCTCATAACCCCTTTCCAGATAGCTAAGGGGGACAACCTTTTGAGCAGAACTGCTCTGCAATATCCATCTGGATTCTGAGCAAGATTTGCCAGAACTCAGCGTTGTGATACTGGCTTCAGTGAAATGGCCAATAGCACTTTTAGATGTATCTTGGGACTGTGTGTGGCATTAGCAGCATACTCTATCTAGTAAGGCTGATTCACTGTTCTTTCCTCTCCACAAAGGTATCAGGGCACCTAAACACTGATCTACATCATTTAAAGCAGGTATTGAGCTAGGGCGCAATAATTTCAAATATAAAATTTCCTTATCAAGATGGTCTTTGCTACTTTAATTCTCAGCAGGGAGAATTCTCTCCATTTTTATTGAGACCTACGTTGCTTCATTGTGGCGTGATGAATTATTATTATTATTATTATTTTATAAATGAATCTTTTGATGTGGGAATTCTGAGTTTGATCATGCGTAGTTCACTCTCTCCAGGATGCAAGTGGTCCTGATTGAAGGGCTACTTCCTGTGGAAATGTCTGGACATTCTCACTTGGTCTTAGTTTTGCCTACAAGAACATCTTCCCTGTTCCCAGTCCCAGCACCATACTTGTCCTCATTGTTATGGAGGCAAGGTAAAATGTCAAATAAAGGAAAGAAGAAAGGGCCCTGCCAACTTTATGTTGTCTTGGGTAGGATTCTATAAGACCTGGGCCTTGGGCAAACCTCTTTAATCAGTAAATATTCAGGTATCAGATTCTTCTAAGTGTTCGGAGCAAATATACACATGAATGTCTTTTGAAAATAAACTGTAAGACCATGTCCCCTAGTCCTCAGTCTCCAGACTGGACAGATGGTAAGAATAGAGGGATAAGAGGAGGGGGGACTGAAATCAATGCTGGTGCTCAGAACTCAGTCCCTTTGCACAAGGATAATGTCAGCATGTTTAGTCTAACACATTGGGGAGATAATCTCCCTCTCTTCTTTGAAAGAGGATTGAGTAGATTAGGGGAAATTTCTGGTAGTGCAAGAGCCTTACCTTCACTTCTGTGGGTATTGCTCCTCTGCCTAGGACACTGTTTTCTGCTGTGTTTTCTTTCCCAGTCTCCTTTCACTCCCTTGGGATTCATACCTATATCTGGTTCAAGTCCAAGGCCATTTTGTATTACTGTTTCTTGTGAACTTTAAACATCAAATCAAATCTTAATGGCACGTTTCTAACACTAACCATTTATGTTGCTAGAAAAGTAGTGTATTTCTCTTTATAAAACTGCTGCAATCAGCATCCTTTGGCCTTGAGGAGTTGCTGGCCTGGGTATGGGCAGGAGTTTGCACAGTTGGGAAAGGGATGTTCTTAGGCCTTGCCAGTTTGTTGGGCTTTACTAGCTCTTTTTCTGGCAGTGCCAGGAATATGAAACTCACAATCTGTAGTTTATTTCAACCATGGGATATGGAGAGGGAGAGATTTAGCATCACTTGCTGGAAGCTTTGTTGGGAGGACGGGCCCTAAAATTCTTGGTCTGATGCCCTCTAAGCAATTTGCAGGAGACATTTTAGTGCTTAATTGCTCTGCCATCTGGAGTTCAGGTGTGTGGAGGAGGTGGGAAGCAGTGTTGAGGAACAAACCTGAAAACTCTGCCATCTGCATCCTTGGATGGCCACATAGAAAGCATCTTTGGGTCCATCATGATTCCATGACATACTCTGAGACTCTTCAGAGGTGACTTCAGGAAATTACCTTGAGTTGAATTCTGTTGTGGAATTTTGGGGACCATGAATATGCTTAAGCAATGTGTTTAACTGGTGATTTCTCCATGAGTGAGACCAGTCAGCTGAGAGTGCAGACTTCTGAAGGGGGGTTGCTAAAGGTTGGAGAAAATTCTCAGTGAGCAGCTGGGAACCCAGACTCTGCTTTTTCTAGTGCCTGGCTTGCCTATTGGATCACCGTTCTGCTCTAGAAGTGTATGCACAGAGGGGTGACACGGCTAATCTCTGCTGTGGGTAGAATTCTCTCATGGCCACATCCAAGAAATGCTTCTGTTTGCTTTGCCTTTTTAAAAATATTATTTGATCTTACTAAATTTTATAATTAAATTCTTACTATGGGAAAATTGAACAAGATATATTCATGCCTGCTGGTGATGCCCTCATTCTTGCTGTTGTCTTTACAAATCCTGATGGGTATGGAGAATGGATTTGAGAGAATCAGGTCTAGAAGCTGGACCACCAGCAGTGACAATGGTCAAAAGCAAACTCGCCAAGTTCAAAGGCAGACCCTGGGCTGTTCACTAACTCCCTTAGTGTTTATAGTAACTCAAGTGAAGGCGGTTCTACCCACCATGCATGAAAGGAATTTGGCTGAAATGATTATTACATGCAGGTGAGGACAGGTGGAGTGGCCTGGGGTCTCCACTTTTCATTCTCGATGCCAGCCTGCCTCTCATTAACCCTTGTCTCTCAAGGGTATAGATGTGCATGGTTGGGGGGGTGATTGGGAAGGAGTCAGGCGTGTATCTATTTAACTAGGGAACTGGGTAATGAGGCAAGTAAGTAACTAGTTAAGTACAGGTGGTATCTGCCACAGACTGAGGTCCAACTTTGAACAGGGAGAAATAAGGTTAGAAAAACAAAGGTCAGTGAAACCAGAAGAAACCATGGGCCCATAATTGCTGAATTCTGGGGTCAGAGTACTGAAAACAGGATTTTTTAAATCTTCATGATACTGAAGGGAAAGGGATTCTACACTGAACCCCAAGGTGGAGAGACCACTTATCTCTGTGATACTAGGTTCACTGCTGTCCCTGAGGGAGGCTGGCACCTCTCTCCCCACCATGCTTCTGCCGTTTCCCTTTGGCTGTGTTTCTTGTAATACATTTACTTCTCTTTCCTCATTTACTTTCTAAAAAATCAACATCTAGGAAGGAACTCCCAAGTTAAAAAGAGGTCACCTACCTGTGCTCAGTTAATTTTCTTTATTGATTGACAGTGTCCTTCTCTTTCCCTCGGAATCAGATTCCTGCCTAAAGCCATTAGCTATCTCAGACTGTCAAAGAAATTCACTCTGGCTCCTGGCCATGCAAACCTCTTTTTTCAGGGTATCCTAGAAAAACATGGTCATTTTTTTCTACTGAATAGACCCACAGAGAGTCTGGGTTCATCAAAGTCGACTGCGTCTATTAAGACTGAGCCCAGAAACCCAATGATGAAGACTCTGCTTCTTTTCCACAGCAGCATGTTCCAGATTCTGGAGTCAGTGTTTCAGCCCTGGATCTGTCACTGATTGACTCATGGGACAGGTTGAAACATTCACTCTGTCCTATGGCTTGACCTCCTCACTAAGGGCATCCACCTCACAGAAAAGGCTTGTACTGATACCTGGATAATCTCGAGGGAAGGAGCATTACTTAACAAGCACGAGTGTGAGAGATTGAAGGGGATTCAAGACTCCTTACCAGTCCAGGGACAGTGAAGATGACTGACCCAAAGAGAGAGTGATTGTTTTGGGGTTGGGGGCTGTACCTAGCAAGGTGCAGGTGTTATTTCAGGCTTGATGCTTGGGGAAATAATATGAATGTCAGGAATTGAAACTGAGCCTCTGGGGTTCAAAGCATTAAAGCATGTATTGAGACCATTCAGCTACTCTCTGGTTCCCAGTGTAGGGTGAAAAGAACCACTCTGCACTGAAGTGAAAGAACCAAACTTTGTGAATCTGGAATTTGGAATTTGTTCATCTTTTTGTTTTTTTTTCCAGGGGGAGTGTTTATGTCTATGCTAAAATTTTTATTTTAGAAATGAATGTGTGTGAGTGTGTGTGAATATGACCATGTGAATGTATGTAAGAGAGAATATATGTGTGAGTGTGAAGTGTGTTGAGCGTGTGAGTGTATATATGTGACTGTGTGTGATTGTCTATGAATGTGTGTGTGTGAACATGCGTGATGGTAGAAAGCAGTAGTTCTGAGATCCCTGATTCTGGACCTGCACTGTTTTTCCATAGATCCTCTGGAACTCCTCTGACCACAGGGATGATGAGCAGAGGTGGTTTAAATGTACAATTCAGCACACCTTTGCACATATTATTCGGTGGAAAATGCAGGATATTGGGGGGAGGATCCACAGATGCTGAGTGGATCTTACAATCCATTCACAAACCATGTGCCATGGCCATGTCATTATTGTTTGTCATTGTCATCATTCTGCAGAGCTGCTCTTCTCCCCATCCTGCTTTCTCTCAACTCCCCTGTCTTTGGGCCTGAACTCCTGCTAGTTCTGCTATAGTTTAGGGTGGGAGAGATTGAGGAGGGGGTCATATAGGGAGGATTCTAGTGATGAGGGGCACTCTCTCCCAGGTTTTAAGTATCATACACATATTTCCTCTTTGACTACATGTGATCAGGTCCAGGTTTACTGAGAATGAACCATGGCAAAGGATTATGAATTCCTCAAGGTGAAATATCTGAAAGTAAGAAATGATAAAGCCTGATAGATCTCAATGATCATTAATAACATCAGCAAGGTATATGATCTTGAAGTGAAACTGTATCTCTCTGCCAGAGGAAATAGCTCAGTGATGGGACATTTGCAGGGTCCTGAGTTTAATCTCCAACAATGCATGGTCCAAGCACTGCCTGATGTAGTCTGGCAATCCCCGAGGGCCACAAGATGTGGCCCTGGTAGCTTCAGTACTATTGGGCACAGTGAGCATTAAATCATCCATTCTTTTGGCTGAGTGTCATTGGGAGAGGTCCCTCAGTCCCCATAGCACTATTTGGGAGATTCCCCACACCCCCAAATTTAGAATATTTAGGTGACATAAAGACTGTGACTAGGTCTGTGGCTGCAGTCATACACAGTTCATGGCTGTGAGCTCAGAAGCAGAGACTTGTTTGCAGAAATCCTGCAGAGAAGAAACATGCTTTCCTCTGAGCTTCTGATAATAGTTTTGTGTTATAATATATGTGTTTTTGGCTCTTATGCATTCCCCACTCAGAGCTAAGCACATTTGTCTTCATAGAGAAGTAGCTCTGTGTGTGAGCTCTAGATGGCTAGGAGTTGCTGGGCAGACTGATGAGTGGGGCTGGAAGACAGTAGATGTTAAACCGGGCCTCATACATCATGAGGCACCTTCATGGCCTTAACAAATGACTAGGAAGAGACAAATCAAGTGCACATACATAGCTACGCTCCTTGCCTTTTGCCCTGATTTATTCTGGTGCTAAACAGTGAAAAACAAAGGAAAAATCTACCCCAAAATGTTTGAGAGAAAACACATAAAATTGTCTGCTGTCTGGCTAAAACAACAATAATAACTAAAAAATTAAACCTTCCCTGGGATCAGAGAAATATTAGAGTGTTTGCCTTACACAGAGGCAACCCATGTTCATACCTGGCATCCCATATGTATCCCACAAGTACTTCCAGAAGAGCTAATTATAGCCTCAAACTAAAATCAAACCAAACCGAAATAGAAAATTGTCCCTGAGACTGGACAGTGCAGTAATCTAGGAAGACAGGCCGGAAAAGGTGGAGAAGTTTCTAATGTATTCTACTCACTAATCTAGATTGTTGCAGGTGTGCTGCTCTATGGTTGAGACACAAGGGGGAGGCTTCAATTTGTCTTCCTGTAAAATGGGGATCATTGTCTTCAAGGTATGCCTGGCTTCATCGAACAAAATGATGAAAGGGGCCAGTCATGTAGAATGAATGAACTAACCAGTTTATAGAATGAAGGATATTGCATGCATAATCACTAAATTGGGTCATAATTATCAAATCTGTTCATTATATTTTAGTAAATAGATAAAATGATAGCAGACATTCTACACAGTTGGGATCCTTGAGGGAAGGAGGTATGTACACTATTGATGGAAATGCATTAGGAAACCATCATTAGCAGTATTATAAATCACATCATTGTAATCAATAGAACTAATGTGTAATGAAGAAGTTTAGTTTAAAATGGAATGGATTGGAGCTAGAGAGAGAGTACAGGGGTTTAGGCATTGGCCTTATAAGCGGCTAACCCTGGTTCAATTTCAGCACCATGAAGTCTGACAAG
The DNA here is from genome assembly GCF_024139225.1 of Suncus etruscus. NCBI lineage: Eukaryota > Metazoa > Chordata > Mammalia > Eulipotyphla > Soricidae > Suncus > Suncus etruscus. Next base: position 68,177,164 of record NC_064862.1, read on the forward strand.
TGTTGCTATGGGCAGTCCTGGAGGCCCCAGGCATCATCAGGTGTAGCCCTCAAGCATAGGCTAGTCCTTGTAAGACTAAGCAGCACCTTGTCCTCAGTTCTTACATTGATCCATTGGCTCAGTTGTCAGAAAATTGCAGAGAGGGACCCCTGAAATGATCAACCAGTGGCATTCAATCATTGGAGATGGCTATATTTTCCTTAACATACTTTATTGATTTATGTATGATATGGAGGACTTTAACCCATTTTGAATCATTTTTCTGCATGGTATGAGATGGGTATGGCTTCATTTTTTTCACATGTGATTGACTAATCTTCTCAACACCATTTGTAGAACAGGCTCTCCTTGTTCAATTTGATACTCCAGCTGCTTTATTAAAGTACAAATGACCATATACTTGAGGGTCTATCTCAGAGCTCTTAGTTCTGTTCCATTGGTATCAAAATCTTTACATATTTTAGTTTTGATTACTGTGGCTTTATAGTATAATTTAAAACTGGTGGGGAAAAAGCTTGCTCTCTTTTATTTTAAATCTACAATGGTCTTGACTGTTTGGAAGGTTTTTTATTATGCAATATAAATTTCAGCAGCATTTAGTTTATATTTTTAAAATATTTTTTAATTTCATGGGTATTTTTAAAGGAACTGTATTAAAACTGCATATTGCTTTGCTTGGGATCATCATTTTGGTAATATTAGTCCATCCAATACACAAACAGGGGCTATGTTTCCATGTCCTAGTATCCTCTTTTATTTTTTAGTGGTGAAGTATAGTTTTATTTGTAACTTTTTTCATATCTTTGTTAAGCTGATTCATAGGTACTTGAATTTCTGAGGCACACTGATTCATAGGTACTTGAATTTCTGAGGCACAATATTAATGGTATTGTTTGTCTTTTATCTCTCTTCTGTTTCACTACTTGCATATAGAAATTCCATAGATTTTTAATGTATTAATTTTGTAGCATGCCACATTACCCCATAAGTATTATGTCATCTGCAAATAGTGATAGTTTGATTTATTCATTTCTAATCTGAATCCCCTTAATATTTCTTCCTAGCCTAATTTCTCTGACTAGGTAATATATTAAGTAATAGCATTGAGAGCAAGCACCCTTATCTTGTGACTGATCTTAGCAGGAAGGATTTCAGTTTTTCTTCATGAGTAAGATGTTAGTGATGGGTTTGCAGCAAATGGCGTTAGCTACATCGAGAAGTGTCTCTTCTATCCTCATTTTATTGAGAGTTTTCCCCTTGAATTGGTGCTGTATCTTGTCAAATGCTTTCTTTGCATATATTGCTGCTCATTGTTTTTTGGAAGAGAAGAGTCAGTAGCTGAGAAGAGGAAGCTTGTGCATTCAGACAGAATTTTCACTGAAATTTGAGTGTGCAGAGACAGTACAAAGCAGCTGGAGCAGGAGAGGGTTGATTTGGGACAGGACTGCTAGAAACTGTAGTTTCACAGAGTCAAGGTTCAGTGAGGGTTCAGGCATCAAAAATGCTGTGGAGGAATTGAATGGCTTCTGGGTGGGGAAAACATAAGTTGGGGGCTGGTCTTGCTTCAACCAATCTTAAACAGGTGGTTATAGACATGGTTCTTTACTTTTCCTCCTGACAAAAGAATTGGGTGTGCTGGTGGCCTCTGCCAGACTGGAATGATGGCTTTGTGGGCTATCCACTAAGTGTACAGTGTGACCAGTGCAGAAAGCTGCTGACTCTGTGGCTCTCTGCCCTGCCTTGGGGCTGGATGATCACTGGGTTTTCAGCACAGTGACCTTGAGCCTGTCTCACCAACGGGACATTGCTGAGCAGAGTCAATATATAAGCAAGCCAGTTGGAAGCTGTCAGTTTCTGTTTCTTTCTGTTATGAGTCACATGTTTTTTTTTCATTTTTAATTTATTTAAAGAAAATGCATTACATAATTGACATAACTGATCGTAATACATTTGCTTTAGGAAGACCAAAAGCAACATGATTTAAAAAAATAGAAAATTGAAAGAAAAACTAAAGAGATGGAAGAGAAAGGAAAGAAGAAAAAGTTCAGTAGCAAGTTTTTTTTTTTTTGTTTTGTTTTGTTTTTGGGCCACACCCGGCAGTGCTCAGGGGTTACTCCTGGCTGTCTGCTCAGAAATAGCTCCTGGCAGGCACGGGGGACCATATGGGACACCGGGATTTGAACCAACCACCTCTGGTCCTGGATTGGCTGCTTGCAAGGCAAACACTGCTGTGCTATCTCTCCGGGCCCAGCAAGTATATTTTTGAAAATTATTGAATCACAATGAATTCATTAAAGTACCAGCAGAAAGTTTAGTAAGCTCTTTTTTTTTTTTTTTTTTGGTTTTTGGGCCACACCCGGCGATGCTCAGGGCTTACTCCTGGCTGTCTGCTCAGAAATAGCTCCTGGCAGGCACGGGGGACCATATGGAACACCGGGATTTGAACCAACCACCTTTGGTCCTGCATTGGCTGCTTGCAAGGCAAATGCCACTGTGCTATTTCTCCGGGCCCTAGTAAGCTCTTTAAAAAAAAAAAAAAGGATGAGTTAAAAAAAATACAGTAATAACGGTGTGAGAGTGGCGATTGTTGTTGTTTGCATAGGCCCAGCAAAATATGGGGAAAATGGAAAGAAAAAGAAAAACCTTGGCTTAAATACAAGGAGACTTTATCCCTGAAATTTTCTGAAATAAGACTGACTCTGGGTTCCAGGAATAATAGATTGTACAAGCCCTGAGTCATTCTCTGTGGTCCCAGTGAAACTTTTTCGCACATTAGCTGTTGTTGGTGTCAGGTTTCTGTAGTTAAAGATTCTGGTTTTTGTGCATTTCCTTCATCGAAGTCAGGACTATGTGGAGTGTCCTATAGTTTCACCTCACCATTACAATTTTTTTTTTGTTTTTACTATTTCTTTAATATTAAGTCTGTGACTGAGCACAGCTTAATAAGTTTTCTTTTGTTTTCTGGTTTTCCTTGAATTTTCTTTTTTTTTTTTTTTTTTTTTTTTGTTTTTGGTTTTTGGGCCATACCCGGTGGTGCTCAGGGGTTACTCCTGGCTGTCTGCTCAGAAATAGCTCCTGGCAGGCACAGGGGACCATATGGGACACCGGGATTCGAACCAACCACCTTTGGTCCTGGATTGGCTGCTTGCAAGGCAAACGCCACTGCACTATCTCTCCGGGCCCTCCTTGAATTTTCTTGATTAAAAGTGTTTTATAGGGGCCAGAGAGATAACATGGAGGTAAGGCATTTGCCTTTCATGCAGGAGGTCATCGGTTCGAATCCCGGCGTCCCATATGGTCCCCCCCGTGCCTGCCAGGAGCAATTTCTGAGCCTGGAGCCAGAAATAATCTCTGAGCAGTGCCGGGTGTGACCCAAAAACCACAAAAAAAAGTGTTTTATAATTTTTACCTTTTATCTTTAATAGCTGACAACATAAAATACCCTTTTGAAAATATTTCCCACATTTTTTCCAAAAAGTAATGTACTACAGAACTACTCAAGTTTCAAAATGTAATTGAAATTTTTTGGAAAAAATTGAGAATGAGGGCCAGGCGGTGGCGCTAAAGGTAAGGTGCCTGCCTTGCCTGTGCTAGCCTTGGATGGACCGTGGTTCGATCCCCCGGTGTCCCATATGGTCCCCCGAGCCAGGAGCAACTTCTGAGCACATAGCCAGGAGTAACCCTTGAGCGTTACCCGGTGTGGCCCAAAAACCAAAAAAAAAAAAAAATTGAGAATGAAATCTTATGGGTGTGGTGGTAAGTTGAATAATAGTGCACCTCTCCCCAACATTCATGTCTAAACAGGTCACTTTACATATAGAAAGGTGCTGCAGATGTGATACTACTGGCCAATGTTAGATGAAAAAAATCATTCTAGATCATCCATGTTGAAACAGTGTAACCATAAGGGTTTTGTGTGTGTGTGTGTGTGTGTGTGTGTGTGTGTGTGTGTGTATGGCATGAGGATCAGGATCAGAAAGCCAAGTGAGGATCCAGAAAACAGATGGAAAGATATTAAGCTTCTGCTGTGGAGACAGAATCAGGAAGCACAACCAGAAGTGCTTACAGATCCTAAAAGCTAGAAAAGACAAAAAGGGGTGCTTTTCTCGAACTTCCATAGGTAACAGTTCTCATGACACCTGGACTGTGGGTTTCTGAACTTCAGAGTTGGAAAAGGGCATTCCCATGCTGTTCCTGGCACACTCCATTGATGGAAACATCACAACAGCCATAGGATAGTACTACCCTGGTCTCTGGTCTCTACCCTGGCAGGCTAAAGAGATTAGGGAGTGAGTAATTTTTTATCAGAGAATAATTTCTTGAGAATCACTTGCAGGACATATGATTGATTAATGCATCTCTTGACCCTGACTGCTGAGGTGGGAGTGGAGTCTGGCTGAGTGAAGATCATGTGGGAACGGGGACTGTGGCAGGCAGCATGCAAGCAGAAAGATTTCTGCTGTGTACAATGGGCTGGATGGACAGTGGTAAAGAGGCCTCCAACAGGAGTGAAGAGGATAATGAGACCCCAAGAGGCCACATTCTATTTTTTTTTTCTTTCCAGTAACTCTCAGGCATTTTGTATTTCTTTCCATTATTCTCCAATTAAAACCTGTGCTTGGAAGAGAATGGGCCTAGGAATAAACACTGCCACTAAGTAAACAAGTTCCATTGTACCATGGTCAGGGATTCTAGTCAGGGGTTCTGTAAGGAACAGACCTAACCATGCTGCATAGCCCAAAAGCCCCAAGGGTGTGTGTGCAAGGTCTTCTAGTTCTCACCACTCCCAGTGGGATCTATATTTTATGGTAGTTCCTGAGTTTGAAATGAGAGCTGTGTCCTCTACTAAAAAGGGACTTTATTCATGCTGGGGGAAATGTGGAATGGGCACAGTATTTCTGAGGTACCCAAGTCTTGCCATCTGGGGAGCTGTTCATAATTCATCCTGAAGCCTGCCTCACTGTCCCATTTTCTGACATGACTGCCAGATGACAGGAAACTGTGGATCAGGCTGGGAGGGTGACTAATGGGGAGGAAAACATATAGGAGTTTAGGTTCTTCTTCTCCCTGAACTGTGCTTTATAGTGACATTTTCTCAATTAAAAACATGGAAGAAGCTTAATACCTGAGCTGAGAGACATTGTGGGAATTTACTTGTTTTCACAGTTTGTTACTGGTGCAAGAGAAAAAAAATCTAGAGGTGGTGATTAGCATGGTGCTCCTGTATGCACACTCCCTGGTCAGAGAAGAATTGGTATTTGAGTTTATGGTAAGGCAAAGCTCATCAAAGCAAAACCTGCAGCAGAGACTTGGCTTCAGGATTACGATTCTGAGTGCAGTCCCAGCTTTGCCTTTGGCTGACTGACACATTATGCAAGTGTCTCTCTGGTTCTTCACCTTGGATCACAAAGTGCAGAGACAGTACAGGGTTTAAGGCACTTACTTGGGTGACTGTGGTTTGAACTTTGGCAGTGCTAGGAGTGACCTATGGACTCAGAGCTCAGAGTAAACCTTGAAGACCACAAGGTGTGACCCACACCCATCCCAAAAGACCAAGAATATTCTTTAAAGTAGAGGTGAGGGGTACTAAGTAGTGGTTAGTGATTTTTAGCCAAATTATGTTAGCCTGGTGATTTGGTGCTCATTCCATAGGCACTCAAGGGCAACCAGGACCACTTTGGAAGTTCTTGAAGAAGCTAAAATTGTTGGGAATCAAACTTGGGAGCTTATGCATCCAAGGCATGCTCCCCCAGCTATTTGGGCTTTCTCCATGGGACATCAATTTTAATTTTATAGATAAAAGAGGATATTAACAGAAGGGAATAGTAAGGATAGTGGCTAATTTCAGTAAAAGGAGACAATTGTATGGTGAATAAAGTTTACTGAATGAACTTAATATCATCCATAAAATGTTGATTTGTCAGGATGCCATCTGACAACACTCACATAATGTTTCCACGCAGCATAATTTCTGTCTGTTGTCATAAGCTCAGAGATTTAAACTGAAGAATATCCTGATTCAGTTCAGGAGAGATGGGTGACTCCTCAACAGCTCTGGAGAAACTCATGAAAGTGCTGTGAGGATTCATGGTATCTTGGCTAACAGATTTAGGGGAAAAGAAGGAAGACATGAATATTCTAGGCCAGAGGCTTCCCAATTTATTTGGACTATGGTTACCAATCCCCTCCCCCCATCCTTTTCAGTAAAAGTCACTTTCTGCATTTCTGGAAATTCACCTTTTTAAAAGCAAAAAGTGCTTGTTCCTCCTCCTCCACAAATCATCCCACCCCTCTCTGTTGTGGAGGGTGGAGCCGCCCATTAGGAAATATGGTTCTAGGCTTATTTCCTTCCCTTTCCTTGAAAGGTTGAAGTTCAACATGTGGAGAGATTCACCAAGACAGAACATGCCACTGCCTGATGCTACATACTTGCCCCACAGTTCTACTGACTTGGGGGTTCAGGGATTTGTCCAGGGTCACCTGCATCCTTGGAAGAATCCAGAGTACTGATAGCACTTATGGGACTGAGTCTTCTCTGCTTGCAGGTCCATGCTGGTTGGACTTTGCTATGAAATGACCCGCATCCCTTAGCCATGCCTGTTTTCCATACATGGCTAGGAGCCCTACTGGGTCTGAGGTTAGCAGAGTGGAGCAATGGTTTCAAAGCAAACAGCCACTAGCCATTTGGGAATAGGAAGAAAATCAAGTTGACCTCCCCTTATCAGGTTTGCTGGTTAGGCTCAGAAAGTGAAGTAAAATTAGTTTTGAATTATCTACGGGTTTCAAATGTCTTTGTGAGCCTTGGTGTCATTTTTTTCCCTCGCAATAACTGAGAGCCAGTTAGTTTTTAAATTTCAAACATATTTATCTAATACTTCTGGAAATCTCTGTAGGAATGATCATTTAATTTCTTTGACTTGTTTATGAATACGTGATATCTGACATTTTCGCATTCCCTACTAGCAGGGGCTTATTTTTCCAGCCATGCACAAAAAATTATGAATTTGCCCCTCTTCCTCCAAAAGGTTAAAATATGTTAAAGATTTAAGCTCAAGCATAGAATTACCATATGATTTAATATTCCACTTTGAAGTATATACCTAAAAGATTTGAAAGCAGGGACTTGAACAGATATTTGTACAGCTGTGTCTGTTGCCACACAATTCACAATAAGTGGAGGTGGAACAAATCCAAGGGTCCATTAGCAGAGGTAGAGATAAGCAAGCTGAAGCCTGTGTGTGCCTACAGCAGGCTGCTACTCATTTTTGAAGAGGAAGGAAGTTCTGAACAGGGCTGTCACCAGGATTGCCTGGAATCCATGTGAAATAACCAACACAAAGACAATAGGATAAAGTTGTCAGACATGTAGACACAAGTGAGATGGTGATACCCCGAGCTAGAAAGAAAGAAAGTAGGGGACTATAATGTATTATTTTAATTTTTAAAAAGTTAGAAGGAAGTTTGGTCATACTTCGCTTTGTTCAGAGCTTTCTCTTGAGCCTTTGTGCTAAGCGATCACTCCTGGTGATGCTTGGGACCTATTGTTTTGCTGGGAAATTGAATCATAAGTGACTGTACAAGGCAAGCATCTTACTGCACCCCTGTACTGTCCCTTCAATCCAGGCAACTTTTACCTTTTGGGACAGAGTTTTACCTCTTGGGACAGAGTTTTTATTTAGGATAATAATTGAGCCCTGGAGATGATCATTGGCGAACACTCATAAAGCAAAGTGAAATGATTTAAGAAGAGAAGAAACTGGAAAATTTCCCCACAGAGCTTTGCATCTCCCCACAGAATCTTGTGTTTCTGAACAGATAAGCTTTGTCCATAGAGGTAGGGCTGAGTCCATTGCTGTTGTTTGCATGTGGAGGTGTACTGTTAGATGGACTTAAACTCTCCTTGTTTTATGTGCATAAGGGCAGAAACAGATGGCGCTCTTCCTAAGGCTGCAGAGGCACTGCTGCAGTGCTTTGTTGAGGCTGGTGCCTGTAGATTGGTGGATTCTCTACTTTGTTAAGGTTGGCTATATATGGAGATGGACCTACTGGAGCTCAAGTTCTTTGCAAATATTGATTTGCCTCTCTCTTGTGCCTGAGAGGGAAATAATGTCTTGTGCTTTATATTTCAGAGGGTCTAAGTATTTCAGAAGGTCTGGGTTGAAAACTGGAGAAGGAAACTGTTAGGCATTGATGAGGACAGACGGGTAGATGAAAACATTATAGAGTGTGGCCCTCGCAGGCATAGAAGAGTTGTAGGGACCAGACCAAGGTAAATGGATTATCTCAGTGGACGGAAGGTCTGATCACAACAAGCTGGGTATCACGAACCAGTTGTGTACAGTATACCTGCCACCAGTAATGTATAAGAGAAAGGACCTCCTGTCTGAGGGGGGTGAGGGGGAGCATGGACAAAGCAAGGAGAGCATTATATGTGCTGATGTGTGCAGTGACGTTAGAAGGGGCAAAGAACCTCATGGATCAGTCATTCTTACTCAAGGCCTTTGATCTGGGATTAGTAGGTCTCTTAAGGGAGCTGAGAACAGGCATTGAGGCTGCTCAAGAATATACCATTCATAAGGACTCTTCTGTGGAAGGTGAGAATGGCTGGAGCATCAGCTGATATCATTCAGAGCAAATGCAGGAGAGGCAGTGGGTTGACTGAGCTGGCAGTCTATTGGCATTTTTGATCATATAATAACCCGGGTGGCTCAAACTTTGAAGGACTTTTCAAAGAAGGTTCCTCAGATGTTTGAAGGTACCAGTAGATTATCTGAGATTCTCCATATATCCACTCCATTTTACTGGAGAGTCTTAAAATATTATTCTCAAGCTTGTGCATTAGAACTTCAGGGACAGACCATCCTCCAAGATTGTTCAGTTATTAATGTGACAAACTGGGCTTGTTGGAAGACTCTCGCTTGTGTTTAAGCTTCGAATTTGACTGCTGTGCAAGAGGGAGACTCAGCCAAGCTCAGCTTTTATTTGGAGACACTGAACCCCGTTATGGATGTGCAACTTCAGTTTTCTTTCCTCTTCCTAGTTGGACTGCAGCTTCCCAGGCAAGCCTGCTGGAGAGCTGTGGGGAGTATTGCCTTGATGGTTTTCTTAAAGGGGCGCTGTTCTTAGCTGCATATGCTGTCTGCTTCTCCATGCCACATTGCCTGGGGTTCATCCAGAAGCAACCAGCAGGATTGGCTGTGCAAATCATGTTTTTTTTTGTTTTGTTTTGTTTTTTAGTATTGTGCTGGAAAACTGAGCCAAATAACCTACAGTCCACTTATCTTGGCGATTCTGAAATTAGCACCTTAGACAAGTGCAGCTGGAGAGTCTAGGTTTTGCTGTTTTCACTTACAGTATAGTGGTGTGCTAAAATTTTATAGCAGTTGATACTGCCACTCTTTGAAGATAGAGCATGAAGCTTATAGCAGAAGTAAAGAAATCCCATTCCTTTTCTTGCCATTTGCTCAACAGCATAGAAAATAAAATATTAGAATGAAAACCAAAGTGGCTATGTTAGAAATCAGGGTGCTCCTTGACCTCCTGACACCTTCAGAATACAAATATGGTGAGAACACACCCCAGCCCTGTCCACTTTGGTGTGAGATGTCTGAGTTTGCTGCTTGTCTCATCATAGACACTACAGCCCCTTTTTTATCCAAAATATCTAGAGATAAAGTGCCAGTGGCCATGTATCTATCTTCTTGTTCTATGGAAATTTGCTTCTCTGGGGGGAACATACTCACGTTAAAATTAGTGGCAAAGAAAAAAAAATGAAAATAATAAGGTCCAATTTCAATTTCAGCACACCCTTTTCTCTCACACAAAGGCTGATTTCTTCCACAAATTTCTCATTTAAGAACCTTGCCTTAGGCCCCAACCAGCCAGTTCTCACCCAGGCTCAAGCTGTGCCCAACTGGGTTCCATGACTTTCTTCTTTCCTTGGGTTATTTTCTTACAAGATTATGGAAGCTTGGAGCCAGAGAGATAGCATGGAGGTATGACATTTGGCTTGCATGCAGAAGGATGGTGGTTTGAATCCCAGCATCCCATATGGTCCCCCAAGCCTGCCAGGAATGATTTCTGAGCCTAGAGCCAGGAGTAACCCCTGAGCACTACCGGGTGTGACCCCACCCCAAAAAAAAGATTATGGAAGCTTTCCCTCCTCTTGGGGAAATTCAAGAAGCTGGACTGTCCACATGGACTATCAGGTCAAAAATCATTATCTGTACAGTAAAGAGACCAATCAACAAAGTGGATAGGTAGTTGACTTATTGAGATAAAATACATTTCTCAGAACTAACCATAGTCCTCAGGAAGGGTTAAATTCAGCTATACAAATAATACATAATTTAGCATAAAAAACAATCTGGTGAAAATGGTCTAAGGATCTGATTAAGTCATTTGCAAAGCAGACTTACAGGTATCCCACAAATTTGTGAGAAGGTATTGGGCATCTAAAGTCCAAAGAAATTCAGATCAAAGCTGCACTGATGTATCAACCTCACACTTGTCATAAAAAACAGTGGCAAGGATGTAGAGAAAAGGACCTGCACACAGCTGGTGGAAACATGATTTCCTGCAGTGACTATGGAAAACAAAAATGAAAACTGAACTGTCATAGGAGCCAGCAATTCTATTTCTGGATATCTTTCTGTAAGACCAAAAACACCGACTTAAGAAAGACCCATGTGCTTATGTTTGCTGCGCATGATTTGTAATAGCCAAAGTATGAAAGCAACTTAAGTGTCTTTTGATGTGTAATGAATGGGTAACAGTGTTTACAATAAAAAAAAGTTAAAAAAGGCCAAATTCATAGAGAACCAAGTTTACAGAGAATATACTGGTCCTTTCCAGGAAGGAAAGAGGTGGGCTTTTTGGTGAACTGGGCCAAAAATGAAAAAGTTCCAGCACAGAATGGTGACTGTAATCAATAATGCTGAGGGCATATTCAAAGGTGACTAGGAAAGTAGATTTTAAAATTTCTCATTATGGTCCAGAAACATAGCACAGCAGGTAGGGAACTTGCCTTCATGCCACTGACCCAAGATTGATTCCTGGCATCTCATAGCACTGCCAAGTTCCCCAAGAACCACCAGGAGTAATTTTTGAGTGTAGAGGTAGAAGTAAGCCCTGAGCATTGCTGGGTGTGACAAAAAACGTTTTTGGTTGTTTTTTGTTTGTTTGTTGTTGTTGTTGTTTTTTAAAAGTCTTATCACAAGGGGCCAGAGAGATGGCACAGGGGGTATAACATTTTCCTTGCACAAGACTGACCTAGATTTGATCCCAGCATCCAATATGGTCTGCTATGCCTGCCAGGAGTGATTTCTGAGCTTAGAGCTAGTACCACTGGGTGTGGTCCAAAAACAAAAAACAAAACCCCAAAACAAATCAGAGTTGTTCTTATTATAAGAAAAAAATATTACTGCGATATGATGAACACTAGCTAGATATTTGTGGTCATTGTTTAATAGCAAATGGTGCATCAAATATAAAGCAATGGAAACTCATGTCATGTTACATGTCAATTGTATCATATATTTTAAAAAGGGTAATTTCCAGAGGATGGCCAAAGGTAACTGAACTGTTAGAAACAGGATTCAAAGTCTAAAGGAAAACCTTGAGCAATAGTACAGTGGGTAGGACATTTGACTTACATATGACTCACCTGGGTTTAATCCATGGAACCCCATAATGTCACCTGATCCTCACTAGGCATAGTTACTGAGTAATTCAAAGTCAGGAGTAACCCCCAAACACTGCTATATATGGCACCCAAACAAACAAACAAAATCTGAAGGATCAATAAGAAATAAAAGATGTGAAAACAAATGGAAAACATGTATAAAAGGTAATTTATTAGCTTTGAAGAACTTTCACAATAATTTTTCTTTAAAGTGAGGACTCACATATAAAAGATATTAAAGTGACAACTTGAGTAATTCAGTAAGAAAAACAGAAAACTAAAAACAAACAAACCCAGTGGAGAATGCAGTATAACTGCCACATCAATAAACAAATGCATTTATAATGTATGACTGTAAAATAAAAATACATGAGTTGTGATCTCACCCCAAATGCTGTGTTTCTAACCCCTTAGGCAGACAGGTCTGAAGAAGCAGGGTAGAGGTGAAGAAATAATACCAAACAGTCAGGAAAGGATGAAAATGGCATTTGTGGCCATTCTGCCTCCTGCTCTTTCTGCCCCAGCTAAAAGCCAGAACTCTTTTCTTTATTCAAACCAAATCCACATACCAGGAGGGGCAAGTTGAGAGAAATACAAAAATGACTATCCAGTGGGCTTTTACATATCAAAGGAAGAGGTTACCAGGAAGAGGAAGTTGGGGGAACACCTTCGTTTGGGGTTGATAGCTGGGTATTATCTTATATATGACCAAACTAAGTGGGAAAAAATAGTTGTGGGACTAGGGATGGGACTCAATGATAGAATATGTGGGTAGCATTTCCTGTGGCCAGGATCCCCTGTACCACATGAACCCCAAGCCTAGCAGCATGGCCTTGGAAGATTTCAAGCTTATTAAGGTCAAGAACCATGGAGTGAGCCTTCATGTGAGACTGATACCTACATATGAGACCCACCAGTGGCTCCAAGCACAGGCCTAACTCTAGATGTGGTCTAGAGCTCGAGAGAGCCTGAGAACTGGCAGCAAGATTGCCTCCAGCACAGCCATGCTTCCCTGAACCAGGCACAAAGGCCTTGCCACCCAGCCTCCATCTTTGTGGGCACCATTTCCTGGATGTGTCTCACCTGATGGTTCCTATTCTGGTGGCCACAGCCTCACCTCACAGCTCTCCTTGCTGATAGTACAAGGAACAGGGCTTGTGGAGGGCTTAGAAAGGACCGCTCTACTGTTTGCCTCTGTGTTTTATGTTTTGCTGAGCCCATCTGAAAGGGAAGGTACAGCTAAAGGAAACCACATCACCCACAAATTGGCCACAGTTTCCTGAAGAAGCTGCCACAAAGACCAGGCAGAATCTCAATATTTCTCCAGTTCTTACCCTGCTGAGGCTGGCTGCCCTTTGGTCCTCTGTTCAGGCCAATAGCAAGCTGCATTCTCTGTTCTGTTGCCCTTATCCAGTGTAAAGTCCAATGAAGGAGGAATTCAGATCAGAGATTTGCAATGATTGTGCACTTCAGATCTACCCTTCTGGTCAGTACAAAAGACTTGCAACTATCGACAGCATTTCCCGTCATGGCCCTTGTGCTCAAGGAGATGGTGTAAATCCACAGTACAGGGCAGTGTGTTGAGACAGCCTACCCCTCATCACAGACCTTAAATACTGTGTAGGAAATCACCATGAGACACTCAAGGCTGTATCATATGACAAGTGCTCCGAAGGAGCTGAGTAAGGTAATTTGAATTGGAAATCAATGAGTATCTTCATGCCCCCATTCCTACTGGAGCACAGATGGTGCTGAGATATTTGGTCTTTAGGGGTGGTTCTAGGTGGGACAAAGTTGTAATACCTCAGCATAATGCCAAAGGAAGGAGCCCTCAGCTGTGAACATGCAGTGCAGGTAGAGGTGGAACAGGACGCCAGTTCTCCCCAAGTCTTTGTTACAGTCTTTAAAATAGGTTGATCTCAATGATTTCCTCAGGGATTACCTCTGAGCTTCTGAGTTGTGTGTCTTGCTGGTTTCTTTGGGAGTTGGTCTGGCTGGCTGTAGTCTCCATGGGTGAATCTAGAGCAGAGTGTTTTGATCTGGGCACGTCTTTTCTGGCATCTAAACTGCTCCCTCAATAAGGATGTATTTTATAGCTTATGATCCTCCAGAGCTATAACTTGTAAGGACACTTGTGTGCATGATGGCCTTTCACAGCTGTGCTGTATATAGGAGTGGGCTGTGGTCTTTTCCCACTGCAGCTAGTGAAGCCAGGTCTTTCAATACAGGGGTTGACCTTCCCTGGGATGCCATCAAATGGGGATGCTTGAGAGCAGCTTCACAGCTTCACAGGTACTGTAACAGGAGCAGGTGTATGAATAGGGCACCGGAGGAGGCAGGGAGAGCTGGTAATAATGTGGTCTGTTGGGGGTGTCTGGCCAAGTTTGGGAGACAGGGCAGATATTTGGTTCACAGATGTAAGGACAATAGAATCAGTAGAATGTGTAGTGAGTGGGCTTAGCTCTGAGCTAGGAGGAAGAGAAGTTCCCAAGTGTGTCAGGGCCCTGGGAGGATTCTCTATTGCTGCTTATTTTTATGTTTTTTTTTTTGTTTTTTTTTTGGTAGGGGTCACATCTGGCGACATTCAGGGATTACTCCTGGCTCTGCGCTCAGAAATTGCTCCTGGCAGGCTCAGGGGACCATATGAGATGCTGGGAACCGAACCCAGGTCTGCCACTTGCAAGGCAAATATCCTGCCACTGTACTATCACTCTGGCCCCTGCTGCTTCTTTTCTCTGCCTTTGGGAGCATGAATGTTTTCACAGCAGGTGTCTGTAAGGCACTAAGACATTTCTACACAGAATTGCAGCTCCTTCAGAAGTGTCTCCAAACATATTTCTATAAAGCCTATTATTTGAAAACATATAAAGGGGCCCTCTATTCCAGAGATTCTGTAAAGTAGGGGTACGTGATAGTCTGATCAGTCATCTTTTTTATTTTCACATTTATATATATTTTAATTCAATTAAAAGACCATGATTTGCTAAATTATTGGTAGTTGAGTTTTAGACAGCATAAATTCCATCTTTAGTATTAGCTTCCTTCCACCATTGTCCTCAGTTTCCCTCCTGCCCCACAGCCTGCCACCTTGACAGGCACATTTTAACATTTGGTGGTTGTAGTTTGGAGCCCATGTTTTTAGTGTTGTTAAGTTTGGGGTTTGGATATGTTGGTATGTGGGGAAGTGTCACAGACTATCATTGTTGTCTTGTATGTATCTTTAAAGTAAGTCCTACATGGTGTCTCAGGAACCCTGAAGCTGTTTTCTTTACTCGCTCCATCCCATGCACCCCACCCAGGACCAGTGCCTGTAAGTAGTATTGGTCCTCAGGAGGTGGAGGATATTAGACAAGCAGACTTTCAGCAGCCATGGAAACTGTGATTTGGAATCAAGGACTGTGTCACTGACCATCTCCTCTTCCTTCAGTCCATAAACCAACCCTCCTCAGTCTTGTCCTCCAGCATGCTTGAGTTTAAGTCCAAGGTTGTGTGCAATACCTCTGTGCACCTGGCAGCACCTTCCCTGCCCTCTGTCTTCTTCCTCTCTTCTACTCCAGCGCACATTGCCCTCTCCTTCCTGCCAAGCATCCCAGGGATCATCCTGGGAACCTTTCTTTGCTTTGTCTTCTCTTTCCCTTCTAATAGGAAGCCTTTCCCAGGCCCTCTCTGCTGTTCCTGCATTCCTCCTGGTTTATTATCCCCCGGGTTTCACTTTTGTATCCAAATAGCAGCTCCAGTCTTGATTCAATTTCTAAGCTTTGGAGCCAAGTTTTACACACTTTGTTCAGTCCCACTGAGTTTATACACACCTCCATCTTCTCTCTGTCACTCCAGAGGCACCTGCTCACTCCTGCCACCCCCAGTTGGTCGTATCCCCAGGCTCATCATTCCTTTGCTCTTGTCTGGTACCAACTTTCAGATGATTTCAAAGTCACATGTGATTTTTGCTCCCATGATCCCACACACACATCAGTTTCTCTCCATGCCCTTTCTTAGCAGCCTTTCCTCCCTGTACCAGAAGAACAGCATCCTGGCTCCTCCCTCCTGCCTCCAGTGCATTCACTCCTAGAAAATTAATGGCATGAAAATGTATCTGTGTGTGTCCCCTGCTTCCAGTCTCCTCACCAGGGCTTCCCTTGACATACTACCTCTAGTAATTCTTATGGAGGATATTCACCAATTGCCAACAAATCAGTGGTTTAAAATAAGCTGAGTTATTTCCTCAGGGTTCTGGGAAGCTAGTCTGGAATGGGCTTTACTGCTGAGATCAAGGTACACTTATATCTGTGTTTCTCTTTGGGGTTCTGGGCAAGCACCTGCTTTCTGATCTTTCCCAAAAAGGCCTGAAAATCTTGCTGCATTTTCAAATTCCATCACTGTAGCATCTTTCTATTTGTTTCTAGGGCTCTCTCACACCCATGTTCAATATCTTAGGCACCCTTGGGCCCACAGGGATAAACCAGACTTGTTTCTCCATAACAGATGCCAAATTTAGTTGTCATCCTTTTGCTGTAGAAGAACATTTCCAAAGGTTCTGGGATTAGAGCATGAATGTTGCTGAGAATCATCTTTCTACTTATGTTGCATTTCTGTTCCACCCACATTGTTTTCCCTTTCTCCACTTATATCTTAAGTGCTGTATAAGTGATAGTAATGATAAACAACCAAAATAGCAACCAAATCTGTGGAGTGCTTGCACAATGCCACACCCATTATTTCTTTTAACCTTAAAACTACTGTATAGCATCAATTTGTTGTCTTAATGGGTTGCTCAGGTAATTGAGACAATTTGGGCAAGACCGTGCACTAATGGATAGTGGTCTTTCAAAAAACAGTAGCTTGATTGAAGTTTAATTTACATTCTGTAAAATACATCTGTTTTAAGTGGACAATTTAATGAATTGTTTTCATAAATTTAGAGTTCAATTTTAGAACAGATCCATCTGTCCAGAAATGCCAGCGGAGGAAATCTCAGTAAAGAGAAGTAAGGCAGACATAGAATTAATTATTTAAGGACCAGGGGCATGGGGAGGGGTGAGGACCACAGATGTCCTTTTACATGGCTTCTTGCCATAAAGCTGAAGTGTGAGGAACCTGGTCCAAATATCAGAGTCCCTTCTAGACTATTCCAATTTGCACGAACCTTAAATCTGGCCTTAGAGGGGCTCAGTGGAAATTAACTGGGGGTCCTAGTCATCAGAGTCCTTAAGAGTGACCAGGAAGGGGTCCTGCGACTTACAGATCAGCTGATTTCCAGTTTGGTGCCCACCATGGAGGTTGGAGCAAGCAATGTTACATCTTGCGATGTTCCATGTTGGTGATGGCCTGGTCCTGCCATCAGGGTTCTTGGTTCTGCTCCAGAAGGGAAGTGGGATTGCTGCTTTCCTCAAAGTCATGCAGGCCTTAAGAATATTTGGGTACAAATTTTAGGGGACCCTGAATCATGCTGTATTGATGCTGGACTTTCTGCTTTACTTGTATCCTGCCTGGGAGGACTCCTGAAAACTTTAGGGGAGGAAACTGAGACCCAAGAAGAAGAGGAATCTATACTCAGTACAATGCTTCCACCATTCTGTCACCCTGAGAGGGAAGCAGGCATCTGTGCTTGACAGGGATGCAGACACAAATTCTCTCTGAGGCAATCAGGGCTCCGAGTGTGCTTGGCCCTGTCTGTCTTCCTTTAGTCTTTTTGCCTTATGGGAATGAGTTCAAACTTGCTGCCTTGGACACGGCTGCTACTGAAAGCTCTGAAGCAGCTGAGCTTGATTTTTCTTACGAAGAGCACATGCAAGTGGGGAACACACAAGATGGTGTGACATTTTATGCCCTTTTAGTGTAAATTCTACAAAATCATCAAGGTATCTGAGCTTTAAAATAGAAAACACACGGAGCAAGCTGCCTTCAGAAAGGCGGCTGGCTGTGTGCTTGTCCAGCTATGACCCCTTCGCCATGGGCTCTCTTTGTAGATGCTGCAGCTCGGTAACTGGGCCCTTCCAAACGTCATTCCTCAGCCCATTCCAGTCACTGGTGACAGATGCAGGAGGAGTAGTGGGGCTGTGGAAGAGGGGGTGAGCCTGGAGCAGAGGAATCTATGGCATGGGAAGAGGTTCCTTACCAGTGGCTCATGGGAAGTGTCTACTCTTTCTGAGTGGCAGGACTGAAACCCCATCCCCTGAGTTTTCTTTCTGTGCTTCCCTTTCCCTGACCACATCTGTGAGCAACTCCCTATCTCCCCTATGGCTTCTCTTGTTACCTGGATTTCAGGACCTCAGCAAAGTTCCTAGGTGGGTGCCTTTGCCTGGGCTTTGGAAGGTTCTGTCTGATTTCAGCACAGTGCTTGGCTGTGCTCAGCCTTAATTTTAGATCAAGGTCTACCTTCTGGCCCTGAGCATGGGCCTAGTCATTCTTTCCTCATTAATCACAGCCCCTCAAATATATGGCTCAGTACAGTCATTTTTGTCCCTTTGGCTGCCTCTGTCTTAGTACCCATAGTTTTCACATGGGACAGTGGGGGAAGGTCAGAGGCAAGTCTTGTCCCACCACCACCAAAGCAGGTACTATATGGTACGATTGAAGTTGCTAAAAGTGGGGACACTACAATTACCAGTGAGTAATGCCTACTGTGTCTCATATTCTATGGTAGTCACTGAGGAAGCATCATCACCAACTGATTGACCTTAAGTCCTGCCAAGACTGCCCTGGTTTGTACCTGGTGTGTAGCATATTGCTTCTAAGGTTTCTCTCCAGGGTTGTGTGGGCAGGACAGAGCAGGGCAGAAGCCTTAGAAGTCAGTGGCCTCCCCTCTGCTGAGGCTCTGTCCTGCATGGTCTGTGCTAAGGTCCCTCCATATTTCTAGGCACTTCTGACATGCAGGTGAAGATGTGGGTTTATTTTTGCTAATTTCTTCAGTAGCACTAGTGGGCTGTAGATGGATGCCAGTGGGAAAGATTGATGCAATCAGAGACCTTCTATCCTGGGGAGGGCTGTTTCTTGGCAGTACCCTTGCCTCAGCTATGTTAATAAAAGGAAGCAGAGAGGACCATTTCCTCTGGCAAGACATGAGCTGAGAACCTTGATGCCTTGTGGTCAGTAGAGAAAACTAGGAAGGTATGAAGAGGTTTCAGGTCCACCCACCACCATCTTCTCAGTCCCCTACCTACAAACAGCAGCATGAAGGCAGCATCTACATCGTGTCTTTTTAGTTCTGATCATAATGAATTGCTCCAATGGAACTGTTCTTTCTGTTTTTAAAAAGTCACATAATAAGAACTCTATTATCTAGTGTTTCCTCTTCTGCTGAAGCTGTCAGGAATCATAGTGCTAAATTCAGTGCCTGACGATAATAATTAAATCATTCCCTGGAGTCTGGTGGCAGCAATTTTCTGCCCCTTTTATTCCTTTCCCATTCCATTCTTATTTTTTAATTATTCTCTTTTGTTGTAGGTTTAGTTTCACAGAGAAACCAAGACTTTCTGGCCTTGGGAAGAACATGAGGGCAGAAATTCTAAACAAATAGAATTTATTGGCCAATTCAGTATCCTATAACTTCACATTTCTTTTATGCATTTTCCCTTTTGGACACTTTGCTCCTGGTTGCATAATTCCTGTTGTGTTAGAAAATGAAATTCTTGTCTTGGTTGAATGCACTGGACTCCTGGACTGGGCACAAGGCTAGTTCAAGCTACCTTTCCTGGTGGGGCAGCACAGGTTAATGGTGGTCTGAGTGGGGCACACCAGGAAAACCCCATCTGAAAGACTTTATTTATCTCATCTTATACCTGTGTTTAGCCATTCACAGTACTCAGGAGTACTCTGGTCTTTCTAGATCATAAGTAAGTTTGTAATGAGAAAATATTGGTCTATAATTGTTTTTTAAACTATAGTTATACAAGCTTTGACACAGGGTCAAAATGTATGTATCTTTTTAGGGGTGAGCTCTTATTATATTGGCAAATTGCTTCATAGAAAGATCACCTAAGTTTCCATTTTCACAAACTTGTGTGTGGAATCTTTTTTCCATGCTCACCCCCACTGTTTAGTATGTGAGAAGTTGTTGCCTATTTGGTTGCATTAAACAATATTGCACTTCTGTCTTACTTTGATTACTGATGAGTTTGGTTATTTCCATCTGTGGGGTCAGTCAGAGTGTACCTTGCATTCTTTGATGCTCATACTGTTCTACTTTTATCCATTCAAGATTTGAGGGCAGGGGGTTGGACCATATCTGGTGATGTCAGGGCTTACTCCTGACAGAAAATACTTCTGGCAGGCTTGGGAAACTAACCATACAGGATGTTGAGGATTGAACCCAGGTTGGCCACATGCAAGGCAAACACCCTTCCTGCTGTGCTATTTTTCTGGCTCCTCATTTAAGAATTTTGTTTTTTAAACTGACCCTACTGACTATGGAAGTTCCTGTTCTAATGGGACTTTGTCTTAGGTATTTTCCCAATTGGTGCTTATGTGCTTGATCATATGTGTGCATATGTGTTTGTGCTCCCTTGTGTGTATGTGTATGGGAACATGCATGTGGACACGTTATTGTGTGTAGGTGTGTGGGCGGGTGAGTACATATGTATGTCTTTATAAATGAATTGGGAAAGTTGTGTCAGGTATATGATTCATTGGCCCTAAGTTCTTGGTGTTGACTCAGAAGTTCAGTTGACTGACTCTTCAATGAAGGGCTTTTAATTTAATTACAGATGGATGCATCACTGACTCTGAAGAGGGATTTTGCATGGGACTATGGCTTTAGTCAGATCTCAGAATGACTAAAGGCAATTAAGAATGAGAATGACTGAGTGCCCCTGCACCAAAGGCATAGCTGAGAACCTCCTGCAGGTAGACTGAGTCAGGTGTGGAGCTCTAGCTGGGGTCATGCTTCAGTGTGCGCTGCCTTTGGCACTATGGTTCCTTGTACCCAGTGCTTCAGAGCAGCATGATATAATCTGAATTTCTCTTAATTTTCCAGGACTTTTCTCCTGCTGACTAGACTAGAATAGATTAGATTAGGTGAATTGAGACAAAACACCTCTGAAAGAGGCCCAGTGTCTTCCATAGAGAAAAAATTAAATGGCAGATCCATGCGAAACTGATGTCTCAGTTCTCCCCTCAGATTCCTGAGTTGAAACCCAGCTTCCAATGTGATGTTGTTAGGATATAGGACCTCTTGAAGTTGATGTGGTTTAGCTGAGGTCAAGAGGGGGAATCTTGGTGGGAGAAGTGCCTTCAAAAGATGAAACCCCAGTGACTCCTCTTACCTATAAAGATGTGATAAGAGGCTGCAGGTCAGGTGAAAGCTATCAGCAGAAATTGAATCTGTAGTCTTCACTTTATACTTCCAATACTGAGGGGGAATATAAGTCTGTTGAGGAGAACACCAAACTGGAATCTTGTTCTGGCAGCTGAAGATGATACCCAACTGCCATAGTTTTGGGGGCTCAACTACTTAGTGACAATTCCAGAGACTTGATGGCCATACATCTCTGCTCTTCACAGTATCTCTGTGAAGGAGAGTTCTATGTATTTTGACCTGTGAGATGTCATAGGGAGCCCTGTAGGTCAGTTTGGAGGAAACTCATGAAATTAGCCAGAGTGGGGACTCTCACCCATGCATGCCACATTCCCCAGCACAGAAATTCCTGATGGCTGCACAGTATTCTCACTATGCTCGCTGTCACTCTAGCATGAGCTGGGGTGCTGCTTACCACTGACAGTGGGACTCTGCCCATTTCACTTGTTTGGCACGACTTCCTGCCTTCGGCTTTGATTCTGTTTTTCAGTCTCCCACATTTTGCCCTTTGAAAGGCACTGGTTGCTATAGAAGCGGTGATGTCAGGGTTGGGGAGAGAACTTTATTGGCACGGACAAGTACTTTATAGAGTTGTTTTCTACACCAGTGTTTGGGTTGGGTGTTAGTCATAGTACTGGTGGCAGGGGGCCCAGCCCAGACCCACTGCCACCCTGGGCTCCTAATTCCCCTTCCACTTGGGGGAAACTGGCTCTGCACAGCATTTCCTTCTTCAGGGACTCTGTCCATGCAGTCAGATCCCTAGGTACAGCAGACCCAGCTGGGAGAAGCATGGAGATTGATTTATCTGTGAAAACACCCTGTACAAAATCCCTGGAAGCAAATATCTTCCACTGTGAGTCCTTTCTAGTCTTCTCACCATTTCTCCTAACATCTTGTCACATTCACACATTGCCTTCAAAATGCTGAAAAGGTGCCTCTTTCAGAGAAGAGGTCCAGAGAGGGCAGCCACTTAGCTGTATCCCCTCTGCTTTTATCTGGGGAGTCAGGCCCAACTTGTGTGCTTGGAGCCCACCAGAAAGATGTTCCCAGCTCTGTGTGTCAGCCCCCAGCTACAAGAAGAGACAGAGGAAGGACAATGACTTGCCCTAAATTTCCCTTCTTGGGATTCCTTATACCTCTCCACCTCAGGACCTTCCTCATGGGTGTGCATTGTAAACTGTGGAAAACCAGCTTTTTCAGATACTCTGTATGTGAATCCCAAAGTCTGTGGCCAGATTCCACAAAAAAATTCCAGGTTGAGTTTTTTTAGGAACCTGAAACAGTGAAGTATCCCGGGGATTTGAGAAGCAGGGAATTAGAATGAAGTGATGCAGAAGGAGAAGTGCTCAAGCTGCTGTTGCTGGCTCTGATGTAGGAGAGGGACCTAGAGCCAAGGAGCCCAAGAGCCTCGAGGACTGGAAAAGTCAGTGGAACAGACTTTCCCCTCCTATCTCCAGAAGGTGCTCAGCCTGCCAGCACTGATTTTAGCTCAGTGAGACCCACTTTGGGTTTTGACTGCAGAAACACAAGTTAGTCATGTTCCCTGTTGTTCCAGGCCATCAACTCAGGAACAATAGTTAGGGCAGTCAGAAGAAATAGAGTGCCCGCTCCAGAAATTCAACCTTATAGGGCCTGAGTGATAGTAGAGTGGGTAAGGTGCTTTCCTTGCATGCAGATAGCCTGGGTTTGATCACTGGTATCCCATATGATCCCTGAGCACTGCCAGGACTAATTCCTGAGAACAGAGCCAGTCGTAACCCTGAGCATTGCTCGGAATGACCACAAAAATAAGTAAAAACAAAAACAAACAAAACAATAACAAAAATAATTCACCTTTTGCTGTGGACTCTAGTTCCCTCCCTGGTATCTCCGGTGACCACAACCCTTGAGAATGTCAAGAGCTGCAGGACAAATATCCTTGTGTCTAAATGTGGGAAGAGTTGAAGGCAAGCTTTACGTTTGAAGTTCATGGAGAAAACAAGGTTCTCCAGAATTGTCAGAGGGTCCTCTTACAGGCACATGCTGAGATAGAAATGCCAGGGTGGTGTGAGAAAGCAAATGTGCCAGTTAGGGGTCAGAAGAAAGAGGGCAAAGGGGAGTCTCATGAAGACCTGAGGAAGACTTGGCCAGACCCAATGGACATTTCTATAGCAAAGACATTGGCAAGGGGACCCAGCAGGATAGAGGGGCCAGGCTTCAATCCTCATGGCATGGCTGACTGGGCAGAATATAACTGCAGTGAATTCCCAATATACTGCTATGGCAGGTTAAAAAAACTTACAGTGATCGATCAGTCATGGTTTATTTTTGAAATATGATCCCTTTCTGACCTTGTTTCTTTCCTGTGACACTACCCCTGTCCTACCTATTAGTCACCCAGTTTCATGCCATGACCCCCAGTTTATACTGTTTTCACCTGTGGCCCTTTGCAATATATATGAAATACCAGTTTACAGCATTGTGGAACTTTAGAGTTCCCTTTTGTGTGAGTCACTTCTCTAGCACTACTGTTCTCCAAAAACACTCTTCCCAGCTCTGACCTCCTCTATCCTATGTCCCACCAAGTTGGTGCCAACCATTGTGTGTGTGTGTGTGTGTGTGTATGTGTGTGTGTGTGTGTGTGTGTGTGTGTCTTACTTCCCTCCCTTCCAAGGTCACAGATTTTAGAGTGTGAGTCCTTCCGTCAGATCTTGCCACACTGCATGGCCTGTGGCCTCACTCCTGCTGATCCCAATAGTTAGCTCTCAAACTTTTTTTTTAAAACCAAACAAACAGAAAAAGAGAAACTTCTGAGTGTAGTTTATATACCATGAAATGTACAGCACTGTGCAAAAATACCATCACCCAACCCCAATTAGAGAACATTTCCATGGCCCCAAGCTCTGGGCCATTGCAGTCATCTCTCCCTCCACAGCAGGAGCAGAGTTGTTAATCTGCTCTCTTCTGTCCATTGGCTTTTTCTGGCCTCAGGCTGTGCTGTGTAAGAAACCAGGATGAAAACATAAAGCAAATGATCCAGAAAATTCCTTGATCTCCATGAATTGGCATTGGGCTTCTTCTGACTCAGAGCAAGATTCTCTTGGGTGACTTGCTTGGACTGAGGAACAAGGCTTCATAAGTTGGCTTATGGGGTTTCTTTTTCATTAGGGTATGAGAGGCATTAAGGATTATAAAAAGAATAGAGTGATGTAAGTACCCAAATAGTTCATTCCACTGCTCTGTGCTTTGAAAAACCCCTAACCTCTTCTGTGGACTTGAAGATGAGTTGCTTTCTCAGGGGTTCTGTTGGAGTTTTTGGCCACCCAGTGAAAAGTTCCCTTCAAGGATTTTCTCTGAGCTGAGGGTTTTGTGTGAAGCTTTTTGTGGCTTTACACAAAATAAAAAAATTTTATTTTGCTAAGGCAGTGTTGGTATGTTTCAAGTATATGACATAATGATTTTATATTTGTATTCACTGTACCATGAGTCCTTCTACAGGTTCCTGGGTTATGTATTTTGTTGGAAATATGTTCATTATTAAGATTTTGGGGGGGGTGTTTGGGCCACACCTGGCATTGCTCAGGGGTTACTCCTGGCTGTCTGCTCAGAAATAGCTCCTGGCAGGCACGGAGGACCATATGGGACACCGGGATTTGAACCAACCACCTATGGTCCTGGATTGGCTGCTTGCAAGGCAAACGCCGCTGTGCTATCTCTCTGGGCCCCATTATTAAGATTTTTAACTTCTTAAACACAAGCTGTGTCTGAAGCTGAGGAGGATCCTTCTGAGTTACTGGCACTTGAGTTTTCCCTCAGTCTTCTTAATATGTCTCAGGCTGTCCCATACTACTTTCCAGCTGGGCAGGTTCAGCCTCTGTTATTTAAGAGAAAAAAAGAAAACAAATGGTTCTGAAATAGAAAACAATCAGATACCTAGAAGCTGTAAAACGGTTACTTGTCAAACATAACTGTGAGCCAGGTCTTAAAGTATAAATAGAGCATTTTATTTTGCCTTTAACATGAGCCAGAAAATACTTTTCATCTTTAATCATATATCTATTTGAGAGATATGGAAACTGCCCTCGCTGATGGGAGGAAATCTAGACCTTCTCTCTTTGTGACTGGAGATCATGGTTTAGAAGCCAGGAACATAAGTAGGAGCAAGCACATGCAATAAAATTTAACATGAGCTAGCAGTCATTGACACTTGTGATGTCCCTCGCAGTTTGTCTTGCTTAAGGTGTGTTATCTAATTTAACTTTTGAAAGTGTCTATTAAGTTGTTTCTAGTGTCACTTAATGGTGGGTACATTGAGATTAAGAGAGAGTTGAATACCTTTGCCAAAGTCAGGGGATGGGAGACAGCAGACAGATTATTGTGAACAGTCTGTCACAGTGGTGACAAGTAGGTCTGGGCACTAAGGACAACTACTAAGGACAACCATAACCCACAGTTAAGGAAGAAGAGAGGACATAGTACAGCCACAAAATATTAGGTATTAGCAGGAAGATCAGGAAGGTCAGGGAATGTATTTGATGGCTAAGGCAGTGTCGGCATGTTTCAAGTATATGACATAATGATTTTATATTTGTATCCACTGTACCATGAGTCCTTCAATAAAATTGGTTAATATCAGTCACCATATATGACTACAGACTTTTTCCTTTTTATGCTATCATTCTTTAGAAACTTTTTTTGTTTTTGTTTTTGTTTTTTGGGGTCACACCCGGCAGTGGTCAGGGGTTACTCCTGGCTCCATGCTCAGGAATCGCTCCTGGCAGGCACAGGGGACCATATGGGACGCCAGGATTCAAACCAATAACCTTCTGTGCAAGGCAAATGCCTTACCTCCATGCTATCTCTCCAGCCCCTCTTTAGAAACTTTTAAAAATTAATTTATCTATTTATTAAAAGAAATGCATCACATAGTTGACATAGGTGGTCATAATATATTTGTTTCTAGATAAGTGAAAGCAAAGTTATTAAAAACATAGAAGAAAAATAAAATGGAAGAGAAGGAAAATGAAAGAATGGATGAAAGAAAGAAAGAAAAAAGAAAAGTACAGTAGCAAGCACATTTGTGAAAAATTATTGTATTTCCAATGAAATCACCAATACAATGGCAGGAGTTTTAGTAAGCTCTTGCTAGCTGTCCATTCTGTTAAATTGGGGTGTTCCTTTAGGGATGACAACATTAAACAAATAAAGTTGTCCAGAAATTTAAGGTACTATTACTGAAACTAAGACTTTTAGGGGCATGTACTCAGCTGCCAGGCCTCCTGGAAGAAGGAAGATATGGGGGGGGGAAGGTGCTTGCACTTGCTCAAAAAAGCCCGTGATGATATCAGCCTCCAAACAGATCTGAAGTATGATCAGATTGGTGTCCCCAAAGGGAATTTTAAAGGGTTACAGATGAGGCAGGGCTATTGGGAAAAAGGTGATTCTGGGTGATGGAGGCAGCAAGTGTGGCTTTTGGAGGGCAGGTCTTGGCCCACTCTCTCTTCATGAAATGTCCAGCTTTCTGCTGCAAAATCCTTCAGGACTCAGTTTGCCTCTTTGTTTGAGAAAAGAGTGAGTGTTTGAGAAAAGAGTGGCAACTATGTTTATGAACATGGTTACAGCTCTTTAAAAAAAACAACCTTTAATTTTTTTTTTACTTTTTTTTTTAATTGTGACTGAAGTTCATTATACAGAATTATTTACAGTACATAGTGACAATGAATGAAGGGCTTTCCCACCACCAATGTTGTCCTCCCTCCACTCCTGTTCCCAGCTTGTCTCCCACATATCCCTCCATTACCCACTCTCCCCCCAGAATCTTAGTGTAACTGGTCTCCATCTTACAGCTTGTTATAGGTTTGGTATCTATTCTGTTTGGTGTTCCAGTCTGGTCATTTTTTATTTATAGTACATGTTCATATGATTGGTCCTGGTATCATTCTTTTCCCCACTCATTTTATGAGGCTGAATGATTCAAGTTATGCTATTCTGTTGGAGATAAAAAGGTTAAGGAAAAGAGAAGAAAAATCTTGGTATCAACTACTGAAATAGAAAGAAAAAAAATCACCGAATAATATTCACAAAAATGAAAAAGAAAGAAAAAAGTGGAAGAAAAAAGAGAAGTGAAATAATATCAAAAAACAAACAAAAAAAATAAAGCAAAACAAAACCAGAAAAAGTGGTGCAGTGGCAGGGCTTGGTGTTACCCCGCCATTTTTTTTTTTTTTTTTTTTTTTGTATAGGCACAGTAAGTATTGGGGAAGGAAGGAAATTCCCGTGGCCTAAGAGATTCAGGGTTTCTCCACTCTTGAAGCATATTGTCATGGGAACAACCATTGGCTCCATATCTTCTCATTGCCATATCCCAGGATTTTTTTTTTTTTGTGGAGTCAGGAACTTTTCCTCTCGGTTGTGGATGAGAAAATAAGGCCACTATAGCAAGCAATCTTGGTATTTGCGCAGGTCCTAGGACAAGGCCTAGGATAGAGTCTTTAAGGTTCTAGAGGTACTGTTTCAACATTGTTGGTGTGTTCAGTTTTTTTGCATCATGTGCTCCATGTTTTTGCTCGTTCCCTAAGCCGAAGTCTAGGAAATTATGGTTCCAAAGGTTCTGCTCAGTCTCTGTTGTCAGAATTGGGCCTCTGCACTAAGAAATCTTGATTTTTGTAGGAGACCTGGGCTATAGCCTAGGGTAGGGTTTCCCTTACTGGTCTCAAGGTACGTTCTGCCCAGTCATGGAACAAGCTTTAATTTAATCACTAAGAGGTACAGTGAAAAAGTTGTTCATGATTGAGTTTCAGTCATACTTCAATCGTTTCACCAGTGCACATTTTCTGCCACTAACGTCCCCAGTTTGCTTCTCACCCTCCTTTCTGCCCTCTCTCCTGTCTGCTTCTATGGCAGACACCCTTCTTATTTCTATCTCTCTTTCTCTTTCCCCTTCTATACACTATTGTTTGCAATGTGTTTATTTTATGACTATCATGCTTCACCTCCTTTCAGCACTCCTTTATTATCCAGAGAGAAAATTTCCAACTATCATTGTCATAGTGGTCCCTTCCCTGCCCTAACTTCACTCCCCTGCTTGTTCTGGCAAGTTTCTTACAATGGATTAGTACTCTTGACTCTCATCTCTATGGTCATTGGGTGTTATTACCGTACTATCTATGTTTAATATCACAAAAATAAGTATGATCATTCATTGTATATCCCTATCCCTCCCTTTTCTTGGACACTGGGTTGTGTCCAGATTCTGATTATTGTGAGTGGTGCTACAATGAAAATAGGAGTGCAGAGGACTTTTCTGTATTGTCTTCTTGGATTTCTAGGGTATATTCCCAGGGGTGATATTACTGGGTCATATGGGAGCTCAGTTTCTAGTTTTTCTGAGGGATATCCATATTGTTTTTCACAAAGACCAGACCAGTCTACATCCCCACCAGCAGTGAATGAGAGTCTCTTTTCCCCTGTATCCATGCCAGCACTGACTGTTCTTGTTATTTTGATTTATGCCAATCTCTATGGTGTGAGATATTGTCTCATTTTTTTATTTGCATCTCCTTGATGATTAATCATATGAAGCATTTTTATGTGCCTTTAGGTCATTTGTATTTTTTTTTTTAAGAAATGTCTGTTCATTTCTTCTCCCTGTTTTTTTTTTTTTATGGTATTAGGTGTTTTTTTCTTGTTAAGCTCAATAGTGCCTTATTTATTTTAGATACTAATTTCTTAATATAGATTAAATAAGTACTGTTTAATCTGTTTCTCTGAAAAATGTCATGAGTATTTTTATAGGAACTGTATTGAATTTATTGAATCTGTACAATGCTTTGGGGCATATTGCCATTTTGATGATGTTAATCCTACCAATATATGAGCAGGGAATGTCTTTCCATTTCCTCACGTCCTCTTTTATCTCTTGAAGGAATGTTTTGTACTTTTTTTTGTAAAGGCTTTTCACCTCTTTATTTAAGTTGATTCAGAGGTACTTGAGTTTCTGAGGCACAATTGTGAATGGTATCTTAAAAATATATTTCTTTCTTCTCTAGTTAAGCCTTTGACTTTTGCATGTTAATTTTCTAGGCTGCCACTTCACTGAAGACATCTATTGTTTCTGGAAGATTTGTTGTATTGTCTTTAGGGTTTTCTAAGTATAGTATCATATCATCTGCAAACAGCAAGACCTTGAGTTCTTCCCTTCCAACCTGGATACCTTTGATATCTTTTTTCTTGCTTATTTGCTATGGCAAGTTATTTAAGTACTATATTGAATATAAGTGTCTAGAGTAGACAACTTTGTCTTATGCCAGCTCTTAGGGGAAAGGTTTTAAGCTTTTCCCCCATTGTGTGTAATGCTTTTGTGGGCTTGTGGTAAATGTCTTAACTTATTGAGGAAAGTTACTGTAAGTCCCATCTTATTGAGAGTTTTTTTTTTTAAATCAGGAGTGGCTGCTGGTTATTATAGTCAAATGTTTTCTCTTAACCTATTGATATCATAATATAATTTATTTTTTCTTTTATTGATATCGTGCATTATGTTGATTAACTTGTATAAGTTAAACTGTCTTTGCACTTCTAGGATGAATCCTACTTGTTCATGGTATATGATTTTCTGATAAATTGTTGGATTCTATTTGGTAGTATTTTGTTGAGGCTCTTTGCATTTGTGTTTATCATTGGATATTGGCCTGTAATTCTCTTTTCTTTTGTGGTGTCTTTGTCTGCTTTTGATATTCAGGTAATGTTAGCATCATAGAAACTGTTTGGGAGTGTTTCTATTTCTTCAATTTTCTGGAAGATCTTGAGGTAAATCCATCTGAGCCTGGAATTTTATTTTGGGGAAGTCTTTTGATTACCAGATCAATATCCTGAAAAGTTATAACTGTTCAAATTTTCTCAATCATCTTGGTTTAGTCTTTTTTTGTTCTGGTGACTCTCAGGAGTTACTCCTGGCTATGCATTCAGAAATCGTTCCTGGCTTGGGGGACCATATGGGACGCCAGGGGATGGAACCACCATCTGCCTAGGCTAGCACTAGCAAGGCAGATGCCTTACTGCTTGTGCTACCACTCTGGCCCCTATCTTGCTTTAGTCTTGTGAGGTTATAGGAGTCCAAGGATCTATCCATTTCTTCCAGGTTCTCTCATTTTGTGGCATAAAGATTTTAGGAGTAATCTCTGTTAATCCTTTGAATTTCTGTAGTGTCTGCTGTGACATTCTACCTTTCATTTCCGATTCAGTTTATTGGAGTTGTCTATCTCTCTTTCTTTGTGAATCTTTTTTTTAAATTATCTTTATTTAAACACGTGATTACAAATATAATTGTAGTTGTATGATTACAGTCATGTAAAGAACACCCCCCTTCACCAGTGGAGGATTCCCACCACCAATTTCCCAGATCTACCTACTCCCCACCCCACCCACACCTGTACTTGAGACAGGCTTTCTTTTTCCCTCATTCATTCACATTGTTATGATAGTTTTCAGTGTAACTGCACTTATCACTCTATGTGGTGAGCTTCATGTCATTAGCTGCACCTACATGGGAAGATTGGGGGAAGTAAGGGTTGGGACTGAGGCAGTAAAATATTAGAAATGAGCTTTGTAGGGCAGTATCAAGGTCACAATACAAGATGGATATTATGGATATATGAAATATATGCATACAATACTATCAATATGAGAACAAGGAGAAAAAATTTCCGCTGACTGTCCCAACATAAACCAGTGCTAGAACAGCCCGCCCTCCTCCCAGAGTGCATTCCCATTAGTGTATGGAGAGATAGGGGGAAAGCCTATTGACCCCTATAGAGTCCACCTAGACCAGCGCCCAGGGAAGGACTGAAGTCCAGGGGAGAAAAACCCTATACCTGGCAAGAGCTGGTCTCCAGAATCAAGGAGGAAACCGGAAGCAATATGTCTGCTCAGCCTCCTCCCCATACACCTCCCCTCTGGAGTACGGAGGGAGGGGGGAAGCCTGAGGACCACTAAGAGTCCACCTGAACCCACTTCTGGCCATCTGAGCTGGCACCCAGGGAAGGTCTGGAGTCAGGGGAAAAATACAAGGATGGCTGGGGGCCTGCCAAGCCTCCCAGCACTCCCCAGGCTAGGGAGAAAAGCTCTGGAATGGGGCCTCCCCAAACCCTATACCTGGCAAGAGCTGGTCTCCAGAATCAAAGAGGAAACCGGAAGCCAGATGTCTACTCGCCCTCCTCCCCATGCACCTTTCCCCTGGAGTACAGAGGGAGGGGGGAAGCCTGAGGACCACTAAGAGTCCACCTGAACCCACTTCTAGCCATCTGAGCTGGCACCCAGGGAAGGCCTGGAGTCAGGGGGAAAGGACAAGGATGGCTGGGGGCCTGCCAAGCCTCCCAACACTCTCCAGGCTAGGGAGAAAGGCTCTGGTATGGGGCCTCCCCAAATCCCATACCTGGCAAGAGCTGGTCTCCAGAATCAAAGAGGAAACCGGAAGCCAGATGTCTACTCGCCCTCCTCCCCATGCACCTTTCCCCTGGAGTATGGAGGGAGGGGGTAAGCCTGAGGACCACTAAGAGACCACCTGAACCCACTTCTGGCCATCTGAGCTGGCACCCAGGGAAGGCCTGGAGTCAGGGGGAAGGGACAAGGATGGCCTGGGGCCTGCCAAGCCTTCCAGCACTCCCCAGGCAAGGGAGAAAGGCTCTGGTATAGGGCCTCCCAAAACCCCCTACCTGGCAAGAGCTGGTCTCCAGAATCAAAGAGGAAATCGGAAACCAGATGTCTGCCTGCCCTCCTCCCCATGCACTCTTTGTGAGTCTTACTAATGATTTACTGATCTTGTTTATTTTTTCAAAGAACCTTCTCTTTGGAATATTTTTGTTTTTAGTTCATTAATTTCTGCTCTAAGTTTATTATTTCCTTTATTTTGCTTGCTTTTGGCTCATTCAATTTTCCTTTTTCATTTTTTTAGCTGTATCACTAAGGTACTTATGTAGCCTCACTCTTACTTGATGTTGAGTGCTTATAAAGCTATACATTTTCCAATTAATACTGCTTTTGCTGTGTCCCCAAAATTCTGGTAGTTCATGTTCTCATTCTCATTTTTTCCAGCAATCTTTTACTTTCCTCTGTGATCCATTGGTTGTTCAACAGTATTCAGTAGTTCCCAGTGTTAAAGTTATTTATCTGCTATCTTTTTGTAATTCACTTTTATTTTCAGTGCATTTTAGTTTGAAGGTAGTTCATACTACCTTTATCAAGGTATGCTTTTTGTTCAGCATGTGATCTATCTTGGAGAATGTTTCATGTACACTGAAGAAGAATGTGTTCGTGACTTTGGGGGTTGAAAAGCCCTATAAATATATTGACTAAACCCTTCTCTCCACTTCTTTATTCAATACCAGTATATTCTTCTTCAATTTTAGCAGTCTGATCTATCAGGATTGCCAGAGCAGTGTTGAGATCTCCAAGTACTATTGTGTTGCTATTGATGTTTTTCTTCAGTTCTATTAATAGTTTAAATATTTTGATGGTCTCTCTTTGGGTACATATATGTTTAGAAATGGTATTTATTCCTGTTGTGTATTTCCTTGAATATTAACAGATGACCCTTTCTGTCTCTTACGATCTTTTATTGTCTTTATAGCTGGAAGTCTATGTTTCCTGATATTAGTATAGCCACCCCAATTTTTTAAAGTGATTTGTTTTTAGAATAGTATTGTAACCTTTAACTTTGAGTCTGTGTTTTCTCTAACTATTCAAATGTATTTCTTGTGGACCATATAATGATGAATTCAATTTCTGATATATTTTGCTACTCTATCTTTGCCACTATTTTAATTGGTGCATTTTGTCCACTGACATTGAGAGAGATTATTATCATGGAATTTTGTGCTATCTTTTGTTGTTGTTGTTGTTTTGGGGCCACATACAGTGGTTCTCAGAGATTACTCCTGGCTCTGAACTCAGAAATCACTCCTGGCAGGCTTGGGGGACCATATGGGATGTTGGGAATTAAACTTAGGTTCATCCAGGGTCTGCTGTGTGCAAGGCAAATGCCTTACCACTATGCTATTGCTCTGGTCCTTTGTGCTATCTTTTTTAAAATTGAGGATTGTCTTGCCTTAAAGTACACCCTTCAGTTCTTCTTCTAATTTTAGCTTTGAGTCTGTAAAGTTACTGAGCTGCAGTTTATCCATAAAGCCGTGTATTCTTCCTTCTTTCAAACATAGTTAAATAAAGTATTCTTGGTGATACATTTATTTTGTTGAGTTTTTTCACTATATCCCACCACTACCTTTGTAATAGAAGGTTGCTGCTGATAAAAACTGTTGCAAATCTTTAGGAGGCTTCTTTGTATAGAATTTTGTTTATTTTTTAAAGTAAATTTTTTTATTTAAGTGTAACTTTCTTTTTCTGATCTTGCTGCCTTCAATATTAAGTCTTAACCTATGCTTTTCATCATTGTGACTAGAATGCACCTTGAAATGTTTTTATTTGAGTCTCTCAGCTGTTCTACTCAGGCATCAAGAATATGGGTCCATATTTCATCATCTCTGGGTTCCTCATCTGAGTTCTTCATCTCTGGGAACTTATCAGGAATGATATCTTGACTTTTGCTTCTTCATAAGGGACCCTTGTTTCTGGGATTCTGGTAATTCTTAAGTTGTTTTTGTTGAATTTATCCCAAGGTTTAATTTCCATCTGTTTGTTTATTTTGAAGATTTCTTTCTATGCCCTATTATTGTCTGAAGATTTTTTGCACTTTATCTTTTTATCTTCCAGCAGTTGTTACCATGTTGGTGAGGTCTTCTAGTTAATTTTTTAATTTTGTTTAGCAAGTTTTTCAGTTGTGACATTTCTGTTTGAAGTTTTCTCATTTCAGCTCTTCGATCTTTCTGTATTTTATTGACAGTCCATTTCATTGTTTATTTTGAGCTTGTTCTGGACTCTATTTCAAGATTAGCAATGATTAGGTCTGCAGATTTGCACTCTTCACCCACAAGCAATGGTGGGGTTTTGGTGAAGAGGGTTTCTTTTGTAGTCTCAAGGTACTTCTTCCCTATACCACTATGTCACTGTAAGTTTTTCCCACTGCTAGGGAGGCTACCAGAGTTTATGTTGGTGAGAGATTTTCCTATGGTTATGTAAGCTTTGACCTGCTTGGGAGGCCACCCTCAGATAAATATTTGGGTGGACAGACCAGAGTTACCTTTGTTGTTTTTTTCCTCTCAAGGGTGTGCCCACAGCAGCTGCCCACTTTTCCTTAGCTCTGCACTCACCTCACATCTGTGCAGGCTGGAGTCTCTTTGTTGATGGGGCCAGAGTAAGAGCACAGTGGTAGGGAGTTTGCGTTGCACACGGTTGACCTGGAACTAATCTGGGTTTGATCTCTGACATCCCATGTGGTCCCCTGAGTCTGCCAGGAGAAATTTCTGAGTGTAGAGCCAGGAGTAACCCCTGAGAGTTTTTGGGTGTAAAGCCCAAAAACTAAAGCAACAATAGCAACAAAAACCCTTTGTTGATGGAGTCACTCTCACTGATGGTAGTGCTTACACTCCCCTGTGCTGGCTGGAGTTTCATTACAGAGCTTTTCTTCTGATAATGGAATCTTTCAGGTGTCATGCCAGTAACTTTCAAATAATACACCATACAGAACTTTTAACTAGTCACTCTTCTAGTCATTATAACCCCAGCCCTTTTCAAAATTGCAAGTTGGTACCCTTAGATCCTCTTCACTTATTTTGCCTGGTCTTTGTCCCATTTCTGGTAATCACACTTCTGGCAATCATTAGATTCCACAAAAAAGTAATACCACATGATGTTTGTTTTTTTTTCTCTGACACGTTTCACTTGCTTCCAAGGCCCATAAATGATAAAACTTTTCTGTTCTTTTTGTGGCACTTTGTGATATTCTATTGTATATTTATCTATCGCTGACACATTGTTCTTTCTTTGTTCATTTATTGTTGACATATAAATTGCTTTCATACATATTGGAAGTAGTGCTGGGTGAACCCAGGTGAACACTAACTTTTTTGATTTAATGTTTTATTTTCCTTCAGATAAATATCAGAAATGAAACTTCTGGATCCAGTGGTCTTTACGTTTACTGAGGAAATGATACACTTTTTCCTCAGGGGCTGTGCCAATGTGCATTCCCACCAACAGTGCACCATGGTTCCACCAATATTCTTCCTTCTTAAAATTTTGTATTTTTGGTTCTTTGAGAAACATTTAGTTGGCTTCATTAAATGCTTCACTAATCAGAAAGCATCCTGCCTAGAAGGTAAAATATACTAGTTTGATTTTTCTACTTCAAATAACCATACTGCAGGTGTAAGGTAGTAGCTCCTCGAGGTCTGTTGTTGTATTTGGGAAGGGCAACTTAAGCAGGAAGAACAGTGGCAGCAAAGACAAAGCTGTGCAAAACTATAGCCCAATTTGGGGACCATGTAAGACTCTCTTGTTTGGAGCATTGCCAGGGCAGGAAAAGAGGTGCAGGCTGAGTTCTAGAGATCTTGGAAGGGGCAGGACATGGAGAACCTCAAGGGTTAGGCTGTCAGGAACTTGAGTTAATTTTCTTGGCAATAGAGGAGATCCTTTGAGAAGATTTAATTAGAGGTGTAACAATCAAATTTTCATTTTAGAGATGTTATTCTGACAGCATGAAATATCTTAATATGAGACAATTTATTCTTCACATTTACCACGACTCTCGGGGGATGGAACACACAATAGAGATGATGTATTGAGATCTGGGTAACCAGGGGAAAAGAATATGCCAGCTTTGCCTCAGGGCCTTTTCAAGGAGCTTTTATTAGTCTGACAGGAGGAGGAGTTGTGGACCTAGAGGGAAGGGGCAGGATGGTAGAGGTCCTGAGGTACCTAGGACTGATCATCCCAACCACAAGCAATGTGTGGTGAACAGCCTGGGAAGAACTTACCTCAAGGCAAGCAGGTTGAGGAGGAGAGAATCTTCTGAGAGGAATGTTTCCTGAAGACATGCCAGATGCTTTCTTTGTATTTTGTATTTAAATTCAACTAGGTGGAATTTTTTTTATTGAGGTGTCATGTACAGAGAGGTATATGAAACTAAATGTGACATTCAGAGAATTTCCAAGAAAGTTGACCAGTGGTAGTTAGTTCCAGAAAGAGAACGAACTAAATGAGACACATAGAGGCAACACATTACTTGATTTCCTATTCATGGAATGTCTGGAAAAGGCCAAGCACAGATTATGGTTGCTTAGAGCTTAGGGTTGTTAGGTGGCTAATCACAGGATAAGAAATTTTTTTCTGAGGTGCTAGAAAGGTAATGCTGAGTAGGGTAATTATAGCTGCTTACATTTGAAGGCCCACTGGAAATCATTGACTTGAGTCATAGGCCAGAATTTCTGAACCAGCCTAGAGGGTAGGCCTCCTGGTCCTCAGACTCCTCAAATGAGAGCCACCACCATCACACCAAACACAGAGTGTTCTCCTCATTTTGTGTCCCACCTAAAAGGAATCAGCTGGTATGTTTTTCTGACTTCTTTAGCTCAAGATTATGTGAGATTCATCTATGTTATATGTGTCCTTTGGCTTTCTGAACAAGCGTTTTTCAACCACTGTGCCGCACTAGAGTGCCATGAGATATTGTCTGGTGGGCTATGGGAAAAATTCCAATTTCATCCGTAGCATACAGCTTTGGCTTACAAATAGACCAGTCATTAGATTATTTTATAATAAAGTAATTATAAAATAACTTCTTTATGTTTATTTGATTCCTATTCAAGATAATTACTTTATATTTAGTCAATATAGGCACAAAGTTAATTTTTTTTAACATTTTCTAATTGTGGTGTGCCTCATGATATTTTTTTTATGAAAAAAGTGTGCCTTTGCACACAAACATTGAAAAACACTGTCTAAACAATGGTTTGTTCCCTTTTTTTTCCAGACAAATAGATATCTATCAAAAAAAGAAATCCTAGAAAATATAGGAAAGCAAAACAAAGGAATAAAGGTCTTAACGTGTTCCACCATTCAAATAGAGCTGTTAGTATTCTATGGATTTTAAATCTCTTTTCCTCTTCATATTAACTTACAGATTTGCCAGTAAGAGAGGGTATATTCCTGTGATTTTTAAATTATCTTCTATGAGACCATTGTGGACTGTAGCCAAGCCTTGATCATTATATGTTTTATTTGCAGTTTGTATTTTAAATATATTTAAAGCTATTTAGAACTGTACTAGGAGTAAAATATGATCAAGTGCATCATTAAACCAAGTATATTAGAAACAACCAGTATCAAAAATTGTATAGTATGGTTGACTTGAGATTCTATAAATTTAACAGAAACATTTTTCCTATTATTAAATAAAAATCGCTTGAGAATATTATAAGAACATTTGACTTACTAAAAACTGTTACCATTTTCAACTGCCCATGGAGTAAGCATTTTTCTCATATTAAAAAACTGAATTAAAATACACAGAATGCCATCTAAGCAGAAATTTCATTCATACTCAATTTAAAATTCTTTTCATTTATTTAACAACCTCATTGCTTCATCAGTTATTTTATAAGAAATGAGTGTTATATTCTGAACTTGAAAATATTTTAATAATACTAAAATGTTACTTGTATCTCTTTTACATATTTGAGAATCTCAAAAAATTTTCAAATAAGATATATTGAGAAAAACTTTGATGACCAGTAGTATATATAAAATTGCACGGATAGTTTTATTTTTAAAATCATTAGTTCAATGGGGCCGGAGCGGTGGTGCAGAGTGGTAAAGCATTTACTTTGCCTGTGCTAGCCTAGGATGAACTGTGGTTCTATCCCCAGCGTCCTATATGGTCCCCGAAGCCAGCAGCAATTTCTGAGCATGTAGCCAGTAGTAACCCCTGAGTGTCACTGGGTGTGGATGAAAAAACAAACCAAAAAAATCATCAGTTTAAGTCTGGGGATGTAGTTGAGTGGTAGAACACTTGCCTGAATGTGTGGCACCTGGCTTTAGTCCTGTTTTTGAATACAAATCTTAAAAAATTTTCATCAAGTATGGAAAATAATGAATAAGGTGAGCCTTATATAAACATGTATATAGCCATTTTCAATCAATAAACATTTATTGCATGTTGATTATATAAAAGTGTTGCAAGTTCTTTAGTTACAACTATATAAAATCCTGCTCTTGTAGGGTTATCATTTTAACATAGGAGACATGTATGTAAGATACCAAGTACACAAAATTACATTTTAGTTGCTGGAAAATGCTGTTGAGAAAACAAAGCAGATTGATAGAATGGGTATGATACAAAAAGGGGGGTTATGTGAAAAGAAATTTGAAAGAAAAGTTTTTTTCCCTAACTGCATTCACCACAACAGAATGCCTGTCTCTAATACAGGGGGTTGGGGAGGAGGGAAATGAGGCCATTGTGGTGGGAATGTTATACTGGTGAAGGGGGTTGCTCTTTTTTTTTTTTTTTTTTTATAACTGAAACCCAAGTACAAACATGTTTGTAATCATGGTGCTTAAATAAAAATATTATAAAAAAGAAAGAAAGAAAGAAAAGTTTTTCCTGTGGGCATGACCTAAGAACAGTTTTTCTTTGAACTCCAAACTCAGAGTGGGAATTAGTCTACCTGACAGAGCAAGGTCTGGGAAAAGGGGACTACTGGGAAGCTAATGAAGCAGAAGCAGGAGGGGGTTAAGGGATCAAGTTCTTTCTAGTCTGGAACAACGATCGCATGTCAAAAACATTGAGTAGTTCCCAGAATATATTTTGCATACTTTAGTATTTGGTATTTTATCATATACCTTGATGCTAGAGAATAATTGGATATATTCACACACATTTCCAACACTGATTTCAAGAGGGGTTTGATAACAACTAATATCTGCATATCACTAGTCTTTGTTTCTTATGATAATGTGGGGACCTAGTTCATTCAGTTTGAGTCTAATAAGACAGACCTAACCTGCCAGGTGGTTAGGTGAGAACATTATCATTGAGGAATACTCTGTCCTTATTGCTATTGAATAAACTGAATAGCAAAAATTTAAATATAAACAGATATAAATAGACATAAACAGATATAAACAGACATCTGGACATATAAACAGATATATAACATGGAAAGAAATAGATAAGCCCTGGAAGAAGTCAAGAACTGGCATATTTATTTTATTTTGTTTTGTTTTTGTTTTTGGGCCACATCCTATAGCACGCAGGGGTCACTCCTGTCTCAGCGCTCAGAAATTGCTCTGGCAAGCTCAGGGGACCATATGGGATTCGGGGATCCAACCCAGGTTCATCCTGGATTGGCCACATAGAAGGCAAATGCCCTTTCACTGTGCTATCACTCCGGCCCCAAAATGGCATAGTTAAATAAAATATTTTTTCTTCAGAAACACATTTTAGTCAGCATCTGATTTAGGCACATGGAAACCTAAGAAACAGTAGACTCAGGAGCTGAAAAGATAGTACAAAGGGAAAGGTAATTAATTACTTGTCTTTCAGGTAGCCACTTCAGGCTTTGATCACTGGCACCTCATTTGATGACCAAACTCTGCCAGTATTGATCCTTTTTTAAAAAAATGTATTTTATTTTATTATTACTATTATTTTTATAAAATATTTATTTAACCATGATTACAAGCATGATTATAGTTGGTTGTTCTGTTTAGGATTGATCCTTGAGCACAGAACCAGGAGTAAGACCTGAGTATCTTCAGTTGTGGCCTTCCCAGTAAAGATAGAAGAAAGAAAAAGAAATTGTAGACTCTGAAATTAGATGTAAAATATAGAACATGTAAGTTTACATGATAAGGCAGCTGTCTAAGATGAAAATGAACTTGGCAACATTTAGAAGATAATTAAGGAATCATAAGAATATAAGAGAATATAAGGAGTTGAAGAATGGAAGCTGGAAGCTGAAGGGTCAGAATTAATAGGAGTAAGTATATCTAGTGGCTAGAAAGATGATTGGAGAAAAATCTAGAATGGTGTAGACAGAGATGAGAAACTCAAATTATTATCAAGGTTATGAGTACAGAGAATTGACAGCAAAGATCCAACATATGGATCATTTATATTTTCTAAGCAGAGCCTAAGCCAAAGCGATTAACAGCTGCTGTCTCAAATATAACAACAGCAAAATTAACACTGGATTGTTTTTTTGGAGTGTGACATAAATATTCTAAAGTTCAATTGAAGAATCAATTGCCAAGAAGAGCCAATTGAAAAAACAAACAAGCACAAAAATGGTGAGTGGGCAATTGCTTGCCCAGATTTTAGACTTCATTTTAAAATGCTAAAATGGAAAACTGTTGCTACTGTCAGAGTACAGGGAGGAATAAAAATGAAAATAGAAACTGGTATTTTGTTTGAGTGTTATTTTGTTAGTATATGGCAAAGATCTGAAATGAGGAAGGATAAGATTCAGTAACTAGAGTCAGGAATAAGCTTTGAGTCCGCTCCCCTCATACCACCCCCAAAAAAGATTCATTGGTGAAATGTGGGAAATTTGTCAACATTTGGGAGGAAAATGCTCCATATTTTTTTTCTGATTCTAATACAAAAAATATTGATATTTGAATTAAAGAATTAAATATGAATGATTAAATCACAAAGAATAGTTAGAAATGGCAAAGTAAGTAAAGCACACAAATAAATAAAATGCCAATGCCATTTTTACTGTAACCTCAAAGCATAAATAATAATGAAAAACACTTGGTAATTTGGTATTATAAAATTTTAAGCATTAAAAATTAAGCAGGGGCCGGAGAGATAGCACAGCGGTGTTTGCCTTGCAAGCAGCTGATGCAGGACCTAAGGTGGTTGGTTCGAATCCCGGAGTCCCATATGGTCCCCCGTGCCTGCCAGGACCTATTTCTGAGCAGATAACCAGGAGTAGCCCCTGAGCACCGCCGGGTGTGGCCCAAAAACAAACAAACAAAAAAATTAAAGCATTTTTTTTTTGCATTGGGAGATAGTACAGGGGTGAAGTTTGTGCTTTGCACCACCCCTGGTTTGATCTCGAGGCCCACATATCCCTGAGCACCCTGATCCTGAGTACTGCCAGGCCAGGACTGTTACCTGAGCATGAAGCAGATTACTTCCTAGAGCACCCCCTCCTGCCCCAAAATGCTGTAAAAATCTATTTGTAGTAACTAACGATAAGGACAAGTTGATGTAAAATATATTCAGTATATTATAGAAACATAATAAAAGTTCTCTTTGGCAATCAGGAAAATATTTCTTTTCTCTCTCTTTTTATTGGGGTGGGGTGAGGCAAAGTAGTTTCTAGTGAAGGAAATTTACATAGAGAAATGTGAGAGGAGAGAGAGACATGTTTAAGAGAGAACATGGGCTTCTCCATAAAAATGGTAGAATCCAGGAAAAACATTTCTAACAAAATCTGAACAAAGATCTTGGAAAGGATTTGCACAAAAAAAGAAAAAAGATCAAAATGATCTTCAAAAATTTTGGTTTGATTGGTAATAGACATTCAAAATAAGGCAACAGAATGCTTACTTCATATATAGTTTTAACAGAAGTGATAAAAGCAGATGCTCAGTGTCAGCAGAATGTTAGTATTAAATTTGGTGATGTGTAGGCAAGTTTTAAAATGAGAAGTGTCTATAGGTTCATTATTTATAATAAGTCAATTACCCATTATTTAAAGATAAATCAGGAATATTGTTTTATAGACAAATTATCTTATTTTCCGGGGCATAAGATGACCGGGCATATAAGACGACCCCCTAATTTTAGACTTCCTCTTTGACTCTAGCCAATTTGAGCAGGCTTTTGACAGTGTAGATTCGGGTCCAGAACATTGTC
Organism: Suncus etruscus; assembly: GCF_024139225.1. NCBI lineage: Eukaryota > Metazoa > Chordata > Mammalia > Eulipotyphla > Soricidae > Suncus > Suncus etruscus. The sequence goes on from NC_064862.1 coordinate 68,218,933, forward strand.
TAATTTGCATGTATAAAAAGCCTGCTTGGATTGGCTGAATTAAGAGAGGTGGTTCGAGCAGCCTTGCAGTGATTGGTGCAGGATCGAGTTGGAAAATTCATTTGGTGGCAAATCCAGACGATTTTTGTTTAGCGGCATATAGAAACGTTTTTTCGGGATATACTCGGCGTATAAGATGACCCCTGATTTTCGGTTTCCCTTTTTTTAATTTCAAAAGTCGTCTTATATGCCGGAAAATACGGTATATGGTTCTGGGAGTGGGTATAATTCAGTATTGGGGACTGAATTGCATTCAGCCTTATGTATGTAAGCCTGTGCCCTGAGCCTGAATTATCTACTCAGCCTGAAAACAGGAATTTTAAAACAATCATTATTTAATAACTTAATGTTTGTTTTATGTCCACACCAGGTGGAACTAAGGGTTCACTCCTGGTTTTGTGCTCAGGGATTACTCCTAGTGGTACTATGGAAACTATACAGGGTGTAAGGATTTAACCTGTGTTCACTACATACAAGGCAAGCATCTTACCTTCTGTACTATCTCTTCAGTCCCAATTTATTTTTGAAATAAGACTACTCTGGGGCTACCAGGATAACATCTGGCAGGATAATAGCTGAGCGCAGACATGTGTTGCTAGGGAGCCAAGTTAGGGCCTCACCCATGTAAGGCATGCCTTCCTTTAAATTATTCCCCCATCCCCTTGAACAAGGATTTGAAAGTTAAGAAACTTTGCCTCAGAATTTAACCCTTGAATCACTGCATTGCATAGTAGAATATAAATGTAATTCCTACAGAGTACAAAGTAAAATGCTCAACACTAGGAGATTGATTCGTTATGAATCAAGTATTCATGGGGTGGAAAGTTGTATAGCCCCAGACTAATGTTTTTGATAAGGGAAACAAACACATTGTGATAGTTTGTACACCAAGAGAATTACACACTGTGCAGAGTTAAATGACATGAAGCTAAGCAGTATGTCTGGTGGCTGCTATGGGAACCGCATGAAGCTGAGCCATGTTCCTCCTCCACGATGGGCTCTGGCTGCTCCCATCCCTGCACTCTTTCTGTTGTCGCCTCTTCTTTGAATTGTCATCGTTGCATATGTATTGCTTCTGCATTTAGAAAAAAAACTTTGTTATTAAGTGAGAGGAAATCAAACGTTGGGTTGCTTGGTGAGGAGAATGCCTTTAAATTGCTCAAGTAGCCCTGTTTGGGAAAGGAAGTAAGCCCTTATAAGGTATTAATTTGCATGCAATGTGCAGCATGTAAATAATTTAGCCTGCACTGCTTAGAATGCAGGGAGCAGCACCTGCTGTTGTTTGAGTGGTCATTAAACTCAGTGTGAACTGTGGGTTCAGGATATGGTCCCAGTTCCTGGAAGTGAGCAGAGAAAGGAAGAACTCATCAATGCCCTAGGATATGAATCTTGTAGATAGGCTGACAGTTCTTAAGCCTATAAGCATGCTGATGTTTGGGCACTAATTTCGGAAAGATCCACAGCTCCATTTAGTGTATGACCTACTTGTTTTGTGCAGATATTTAAAGCGATATTTAGTAAAAAAAAATAATAAATAGAGATAGGTGATTGTGAATAGGTGATATTGAGATGTGATATGCTCAAAGTGTAATGTTTAGAGAGGATGGCAGCTGTGTGGTCTGCACAAATATCAGATACCCACGTGTATTTTCAAAATCTCAGACTGCTCGTTGGGCCTCTGATCTTTGCCCTTAAATGTTTAGGGAGGGCTTCAATACTTTGTGGAATTTGTTATTTCAAAGAACCAAGGTATAGTCAAAGAAACTGTGATCTTAGGATGAAAGTGATTAGGGAAAGGAGTAGGGCCCAAAGCAGGCTTATGTAGAAGTATTCCAATTATCCACAATAATACTGGTGGGCCAGAATCGTAATACAGTGGGTAGGGTGTTTGCCTTGCATGTGACTGACCCAGGTTCAAGCCCTAGAACCCCATATGGTCCCTGGATCTCTCCAGGTATGATTTCTGAGTGCAGAGCCAGGAGTAACCCTTGAGCACTGCCCCCAAACCAAAACCAAACAAAACAATGCAGAAATACTGGTTCTATTATATTAAAAAAGAAAAAAGAGAAAAAAGAACCCCAAAATTGGTTTAGAGCACAAGCTACGTCATGCTGAGGTGACATCTTTATATCAAGGAACATGGAATAACTCTTGTTCTTATAGGCCTCAGTAAACTCAAGAGAATATAGGCTGTGTATATTCATTTGGTAAGGCTGAAGAAATTAATATTTTATTTAGTATTTAAAGTTTTAAATTCAATACCTATTTTTAGTGTTATTTTCTGTCATTTTGGGAACATGAGTGAGAAATTGTTTTCTAATAAATTTGGGGGTTTCATTTAATTAAGCTAATAAATTTGGCTTTTTAAAAATATCTCACTCACACACAAACAAGACAGGGTTCATCTGATTTTGGTTTCTATGTATTTTTCCTCTCAGATCTCTGAATAGGGATTTTTTTCCTGATATATTAATCAATATTCTGCAGAATATGCCTATCTATGAACTCTCTCATAGGATGTGATTATTTTAAAGGTCAAGAAGAGATGTTTTCAATTCCATTTGTCACACTACTTTGTTTTTCTAGTCTGTTTCTGAACAGGCCCTGGCAGCTGCTAGCAAGCACCCACTACTGCTCCCTTAGACTCAGTGCTCCCACTGTCCTACCTTTCCCCACAGTGTCTTCACATTGCTCTTTGATATATCTTCAGCATCTGTGTCTGTCTCTTCTCCCTCCCTGTAGATATGTAAATTCATTTTGGTTTCTCCTTTTGATCTCTGTTCTGTTAGATTGGTCCCTCACTGTGGAGTTGGCTTAGGTCAGTAAGTTCAGAGCTCCCTGTAGTCTCTAGCTTACCTGGGTCTCTGAGTCACAATCTTTCCTGGCAGGGCTGTGTTTCTCACAGAACCTGGTCACTCTGCCCAGGGCCAGCGCTGGCCCACAGCAGGGTATATGGCCTATTAGGTGCCCTCTGCTACCACCTGGTTGGTGGCTGGTCAACTGAGCCTTGAAGGCTGGAGTCAGTCCAATGTTCAGGCAGGTTTTGAAGGCAGGCGAGGCTCAGATTTGAAACAGATTTTGCCTCCAGTGGGGTGACAGCTTGTCTTTTTGTCTAACCCTCCTATTTTGAGCATGAGAGCACTGTTTGTCAACTCTGGCCTCCTCAGAGGAGACTTCCTTGCATGTTCCCCAAATGACAGAACCTAAGAAAATACAGAACTTTGTTACTGGGAGGTATCAGTCCTTGAGTCCCACAACAGGAGACTTGGAGGACAGATCTCAGTTCCAGCCTTTGCCCCTTTGTTACTGTTGCTCCATTTCCTTGGACTCCTACAGAGCTCCCCTCAGCCTCGCTTTACTTATCTCTTCAATGGGACTCAAAACATTCTGTAATCCATAGATAATGAGACACTTATTGTAAAGCACTTGCAATCAAAATGTTTATGACATCCAAGCTATGTTCTGAGTACTTAATATGAAGTACATATGAAGCTATGTACTAAATGTCCTACTACTGTTGTGTTGCTGTCAATCTCTTCCTTAAAGTCTTTAGAGTTACTTTAAATATTTCAATGGTCCATCACTGGGTGCACATATGTTTAGGAGTGTCAATTATTATTAATAAGTAGGTACCCTCTCATTAAGAAATGAGTCTTCTTTTACCTTACAGCCTTTTGAAATTTGAAGTCTATGTTGTCTGATACAACTATAGTCACTATAGTCACTCCAACCTTCTTAAGGACATTGTTTGCCTATAAGATTATTTTTCAACCCTTACTCTTATTGTTCAGATGTATCTCTTGTAGGCAGCAGGAGGTTGGGTTCAGTTTTCTGATTTATTTGCTGCTCTGTATCTTGATTGGTGAGTTCAGGTCATTTGAAGTTGAGATGAAGAAATTTATTGACAAAACTTTGCAGAAATTATGCATGCGTCTGCAAAACTGGTTTCAAGGCTATGAGCTTCTTAAGATGCTCCTTCTTCATTAAGCTTTGTATCATTTCTTCACATCTCAGTATCTGGACAGAGTATTTTTGATGAGATGTCATTTCACTGAGTTTTTTTTTGGGGGGGGGAGGGTCTCACGGGGAGGGGGTCTCACCCGGTAGTGCTTAGGGGTTACTCCTGGCTCTACACTCAGAAATTGCTCCTGGCAGGCTCAGGGGGCAATATGGGATACCGGGATTTGAACCAATGACCTTCTGCATGAAAGGCAAACGCCTTACCTCCATGCTATCTTTCTGGCCCCCCATTTCACTAAGTTTTTTGTTTTGTTTTGTTTTGTTTTGTTTTTGGGCCACACCCAGCGGTGCTCAGGGGTTACTCCTGGCTGTCTGCTCAGAAATAGCTCCTGGCAGGCACGGGGGACCATATGGGACACCGGGATTCGAACCAACCACCTTTGGTCCTGGATTGGCTGTTTGCAAGGCAAACGCCGCTGTGCTATCTCTCCGGGCCCTTCACTAAGTTTTTAAGCTATATCCTACCATTCTCTTCTGGCCTCACTTCTCATTCCATAGAATCTTCTTTTGAATTGAATTCTTATCTTTGGAGATTTTATTTGCTTTTCATGAGAAGCAGGGCCATTAGAAATTACCATTTTCTTTTATTCTTATTTTTGTGATTTCAGAGGGTTGATTAATTGGGTTGGGGTTATTCATGGATCTGCACAGGATTTACCTTTGGACATGTTTGGGAGACAACATGTGGTGCCAGAGCTTGAACTGGAGTTAGTCATATACAAGGTGAATGTCTTGGCTCCTTTACTATCTTTCTAGCCCTAAAACTTACCATAACTTACTTTCTATTCTTTTTTAATAGCTTTGAAAAATCGTCCCATGATCTTAGAAGCACAAAGGTCAGCATAGATATCATTGAAGGCATGGTGACCCTTCTGTAACATCTCTGATCTTGCCAATGACAAATATCTGTGCTGCCTGCTAAAAGAAGGTACCACGTGCATTCAGAATTGACTGGACAGTGTGTGGAGGACAAAGCTGGTGCCCTTTTCTAGTATAGTCTGGTGGTGATATTTTTGGTACTTTCTTGTTTATTTTTAGGCTAGTCCCATGCTGTAAATGTTGTTATTGGTAGAAGACATAATTGATGGGAGTGGTTTATTTTAAGAGGAGGGATTGTTTAGCAGACAAGGAAAAGAGGGTATGAGAATTGGGAGGAAAGTGATTTCTATGTATAATGTATTTGGAAATCTTGTCTTGTAGACTTTGATGTCAGAACAAAGTGATCTTGGTTTGAAAAATTGCACGTTATTTTAGGAAATGCCTGGTAGGATTTGATAACAGTGATGTTTTTATCTAACCTCAGGTAATAAATAAGGAAGGTCCCTATCAACCTTTGCCAAATTTCAAATGTCAAATTGATTATGTAAAAAGCAGAGGAAGCCAAGTAGTTTACATGAAGGTTCATATCTTTTTATGGCCTTCTTTGTAATGAAGTAGAAAATCTTTCAAATATTGAAATACCTCATTGCAAATGACTAGATCCTCCTTAGTCTTCTGAATCACTCAGACTTACTCTTTCTCTTCCAACTTCTAAGCGTGTTGCTTGCATTAAGAATATAATACTGAGATCACTTCGAGTTAAAAAATTGCAATTTTCATTCCCAAAGCTTTTAAAAAATATATGTGTGGTATATCAGAGAAGCATTCGATACCTTCTGTAAAAAAAAGGAATGAAACATATTTCCTAGTGTCTCTGGGGTTTTTAACAAAGTGTGTAACATATAAGATCACAATGAAAATATATTAAACTTCTCTCTAAAGGCAATATTCTGGCTGTATTAGGGCAAAAGTATAAGAAAGAAAATCTTAAGAAAGGTAATGAAAAACCCAAAAAGGAAATAAAATATAGAAAATACAAATGATTTAGCGAATAAGTGAGATCATTTCAAATTAGATGTCCAAAATTTACTGAACAGTTTTACCAACCTAATTTAATAAATTCAAACATTTTATTATTATGAAAAATAGTTAATTGAACCAACTAAGGAATTTAAAAATATTAGCCTCCCCATGTTCAAATATGAAAAGGGAGCAATCTCATTGTGTTTTTCTAACACATAAATAAAACACGATGGGTACAACTACTTGCATGTCAGCACGACAAATGAAACAAATTTTCAGTCGGCAAAGGATTATAATTGCCTGTGCCCAAGTTTCTCATTACTGAATATAACATAATTACTAACATATAGGAATGAAGGAAGAAAGAGAAAGATGATATTCATAGAATAGTGAAAGGCACTATTACTCCTTTTTCGGAATTGCCTGCTTAGAGAAATTCCTACTATCATTTGTATCTTTCTCCCAATGATTATCAGTGATCATTTCCTTTTCTTCATTAACAAATAAAATTTGATTCTAAATATAACTTATTTTGGGGAGTTAGATTTTACTCACAGACTTCACTATGCCTCAGGTATTAAAGAATGCAATTCAATAGTATTTTGCACAAAATTTTATGTCCATTACTGTGACCAATTGCCCCATAAAAAGAACTCTGTACCTCACTCCACCCTACCCCAATAAAACTGATGGCTCCTGCCTCCAGTCTTTTGCAATTATAATGCACTTTCTTTCTCTATGTATTTGCTTATGTAAACATTTTATACAAGTGGGACTATATACTGTGTGTTCTGTGTGATTGGTATCTTTTATTTAGTCTATGTATTTTTAGTTTTGTTTTGGGGCTATATCTAGTGGTGCTTACAACGTACTCCTGGCTCACTTAGGGAATTACACAGGGTGCCAGGAATTGAACATGGGTCAGCTGTAAGCAAGACAAGCACCCTATCTGTTGTGCTATTATTCTAGTCCTTAATTTAGTCTTTTTAAGATTCCTCTGTATTGTAGCATGTATCAGTACTTCATTCTTTTATGCAGTTGAAAATAATACTCTAGTATATAGACTTTCATATTTTAGTCATTCATTCATCGGTTGGACTAAATCTGTCAACTTTTAGCTGTAATATATTTATTTAATTGTTCATCTTTGTTATTTGTTCACTAGCCAAAACAGTATTTTATTGGTGATAAGTATTTGGCGCTGTGTTAGTCACCAAGGACAGATAATGAATAAGATCTTTTTATTTATTTCAGAGGGCTTATCTTCTATCAGAGACTTAAAGACTAAGAATACACTTGTATTTGTTTTATCTGGTGGGGAGAAATTGGCTGCACATCTGCGACGCTCTAGATCCTATTTTTGACTCTGTACTCATAGATCACTCCTGCCAGCACTCAAACTTCAACTGTCTGCAGGAAAAGTGCCCAAATCCCCGTTCTATCTCTTTGGTCTGTCTTTAAATTATAGAAGTCTATTGATTTACAGAAGGTAGTTCTGTTTGGGAAGTTTGTGGAGTTCACAGAGAAGCCAAGTCTTTGACAATATATACGTGTGTAAGTCATATCCATGAAGTCACCAAGCAATGTGCCACATTGGACAGTAGAAACTGTAAAGTGTTTTAACTGCACCAAAATTGAGCTTAGAAGGTGGTAAGTGGCAATAGGATGCAATAGGAGACAGAGATAAAGTCAGACAATGCCCTAGTGTTGTGTGTTGGGTTGAAGAGTTGGCTAAACTGAGGCATTTGCAATGATGGGAAAGTTGATGGGGACATATAGAAGATAGAATGGAAGGGGAAAACAAGTTAAGAGACCACTTAGAAGAGTGCATTTCCAAACCTATCCCTTGAGAGAAAGTTTATATCATGGTTAATTGCATCTTCTGCCCCATTCAGTCAGTCATCAAGTCCTGTACATTCTCCTTTTGTCACTAGGTGACACAGATGACACCTCCTTATTGCATTTCTTTGTGTGATGTTCTAAACTGCAGTAAGTGTCTGGACCTTCATATTTACTCCAGAGTTGTTTTTTTTTTTATCATGGACTATCTTATAACTTTCCTATTTCAAATTTTACTATGACGTTCAGTGCCTGAAGTATAGATTCCAGAGTGCAGGCAGGGCATATGAGTTCTCTTTGACAAGGCCCTGGAACTATGTTTCCTTGCATGTAACCTCCAGGTACCTGTTAGGGGAGTAGAAGACTGGGGTAAAAGGAGATATGAGGGTAAGACCCATTTCCTATATTAAAAAAATGAAGATTATGAAGTCTTTCTATGTGGTTCTAGCAGTTATGCTTCTTCAATGTCATTTTTTTGTTTTTTATGTGTTCTAGGTGTTTCAGAATAGTGCTACCATTCTATGTTTTTCTTTTGTCTTCTGACTTACTTCGTTTAACATAACATGATCTAGGTCCATCCACGTTGCTGCAAAGTCTGTGATTGTATCATTTCTAACTGCCATGTAATATTCCATTGTATATATGTACCACATCTTAATGATCCATTCATCTGTTGTTGGACATCGAGGTTGGTTCCAAGATTTGGCTATTATACTGAGTGCTGCAATAAATAGTGGGGTGCATATGTATTTTGGAATGAATGTCCTTCCATCTTGGGGATATATGCCTAGGAGAGCAATTGCTGGGTCAAATGGCAGCTCAATTCTAAGTTCTTTGAGCACTCTCCAGACTTTTCTCCATAGATGTTGGACCAAGGGGCATTCCCACCAGCAATGAATGAGAGTTCCTTTCATACCACATCCTCTCCAACAAAAGTTGTTCCCATTATTTTTGATGTGAGCCAACCTCACTGGTGTGAGGTGGTATCTCATTGTTGTCTTGATTTGGATCTCCCTGATGATGAGCGAAGGTGAGCATGTTTTCATGTGTTTGTTGGCCATCCTTCTCTCTTCCTCAGAGAAATGTCTATTCATTTCGTCTCCCCATTTTTTTATGGCTTCGTTTGGTTTTGAAGGGCTCAGGTTTCTGAGCGCTTTGTATGTTCTAGATATCAGCCCTTTATCTGATATATCAAGTGAAAAGATTTTTTCCCATTCTGTTAGCTGTCTTCTTGCATTAAGTAGGGTTTCTTTTGCCATGCAGAAGCTTTTTAGTTTGATATAGTCCCATTTGTTTATAGTTGATGCTAACGTTTTTGCCATTGGTGCTCCGGTCTCAAAGACCCTTTTGATATAAAGGTCTTCGAGTGTTCTGCCTATTTTATTCTCGATAAACTTTATAGATTCAGGTCTGATTTCCAGATCTTTGATCCATTTTGAGTTGACTTTTGTATAAGGAGTGAGATATGGGTCGATTTTCACTTTCGTGCATATGAGTTTCCAGTTGTACCAACACCATTTGTTGAATAGGCTTTCTTTGTTCCATTTCATATTCTTGCCTCTTTTATCAAATATTAGTTGGCTATATATCTGGGGGTTTATGTCTGGGAATTCTGTTCTAATCCACTGGTCTGAGGTCCTGTCTCTGTTCCAGTACCATGCTCCATTCCCTGATCTGCACAGCCACCAAGATCTTTAGAAACAGGACTGATTTTACCATCCAAGATAAAGTAGAAGTCTTCCACATACCACGAAAGCAGCAAGAGGAGAATAAATGATCTATTTTTTTGACGTCTTTATTTTGGTGTGGAGATTACGGTTGATGTCTCCAATATTATTTTATTTTATTTTGTTTTGTCTTTCTCTTTCTTTTTTGCATTTGAGTATGATTTGATTTCAGAACCGAGATTATTGTGTGGTGCCTGTCTTTATTGCTGTGGTGCTTATCGGTTATTTAATTCGATATATTTTTTTTTTGTGTATTGTTGTGGTATTTTAATTACTTTTTTCACATCCTCTCTCAAACTGAGGTTGGAAGCCTCTAGACAGGACTCTGCCTATTTTCAGCATATTTGATTTTTGATTGAGAAGAGGACATATTAGGTGATGGGTATTCCCCTGATTCAATGTGAATATGTACCCAAAATACTACAGTGAAAGATATGTAAGCCATTATGAAAAAAAATTGTGTTTTTAATCAGAAATTTTCTTTGATTTACATGTATTATTATTATATCAATTATATTATATGTTATGTTATGTCACTATATTATGTTATATTAGTTTACCTCATTATGTTTTTTTTTTTTTCAGTTTTTCTTTTAAGGCTGGTTTTGAGTCCATAAAATTTCTGAGCTGTTGTTTATCCATGAAACTATGTATACTTCCTTCAAACCTGAACATGAGTCTGGCTGAGTGCAGTATTCTAGGCAAAGCATTCATTTAATTGAGTTTTGTCACTATATCCCACCACTGCCTTCTGACCTTGAGGATTTCTTGTGACAAATCTGCTATCAATCTTATGTTTTGATAATGGTTTATCAATCTTGTTTATTTTTTTTCTTTTTTTTTTTTTATTTAAACACCTTGATTACATACATGATTGTGTTTGGGTTTCAGTCATAAAAGGAACACCACCCATCACCAGTGCAACATTCCCATCACCCAAGTCCCAAATCACCCTCCTCCCCCCCAACCCCCACCTGTACCCTAAACAGGCTCTACATTTCCCTCATACATTCTCAATATTAGGACAATTCAAAATGTAGTTATTTCTCTAACTAAACTCATCACTCTTTGTGGTGAGCTTCCTGAGGTGAGCTGGAACTTCCAGCTCTTTTCTCTTTTGTGTCTGAAAATTATTATTACAAGGGTGTCTTTCATTTTTCTTAAAACCCATAGATGAGTGAGACCATTCTGCGTTTTTCTCTCTCTCTCTGACTTATTTCACTCAGCATAATAGATTCCATGTACATCCATGTATAGGAAAATTTCATGACTTCATCTCTCCTGACAGCTGCATAATATTCCATTGTGTATATGTACCACAGTTTCTTTAGCCATTCGTCTGTTGAAGGGCATCTTGGTTGTTTCCAGAGTCTTGCTATGGTAAATAGAGCTGCAATGAATATAGGTGTAAGGAAGGGGTTTTTGTATTGTATTTTTGTGTTCCTAGGGTATATTCCTAGGAGTGGTATAGCTGGATCGTATGGGAGCTCGATTTCCAGTTTTTGGAGGAATCTCCATATCGCTTTCCATAAAGGTTGAACTAGACAGCATTCCCACCAGCAGTGGATAAGAGTTCCTTTCTCTCCACATCCCCGCCAACACTGTTTATTCTCATTCTTTGTGATGTGTGCCATTCTCTGGGGTGTGAGGTGGTATCTCATCGTTGTTTTGATTTGCATCTCCCTGATGATTAGTGATGTGGAACATTTTTTCATGTGTCTTTTGGCCATGCGTATTTCTTCTTTGTCAAAGTGTCTGTTCATTTCTTCTCCCCATTTTTTGATGGGGTTAGATGTTTTTTTCTTGTAAAGTTCTGTCAGTGCCTTGTATATTTTGGAGATTAGCCCCTTATCTGATGGGTATTGGGTGAATAGTTTCTCCCACTCAGTGGGTGGCTCTTGTATCCTGGGCACTATTTCCTTTGAGGTGCAGAAGCTTCTCAGCTTAATATATTCCCATCTGTTAATCTCTGCTTTCACTTGCTTGGAGAGTGCAGTTTCCTCCTTGAAGATGCCTGTAATGTCCTGTAGTGTTTTGCCTATGTGCTGTTCTATATATCTTATGGTTTTGGGGCTGATATCGAGGTCTTTAATCCATTTGGATTTTACCTTTGTACATGATGTTAGCTGGGGGTCTAAGTTTAATTTTTTGCAAGTGGCTATCCAATTGTGCCAACACCACTTGTTGAAGAGGCTTTCCCTGCTCCATTTAGGATTTCCTGCTCCTTTATCAAAAATTAGATGGTTGTATGTCTGGGGAACATTTTCTGAGTATTCAAGCCTATTCCACTGATCTGAGGACCTATCCTTATTCCAATACCATGCTGTTTTGATAATTGTTGCTTTGTAGTACAGTTTAAAGTTGGGAAAAGTAATTCCTCCCATATTCTTTTTCCCAATGATTGCTTTAGCTATTCGAGGGTGTTTATTGTTCCAAATGAATTTCAAAAGTGTCTGATCCACTTCTTTGAAGAATGTCATGGGTATCTTTAGAGGGATGGCATTAAATCTGTATAATGCCTTGGGGAGTATTGACATTTTGATGATGTTAATCCTGCCAATCCATGAGCAGGGTATGTGTTTCCATTTCCGTGTGTCCTCTCTTATTTCTTGGAGCAGAGTTTTATAGTTTTCTTTGTATAGGTCCTTCACATTTTTAGTCAAGTTGATTCCAAGATATTTGAATTTGTGTGGCACTATTGTGAATGGGGTTGTTTTCTTAATGTCCATTTCATCCTTATTACTATTGGTATATAGAAAGGCCATTGATTTTTGTGTGTTAATTTTGTAGCCTGCCACCTTGCTATATGAGTCTATTGTTTCTAGAAGCTTTTTGATAGAGTCTTTAGGGTTTTCTAAGTAGAGTATCATGTCATCTGCAAACAGTGAGAGCTTGACTTCTTCCTTTCCTATCTGGATTCCCTTGATATCCTTTTCTTGCCTAATCGCTATAGCAAGTACTTCCAGTGCTATGTTGAATAGGAGTGGTGAGAGAGGACAGCCTTGTCTCGTGCCAGAATTTAGAGGGAAGGCTTTCAGTTTTTCTCCATTGAGGATAATATTTGCCACTGGCTTGTGGTAGATGGCCTTCACTATATTGAGAAAGGTTCCCTCCATTCCCATCTTGCTGAGAGTTTTGATCAAGAATGGGTGTTGGACCTTATCAAATGCTTTCTCTGCATCTATTGATATGATCATGTGGTTTTTATTTTTCTTGTTATTGATGTTGTGTATTATGTTGATAGATTTACGGATGTTAAACCAGCCTTGCATTCCTGGGATGAAACCTACTTGATCGTAGTGGATGATCTTCTTAACGAGGCATTGAATCCTATTTGCCAGGATTTTGTTGAGGATCTTTGCATCTGCATTCATCAGTGATATTGGTCTGTAATTTTCTTTTTTGGTAGCGTCTCTGTCTGGTTTAGGTATCAAGGTGATGTTGGCTTCATAAAAGCTATTTGGAAGTGTTTCTGTTTGTTCAATTTCATGAAAGAGTCTTGCCAAGATTGGCAGTAGTTCCTCTTGGAAAGTTTGATAGAATTCATTAGTGAATCCATCTGGACCTGGGCTTTTGTTTTTCGGCAGACATTTGATTACTGTTTTAATTTCATCAATGGTGATGGGGGTGTTTAGATATGCTACATCTTCTTCCTTCAACCGTGGAAGATTATAAGAATCCAAGAATTTATCCATTTCTTCCAGGTTCTCATTTTTAGTGGCGTAGAGTTTTTCAAAGTAGTTTCTGATTACCCTTTGAATCTCTGTCATATCAGTAGTGATCTCTCCTTTTTCATTCCTGATACGAGTTATCAAGTTTCTCTCTCTCTCTTTCTTTGTTAGGTTTGCCAGTGGTCTATCAATCTTGTTTATTTTTTCAAAGAACCAACTTCTGCTTTCGTTGATCTTTCGGATTGTTTTTTGAGTTTCCACTTCGTTGATTTCTGCTCTCAGCTTTGTTATTTCCTTCTGTCTTCCTATTCTTGGGTCCTTTTGTTGAGCATTTTCTAGTTCTATTAGCTGTGTCATTAAGCTACTCAGGTAAGCTCCTTCTTCCTTCCTGATGTGTGCTTGCAAAGCTATAAATTTTCCTCTCAGTACTGCTTTTGCTGTGTCCCATAAGTTCTGAGAGTTTGTGTCTTTATTGTCATTTGTTTCCAGGAACCTTTTTATTTCCTCCTTGATTTCATCTCGGACCCACTGGTTATTGAGCATGAGGCTGTTTAACTTCCAGGTGTTAAAGTGTTTCTTCTGAGTCCCTTTGGAGTTCACAAATAATTTCAGAGCCTTGTGGTCAGCGAAGGTAGTCTGCAAAATTTCTATCCTCTTGATCTTATGGAGGTATGTTTTATGTGCCAGCATGTAGTCTATCCTGGAGAATGTCCCATGTACATTGGAGAAGAATGTGTATCCAGGTTTCTGGGGATGGAGTGTCCTATATATATCCACTAGGCCTCTTTCTTCCATTTCTCTCCTCAGGTCTAGTATATTCTTGTTGGGTTTCAGTCTGGTTGACCTGTCCAGTGTTGACAAAGCCGTGTTAAGGTCCCCCACAATTATTGTGTTGTTGTTGATATTATTTTTCAGATTTGTCAACAGTTGTATTAAATATTTTGCTGGCCCCTCATTCGGTGCATATATGTTTAGGAGAGTGAATTCTTCCTGCTCTACGTACCCCTTGATTAATATAAAATGTCCGTCTTTGTCCCTTACAACCTTCCTGAGTATAAAGTTTGCATTATCTGATATTAGTATGGCCACTCCAGCTTTTTTATGGGTGTTGTTTGCTTGGATAACTTTTCTCCAGCCTTTTATTTTGAGTCTATGTTTGTTCTGACTATTCAGGTGCGTTTCTTGTAGGCAGCAGAAGGTTGGATTGAGTTTTTTGATCCATTTAGCCACTCTGTGTCTCTTAACTGGTGCATTTAGTCCATTGACGTTGAGAGAAAGAATTGTCCTGGGATTTAACGCCATCTTTATTTCAAAATTTGGTGTGTCTTTTGGGTAGTCTTGTCTTAGATTAGGTCTTTCAGTTTTTCTCTTAAGACTGGTTTTGTGTCTGTGAAGTTTCTGAGCTGTTTTTTGTCTGTGAAACCATGTATTCTTCCATCAAACCGGAAAGTGAGTTTTGCTGGGTATAGTATTCTGGGTGAAGCATTCATTTCATTCAGTCTTGTCACAATATCCCACCACTGCTTTCTGGCATTGAGCGTTTCTGGTGACAGGTCTGCTGTAAATCTCAGGGAAGCTTGCTTGAACATGATTTCCCCTTTTGATCTTGCTGTTTTCAGAATTCTGTCTCTATCTGTGGGATTTGTCATTGTGACTAGGATGTGTCTTGGGGTGTTTTTCTGGGGTCTCTTTTGGTTGGTACTCTTCGGGCATGCAGGATTTGATCACATATATTCTTTAGCTCTGGAAGTTTCTCTTTAATGATGTTCTTGACCATTGATTCTTCCTGGAAATTTTCTTCCTGGGTCTCTGGGACTCCAATGATTCTTAAGTTGTTTCTGTTGATCTTATCATAGACTTCTATTTTCGTCTGTTCCCATTCTTTGACTAATTTTTCCATTGTCTGCTCATTTGCTTTAAGTTTTTTGTCCAATCTCTCCTGCTGTATGGAATTGTTATGTATCTCATCTTCCACAGCACCAAGTCTATTCTCAGCTTCTGATACCCTGTCCCAGAGCTTATCCATTTTGTCCTTCACTTCGTTTACTGACTTTTTCAGTCCTGTTAGTTGACATGTTATTTCAGTTTGGAGTTTTGTCATTTCTGCCTTCATATTTTCTTGGTTCTTATTAGTGTTCTGTTCAACTCGATCCATGGTTTCTTGGAGTCTGTTGAGCACCTTCCATATTGCTAGTCTAAAGTCCTTATCTGAGAGGTTGATTAGTTGTTCAGTCATTATCTGGTCCTCAGAATTGTCATCTTCATTCTCTATGTCTGATGCTGGCCTGCGTTGTTTCCCCATTGTCACACTTGTATTGTGGGTTTTTCTACGTGTTGTAGTGGTATTCATTGTCTATATGATGTAGGCAGCACACTCCTCTGGCTCCTCCCTTTCTGGATGGGCTGACTTGCCTCTAAGGGAGGGGAGTCCTCCGTGGATGAAGCCTCACACTGGGTCAAATCTTAGGCCCGAGCATGCAACAGAGAAGACAGTCCAGAGAGAAATGTTTGCTTCTGTGATATAGCGCCGTTCTTAGTGTGATTTTTCCTTCTTGTTGCAATGGAGTTCTTTCCTTAGAAAGAGTGCACAGCCGCGTAGCGAAGCGGAGCGGCCGTGCTCCTCTGAGCCTCTTTTTGCCCCACTCGCAAGAGTTTCACGCAAGAGGACAGTAGACAGACATAGACAGGTCACACTCACAGTCTTTCACAGCTGAGCCCCACTGGGCCGGTGTACTTTTGCGGATTTTCCCCGCCTGGTGTCACACACAGGGAGCCAGCTTTTGCAAAGGTTAGCCGGTTTTTATGCTCTGAAGTCCCTCCCTAAAAATGGCGTCTGGGCGAGCGAGGTTTCTGGAGGCTGTTTTTGCCCCACTAGCAAGAGTTTCACGCAAGAGGACAGTAGACAGACATAGACAGGTCACACTCACAGTCTTTCACAGCTGAGCCCCACTGGGCCGGTGTACTTTCGCGGATTTTCCCCGCCTGGTGTCACACACAGGGAGCCAGCTTTTGCAAAGGTTAGCCGGTTTTTATGCTCTGAAGTCCCTCCCTCTTACCTCATTATGTTAATCAATTTTGTCCTTTAAATGAATTCTTACTTTAAAAAACAAAACAAAACAAAAAAAACAACTTTAGTTTGCTCTGAAGAAAAAAAAAAAATAAATAAAAGATAAGATAAGGCCTCCCAAATCTTACCACAGGCTGTGTTCTTTACACTGGCTGTATAGAAAGAGGAGGTACAGTAAAGGCACCCCATATACACCTCAACACAGGCCCCTTGCCGGGTATGTATTGTGAATTGGGGGACAATTCTGAAAAAAAAAAATGAAGATGTTACACCCTGGATTTTAAGATGGAGGAAGGCAGCCTAGCCAGAACTGGAAATAAAAAGCATCTTCCCTAAAACCTCTGAAGGGAACAGAGCTCTTTTAGTACTTCAATTTCAGTCTGGTAAAAGCTATTCAGGTGTTGCTTTTAAGTCCCTAAATTGGTGATGGTTTGGTTCAATGGCCACAGGAAAGGAAGCCAGTCTCAAACTGTTCCTCATCTTCAGCCAGCCTCATCCCCTGATGAGGGCAGAGTAAGGAGGGATTTACAAAACTCATTAAAAATTCCATCCTTTTCACAAGATACCTGAGGGAATTACAGTGAATTCTTTGAAATTACCTATGTGTTGATGACTCTTAAATTTAAACAATGTCTGAACATGGACACATTGATATATTATATTTCATTAGACAAACATGATCCTAAACCAAATCTTAATAGAATTCAGAAACAAAAGAAAACAAAAACCAACTCTTACTCTTGAGTTACTGGCATTTTGAGAACTGGTATTCTGCAGAGCTGTGTTCTAGGAGGTGGGAATGGTTTTAGCAATGTTTCACAGCCAGCTGAGCCCCTGTTCTCCCTTTGCGTGAGTTCCAGTGTGTCACCTGTCCCTGAGCATTCATGCAGAAGAGACCTGCTAACATTTGCTTCCACTTCTAAAAACCCTATTTAAAAATCATTGCATATTTAATACCATATTTCAGAACTTTTTACAAAATGCTGATAGAGGCACAACAGTCCAAAAGAATTTACTAGTGGACAGAATTCTATATGCTTTGCAAACCCAAGTGGGGAAGCTTGTTTTAGGAATGCAAGAATAATTTGGTATGAAGTATTTCATTGACATAGAACATCTTATTAATAGATTTTAGAAAAATAAAATCATCTCAATACAGATTGAAGTCATTTATCAAAATTCAATATTTACTTCAGATAAAACCTTTAACATTCTAATGCAATAAAAATTGTAACAATAAAAGATTCTAACCTAATAGAATTAAAAAATATAATGAAAGTAGGAACCAAGTGTCTAGCTGAGAGAGAAACAAAAACCATTTTCAATAAAGCTGGCAGTGAAGCATAAAAATTTGCTCTAAAGCCTTACAAGATGTCATGAATATGACCTGGAAAATTCAGACACAGCAAAACTTGTGCAGCTCCTCAAGACTTGACCTTCACTCCAAGGCTGGGACACCAACATACATTAATTTACTGTGAGAAAACCCCCACAATGAATTCCTTATGCTATGGTCACACCATTTTTATATTAATTTATGTTTTGCAATGGGAAGATCTCTCAAACAGTGCTCAGAAGTCCTAAGGGCCCCTGCCAGATCCAAGAGTTTAGTGGTAGGCACTGCCCTGCAGTGCCAGAGATAACTGCACCACTCTGATAGTGCTCAGTAACTTCCAGGGCTCTGAATATGTTTGGGGATTAATCTGGGGCTTAAAACGATGATAAATGCATGTAAAGCAAGAGCCTTAACCTGCTACATTATCTTTCTTTGTCCCCAAACACTTTGGGGAGCTTATAATTTCCTAGCCTTAGCCCTGATCATATCTATAGAATATAAAGATCACTCATTTGCTCTTTCTGCTCCCTTTCTTTGTCTCTGTCTCCCTAAGAGACTAAGTATGATGCTCAGCTTCCCAGGCCAGAACAGGGATCTCTGTATATGTGGTGCTGGTGGTGGAAGCAGTAATGGCTGCTTATTGAAGACCTTTTTGTGGCCCACCCAGTCCCTTGGTAGTATGGGAAACAGCAGTTATTCTGCTGTATAATGTCTCCTCTACTGGGGAAAGCCCAGAATTAGCCTCATCTCTTGTCAAGTAACACTCTGGTGGGCCAGGTGACAGCTGTCCTGTGATATTATTGTTTGCTCTCTCAGAGAAACCCCTGGAAGACAGAATGGAGACAAATACACAAGCAACTTTTGAGTTGTATTAAGCTACATTGCAGTTCTTTTCTAAAAAATTACACATCATAAAATTTTAAAATAAATCATAACTCTCATCAAATGTTAAATCAACATGTGCCAAAGATTTTCTTAGTCTTACTGAGGGAACCAGTAAGATGATAAAGCTTATTCCAAGGAGAGTCCAAGAACCACACATAGAGAGGCATCTATGAGGCTGAAGTGAACTTGCAAATGGACGTAAAATGGGCAGATGCTACTAATTCCCCTGGATGTTACCAGTCTGCATCTCTGGACAAGAGCCACCTACATTAGGAGTAACTTTTTTCAGTTTAAAGATTACATAAAAGCTGATGAAAAAATATCAATGCCTGGATAAATCTGCTAGACAAGATATCCAGGTATCCATCATGCATTTCTGTTTTATTCCAGAAGCAGAGCATTGATAACAACAGAAGCAATACTAACAACAACACAAACACTAATATAACCATCAAGTTCTTGATTAGCTAAAGGAATGGCACAATGTTGTCAAATGCCATAAGTCTTAAATTGGATCAAATTTAATCTTTCTAGCCCTTAGGTGATGGCACCTTCTTAGCAGGAGATGATCAAAGTGATCTGCTTGGCAGTTTTTGCACTTGCCTTCCTTGCTAAGCTTCTGTCTTTTCTACCCGTGTATCTGTTTCCTAGCACTGTTTTAACAATGCTCACAAATCAGAGGCCAGAAAATATAAGTGTCTTACCTTCTATTTTGGAAATACAGATGTCAGTGGTGGGCTCTCAGCTAGGCTCCTTCCATACTCTGCACACAGTCCCCTGACTGACCTTTTCCAGAAGTTGCTGTCCTCCTTGTTTCCCTCTCTATCTCTCACCACACCCTCTACTGCTCTGACTTTTTGTTTTCTCAGCATGGGATTTGGTGACCCCTCCATTTATAAAATCCTTCCCCACTGCCTTGAAAGGTGACAATTCTGAGTGTGTTGGCATCTTTAGAGGCTGCTGCCTTGACAACTCCATGTTCCTCTGCTCCCCATGATACTTTTCCAAGAAAGTTTTGGAATAATTTAGAATACCCCTGACTTTCCCCCAACCCATTTCCGTTTCTTTCCTCAAGGGCCTTTCCCTAAATTCCTTCTCTGTGTACCAGAACATGTTTCACTGAAAGGAGATCACATTTGGAGACTTTGGGTGGGTGGGTGGTCTAACCTGAGAATGGGGCTCCAGGCCCTTTGCCCACAGACTGCAAATTCATTACATCCCTGAGAGAACCCTGGGGTGGGTGGTCTGCTTTTTCCTGGCTGTGTGCACTATAAGACTCAGACAAATACGGAGAGCTCTTGAGAGCTCTGGTGTACTTTGGTATTTTTCGAAGAGGAAGAATGGTAGGATAGAAGCAAGGGAGAGAGCCAGAACATCAGCCATTATTTGGATAACAGATGCTGTGTGTTTATATCCCTAGATACAACTGAAGACAAATGAAATAAGCATTGCTAATCTCAGCTCAGGCTTACTAGGTACTTCGTATGTGCCAAAAGGGTGTCACACAACTTTAAATACATTAATTTATTGAGCACAATACTAGGTGGGAAGGTTCTACCATTGATAGGCAGGAAGCTGAAGCACAGAGCTATCAAAGAATTGTCAAATCCATATGAATAATAATATGGGTCAGAGCTGTCCTCCATGAGTCCTGACAGGCAGGCCATGGCCCCCCACTGTGGCAGACTATTTGGGAATGATAACTGAAAAGTGAACCATGGTGTAAGGCAATGATGAGGTGAGACTGAGGTGAGATGGTCTCAGGCTGGACTCAGGCAAGGAAGAGAGGATGCTAATATACACTGAGGATTTTGCAAAAGGTGAGATGCCCCCTGCTGGCTGAGTTATTCAATTTTCTTTCATTGAACCCAAGTCATAAGGTCAGATTTTTAATGATCATTTCCCCCCTGTTCATATGCTCAATACTGGAAGATTTTACTGGGGAAAATTGCCAGTTTTTCTATGCTCAAGGGGACTCTGGTTGCTAGGTAACCTATACTCAAATTTGGAAATCTTTAATTCTAGGGAGGGCATTCTGGCATACAGGACATTCATAATTCACTACAAATGGAACATTAAAATTTAAAAATGGAGAGGCTATGAATATTTGTCGTTCTCCATATATTTTCAACATGAAAATTTTGGTGAACTTATTTTCCAAGAAGTCTTTCTCATCTTGTCTATTTGCTAATATCCTCAATATTAATTCTTAATGAATTTGTACTCTTATTTGGCCAATCAGCTACTAGAATTGTCTTTCCAGTACTTCCTGTTAATACTCAGAAATGTTATGGTTATCCTGGTCTCTTCTTCCTAACTTCTCACATTTCATGTCACAGTCATGAATGTTTTTAGTTTTTGCCATTTTTAAAACCTGGACTTGAGTAGACTTCTAACTGATCTTTTATCTACTTTCTCTCCCTTTTAACCTATTTACTCACTCTTCTTCCCTACTCATTAGAGTTGACCTTTTAAAATATAGATCTGGGGCCGGGCAGTGGCGCTAAAGGTAAGGTGCCTGCCTTGCCTGCGCTAGCCTCGGACGGACCGCGGTTCGATCCCCCGGTGTCCCGTATGGTCCCCCAAGCCAGGAGCGACTTCTGAGCGCATAGCCAGGAGTAACCCCTGAGCGTCACTGGGTGTGGCCCAAAAACCAAAAATAAATAAATAAATAAATAAAATAAAATAAAATATAGATCTGACCATATTATTCTTGCTGAATAATCCTGGTGGCTCCCTGCCACTTGATGATGAATCCAGTTTTCTTGACATGGAATTCAGTGTCTTCACCCCAGCCCCATCAACCCCTCTCTACTCTTTTGCAATCATTTCTTTCTTCTGGCCACGTAAAACCTAGAACTATTGATCAGATTTAACACCTCTTTGCCCTTGCAGAAGCTTATCTTCTACCTAGAATGTCTTTCCTTTTTATCAACAGTAGGTTTCAGTCATTCAATGTCCAATTCATATTTATTTGATCATCAGCTTTTTCATATACTCAATCATTATAAGTACATATATGTTATATGTACTTATGTTATATGTTATACGTGTCTGATGACACTTCTCTACTATTATGTATGTTTTTGCCCCAAAACACTTGTTTGATAATGTACCGTGACAGATGCACAGATATACTGTCATGCATCTTGTGCCATATCTAGCTATTTCTTCTCCCTCTTTCCAGAGAGACTGGCAGCATTGTAGAGCCAACCTTGAACCTGCTCTCACTGATAGTTTTAAAGAGCAAGTCATTTTCACATATTTCTACTCATATCTAGGACAAGGAATAAATGGTTGACAATAGCTCTCCTATTGGCTCCTGCAGTTGCTAGTATGCTATGATGTTGTATTCCTAAGCAGTTGCTCTGGCCCATAAAGACCTGAAGAATTGGGGTGTTCCTGGTGTCTCTCTCATCTGAGACAGTGACACAGAGTGGTCTAGTTAATCCTCACCATATATATGTAGCGAGTAAGCTAAATACTGTGTTCTTGTTGATTATTTTTCTGTGGAAATTGAGTTTATTTTCATATCATCATAGATAAATGTTGAATAACTATGGTCTGAGGAGAGAGTTCAAAGGGCTGAGTATGTGCTTTGCATGTGAGAGACCTGGGTTTGATTGCTGGCACCACAGTGAAGGAAGAGAAGCTCAAACCTGGCCCCTTTAGTGTCCATGTGATGGGTGGTAAAAGAATTTGTTGAGAGGTGAGATAGTTAGGGGAGAACAAAATAAGTTTATGTAAAGAGAGTGTGCTTGCAGACTAACACAATGGGGCCTCCAGAGAGACCTACTTAGCATAGTCTTGGAAAGTCTTTCATTGTGATTGGCTGCTGAGGTGGGAAGTTTCTGTTCTCTATAGATTAGTTCATTTTGAAAGATGGGCACAGGTTAGTTCTGGGAAGGAATTGTAGAAGTGTTCTGAGCCAAACATCGGAAGGGGAGGGGTGAGATGTATAAAGAAATATTGGAGCCTACCCCAAGAAGAGAGTGGCTGGACTTGTCCTAGGAATCTCATGACAAAATTGAGTGACAGTGAGGCTAGCAGAGTTTTCTGGACAGTAATATGTGAGCAAATTGTGTTAACATGTCAAGAGATTTTAGATATGGGAACTAAGCTCGAAAACTAGACACTTCAGCATTTTCCCATTAGCACTAAACTGGAATATGACCAGGTGTGATCCACAACCAAAAAAAAAAAAAAATAAAAAAAAATAAAAAGAAAGAAAAAGAAGAAAAAAAGAAAATTTTCTTTTTCTGTGTAAAGTAATTCTTTACTCAGAGCTAGGCTGTATGCCAACCTCAAAGACTCATGAAAAGTACTATCAAAATGGAGAAGATCAATACTTTTTCCACTCTAGTGAAATCCATATTCTCTTGAACATATATTCTTCTTTTTCTAAGTCAAGTGTTCACATACTTCTAAGTAAATTTTTTCCAATAACAGTATTTTTTAGGGGCCAGAGAAATAGTACAGCTGGTAGGACAATTGCCTTGCACACAGCTGATCTGAATTTGATCCGCAACATTCTATATGGTCCCCAAGCCTTCCAGGAGTGATTTCTGAGTGCAAAGCCAAAAGTAGCCTTTGAGTGCCACTGGATATGACCCCCCCAAATTAAATGATTAATATAAAATTTAATTGTTTCATCATAAAAATATTACTGGTAAATATTTATAGATTCTTATTTGTGATATAAATATGTGTATTTATAACTAATCTACATATAGATACTGCATGAAATACTTGCATCAAACAAGCATCATCCATGGAAGATAGATGGGGAACTGGTGATAGAAATTTCAGTATCACACCTGGCTCTGATCCTGAATGCTGTTAGGAAATACAGACATTGTAGAGTCCTGCGAAGAAGCTCTCTATAAAAGATCTTAACAACAAATATTATATTTTCATTCAAGAAAGCTGAATATGAATCTAATTGAGGCTCTAGAGCAGCAAGAAATCTGGGGGACATAGACATAAGCTAAATTATGTCCCCAAAGACTTCCAAAATGTGGATGTTTCGGAAGTGCACATTGTGTTTTACACTCATGCTGCTATCACAGTTAATGTATTTCTGATGCCAGATGTGTGACTTTAACAACAAAGCAGCGACTTCTCTAACACACTATTGATGTCTTGCACATCCAGTTCTGATGCTTGACCTAGAGGGGGCATCAAATGCCACACATTATAGTTTCAGTACCACAAGAATGGCCCCACGGCAGGTGCCAAATGCACATCTTAGGTACTTTTGACTACATGTAAATCAGGGCTTTCATACTTCACTCTTTGGACTTATAATTGTTAAATTAGCTCAAAGAATTGAAGAAAATATCTACCAATACCTCTTTATTATGCAATTAAGGATATGCTAAAGATGCCAGTGAACATCCAGATAATAATGACCTTCATAGGGTGAGTTTCAGAGGTTTCATAGGATGGAAACTTCTGTATCTGAGGAATTGGATATATCACCATCTGGGCTTGTAGACATGTTCAACACCATGGAGATTTCTGAAGAGTGCTGTTTAAGGACCTTTATGGAGGTGACATCGCACAGGCCTATAGTAGACCAATTTCCTGCTCTGCTCCCCTCTCTGGAGAATAGGAGGTAAGGTCAAAAGGTCCAAAATACTAATACTAATCCCAAAATACTTTCTGCTTATTAGCCCCTATTCAAGAGTTACTTCATGAGAACAAAAACTACCCAGAACCCAGAAAATCCTGAGGTCTGTGTGAGGGATTGGTAGTAAAGGCAGGAACCAGGAGCAGGGATAAAGACCAATAGATAAGCAAGAACTGAGAAACTCCCTCCCTTCCTTCCTTTTCTTCCTTCCTTTATTTTTTCTATTCTTTCATTCATTTTCTTCTGTTCATTCATTCAATTTCTTGCTTCTGTTCTTTTATTTATTGACTCTTTCTTGCTTTTGTTCTTTCACTTTCTTTTCTTCTCTCTCTCTTTCTTTCTTCTTTTCTTTCTTCTTTCTTTCTTTCTTTCTTTCTTTCTTTCTTTCTTTCTTTCTTTCTTTCTTTCTTTCTTTCTTTCTTTCTTTCTTTCTTTTCTTTCTTTCTTTCTTTCTTTCTTTCTTTCTTTCTTTCTTTCTTTCTTCTTTCTTTCTTTCTTTCTTTCTTTCTTTCTTTCTTTCTTTCTTTCTTTCTTTCTTTTCCTTCCTTCCTTCTTCCTTCCTTCCTTCCTTCCTTCCTTCCTTCCTTTCTTCCTTCCTTCCTTCCTTTCTTTCTTTCTTTCTTTCTTTCTTTCTTTCTTTCTTTCTTTCTTTCTTTCTTTCTTTCTTTCTTTCTTTCTTTCTTTCTTTCTTTCTTTCTCTCTCTCTCTCTTTCTTTCTCTCTCTCTCTTTCTTTCTTTCTTTCTTTCTTTCTTTCTTTCTTTCTCTTTCTCCTTCCTTCTTTCTTCCTTCCTTCCTTCTTTCTCTCTCTCTCTCTCTCTCTTTCTTTCTTTCTTTCTTTCTTTTCTTTCTTTCCCTTTCTTTCTTTCTCTTTCTTTCTTCTTTCTTTCTTTCTTTCTTTCTTTCTTTCTTTCTTTTTTCTTTCTTTCTTTCCTCTCTCTTTTTTTCTCTCTTTTCTCCTCTCTTCTTGTCACACCCAACTGTAATCAGGACTTATTCCTAGCTCTGTGCTTAGGGATCAATCTTGGCAGTACCAGGGAGGCTATACCATGGTTGGCCACATACAAAAAAAATGTGCTCTCTCTGTCCCATAGATGTCTATTTCTTATCGATTCACAGTGGAACCACCAACGTGATAGGTAACTGATGTAAAAAGTTAATGCTTTGAAAAGAGTAGGGGGCAGCAAAGAGAATAGATGATGCTAGATGAAGATAAGTAATATGTGAGCTTTTGTTATATTTATATCCTGGATCAAACAAATCATAAAATAACCTAAAGAGGTGGGTTATACATAGACTTTTGAGGATACTGAGAAAATATTTTTTGTAAGTATGGTAACAGGGTGAGCTTATATAAGAAAACATTGTTTTGTGCCCTGAAGCATGATGTGGTTCCGTTGTAAGACTAAAATTCAATCATGAATAACTGTGTAGTCATAGTGTTTAAATAAAAGGGGAAATTATCAAAAAATTGAGAGCAAAAATGTCATCATCATAAAAATTAATAAAGAGACAGCTGTTTCAACTGAAAAAAAAAACCGGTTAAGATGCCGGAGATATCCGGGGCCGGGCGGTGGCGCTAGAGGTAAGGTGCCTGCCTTGCCTGCGCTAGCCTTGGAAGGACCGCAGTTCCATCCCCTGGCGTCCCATATGGTCCCCCAAGCCAGGAGCAACTTCTGAGCGCATAGCCAGGAGTAACCCTTGAGCGTTACCGGGTGTGGCCCAAAACAAAACAAAACAAAAAGATGCCTGAGATATCCTTTAAAACATACAGCAATTATGGAGCCAAGAGATTATATAGTGGGTAGAATGCTTGTGACTGACCCAACCCAAGTTTGATCCTCAGCATTACATAGGGTACCTAATACCCAGCAGGACTGACTCCTGAATACAGAGGCAGGAGTAACTCCTGAGAATCACTGGATGTGGCCCTAAACAAAACAAAAGGACATTACAGCAATTAAGTGTAAATTAAAAACAGATCAAGCCAATGTGGCATAACTTTGAGAATTACTGAATTCTGATTCTGATTGTATGGCAGTTCATTTAAGTATGTTTGAAAGCTAAGTATGTAAAGGTGTACACAGATAGCATAAATATAGATTTATATCTATGATATTTATTACATGCTTTAGTTTTAATTTTCATGGTGATAAGTTAAATAATTCTTAAGTGTACATCAGACAAATCTCTCCATTAGAGGAAACTGGCCAGTTTGAGCTGATGAAAACTAGTGTCTATACCCGTAAGTTTATCAGGACTGGCTTAACCTGCTTGCTTTTCTGGGACAGGATTTGCCATTATTGCTGAGTCAGAGTAGGGATATTTCAGAAAATGGCATGTTTTCAGGAGAAAACTTGTAATTTCAGGCATCTTAGTCTTGTTGTATATATTAATTACTCATGAAACAAATTTAGTCTTTAGAAATGTCTTTATGTTTGTTTTTGAGCCACACCCAGCTGTGTTCAGGGGTTACTCCTGGCTCTGTGCTCAAGTCACTCCAGGCAGTCTTGGGAATCATATGGGATGCTGGGGATTGAACTCAGGTCTGCCTCATCATGCAAGGCAAATACCCTACCCGCTGTTATATCACTCCTGCCTCTTCAGAGATGTCTTGATTAGACATATAAATATATTTTATTATCATTTTTGGGTTTTGAATGCCCTTAAAATTTTTAATACTGAATTTATTTTATGCTCTCATTCAGATCAACTTTTCACCTAATTGGCCCAAATGAAGTTTGAGCCCAATTAATTAACTTATTTTCACTGGAGAAAATAAGTTGATCTCTTTATTAGTTTTATGTAAAAGAATCCCAGTTTTGATTTCGCATCTTGCTTGTTGAAGAAAGATCTGTTATTTTTAGGTCAGTCTTTTATAGTAAGACATGTTTGAGAACAAAAGAAAATAAAAACATAAAAAAAGTTCAAATTAGATTTTATCCGACAAAATTCATATAAAATATGAGATATAACCCATCAATGCATTCTGATTGGTTTTTTATGAGCTCTAAATTTGAGAAAATAAATTATGTGGTTACTAATTTAAATAGACATGTATTATTTTCTGCAAGATACTAACCTTGTAGAAAAAGAAGTTCAAATTAAGAGCCATGGTGACAATGAGTGGTACCTCACTCACTTTCTTCTTTTACACAAAGTTGAAGTACCCAGTTCTACAGGGATCATGTCTATTGCCTTTTCTCTATCATAATTTTCTGCTAAAATTATGCTCATTGCTGGACTAGTCTGACTTGAATTTGGTGGAAAGAGCTCACCCTTCATAAAGCCAGCCCAGCTTTTGTTTCCCACCCTTCATTGAGTCTTCAAAGATTCACCTTCATCTGCCTACTACAGGATGGAGTTTAGTTTTTCACATAAGGAATTTTTCATTGTATTTTAAAAATGCGATTTGGAAGACTTAAATTCAAATATATTGTCCAACATCCTTTCAAATTGGGGAATTTATTGAAATAACACAGAATCCTGGAGCTGATCTATTGATTATCCTCGATCCCCAGAGAAAATTAGCTGGGGAAAAGGCATGAAATCAGAAACAAATTTATTGCTTTTGCTTATTTGCACCTGGTGAAATGACACCTTTGCCTGGTAGTAATGAGCAGGCACTTGTCCATAAAGGAGTGATAGAGCAGGGTCCAAGCAGAGACATGAGGTTGTCTACCTTAGTGACTAGAGTTCTGGGAAAGAACTCTTCTTTCTAGAATAGGATCACATCTCTAGAAAACATTCCACTTTAGTATAGAAATGTTTGACTTAGGGGATACCAACTCCAAACCTTGGGAGCATAGTTTGCAGTGAGAGGCCCTCAACTGTTCATCAGTCTAACTTCAACAGCAGGTGAGTTGTGCGATGGGGTGTCTCTCTTTTCTGATTACTCTCTTGAACTGTGTGTCCTTCATTGCAAACACTCCTCTCTAATGGGTAGCCCACAATCAAAGCAAGGAGGAAAGCAAACCTGGTATTTCCGAGCTCTCCTATTTAAAGGAAGGGAAGCTGAATGCATAAGAATGAGGGTATCTCAAATGGCCAAAAGGAACATGAAAAAATGCTCCACATCACTAATCAGCAGGGAAATGCAAATCAAAACAACAATGAGGTACCATTTCACACCACAGAAGCTGGCACACATCACAAAGTACAAGAACAATCAGTGCTGGCAGGGATGTGGGGAGAAAGAAACTCTTAATTCACTGCTGGTGGGAATGCCATCTAGTCCAACCTTT
Source organism: Suncus etruscus (assembly GCF_024139225.1). NCBI lineage: Eukaryota > Metazoa > Chordata > Mammalia > Eulipotyphla > Soricidae > Suncus > Suncus etruscus. The sequence continues at coordinate 68,247,233 of NC_064862.1, forward strand.
ATGGAAAGCGATATGGAGATTCCTCCAAAAACTGGAAATTGAGCTTCCATACGATCCAGCTATACCACTCCTAGGGATCTACCCTAGGAACACAAAAATCCAATACAAAAATCCCTTCCTCACACATTTCAGCTTACAATAGCCAGACTCTGGAAACAACCAAGATGCCCTTCAACAGATGAATGGCTAAAGAAACTGTGGTACATATATGTGATGGAATATTATGCAGCCATTAGGAGAAATGAAGTCATGAAATTTTCCTATACATGAATGTACATGGAATCTATCATGCTGAGTGAAATAAGTCAGAGGGAGAGAGAGACTCGCAGAATAGTCTCACTCATCTATGGGTTTTAAGAAAAATTAAAGACATTGAAATAATTCCCAGAGATGAGGGCTGGAAGGACAAGCTCAAGATATGAAGCTCACCACAAAGAGTGGTGAGTGCAGTTAGAGAAATAACTATGCTGAGAACTATCATAACATTGTCAATGAGTGAGGGATGTAGAACGCCTGTCTCAAATACAGGCATGGGGTGGAGAGGGAAGAGATGGGGGCATTGGTGATGGGAAGGTTGCACGGGTTAAGGGGGTGTTCTTGTTAGGACTGAAACCCAACTATAATTATGTTTGTAATCACTGTGTTTAAATAAAGAAATTATTAAAAAAAAAGAATAAGGGTATCCAGTTAGATGTTGGTTCACTGTCTCAGGAGAACTGGAAGAAAGAATAAAGGAATAAAGAAAGAGAAGAAGGGAGGAAATGAAAGAGGGATGATGTCTGTAGTTTGTGATTTAAGAGTTACACCTTAAGTTTTAAAATTAAATTTAAACCTAACCCCTGAGCGTTACCGGGTGTGGCCCAAAAACCAAAAAAAAAAAAAAAAAAAAAAAATTAAATTTAAACCTTAAACACTTTAAATTTCCTTTTTTCCACCACTTTAGCAGGAATGATGCTAAATGATGCTAGCAGGATTATCACTATGATTACCACCTGCCGGCTTAAGGGACTGTAGGCGCCAGGCTGAGCTGAGAAAGCCACCACACTATCAACTCGAGGACTCATTAACTTCTATTTAAACAACAGAGTGATATCATGTTCACTAACTTGGAGAATCAGACATCACAAACCACAAAAGGTTTCCCTCCCTCCCTCCCTCCCTTCCTTCCTTCCTTCCTTCCTTCCTTCCTTCCTTCCTTCCTTCCTTCCTTCCTTCCTTCCTTCCTCCTTCCTTCCTTCCTTCCTTCTTTTCCCCCTTCCCTTCCTCCCTCTTCCTTCCTTCCTTCCTTCCTTCCTTCCTTCCTTCCTTCCTTCCCTCCTTCCTTCCTTCCTTCCTTCCTTCCTTCCTTCCTTCCTTCCTTCCTTCCTTCCTTCCTTCATTCCTTCCTTCTTCCTTCCTTCCTTCTCCTTCCTTCTTTTCCTTTCTCCCTCCCTCCCTCCCTCCCTCCCTCCCTCCCTCTCTCCCTCCTCCCTCCCTCCTCCCTCCTCCCTCCCTCCCTCCCTCCCTCCCTCCCTCCTTCCTTCCCTCCCTCCCTCCCTCCCCTCCCTCCCTCCCCTCCCTCCCTCCCTCTCCTCCCCTCCTCCCTCCCTCCCTCCCTCCCTCCCTCCCTCCTTCCTCCTTCCTTCCTTCCTTCCTTCCTTCCTTCCTTCCTTCCTTCCTTCCTTCCTTCCTTCCTTCCTTCCTTCCTTCCTGTCTTCACAGTGGTGCTCAGGAGACCTGGGGGATGATTCTTGACCATCTGGACTTATGTTTCAATGAAAGGGCCTAATGATTAAATGCTGTTAGGTTGGTGCTTGAGTTTACAAGGATACATCTAATGATGCTTACGGGACCATGGGGTGCTAGGGATGGAATGAGAGTTGGCCATTAATAAAACATGTGTTTTAATCTCTGGCTATCTTTTCAGTCCTCAACCCATTTCTTTGCTAACTGATACCAAGTTGCTTGTGGCAATATGAGTGTTTGGAAAATTTGCAAAAAGCAAAAGTCATCCATCCCTGTTTAACTGTTCCTTCTGTACCAAAAGAAAGGAGAACAGATACATAGTAGAGAGGAAGGAAGATTCCCATCCATTCTGTCCTGACAATTTAATTTGCTTTTTGGGAAGTTATATAGTAAATCAATGCACCTGTGTGCTCTTCTCATTCAAAAATCAACCATAAAAATTTATTTATTGCGTCCATGGTGAGTGCACTGTTTTAGGGCGCTCACACGTGGACGACCCTCGACCGCCAGCCACCCTGCGCGCGACCCCCCCCTCATAGACTGCAGAGGCCAGCCGCCGCCAACGGGGAGTAGGGAACCCCGGTGTCCATGGTGAGTGCACTGTTTTAGGGCGCTCACACGTGGACGACCCGCGGCCGCCAGCCACCCTGCGCGCGACCCCCCCCCTCATAGACTGCAGAGGCCAGCCGCGCCAACGGGGAATAGGGAACCCCGGCGTCCCTGGTGAGTGCACTGTTTTAGGGCGCTCACACGTGGACGACCCGCGGCCGCCAGCCACCCTGCGCGCGACCCCCCCCCCCATAGACTGCAGAGGCCAGCTTGTTGGCACAGAGACCACACCACCCGTTGCCTCAACTTCCAGGCCCCAGAGTTCATCCCACCTGACCCGAGCGTGGACAGGGGAGGACATTCCCTAGTACCTAGTGGGCCGGAGTCACCTGCCCAGCTGGGACAGGTGGGACGAATAGACTAGGTGAGCTTGGGCCTGCCCCCTGGACCTTTACGTAACCTAGAGCAACCTAGCCCCGAGCCCCAGAGTGGACCTGAGACCCCCCCTAGGGCTGAGAGCAGCTACCGGGAGGGCTTGACTGGGGGAATTTCTTCCGCGGTAACTCGGAGGAGCAGAGCTTCATTGACCCCCAGATAAGGGAGGGAACAGAGAGTCAGGCTCAACAGCGCCCGCAACCAGTGTGGCCAGAAGCGGAACTACACCTGCTGACAGGAATAAAGAGGAAGACTGACTTCCAACTAGTAGAGGAGAGGAGAAAAAGGAGAGGAGAAACAGTGCCCCCCCACCACTGTGGTCAGGAAAGGGCCAGTACTAGCTGCCAACAAAAGAGGAAAACAACTAACCAGGCCACATAAAGAGTACAGGAGGATCAAAACCTCAGCGAGTTCACCCAAAAGTCCCTCTAGAACCACCCTCAGGGAGGGAACCAACTCCCACACCACAGGGGATCAAAACAGGTGAAAATTAGAAGCACAGCACTCTAAAACACACCATTAAATACAAAGAAATATGCGTAAATCAAGGAAATCACTAATATCTGGAGATATGGTGACAAACTCTTGCAAGCTTCCAAGTCCACCAAAATACACAGATACACGCGATGAAGACCTAAAAGCAGCCATGAGGAAGGAAATGCAAGAATTAATAAAAGGAATTAGAGAAACCCTAGCTATCGAGTATAAGAAATCTATGGATGAACAAATCAGCCAAATTAAAGAAGAAATGTTAAAGAACATGAGAGATTCCATACAAAAAGAAGTGAAGGAATTAACAGACAAAGTAACAAGCCTTACAAGCAGAAACACAGAATTGGAGAAACACATTGAAGAACTCGAAGGAAAACTGCAAACAAAAAATGATCAAGAAACCAACAAAGAAATAAAAGGCAAAGCACTGGAAGGAAAGGTCCAGTATCTAATGAAAAAGGACAAAAGAAACAACCTAAGAATTGTGGGTATACCAGAAGGGGAGGAAGTAGGGAAAGGGGAAGAACAAGTAGTCAGAGAGATAATAGCGGAGAACTTCCCCACCCTCTGGAAGGATACTGCAATGCCAATACAGGAAATAAAAAGAGTTCCCAATAAGATAGACCCCAATAAACAAACACCAAGACACATGGTAATCCAATTGGCAAAAAACAAAGAGAAAGAAGAACTCCTTAAAGCAATAAGGAAGAAAAGAAACCTCAAGTACCAAGGTAGGGACATAAGAATCAAACCAGATCTCCCATTTGAAATAATTCAAGCAAGAAGACAATGGAATGACATATTTAAACGACTGAATGAAAGAAATTTCCAACCTAGGGTCCAATACCCAGCAAAACTTACATTCATATGGGAGGATAGACTAAAAACATTCTCAAACAAGAACGAATTTGAACTATTTGTGCAAACAAAACCGATCCTAAACGACTTACTCAAAGACGAATTACACAATCCAAACCCCCGATTGTAACAAAAACCACCCTACACAACACAACTACACAACAATCCTCTCTCTCAATAATCTCCCTAAATGTTAACGGACTAAACTCTCCAATTAAAAGACACATAGTAGAGAACTGGATTAGGAAAAATAAACCGGACTTCTGCTGTCTGCAAGAAACACACCTACAGATGCAGGATAAGCACAGGCTTAGAATAAAAGGATGGAAAGTGATTATTCAGGCCAATGGAAAACAAAAAAGAGCAGGGACAGCAATTCTTATATCAGACCAAATTGCATTCAACCTCAAGAAAGTGATCAGAGACAAAGAGGGTCACTACTTACTGATCAGGGGAACATTAGATCAAGAAACACTAACCCTGGTCAATATCTATGCACCTAATGTAGAGCCAGCAAAATATGTGAGGCAACTACTGGCAAACCTGGAGAAACACATGAAGGGAAATGTGATAATAGCAGGGGACCTCAATACTCCACTATCACCACTGGACAGATCCACCAAACAGAAAAATAGCAAAGAAATAAGAGCTCTGAATGAAAAATTAGAAGATTTAGGGCTAATAGACTTATATAGAGCCCTCCACCCCCAGAAAGCAGAATACACATTCTTCTCAAGCCCACATGGAACCTTCTCCAGAATAGACCATATATTAGGATACAAAGCCAACCTATATAAGACCACAAAGGTAAGGATCATTAGAAGTACCCTCTCAGATCACTATGCCACAGAGCTCAAAATTGAGGTCAAGAAGAAGCAATGGAGAAAAACTAATACCTGGAGATTAAACAACCTGCTGCTCAACAACAGCTGGATCAAAGAACAACTCAAGGAAGAAATAAAAAGATTCCTTGAGACAAATGACAATGAAGAGACAACATGTCAAAATTTATGGGACACAGCAAAAGCAGTAATTAGGGGGAAACTCATAGCAATTCAGGCCTATGTCAAGAATCAGGAAAATAACAAAACCAACAGTTTAAAAGATCACCTCAAAGAATTGGAACATCAGCAACAGAGAAGTCCAACCACATCCAGAAGGCAAGAAATAATAAAAACCAGAGCAGAAATAAACAACATAGAAACCAAGAAAACAATACAAAAAATCAATGAGACCAGGAGTTGGTTTTTCGAAAAAATAAACAAGATAGACAAACCACTGGCAAAACTCACCAAAAAAAAAGAGAGAAAACACCCAAATCAATAGGATCACAAATGAAAGGGGAGAGATTACAACAGAACCCCAAGAAATACAACATATCATGAGATCATATTATGAACAACTATACTCAACTAGGCTAGAGAACCCAGTAGAAATCGATAGATTCTTGGAAAAACACCCTCTTCCAAGACTGGAAAAGGAAGATCTAGAAATCCTAAACAGACCAATCACCTCAGAGGAAATTGAAGATGTAATTAAAAAACTCCCTAAGAACAAAAGCCCAGGCCCAGATGGATTTACAGGTGAATTCTATCAAACATTTCAAGAAGAGTTACTACCACTTTTCCATAGGCTCTTCCAAACCATAGAAAAAACAGGAATCCTCCCCAACTCCTTTTATGAGGCTAATATCACACTCATTCCCAAAGAAGGCAAAGACACTACCAAAAAAGAAAACTACAGACCAATCTCACTAATGAACATAGATGCAAAGATACTCAATAAAATATTAGCAAACCGAATCCAGCACTTCATCAAAAAGATCATACATCACGATCAAGTGGGATTCATCCCAGGAATGCAAGGTTGGTTCAACATACGCAAATCAATCAACATTATACACCACATCAACAACATGAAAGACAAAAACCACATGATCATATCAATCGATGCAGAGAAGGCATTTGACAAAATCCAACATCCTTTCATGTTAAAGACACTCAGCAAAATAGGGTTAGAAGGAACCTTCCTCAAGATAGTTACAGCTATCTATGAAAAGCCTACAGCCAACATTATACTCAATGGTGAGAAACTAGAAGCATTCCCACTAAGATCAGGAACTAGGCAAGGCTGTCCACTCTCTCCACTCTTATTCAATATAACCTTAGAAGTCCTAGCAATAGCAATCCGACAAGAGAAGGAAATCAAAGGAATTCAAATTGGGAAAGAGGAACACAAGCTATCTCTCTTTGCCGACGATATGATGATATACATCGAAAAACCTAAAGAGTCCACAGTAAAACTCCTAGAAACAATTAACCATTACAGCAAAGTGGCTGGTTACAAAGTCAATACACAAAAGACAGTAGCGTTTCTATATACAAACAATGAAGTTGAGGAGAGAGAGATTAAAAATACAATTCCATTTAAGATAGTATCAAAAAATATCAAGTATCTAGGAATCAACCTTACAAGAGAAGTGAAAGACCTATACCAGGGAAACTTCAAAACACTCCAGAAAGAAATTGAAGATGATCTAAAGAAATGGAAGAACATCCCATGCTCATGGATAGGTAGAATTAACATAATCAAAATGACTATCCTACCCAAACTCCTATATAGATTTAATGCAATCCCTATCCAAATCCAGACACAATTCTTTAAAGAATTAGAACAAGCATTCACAAAATTCATCTGGAACCACAAAAGACCCAGGATAGCCAAACAAATACTGAAAAACAAGAAGCTGGGAGGCATCTCCTTACCTAACTTGAAACTATACTATAAAGCCATAGTAATCAAAACAGCATGGTACTGGAACAGAGACAGGACATCAGACCAGTGGGTCAGAACAGAATTCCCAGACATAAACCCCCAGGTATATAGCCAACTAATATTTGATAAAAGAGGCAAGAATCTGAAATGGAACAAAGAAAGCCTATTCAACAAATGGTGTTGGTACAACTGGAAAACCACATGTACGAAAGTGAAAATCAACCCATACCTTACTCCTTATACAAAAATCAACTCAAAGTGGATCAAAGACCTTGAAATCAGACCCGAATCCATAAAGTTTATTGAGAATAAAATAGGCAGAACACTCGAAGACCTATATATCAAAAAGGTCTTTGAGAATGGAGCACCAATGGCAAGAACGTTAGCATCAAATATAAACAAATGGGACTACATCAAACTAAAAAGCTTCTGCATGGCAAAAGAAACCCTGCTTAACGCAAGAAGACAGCTAACAGAATGGGAAAAAATCTTTTCACTCGACATATCAGATAAAGGGCTGATATCTAGAACATACAAAGCACTCAGAAAGCTGAGCCCCCCAAAAGCAAACAAAGCTATAAAAAAATGGGGAGATGAAATGAATAGACACTTCTCTGAGGAAGACAGAAGGATGGCCAACAAACACATGAAAACATGCTCACCTTCACTCATCATCAGGGAGATCCAAATCAAGACAACAATGAGATACCACCTTACACCAGTGAGGATGGCCCACATCAAAAATAATGGAAACAACCTTTGTTGGCGGGGATGCGGTATGAAAGGAACTCTCATCCACTGCTGGTGGGAATGTCCCCTAGTCCAACACCTATGGAGGAAAGTCTGGAGAGTGCTCAAAGAACTCAGAATTGAGCTGCCATTTGACCCAGCAATTGCCCTCCTAGGCATATACCCACAAGATGGAAGGACATTCATTCCAAAATACATATGCACCCCACTATTTATCGCAGCACTCAGTATAATAGCCAAATCTTGGAACCAACCTAGGTGTCCAACAACGGATGAATGGATCATTAAGATGTGGTACATATACACAATGGAATATTACATGGCAGTTAGAAATGATACAATCACAGACTTTGCAGCAACGTGGATGGACCTAGATCATGTTATGTTAAACGAAGTAAGCCAGAAGACAAAAGATAAACACAGAATGGTAGCACTATTCTGAAACACCTAGAACATATATTTTATACACAACTAATACCTAACAATCATATAACAGGGTTTAACAGGGTAGAAACTCCGATCTCTGTAATAGTCAACATATACGTGGGAGCAGTGTCCAAAATACATGAAAAAGGAACAATGCAAACTCTTGACTGCACATTATACCACAAAGAAAACAGCAACAACAGAAACAGCAACATGGAGAGAACAGGTATGTAACCAGACTCCTACAACAAAGGCCCACAATAATCCCTTAGAGATCGTAAACAGGAACACAAGTATAGAACACCGCGGGAAATCACGTAATGCAATGGCAACATACCATAACACTACGTTTTAATCCCTTTACCTTACTATATTTTAAAAATAACCTCTCAGCTTTTCTTTCCACAGGCGCCCTTAGATGCAAAGGGCGGACAAACTAAGATGGCAACTCGGGATACCACACGAGATACCATACCTTGCTTGCACTATGAGACGGCCACGAGAAAACTCTTTAACATTCACTTTATCTCTAGGTTAAACCTTCTTTTAGGAATCGAAGCACGTGACCAGTCAGACCACCAAAGCAGTACCTGCGATGTACAGACCTAAACTACAGGCTCTAGTCATCGAACACATTCAACCAAACCAGCATTCCCTTGCTATTCTCTCCTTTCTTCTCTCTATTTTTTTTCTCTTTTCTTTTTCTCTTCTACTCTTCTCTTTACTTTTTTTCCCTTTCTCTTCTCCCTTTCTACGGTATTTTCTCTTTTCTCTTCCTTCATACCCCTCCCATATATCTTCCCCTTTCTCCCCCCCCGGAAATCCAACTATCCCTTCACCCCTCAATCCCATCCAGATCTCCCACCATATTAAAACTCTCCACCCTCAGTCCTTAATCTTTTAGGCATCAAGATCGACCTCCTACCCAATGAACCAGTACCCAGCACCCAGGCGAGGGGACACCCAACCGAACCCACACATCGTCTCCTGCAAGAAAAGACAGCCAACTCCCCTGTGGACACATGCTGCGAGACCCTCCCTACCAACTCCCCCTAACATGGACTGTTTCTTGAAACCGGACTTAGGTCCAATAGTATCCCCAATGCAAGAACTCTTCCAAGACCTCCCAGCTGCAAATTTTTACCAATCTGAAGGGGGGCAGGGGGTGTGATTGGAAGATGCCTGGGAACCCACACACCACAAGAAAAATCCAAAAGACAATGGGAAAACTGTACTTCCAACATAGGCATAAGACCTGTAATACACCAACTCTTTACCTGTTCTCTCCCAAATGCAAAGTAGTCTTTTGCACCACATTGGTCCTTTAAAAACTTCGCTAACTCATTTTAATTTTTTTTTTTTTATTTTGAACATGTTCTCGTAGTTTCTTTTTTTTTTTTTTTTTTTTTTAATTTTTTTTTTTATTTAAACACCTTGATTACATACATGATTGTGTTTGGGTTTCAGTCATAAAAGGAACACCACCCATCACCAGTGCAACATTCCCATCACCCAAGTCCCAAATCACCCTCCTCCCCACCCAACCCCCGCCTGTACCCTAAACAGGCTCTACATTTCCCTCATACATTCTCAATATTAGGACAGTTCAAAATGTAGTTATTTCTCTAACTAAACTCATCACTCTTTGTGGTGAGCTTCCTGAGGTGAGCTGGAACTTCCAGCTCTTTTCTCTTTTGTGTCTGAAAATTATTATTACAAGGGTGTCTTTCATTTTTCTTAAAACCCATAGATGAGTGAGACCATTCTGCGTTTTTCTCTCTCTCTCTGACTTATTTCACTCAGCATAATAGATTCCATGTACATCCATGTATAGGAAAATTTCATGACTTCATCTCTCCTGACAGCTGCATAATATTCCATTGTGTATATGTACCACAGTTTCTTTAGCCATTCATCTGTTGAAGGGCATCTTGGTTGTTTCCAGAGTCTTGCTATGGTAAATAGAGCTGCAATGAATATAGGTGTAAGGAAGGGGTTTTTGTATTGTATTTTTGTGTTCCTAGGGTATATTCCTAGGAGTGGTATAGCTGGATCGTATGGGAGCTCGATTTCCAGTTTTTGGAGGAATCTCCATATCGCTTTCCATAAAGGTTGAACTAGACAGCATTCCCACCAGCAGTGGATAAGAGTTCCTTTCTCTCCACATCCCCGCCAACACTGTTTATTCTCATTCTTTGTGATGTGTGCCATTCTCTGGGGTGTGAGGTGGTATCTCATCGTTGTTTTGATTTGCATCTCCCTGATGATTAGTGATGTGGAACATTTTTTCATGTGTCTTTTGGCCATGCGTATTTCTTCTTTGTCAAAGTGTCTGTTCATTTCTTCTCCCCATTTTTTGATGGGGTTAGATGTTTTTTTCTTGTAAAGTTCTGTCAGTGCCTTGTATATTTTGGAGATTAGCCCCTTATCTGATGGGTATTGGGTGAATAGTTTCTCCCACTCAGTGGGTGGCTCTTGTATCCTGGGCACTATTTCCTTTGAGGTGCAGAAGCTTCTCAGCTTAATATATTCCCATCTGTTAATCTCTGCTTTCACTTGCTTGGAGAGTGCAGTTTCCTCCTTGAAGATGCCTGTAATGTCCTGTAGTGTTTTGCCTATGTGCTGTTCTATATATCTTATGGTTTTGGGGCTGATATCGAGGTCTTTAATCCATTTGGATTTTACCTTTGTACATGATGTTAGCTGGGGGTCTAAGTTTAATTTTTTGCAAGTGGCTATCCAATTGTGCCAACACCACTTGTTGAAGAGGCTTTCCCTGCTCCATTTAGGATTTCCTGCTCCTTTATCAAAAATTAGATGGTTGTATCTCTGGGGAACATTTTCTGAGTATTCAAGCCTATTCCACTGATCTGAGGACCTATCCTTATTCCAGTACCATGCTGTTTTGATAACTGTTGCTTTGTAGTACAGTTTAAAGTTGGGAAAAGTAATTCCTCCCATATTCTTTTTCCCAATGATTGCTTTAGCTATTCGAGGGTGTTTATTGTTCCAAATGAATTTCAAAAGTGTCTGATCCACTTCTTTGAAGAATGTCATGGGTATCTTTAGAGGGATGGCATTAAATCTGTATAATGCCTTGGGGAGTATTGACATTTTGATGATGTTAATCCTGCCAATCCATGAGCAGGGTATGTGTTTCCATTTCCGTGTGTCCTCTCTTATTTCTTGGAGCAGAGTTTTATAGTTTTCTTTGTATAGGTCCTTCACATATTTAGTCAAGTTGATTCCAAGATATTTGAGTTTGTGTGGTACTATTGTGAATGGGGTTGTTTTCTTAATGTCCATTTCTTCTTTATTACTGTTGGTGTATAGAAAGGCCATTGATTTTTGTGTGTTAATTTTGTAGCCTGCCACCTTGCTATATGAGTCTATTGTTTCTAGAAGCTTTTTGATAGAGTCTTTAGGGTTTTCTAAGTAGAGTATCATGTCATCTGCAAACAGTGAGAGCTTGACTTCTTCCTTTCCTATCTGGATTCCCTTGATATCCTTTTCTTGCCTAATCGCTATAGCAAGTACTTCCAGTGCTATGTTGAATAGGAGTGGTGAGAGAGGACAGCCTTGTCTTGTGCCAGAATTTAGAGGGAAGGCTTTCAGTTTTTCTCCATTGAGGATAATATTTGCCACTGGCTTGTGGTAGATGGCCTTCACTATATTGAGAAAGGTTCCCTCCATTCCCATCTTGCTGAGAGTTTTGATCAAGAATGGGTGTTGGACCTTATCAAATGCTTTCTCTGCATCTATTGATATGATCATGTGGTTTTTATTTTTCTTGTTATTGATGTTGTGTATTATGTTGATAGATTTACGGATGTTAAACCAGCCTTGCATTCCTGGGATGAAACCTACTTGATTGTAGTGGATGATCTTCTTAATGAGGCATTGAATCCTATTTGCCAGGATTTTGTTGAGGATCTTTGCATCTGCATTCATCAGTGATATTGGTCTGTAATTTTCTTTTTTGGTAGCGTCTCTGTCTGGTTTAGGTATCAAGGTGATGTTGGCTTCATAAAAGCTATTTGGAAGTGTTTCTGTTTGTTCAATTTCATGAAAGAGTCTTGCCAAGATTGGCAGTAGTTCCTCTTGGAAAGTTTGATAGAATTCATTAGTGAATCCATCTGGACCTGGGCTTTTGTTTTTCGGCAGACATTTGATTACTGTTTTAATTTCATCAATGGTGATGGGGGTGTTTAGATATGCTACATCCTCTTCCTTCAACCGTGGAAGATTATAAGAGTCCAAGAATTTATCCATTTCTTCCAGGTTCTCATTTTTAGTGGCGTAGAGTTTTTCAAAGTAGTTTCTGATTACCCTTTGAATCTCTGTCATATCAGTAGTGATCTCTCCTTTTTCATTCCTGATACGAGTTATCAAGTTTCTCTCTCTCTCTTTCTTTGTTAGGTTTGCCAGTGGTCTATCAATCTTGTTTATTTTTTCAAAGAACCAACTTCTGCTTTCGTTGATCTTTCGGATTGTTTTTTGAGTTTCCACTTCGTTGATTTCTGCTCTCAGCTTTGTTATTTCCTTCTGTCTTCCTGTTCTTGGGTCCTTTTGTTGAGCATTTTCTAGTTCTATTAGCTGTGTCATTAAGCTACTCAGGTAAGCTCCTTCTTCCTTCCTGATGTGTGCTTGCAAAGCTATAAATTTTCCTCTCAGTACTGCTTTTGCTGTGTCCCATAAGTTCTGAGAGTTTGTGTCTTTATTGTCATTTGTTTCCAGGAACCTTTTTATTTCCTCCTTGATTTCATCTCGGACCCACTGGTTATTGAGCATGAGGCTGTTTAACTTCCAGGTGTTAAAGTGTTTCTTCTGAGTCCCTTTGGAGTTCACAAATAATTTCAGAGCCTTGTGGTCAGCGAAGGTAGTCTGCAAAATTTCTATCCTCTTGATCTTATGGAGGTATGTTTTATGTGCCAGCATGTAGTCTATCCTGGAGAATGTCCCATGTACATTGGAGAAGAATGTGTATCCAGGTTTCTGGGGATGGAGTGTCCTATATATATCCACTAGGCCTCTTTCTTCCATTTCTCTCCTCAGGTCTAGTATATTCTTGTTGGGTTTCAGTCTGGTTGACCTGTCCAGTGTTGACAAAGCCGTGTTTAGGTCCCCCACAATTATTGTGTTGTTGTTGATATTATTTTTCAGATTTGTCAGCAGTTGTATTAAATATTTTGCTGGCCCCTCATTCGGTGCATATATGTTTAGGAGAGTGAATTCTTCCTGCTCTACGTACCCCTTGATTAATATAAAATGTCCGTCTTTGTCCCTTACAACCTTCCTGAGTATAAAGTTTGCATTATCTGATATTAGTATGGCCACTCCAGCTTTTTTATGGGTGTTGTTTGCTTGGATAACTTTACTCCAGCCTTTTATTTTGAGTCTATGTTTGTTCTGACTATTCAGGTGCGTTTCTTGTAGGCAGCAGAAGGTTGGATTGAGTTTTTTGATCCATTTAGCCACTCTGTGTCTCTTAACTGGTGCATTTAGTCCATTGACGTTGAGAGAAAGAATTGTCCTGGGATTTAACGCCATCTTTATTTCAAAATTTGGTGTGTCTTTTGGGTAGTCTTGTCTTAGATTAGGTCTTTCAGTTTTTCTCTTAAGACTGGTTTTGTGTCTGTGAAGTTTCTGAGCTGTTTTTTGTCTGTGAAACCATGTATTCTTCCATCAAACCGGAAAGTGAGTTTTGCTGGGTATAGTATTCTGGGTGAAGCATTCATTTCATTCAGTCTTGTCACAATATCCCACCACTGCTTTCTGGCATTGAGCGTTTCTGGTGACAGGTCTGCTGTAAATCTCAGGGAAGCTTGCTTGAACATGATTTCCCCTTTTGATCTTGCTGTTTTCAGAATTCTGTCTCTATCTGTGGGATTTGTCATTGTGACTAGGATGTGTCTTGGGGTGGTTTTTCTGGGGTCTCTTTTGGTTGGTACTCTTCGGGCATGCAGGATTTGATCACATATATTCTTTAGCTCTGGAAGTTTCTCTTTAATGATGTTCTTGACCATTGATTCTTCCTGGAAATTTTCTTCCTGGGTCTCTGGGACTCCAATGATTCTTAAGTTGTTTCTGTTGATCTTATCATAGACTTCTATTTTCGTCTGTTCCCATTCTTTGACTAATTTTTCCATTGTCTGCTCATTTGCTTTAAGTTTTTTGTCCAATCTCGCCTGCTGTATGGAATTGTTATGTATCTCATCTTCCACAGCACCAAGTCTATTCTCAGCTTCTGATACCCTGTCCCAGAGCTTATCCATTTTGTCATTCACTTCGTTTACTGAGTTTTTCAGGCCTGTTAGTTGACATGTTATTTCAGTTTGGAGTTTTGTCATTTCTGCCTTCATATTTTCTTGGTTCTTATTAGTGTTCTGTTCAACTCGATCCATGGTTTCTTGGAGTCTGTTGAGCACCTTCCATATTGCTAGTCTAAAGTCCTTATCTGAGAGGTTGATTAGTTGTTCAGTCATTATCTGGTCCTCAGAATTGTCATCTTCATTCTCTATGTCTGATGCTGGCCTGCGCTGTTTCCCCATTGTCACATTTGTATTGTGGGTTTTTCTACGTGTTGTAGTGGTATTCATTGTCTATATGATGTAGGCAGCACACTCCTCTGGCTCCTCCCTTTCTGGATGGGCTGACTTGCCTCTAAGGGAGGGGAGTCCTCCGTGGATGAAGCCTCACACTGGGTCAAATCTTAGGCCCGAGCATGTAACAGAGAAGACAGTCCAGAGAGAAATGTTTGCTTCTGTGATATAGCGCCGTTCTTAGTGTGATTTTTCCTTCTTGTTGCAATGGAGTTCTTTCCTTAGAAAGAGTGCACGGCCGCGTAGCGAAGCGGAGCGGCCGTGCTCCTCTGAGCCTCTTTTTGCCCCACTCGCAAGAGTTTCACGCAAGAGGACAGTAGACAGACATAGACAGGTCACACTCACAGTCTTTCACAGCTGAGCCCCACTGGGCCGGTGTACTTTCGCGGATTTTCCCCGCCTGGTGTCACACACAGGGAGCCAGCTTTTGCAAAGGATAGCCGGTTTTTATGCTCTGAAGTCCCTCCCTGAAAATGGCGTCTGGGCGAGCGAGGTTTCTGGAGGCTCTTTTTGCCCCACTCGCAAGAGTTTCACGCAAGAGGACAGTAGACAGACATAGACAGGTCACACTCACAGTCTTTCACAGCTGAGCCCCACTGGGCCGGTGTACTTTCGCGGATTTTCCCCGCCTGGTGTCACACACAGGGAGCCAGCTTTTGCAAAGGATAGCCGGTTTTTATGCTCTGAAGTCCCTCCCTGAAAATGGCGTCTGGGCGAGCGAGGTTTCTGGAGGCTCTTTTTGCCCCACTCGCAAGAGTTTCACGCAAGAGGACAGTAGACAGACATAGACAGGTCACACTCACAGTCTTTCACAGCTGAGCCCCACTGGGCCGGTGTACTTTCGCGGATTTTCCCCGCCTGGTGTCACACACAGGGAGCCAGCTTTTGCAAAGGATAGCCGGTTTTTATGCTCTGAAGTCCCTCCCTGAAAATGGCGTCTGGGCGAGCGAGGTTTCTGGAGGCTCTTTTTGCCCCACTCGCAAGAGTTTCACGCAAGAGGACAGTAGACAGACATAGACAGGTCACACTCACAGTCTTTCACAGCTGAGCCCCACTGGGCCGGTGTACTTTCGCGGATTTTCCCCGCCTGGTGTCACACACAGGGAGCCAGCTTTTGCAAAGGATAGCCGGTTTTTATGCTCTGAAGTCCCTCCCTGAAAATGGCGTCTGGGCGAGCGAGGTTTCTGGAGGCTCTTTTTGCCCCACTCGCAAGAGTTTCACGCAAGAGGACAGTAGACAGACATAGACAGGTCACACTCACAGTCTTTCACAGCTGAGCCCCACTGGGCCGGTGTACTTTCGCGGATTTTCCCCGCCTGGTGTCACACACAGGGAGCCAGCTTTTGCAAAGGATAGCCGGTTTTTATGCTCTGAAGTCCCTCCCTGAAAATGGCGTCTGGGCGAGCGAGGTTTCTGGAGGCTCTTTTTGCCCCACTCGCAAGAGTTTCACGCAAGAGGACAGTAGACAGACATAGACAGGTCACACTCACAGTCTTTCACAGCTGAGCCCCACTGGGCCGGTGTACTTTCGCGGATTTTCCCCGCCTGGTGTCACACACAGGGAGCCAGCTTTTGCAAAGGATAGCCGGTTTTTATGCCTGAAGTCCCTCCCTGAAAATGGCGTCTGGGCGAGCGAGGTTTCTGGAGGCTCTTTTTGCCCCACTCGCAAGAGTTTCACGCAAGAGGACAGTAGACAGACATAGACAGGTCACACTCACAGTCTTTCACAGCTGAGCCCCACTGGGCCGGTGTACTTTCGCGGATTTTCCCCGCCTGGTGTCACACACAGGGAGCCAGCTTTTGCAAAGGATAGCCGGTTTTTATGCTCTGAAGTCCCTCCCTGAAAATGGCGTCTGGGCGAGCGAGGTTTCTGGAGGCTCTTTTTGCCCCACTCGCAAGAGTTTCACGCAAGAGGACAGTAGACAGACATAGACAGGTCACACTCACAGTCTTTCACAGCTGAGCCCCACTGGGCCGGTGTACTTTCGCGGATTTTCCCCGCCTGGTGTCACACACAGGGAGCCAGCTTTTGCAAAGGATAGCCGGTTTTTATGCTCTGAAGTCCCTCCCTGAAAATGGCGTCTGGGCGAGCGAGGTTTCTGGAGGCTCTTTTTGCCCCACTCGCAAGAGTTTCACGCAAGAGGACAGTAGACAGACATAGACAGGTCACACTCACAGTCTTTCACAGCTGAGCCCCACTGGGCCGGTGTACTTTCGCGGATTTTCCCCGCCTGGTGTCACACACAGGGAGCCAGCTTTTGCAAAGGATAGCCGGTTTTTATGCTCTCTCATTTTAATTTTTTTATATTTTTTAATTAACTTATTTATTTAAATGTCTGCCTTACATATACATTTGTGGGCACATACACTTTTATTTCCTTTTTTTTTTTTTTTTTTTTTTTTTAATCGTCTTTGGGTATGTGACCTATCTCTGTTACTCACTCTGTCCACCCCAAATACTCCGACATATAATGGAGCACCACTTCCCCCTGCAAAGGCACACTAAATAAAGGGGAAATCTTACATAGTAAAAAAAAAAAAAAAAAAAAAAGAGCTCTTATCTACTAGAGATAGGAACTCATAGTTGTTTACAATACAGGGTTATCTCCTACCTTGAAAATATGTCATGTGGAATCAACTTAGACCTCAGGTGATTAGATACCATTCAACCAGCCTTGAACCCTGGATCCCAGACATAGAAACGGCACAGCTCCTCACAACAGCTGTAAGATACAATCTCCATCTGGGACAGCCTTATTACTGCAGGGTCAACAACAAGGGCCAGCTCTAACATGATATCTCGACAATGAGGAAAATGTGAACAACTTGACCTTAGAGCAGTTTAGCCTACCTCACCAGCTAACGACAAGACAAAACCAGAAGACGTGGCACCCTTTGGTAGGTCCAAAAGCCAAGATCGTGATTTACAGATGACTGGATACTAGAACCACGACCAGACTGTATACATCTTGGGACCAATAAAAAAGCCCTAGTCTAGGGTTTGAACTAAGACCTGCACAATAAGCATGATCCCCAGTCCCAAAGGTCCGGCAGAGACAATTGTAACGGAAAGGGGCTTCTGGAAGAACAAAGAAAGACGCTATCCTAGATGCCTTCCTAGGTTCAGCGCAAAGACCAAGATCACGAACCACAGAAGATGGATTAAAATGGCACTGAGGTAACAGAACCTCCAGATTCACAAAGACTGACTTCACCATAAGTCCCACCTCAGGATATGTACAGATACTGGGACTGCTAAACACAGAGCTCTGACGGTATCACACTGGACAGAGCAGAAGCTTTCCACACACCAAAAAAAAAAAAAAAAAAACCACAACCTGGAGAGTAATGATCCTGAGCAAAGACTAGAGCTGATTCCATGACAGTATACTCCAAGGACGGAGAAACCCCATATCTTATAGGGCAAGTGAATTCCTTTTCGAATGACCCCAATATTTACTGTGCCAGGGCAGGAGGGAAAAAAAAATACAAAAAACACAAAACCTTGGTTATATATATATATATATATATATCTTATATATATATATATATATCTTACCTTCATTTATTATTGTTATTATTATTTTTATTTACCTAGCTATTTTGGTCGATTCCTCAGTTTGGATGTGATTATTGAAATTGTTGGCCCCCAATTATTCTTTTTTTTTTTTCTTTCTTTTCTTTCTCTTCCTTTCTTTTCTTTCGTTATGTGCTACGCCATGTTTCTTATTTCAAGACCACGGCGTGTTTTTTGTTTGTTTGTGTTTGTTTTTAGTTTGTTTTGGTTTATTTTTTATCTGTTTTTTTGTGGTGCTTATCGTTATAGCTGGAGTCCTCACTGGATATTTGACACTTCTTTTGGTACTGGTGGAGTGTTTCAACTTCTTTTTCTCCTTCATTTCCCAAATCGATGATGAGAACCTCTAGAAGGATTCTGCCCATTTTCGGGGTATTAAACTCTTACCCCGGTTTATTTATTTTCTCTTTTTCAGGCAAAACCACGCAACTTGAACTAGCTACCCCTGCCCCTACTTAGAGGGGGAAATAAGGGAGGCATCAAGACCAAACTGATGCAAGACTACTAAGTAGTTGGTTAGAGACAGAGGGGACCACATATTCTAGCCGCCCTGGGGGTGAGGGAAGAGGAAATGGGAGGTAAGACAGAAACGGGGGAGTAGGGAGGACAATTTGGGGATGGGAATCCCCCCTGATTTTATGTAAATATGTACCTAAAATATTATTGTCAACAATATGTAAGCCACTATGATCAAAATAAAAATTATATTAAAAAAAAATTTATTTATTTATTTATTTATTTATTTATTTATTTATTTATATATTGGTTTTTGGGTCACACCCAGCAGCGCTCAGGGGTTAATCCTGGCTCTATGCTCGGGGGACCGTATGGGATGCCGAGATTAGAACCACCATCCTTCTGCATGCACGGCAAACACTACCTCATGCTATCTCTCTGGCCCCAAGAAATTGTTATCTAGCTTCTAAAATCTTTAGTTTGAGAACCCCTTAAGGTTATGCTTACATGTCTACAGAGGCTTCTACAAACTTCTGGCTTGACCCCCCCCCCCTTTCTGTGAATATTGAAAAACTCCCTGGATGTTTGGCCAAGCTTGTTAACCAGTTTTATTCTTGGATTGTTTTTCTGGATTTAAAAGTTGTTCTTTATTGGCAAGTGAAGTTTCTGCCTTGAGATTTCACTAGGTCACCTTAGTCCTTGTGATGAGGTTACACAGAACCATTTAGAGTGGGTGCTTTTATTTTGCCAAATTTTTCACTTGTTTTCAGATGAAATATTGTCTTAGCTTTCACCATGTTCTAGATTTGTTCTGGCTTATTTTTAGTAAAATAACACCAGGATACAGGAGCTGAAGAGATAGTATAGGAGTTAAAGTGCATGCCTTGTATATGGTCAAATCTAGTTAAATCTCTGTACCACATGGTCCCCTCAAGTTTCCCCTAAGTACCACTGGAGTGGCATGAAGGGTTCTCAACATCATAGGACCCAAATTGTACCACATCCCTGGGCCTTCATATTAAATCTTAGCATTGCTTGGAAGGGATCCCAACCTATTGTGTGACAATGGGATGTTATACAACTTCTATAAACCCATAAAATGTCATTTGCAGAAAAATGATTTAATCTAGAGAGATTGTGCCTATTAAAATAAATAAGATAAAGACAAACACTATAATTTTAATCATGTGTAATACCTAAAGGAGCAAACAAATTGTCAAAAGTAATACACTCAGACTATAAGAACAAAATTGTGGTTACTGGAAAAGAAGTGGGTGGGCAAAAAGGTCAAGAGTACGGTAAATGTCTACTACTAGACTTTGTA
Source organism: Suncus etruscus (assembly GCF_024139225.1). NCBI lineage: Eukaryota > Metazoa > Chordata > Mammalia > Eulipotyphla > Soricidae > Suncus > Suncus etruscus. Next base: position 68,267,202 of record NC_064862.1, read on the forward strand.
GTTAATGTAATGTCATATATAGGTATTGATTTATAAGGCTTTGTACCCAAAACTGATAAAAAAAATGAAAAACCAATATAATTTAGATAAAGAGAAAAGAAAAGACATGACCCAATAAGTATTAATAGGGTCCCTGAAAATAATGGGACCTTCTTAAAAACAAATGAATTAGAGTTTATATGGAAAAGTTGCCTATATTTAAAATGTGCAGTTTAATGAGTTTTGACAGAATATGCATCTTTGAAACTACACTGTAATTAACAAATTAGAGATTTCCATTACACTTCACAACTTTCTTACACTGCTTCTAATACATCATTTCTTTAATATCTACTTCTCCCATATGATTAGAGCTTATTTGGATACTCTATTACTATTTGTTTTTTTGTTTTTTATTTTCTAGACTTTTTCTATAGACTTTTTATTTTCTAGACTTTTATAGTAATGGTATAATACAATGAACATCCTTGTACCTGGCTTATTCTTCCTCACCATTATCATTTGGGGTTATATCCACAGTATTTTGCATAAAATCACTTCCTTTTATTGTTGTTTTGTATTTCACTGTACAGATATTTTACAACTTATTTGTTTTACTGGTTTCTATGAATTAAGCATTCTTATACAATTCTCTCTGTACATATAACTTATTTCTCTTGATTAAACACCTAGCAGTCAAATAGGTGACAAGAGAAACTTGCCACACACCACCTGTGTGTGTATTTCCTCTCAGTTTGTATATTGAAACCTTATTCCCAAGACAGTGGTATTTGGATGTTCAGTATTTGAGAAATGTTGGTTCATTGTGGTACAGCCTCTTAGATGGAAGTAAAAGTCATAAAAGAACAAAGAGAGGAGCTGGTGTGAGAGCACAGCGGGAGAGCATTTGCCTTGCATGCATTTGGTCCATTTTAATTCCCAGCATCCTATATCGTCTCCACCCACCTTACCCCCATGACTGCCAGGAATACTTTTTGAAGTTAAAGCTAGGAGTAACCTCCTGAGCACTGTTGGCTATGGTCCCAAAACAAAACAAAGCAAAACAAAAACAAAACAAAAGAACAAAGAGATTTCTTTTGCCAATTGAAGCCTTACAGACATGATAAAAGGAGGGCCTCTCTTTGTACTTATCAGCATCTGGAACTTCTAGAAATCAATTTCTTTTGCGTATAAGCTTTCTGATCTAGAGTAGTTTTTTTTTTTTTAATGGCCTTATTTGACTAAGACAGGTGGGGCATATGAGAGTGGACAGATAGTGGATAACTTGGTAAGAATTTGCCAAACTGAGTTCTAAAGTTATTGTAGGTGCATGGTGTTAAATAAAGATATGAATTTTTTGTATGTAGTTGACCAGTTTTCCCAACATCACTTGTTGAAGAGGATTTCCTTGCTCCACTTTGTATTTCTTGCCTCTTTATCAAATATTAAATTGATTGTTTACCTGGGGTAAGTCTCAGAGTATTCTCAGAATTCTCAGAATATTCAAGTCTATTCCATTGATCTGAGGGTCTTTATTTCAGTACCATGCTGTTTTAATGATTACTATTTTATAGTAAAGTTTTATGTTGGGTAAAGTGATTTCTTTTTTTCCAAGGATTTCTTTAGCTATTTATGGATGTTTATTGTTTCATATGAATTTTACATGTTTGATACACTTCTTTGAAAAATGTTATGGATATTCTTATAGGGATTGCATTAAATCTATACAATGCTTTGAGGAGTATTGCCATTTTTGTGATGTTGATCCTAAAAGTCCCTGGGAAGGGTATATGTCTCCATTTTCTTGTGTCCCCTTTTATTTCGTAGGCTTTTTTTTTTTAATTATTAGATAGGTCTTTCAACTCTTTAGTTAAATTGACTCCAAGGTACTTGATTTTCTAAGTTACGATTGTGAATGGAATTGTTATTTTTATATTCCTTTCTTCTCTTTCATTATTTGTGTAGAGAAAAGCCATGCATTTCTTCATATTTTGTAGCCTGCCTCCTTACTATGCAAGTCTATTGTTTCTAGAAGCTTATTTTGTAGACTCTTTAGGATTTTCCAGGTACAGTATTATATCATCTGCAAACAGCAAGAGCTTGACTTTTTTCTTTTCTGTCTGAATACCTTGATATCTTTTCTTTGCCTAATTATTATGGCAAATATTTATGGTACTATAAGAATAGAAGTGATGAGAGGGGGCAAATTTGTCTTGTGCCAAATATTAGAGAAAAGGATTTTAGGTTTTCCCTACCGAGTATGATGCTTGCCATGGGCTGTGGTAAAAAGCTTTGACTACATATTGGCTATATTGAGAAAGCTCATTAAATTTCCATATTCTTCAGTATTTTTATCATGAATGGACACTGAAACTTGTCACATGTTTTCTCTGCATTTATGATTATATGATATTTGCTCCTTTTATTGATGTGGTGCATTATATTGGTTGACTTGCATATGTTAAACTATCCTTGCATCCCTTGGATAAATTCTCATTTGTTTTTGGTGATGAACTGGTGACGAACTCATCAACTTCTTGATGAGTTGTTGTTCAGTTTCTTAAGCTGTGTCACTAAGTTATTTATGTGGTCTTTTCTTCTTTCCTGATGAATACTTGCAAAGCTATCAATTTTCCTCTTAATACTGATTTTTCTGTGTCCCATAAGTTCTGATAATTTGTATCTTCATTTGCATTTGTTTCTAGGAATCTTTTGATCTCTTTGATTTCATCCCTGACCCACTTGTTCAGTAGTGAGCTGTTTAATTTCCAGATATTAAAAGTTTTTTTTTCTCTGTGTCTGTTTGCAAAAACTTCTAATTTCAGTGCATCATGGCCTGAAAAAATAATTGACACATTTTCTATTCTCTTGATTTTTATGGAGCTATGTTTTATGGCCCAGAGTGTGGTCTATCTTAAAGGATGTTCCATGTGCATTGGAGAAGAATGTATATTTAGTTTTCTGAGGATGAAAAACCATATATATGCCTACTACGCCATTTTATTCCATTTCTTCTGTCAAAACCAGCATATCCTTGTTAAGTTTTAGTCTGGTTGATCTATCTAAAGGTGACAGAGTGGTGTTGAAGTCTCCTGCTATTAGTGTGTTGCTATTGATGTTTTTTTCAAGTATATTAGCAGTTGTTTTAAGTATTTTTCTGTCACCTCATTAGCTTTATGAGCATGATTTCTTCCTGATGTACATATCTTTAATTATCAATAAATGGCCTTTTCTGTCTCCTATAATATTTTTAAGCTTGAAGTTTATGTTGTCTGATATTAGTATGGTTACCCCAGCCATTTTAAGGGAGTTGTTTGCTTGAAAGATTATCTTCCAATTTGTGTTTTCATCATTGTGACTAGAATGTGCCTTGGGGTGCTTTTATTTGGGTCTCTTTTAACTGATACTCTTCTGGCATCCAGAATGTGGATGCAAGCATTCTTCAGCTCTGGGAATTTCTCAGTCATGATGTCTTTGACCATTGCCTTCTTCATACAGGATTTTTTCCTGTTCTCTGGGACCCCAATAATTTGTATGCTGTTTATGTTAAATATATCCCTTTTGTCTGTTCCCTTATTTTGAGAATACATTCCATATTCTTTTCATTTATTTATTTTTAATATAATGTTTATTTTAATTATAGTGGCTTACATATCGTTCACAGTAATATTCCAGATATATATATATTTACATTGAATCAGGGGAATACCCACCACCGAATTGTCCTCCCACATCCACTCCCATCCTGGCTCCCATATCCTCCACTCTCCCCCAGGGGCTGCTAGAATGCATGGTTCCATCTGTGTCTAGTTTATTACTTAGTGGTCTTATAATTGTTTGGTCTTGGTGCCTCCATTACTTCCCCCTCTAATTGGGAGGCAGGACTAGAAAGTTCAAGTTATGTGGTTTTGTTTGAGGAAGAGAAAAGTAATATATATATAAGACTTTTCTCCAATTTCTTCTGTTGAATGAAGCTCATCTTCCAGCTCACTGATTTTGTTTTTTTTTTTTTTTTTTTTTTTTTTTTTTGGTTTTTGGTTTTTGGGCCACACCAGTGACACTCAGCAGTTACTCCTGGCTATGCGCTCAGAAATCAGTCCTGGCTCAGGGGAGCATATGGGATGCTGGGGATCAAACCCAGGTCTGTCCTGGGTCAGCTGTGTGCAAGGAAAATGCTTTTCCACTGTGCTATGTTCTGGCCTCCAGCTTATTGATTTTTTTTTTTTTAGCAGCTATTACCCTCCTGGTGAGGCTTTCCAATGAGTTTTTGTTTTCATCTACAAAGTTTTTGAGTCCTGGTATTTCTGTTTGAAGTTTTCTCGTTTCGATTTTTCATATATCCTCTTGAGTCTTATGAGATATCTGTTCCATGGTTTCTTTAAGTTATTTGAACAGCCTTAACATTTCCACTCTAAGTTTCTGATCAGAGAGGCTATAAAAGTGAATAATGTCTTCAGAACTTTGTCTTCACTCACTAGGGGTAGAGAGGTTCTGAGTTGATTTTTCATTGTGACCTTTGTGGTGTGGAGTTGCTTTTTATGTGTTGTGGGGGCTCCTTCATGAGAATAAATGCACGAAGTGGAAATGAGCGAAGTGGGGTGTTCTTCCTTGAGCTCATTCACCTCAGTTAAGTTCAAAATAAACCTTTTAATATTGACCTTTTTAATATTGACCAGAGTTTATTGAGTCCTTATCAGTTTGGGGAAAATCAACCTTTTAACAACACTGAATATTCCAATATGTAAAGATGTATTCATTTCCATATGTCTAGATTTTGTTTAAAATTCTAAATTATGGCTTTTAGTTCTTATGGTTCTTACATGTGTTTTGATTAAATTTGTTTATTATATAACTTGCTATTTTAATTTTTCTATTTTTATTATGACAAGTTATAGAATTAATTTTATCTAAAACTTGTATCCTGAAATTTAGTTAATAAATTAATTTGTGCTAGAAGAAATTTTTTACATACATTGCAAATTTTATATAAGAATTATATCTATATAAAAGTACATTTTTCTTTTCAGATAATTATTATTTGCATTCCCTAGGTGAAATGCAGGAACTCACATATGTCACTCACAAATCTACATTTAGTCAGCATCTGTAGACCTCTAGTTTTTTCTGCCATTTTGCAATGGCCAAGACCAATGGTAACTGGAAATAAAAATGGAAATCTTTGCCTGCATCCTATTGTTAAAGAGGACATGCCTTAAACCTTATACTGTGAAGTGTGATATTAAATGTAGGTTTTATTATGTTGGGAAATTGCCTGTTATTTTTTTTTTTTGCCTTGAGTTTTATCATGTTTTAAAGTCAAGTGTTTTATTATTGAAATGATATTTAAGTTTTCTACTTCTGTGAAACAATTAACTCCTGTTTATTTTAAAATGTTGAATCAGCTTAATATTCTTGTGGCAGACCTTAGTCAGGCTATACATCATTTTGAGGAGTTTTTTTTTTTTCTGATATATCTGCTTTTATTCACCAATTTCTGTTGATTTTGCTTATTTCTTCATTGTTGAACACTAGTGGCAGCAGTCACACTGTCCAAACAGTTTTCAGTTAGTGGCTGTAATAAGGAACAAGTAGTCTGGATGTTATAAAACACTGTTAATGTGCTCTCCTGGTGGGCTTCTCACTTATTTTTCTGGCGACCTTCAGAGGCAAGGAAGAACCTATTTGTTCTCAACAAAATCTTGGAAAGCATTGAGACAAGCTGCAGAGATTGGAGACATGATTGGGAAATTTTAGACTGGCTTAGTATTTCCCCTGGCTCCCTGCCCTCTGCCTGATCCCAGCCAGATGGGGCTCTCTGGCTCTGTACCCCTGACTATAGGCCTTTAGTGGGTTTTTTTTTCCTTTTTCATAAAAGGGTGGCAGTTCTGGAGAGGGATGGTGAGAAAGATGGGTAATAACCATCTCTTCTGCTCCTGACCTAGTTCTAGCTGTGCTGCATTTTTTAAAATGTTCTGGATCTCCATTTTCTTGCATTTACAATAGAATAATATGAAATGTTGACAACCCAACCAATCCTGGTAGGGCTGTTAGCACTAAAACTGAAGTGTGTGAGAATTTGCCTGCTCTGTGAGAATAAGTGTTATGGATACTTGAGTATTGCAACCCTGAACCTTGGTTTGCTCTGTTCTACACGGAATCTGCTTCTATAGAGTTACTTAGCCATCACCATGAAATATCAGGACCTGGAATACAGAGATTCTTAAAGCAAAGAATGTCTGGAACAAAGGTTGCCACCACAGTTTCTCTTTTTTTCCTACTTGATGTTTTAGTTTTGTGTTGGGCTTTTAATTTTACATATCCAGTTTGAAAACTTGTATATGAATGTAATAGGCAGTCTAATATAGATTTGCATTCATTGCTTTATATGTTCATTTAGTCAGTTATTGAAAACACTCTCTGTCAATTTCTATGTATTTCAGATATATATATATTTGGGGGGGGGTCACATCTGATGCTGTTCAGTGGGTTACTCCTGGTTATGCACTCAGAAATTGCTCAGGGGACCATATGGGATGCCAGGGATTGAATCCAAGTTCATCCTGGGTCAGCCACGTGCAAGGCAAACACCCTACTGCTCTGCTATCACTACTGCTATTGCTATCACTCTAGTCCCAGGGATATATTTTTTAACACAATTATTTGGAGATTTAGAATTATAGTTGATATATATCAAGTTTGGGGCCAGAGAGATAGCACAGCGGTAAGGTGTTTGCCTTAGACATAGAAGGACGGTGGTTCGAATCCTGGCATCCCATATGGTCCGCCGAGCCCGCCAGGAGCAATTTCTGAGCGTAGAGCCAGGAGTAACCCCTGAGCACTGCCGTGTGTGACCCCCCCCCAAAAAAAAAGATATATATCAAGTTTGATTTTCTTGAAAGCGAGTTTGTCTTTGGAGCGTTGGGATGACAACTTTCTTTTTTTTTCTTTTCTTTTCTTTTTTTTTGGTTTTTGGTTTTTGGGCTACACCCATTGATGCTCAGGGGTTACTCCTGGCTATGCACTCAGAAATCGCCCCTGGCTTGGGGGACCATATGGGATGCCTGGGGATAGAACCGCACTCCATTATAGGTTAGCCATGTGCAAGGCAAACACCTTACTGCTGCGCCACTGCTCTGGCTTGGGATGACAACTTTAAACTACTCATTCTCCCTAAGAATTTTTACAGTTTGTAGTTAATCTTTATGATTTTAGCATGCTTATATTTTATTTTTATTTATACATGAATATTATGTATCTAAAAACTTTATAGTGCTGTAGCAGTAGAATATTCGTTTACTTTGCAGATGACCAATCAGGGTTTGATCCATGGCACCACATATGGTCCCCTGAGTCCCACCAGAAGTGATCCCTGAGCACTGCCAGATGTGGCCCCCTCAAAACAAATAACTGTTTTTCTCGGTCCAATGATTTTTCGCAAATTTGCAGCAAAATATAATGAATATTTCTTGCTCTGTGAATAAAGAAACTGATATATCTATATTTCTTGGTGTTTTTAATGTCCTTCATGAAGAAACTACAATGCTGGATTTAAATTTAACTAAGTATTACTCAGGGAGCCCATCTTGAAACAAGGGATTCTCTTGTTTGGTGTTTTAATTCTTTGGGGGAAGTGAAAAACTTGACTGAGACCCTATATCCAACTCTGGTATTTCTGAGATTTTGCTTAAGTTACTTCAAAATGGTCATGAACTGCTTTTGTTTTTAATTCTGTTAAAGTTTCCTTCACAAATGGTTGCAGCTGTTGCTAAGAAAGCAGCTGATGAGTGGTTGGGGAGGTGGGCTGAGAGAAGATGATCTAATAGTTTTTGGAAGACTCAGGCAGGGGTCTCAAACTCAATGTACCTGGGGGCCGCAGGAGGCAAAGTCGGGGTGATCCTTGAGTGCAAAGTCAGTAGTAAGCCTTGAACATTGGGAGGTGTGACCCAAGCAACTAAAACAAAACAAAACAAACAAAGGTTCCTCTAGGCAGGGCCACAAAATGTTGTACGGAGGGCCGTTTACGGCCCGCGGGCCATGAGATTGAGACCCCTGAATTGCTTCAAAATCATTGAATCTATCTAGAGACAAGAGAGAAAATAAAGAGTGAGGAAGAGGGAGAGTAAGGTATAAACAAAAAGTGAGTGGGCTGTAGAGTGCAAATGAGAGATTTTTACTTGAGGTGGTGGGCGGAGGAGACATTTTTTTTTCCTCAAGTCCTTTTCAAAAGAAGATGCCAAACAGAGTTTGTCCATCCATTCATAAATTCTCTGCCACCATGCCAAGCATGTGCGAATGGTAGTAAAAAGACATAAATATTACTGTCTGCACATTGAAGAGTTGAAACCACCAGGGAAGGGCACTCAGCTCTACTGCATGGTCATTCTATGACAAATAACAATGGGCATAGACTGCATAAGAATGGAAAGGAGTGGGGATTAGAGATGTAATAGAGTAGGTAGAGCATTTGTCTTGAATGTAGTCAGTTCAATCCTTGGCACCTTAACAGATCCCCTGAACCTTCCTTTAGTGCAGAGTCAGAAGTAAGCCCTGAGCACCACCAAGTGTAGCCCCAAAGCAAAACAAAAGGAAGAAAAAGAGTAAGGAGCCAGAATCTGCCCCTTCTTTTTTGATAATTAAAGTTTATAATATGGTTTTTGAAAATATACTAGAAGACACAGATGGTACAATATCTAGCTGACTTCAAGCAAACATAAATAAAACATTTATGCAACCCTTAGAATTTGGCTCAGTGCATTTCAAAAATCCTATAATTTAAAGTTCTGCAGTGTGGATTAATAGAAAATATATGTTTACTACTGATATTAAACAAAAATACACATCTAAGTAATTTTATACAATTCTTTACCCCCACTCTCCCCACATCCATTTATTCATAGCCTATTTCACAAATAACCTACTTGTGTTTCTCTGTCATAAAGATTATTGAATTTGTAGATTGCCTGTGTGAATATTTCATCTCAGGACCTCTTCTCAATTCTTGCCAAAAACAAAAAAATGTGTTGAATGAGAAAATGTCAGCTAATTTTAACACCAGCTTCAGTTGAGAATAATTTTGCTGTTTAACAGAAAATTTCTGCCACATCATCCAATGAAATAGAAATGGTGGCTGACAATGCACAGAATGTAGAGATGCGACATATTAGTTCACACCTATGCTAATTCCTTTTCTAATTTGATGACTGATGCATAAGTATATTGCAAATGCTTAGGAAGCAATTAGTTTTATTGACAGACTCTCATAGTCTGCATCCTGACCTAACCATTTGTGCCAAGTGTTTGGAGTTTGGGGTAATCAATTGTTGATCTTTGTTACAGAATGACCATGATGCTACATAAATATTTCATCAATTATTATAAAGTCAGCTAAGTTACTGAGCTGACAAGATAGGTTGGAGCTGAAGAGATAAATTGAAAATTAGAACGTTAGATCCTATGTGGGCTATGTATTTCTCATATCACCAAAAGTTGCCTTTAAGGGAAGAAAAACTATTTAAAGAATTTAAACTATTTCCCAATTCATTTTTATTATTTTTTTATTTTTCCACCTCTGTAGTTAAGAATGATAAAGGAGAAGGTTAGGACTGACTTCTAGGTCAGGCAAAAGAAATGTCTGTCATGACCAGCATGATAGATACCTGGCACAATGACTTTCTTTTCTTCATTTTATCTTCTACCACTCAATTTTCTGTGAGACTATTACTTTTATGGTTAAAGTTGTATTTATTTCCGGCCACTTTAAGTATGAATAACAATCATTTACATTTAGCTTAAAAATATTATTCCTTTTATTTCTTCCCAGACTAAATTTATTGACAGATGGGGTTTTTATAGGGATAGGGGAAGAAGACATTTGTGCCTAAGCATAGTGCTACATTGATTTGATTATTATAGCTTTGTACTATAATTGTAAGTTGCAGAATGTATCTATATTCTTTAAAAATGTTTGACTATAGTAGTTTAGGTATAATTATAATTTTGTTAGTTTTTGTGGTTTAAATGTACAATTAACACACCTCACCATCCTCAACCAATGTGCTTATGTGCTCATTCTCCATTCAATATTGTGTTCATTCTTCATTCAGTACTGTTATTGCTATATATATAATTTCTCAGTGAGATTCTTTGCTGTTTGTTCTTTCTCTGACTTATTTTGCCCCCATCTTCATACAAGTTACAGAAAGTAGTTCTTGTTGTTTGTTTATCTGTTTGCAGCCATATTGGGCATTGTGTAGAGGCTATTTTGGCTCAGGTCAATCCTAGTGATGCACAGTAGATAAGAATAGAACCAGGGTTGGTTGAATTTGAGGCTGGTGCCTTTAGTATTTTAGACTATATCTTTGGTCCCAATTTCATATTTCCTTAGAACATCTATTGTATATATATGCTGAAAGATTTTTTATTCATTCATTTGCTGTTTGACATTAGGTTGAGGGGTCTCAAACTCAATTTACCTGTGGGCTGCAGGAGGCAAAGTTGGGGTGATCCTTGAGTGCAAAGTCAGTAGTAAGCCTTGAACATTGGGGGGTGTGACCCAAACAACCAAACCAAAACAAAACTAAACAAAAAAAGATTCCTCTAGGGCAGGGCCACAAAATGTTGTACGGAGGGCCGTTTGCGGACCCCTTAAATTTGAGACCCCTTAAAGTGGTTCATTGGGCATAGGTATGCATGTAACTTTAACAATTAATGTGTCTGTACTTAGGGTGTAGGTTCCAAAAATTGAGATCACTGGATTATATGGAAGCTCTATTCATTTTAGAGAAATCTTCATTCTATTTTACATGAAGGTTGAACAAATGATATGTCAACAATAGTCTTTGAAGTTTCCTTTTTTAACCATAACCCCACCAACACTTTTTCTCAGTCATTTTGATATTTACCATTATCACTAGTGTAAGATGATTGCATTATTGTTTTTATTTGAATTTTCCTGAGAGTAAATGGCAATGAAAACTTTCATGTGCCTCCTGGCACTTTTGTATGTCCTCTTTGGAGAAGTTTTTTTTTTCATCTTCTCTCCCCATTTTTGATAGGATCATTGAAAATCTCATTATTATTATCTTTTGTTATAATTTTCTGAGTTATTCTATATTAACCTAAGATTACAGACAGTTACTTTGGAAGAAAGTTGGCACAACAAATCCTGGTAGGTTAATACCAGCCTGTATACTATGGGAAGACTTGATAAGCCTTTATTTCCTGCTTATATTTATTAATGTTTAAAATTCTTTGCACTATCAACTTAGAAACAGCTAAAGGTGCAAGGCTTCAGTTTACAATCTGTTGGGATTTAGGTAATGCATATGGAGCTATATGCAAAGTTATACATAAGTTTAGTTAATGATAATATCACATATGTATGCTTCCCCTCCCTTTGGGATATGAAACATAGACCCTCGCATATGCAAAATAAGTGCTCTACAACAGAGCCACAGATATGTTCCACGTTTTGCTGATGTTATATTTGCATATAGTGGGAAGTTGAGGATCATGATTTATAGCTTTACTCCAATGCTCCTCCTTTTGTTAAAGGTAATTTTATCTGGGTTTTTTTAATTTTGTTATGATTTTTCTATTTCTGTGAAAAATGCCTTTAGATTATTGATTGGGATGACAGATTATGCAGATTACTTTGATATAAATACTTTATCAACATTAATTTTTCTAACCCATTGAACATGGCATAGTGATTTATTTCTATCTTCTTTAATCCTTATTATTAATATTTTCTCTTTTAGAATATATATACACATATATAGATACATATATATGTATCTTTCACTAGTAGGTTAAGTTTATTTCTAAGTATTTTATTCTTTCTGAAAGTATAGTATATGGAATTGATTTGTTATTTTTCCAGTAGACTCATTATTGTATAAATGTGTAGGAGATTTTTTAGTTATTTTACATTCTACATTACTGAATATCAATTCTTGCACATTTATTTTGTGTATGTAATGTTTAACATTATCTACATATGATTATGCTTTCTCAAGGAAAGAAAACTGTATTTCTTCATTTCTATTTCTAGTTTAGATGTCTCATATCATTTTTGTTCTAGTGCATAGTTCAGTACTTCCACTACTGTTTAATAAAAATGTGCACCCTTGTGTTATTTTTTATGTAAAGAAATAAATGTTCAGTTTTCTATTACTGAATATGAATTTAACTATGGCTTGCAATATGTAGTCTTGATTATGTTGAGCTACATACTTTCTATACCTAATTTGTTAAGTTGGTTTTTATCATAAAAAGGTATTGAATTTTGACAAATATTTTTGCACCTGTCAAAGCATAATTTTAATTTTATCTCTTATTATACTAGTATGTTTTTTATTGATTTGTTGAATGCTAAATTAGTTATATCCTAAGGGGAAATCCCACTGGATAAATGGTGTATGATTCCTTTGGTTTATTATTTTACTTCAGTTTTATATTATTTGTGAAGGTTTCTTGCTTCTATGTTTTTTCATGGTCAGTGGCTTGTGGTTTTTTTCTTTTTAGTGTCCTTTGCTGCCTTTGACAGCAGACTAAAGCAGATAGTCTTCTTCAAGTTTGTGAAAAGATAGGAAAACCCCCTATCTTTTCAGTTTCAGGACTGAGCTTGAAAGGATCGATGGTCATTTTTCTTAGTGTTTGGTCAGGGAAATCATCTGGCCCTGGACTTTTTTGTTTCTTGATTAATGATTCAGTCTTCTACACATTTTTTGCCTGTGCATTCACTTAGAAAACAAGGAAGTATTTTTTTTTATCACATTTTTAGTTATACTGCTTTAGTGTCTGTGTATGAGAAGTGTGGGGTAGTAGTAGGCTTTATTATCTAGGAATATGTGCTTGTCTGAGAGACACATATCTCTGAGATAAAATTATAGACAAAATTTAGAATTTTGGTATTTGTTTGTTTCTTCTTGAACCTTTCATCAGAGTTTTGTAAGAGAAATACAAACTTATACTGAGGTACCAGAAATAATGAATAAAATATGTCACCTTTATCTTATAATCAAAATTTACTAGGCATCACATAACCAGGGGTCTTCAAACTACGGCCTGCGGGCCACATATTGTATTTATTCCCATTTTGTTTCTTCACTTCTAAATAAGATATATGCAGTGTGCATAGAAATTTGTTCATAATTTTTGTTTTTACTATAATCTGGCCCTCCAACAGTCTGAAGGACAGTGAACAGGCCCCCTGTTTAAAAAGTTTGAGGACCCCTGAAATCCATGTAAAGGTAATGGTGAGAGAGTACTGGTCTCATTGATAACTTTTATTATTTGAACCTTCCCATAGATAAAAATGATAGACGCCTGGCCAGAGAAGTAGCACATTGGTAGGGCATTTGCCTTACATGCAGCTTACCCAGGATGGACACGGGTTTGATCCTTGGCATCCCATGTGGTGGTGCTTTCTGAGTGCAGAGCAAGGAATAACCCCTGAGCACTGCTGGTGTGGCTAAAAACAAACAAACAAACAAACAAACAAAAATGATAGACTATAAATAATATAGTAAAAGGAATGCTTGAAGCCATATGCTGGTGAACAAAACCAGGTAGAAATAAAGGAATTTAGACTCTTGACAGAAATTCACGTTATATGATCCCTTTTGAGGGTCATACAGAACTTATAGAGAATCCAAAGTATTAGCAGTATACCAGTTTAAAATTACAAAGGCAAAGTTTGAAGCTGTCAAAAGAATTTAAAATTAAGGGTCTGGAGTTATGGTACAAAGGTTAAGGCACTTGTCTTCCACTCAGCTGACCTGGTTTAATTTACCATTGAGTCATGAGTAAGACTCAGTGTGACCCAAGTGACAAATAATAATAATAATAATAAATTAATAAAATTAGGAGAGATAGTCCTAAGAGGGAGGGGTCACAGAGGCAAAGTCCTTCAGATACATAACTGAGGTCTGTGTGGATATAAGAACCCATGAAGTATAATTGATGAAGGATGAAAGAGCTAAGCTTTCTGCAGTCCCACTCCTGAGGTAGGGACAGAGTTGTGTCCCATCTAATTAAGGTACTGGTCAGGAAGCACGACTTTCCATTGAAACCCTAAAGTGGCCATTCCTCAGAATTAAAGAATAAATTCCAGGGGCAAATAATGGATTCATCCTAGAGACAAATATAAATTGTAACAGAAATGTCATACAAGAGCTCAAAGCAAACTTCATAAATTCAGAGTCATTGGCTAATAATTTAACTTCCTGCTAGAATAAAAGAATTCATGCAATAAAAATAGAATAATGATATTTAAGATACTATCAGTACTGTATAAAACAAAGCATTATGTATAGTGTACAGTGTATACAAAAATTTACTTGAGATGCAAACAAATAAACAAAGATGTATCACAGGTGATGAAAAAACATCCTACAAAAACAGATTCTGGGTTAATCTAAGAGCTGGAATTGACAGATGGGGCATTAAAATAAGAATTATAAATAAGTTTTGAAATCTCAAAGGAAAAATATACTGGGTTAACAGGTGGAGAATTAAACAGAGAAACTAAAACTATTAGAACGAACCAAATAACAATCTTTAAAATAAATTTAAAATTAATGAAAGTAACTTTATATAAGAATTACAACTGAAAGGGCTTAAAATTGACATAGGAGAATTATAGAATTGAAGACAGATCAATATCCAGATGTTGTAAACATTTTATCTGAATGGAATCCTAGTTAATAAAATCAAACTGTCATTAAAGAACAAGGCATACTCTCTACAGCAACCACATTCACCTAGTTGCAAAATAAAAATCCATGAGTTGTGCAATCACCTCAGGCACTGTATTTCTAAACTCCATGCAGCTGGGTCTGAAGAAGAAATAATACACCAAACCATTCAGGAAAGTCAAGGAGTCAATGGATTTTAAGAGTGGCTTCTGTAGCTTCTTCCTCATGGTGTCTTCAGCACCCAGCCAAAACTCTATTATACCAATACCCATTCACAAAGAGGGGTAAGTTCAAGAGTGAGATGAAAGTATCTATCCAGTGGGCTTTTACATATCAAAGAAAGAGGTTTAAGGAAGGAGAAAGTTGGGGGAACACATTTATTTGAGGTTAATAGCTGGGTGTCAGCTTATACCTAATATCTGAGGAATCACCCAATGTGTAGTTTGTCATTGACCAAAATGCCATTGTTGAGTTTTCTTTGCTTGTCTGATCATTGTCACAAGGTGGCTATTGAAGCACTTGGCATGGTAATCTGACTGACCCTCATGAGGATGGGGAGAAGGAGAATGGAAAGTGACTCTTTGTCTTTTTCATCAAAAAGAAAAAAATTCACTCCAGAAGTTTCCTTGCCATGATCTGCACAACTTCTGTTGATACCATGGAGTTCCTTGGTTACTCTTCCTAGTTAAAACTGGAAAGTATCCGTCCTGCTTTTCCTGGATTGATGGTGAAGGAAAATGGAAAAGAAAAGTGGGTGTAGAATCAATCTACAAAGATGTTTCTTCCTTTCTTCACTTGGGGACTTGCCATCAGTAATGTGCTCCTTTCGGACCTCAGGATTTTTATCTGTGAAAATTAGCCTCTTATAACAGATTTTAGTAACAATGAACTTATTATTTTTCAAGGTTAGAAAATGCCCATATTGATAAACTACTAATCTTAAAGGCTGACTATTGGTTTGTCTAAAAATGAAGCACTCATTAGCCTTGCTAGTTTGGACCAATGCCTCCTCATCCCCATGTCCGTCATAAAAACTCAGAGGAAAGAGCTCTTAATTTGATGGTGGTCTCACCTCCTCTCAGCAGAGAAGCTGACTTCTGGTCTGTTTTTATTGTGCACTTTACAGCACAGACTGACAGCCTGCAGGAATGCCAGCTGGACTTGTTTGGGTTGGCTGCACAGCCAGGCCAGTCCATGCCATTTTTGCCCATTTTCAACCAGCTTTCACTTGAGCATTTCAAGGAATTTCTAAATACTCCACATCTGCTTCTCTTCTTGTATTCTCTGACACATGAATGAAAGTCCACCTGTGGAGTTATTGAAATCACACATTTCTGAGACATCTGTTTCTGTTTCCTCTGATGACAACTGATCATCATGCCCTGTTGTTTCTTGTCATCAGTGGCCTCAAGTCACTGATGCCACGTTTGGTGGCTGTATGTAGAATACCCATTCCAAAAAGTGGCTTAAATTCTCAGATTTTTTTTGCTTATTTTATAAGTGTTATGATAGTGTCAGGACTAATTTACTGAGTTAAAATTGTCATCAGGACAATGCTTTAAGAATTTTCTCTTTACTCCTCTTAACATGTTGGGAAGTTATGGGCCCGATTGTATTGGGCCTCAATAGCTCTCCGTACCATTTGCTGACACAGTTACATTCATCAAAAGAAGGGAAGCATGTCTTGCCCTGTGTTGCTTTTTTGTGATCCAGAAAATCCTTAAAATGTCTCTCTGGAGGCTTCCTCTTAGGTCGAAAAAATACCATTAGGAAACAGCTCTGTGTTTTAGTGAAAAAAGGCTGGAAAAGTGAGTTTCTGGGTTACTTTACTGCTGTAGTGGCAGAGATTGTTGGCTAGAGAGATGGCTGGGCTAGGCTTGGTAGCAGATGGAGGGAATATCTTGGGGCAGGCATTCAATAGGGTAGCATCATGCTTCTCTCTCACATGGACTATCACTGTAGCTTCTTATTCTTCTTGCTCCTGGTTTCTAGGGGCATCCCTTTAATTCATTCTCCCTGCATTCCTGCTGCCAGAGAGACTTTCCAAATGTATGATTATCTGGTTTCTTTGTGTGGGTGTTTATTGTCAACATTGTCCATTGCTTACACAATCAAAGAAGTTGTCTAAAGGAGGACATTACTGGCTTTGTCTCCTAGGGCAGGTCACATTCTCTGGACAGTTTACAGGCTTGCTGAATGTAGTGAAAGTCCACTTCTTCAGCTCCCACTAATTCTCTGGGAGGAAATCAGGTATTCCAGAAATTGCAAAATCATTTTTGTAAGATAGTCTGTGTCTTTTCTCCTACCTCCTTCCAATTCTTCCAAATTTAAGGTCTTCAAGTAAACTTTGCTTTTCTTTCTATCCTCAATTTTCATTTAGTCTCTGCCCATTTACTCTCACATTGCCCAAGTCCTTCTCCAGAAGCCAATTTTAGTTTAAATGTCACCTCATCTGTGGAGCACAGCATCTCCCACAGCATGCTGGGAAGCCTAAATGTCCTTCTCTGGCATCTTAACCTTGATGATTCTCAAGTCCTCACAGAGAGAGTTATGATTCTCTTTGTTGTGAATGGACAGCATTCATAGGTCATCATTTGCTGACAGAAGAGCACTTCCTAACTATATGAGCTATATCACACATATGTGTGACCAATGCCATCATCAATATAATAGAGTTTTCATTGCTTTTCTCCCCACAAATAGCATTACCAGACATCCTATTTTCTCAGAACTCCTCTAGTCATAAGCAACAACTTTCAGTTGCTCTCCATCTGCACTTTCTAAACACTTTGTAGAAGGGACCTGTTCCTCTATGGGAGCTTGCATTAGGTCTGTCTTATTGCCTCTCTAAGCCAGCAGAGAGCCAAGTTTGTGTTTGGCATAAGAGAAATATTGGTCAAAGCACCTCTTGACTGAACAATTGAAAATGTATTCATCACACCCCCTCCCCACACCAAACCAATGACTTTCTTTTCTGTATTTCTACAGCATCTCTACTTATACTCATTGGTGTTTCTATGGCCCTGAATGGACTTTTATGTACTTGCTTATCTTTCCTGGGCAGCAGTTTCTGGAGAAGAGTCATGTTCACTCTTCTGTATCTTTGTTGAGCACAATTCTTGGCCTGTGGTACAATCCACACATCTTTCTCAGAGGGATAAATGAGTGAATGAATAGGGCAAGAGCATGCTTGCCCACAGAATCGGACTCTTCCATAAGGAGAAATTGGCTTAGTTCATTTGTTTGTTTATTTTTGCCAATTCTGATGAAACATCAGGATGCATTCCATATGTCCACTCATTTTGGGTGCCTGAGCATTGATGAAAATAACCTGCTCTGGTTCCTGAACCTACAGTGCTCTCCAGTCTCCACCCTACTCCCTAGGAGTTCTGGGATTTGAAATCTGTAGTCTGGACAGTTTCAGTCTTTCAGGATGTCCTATGATGGTGGGTCCTGAGATTTAGCAATATCATTTTTGATGACATGGTTTAGTAGGAATTGGCAGTTTTGGAGCTCTGCCACCCGAGACCTTCCTCCAGGAGGTGGACCCTCTGAGTGAGATGACACTAGTGCAGTGAGAACACTGACAGGTGTGGCACCTCTATGGCTGCATGGTGGTGGCCTTGCCTATGTACTGGGCTACAGTAATATCACCCAGAAGATTACACTGAAGTTACCAGGAGACCTTGGCTGATCTCACATGCTGGCATCCTGCTGACTTTTGTAAGGCTTGTACCTACAGTTTTTACGAAAGAGGCCTTCTATGGCCTCTATCTTTCTATGGATCCCATTTCAGACTCCTTATTACTGAGTTACAGTCTTATTATTGCCTTTGTAATTCTGAGGACATCTCCTTCAGCCTAACCAAAGGGTTTCAGGGGCTCTAACCAACAACCTGTTTTCCTGTTTGCTTCCTCCAGGCTGATTGCCAGCTCTCCCGTCCTCTAAAAAGGATCTATGCTAAGCTCATGCCTACTAGAATTTGAACACAGGACCTATTCCTAGACCCTAATGTCTCTCAGGTTCCTGTTCTTAGTGGACTTAACCACTTTTAGAAACCCCAAGAAAGTGCTTGGAGACCGCCTATTGTCATGGACCCTAGTGAGTAGTAAGCGTACCTGAGCCTGCCCAGTAAATGTGCTTCATCCATGTGATCACAAGATCACACTCTTTGTTACTGAGTGAACCAAGGGACTCACCAGAATCTTATAAGAAGAAGCAGAAGCTCAGAGAGGAGAGAAGAGGCTCTGAAGATGTCTCCTAAGGTGGAGGAAAGAATAGCCTCTTGAAGATGAATATGGCAAGGATAGATTCTCCCTGGTCCTTCAAGATCAAATTATCTCTCTCCAAAGGCTCATTTCAGACCTCTCACTTCCTTGTGCTGAGTCTGCTTCACATTAGCAACTTACTGCAACAGAAGTTGGAAGCTTCAAGTTGAGGTTCCAACTTAGTATTGCCCATGGCAAAGAGGGCTGTCCTCCTGTGAACCCCATGTGAGATTCTGTCCACAGCTCAGCTTCATAGCAATGCCCCATGGGTAGGGTTCAAGCAGCATTTGTATTCCTGAATTCTTGGAGGTTGAAGAGCCAAAGTGGGTAACTGGTGGGGACTCATTTTTGCTGCTGTGTTCTCAAATGACCTTTTCACTGTGCATTGAGAAAAAGAAAAAAAATAAGGAGAGATAAGGATAAATAGATTTGGTATATGCAGAAGGATAGACAGGTTAATAAATTAGATACATAGATTAACTAGATTAGACAGAGCAGATAAAGAGACCAGATGGTTGATTGGAAGGAGCAAGTGAGCCAAACAGTCTCTCCTCCTTGGGCCTTCCCCTTAAAAGGCTACCCGTGCTATCAGATCTAGACATTTGGGGTCACATCTGGCAGTGCTCACGGATTACTTCTGGCTCTGCCCTCAGGAATAGCTCCTGGCAGGCAAGGAAACCAGGATTTGAACCACTGTCTGTCCTGGATTGGCTGCATGCAAGGCAAATGCCCTACTGCTGTGCCATCTCTCTGGCCCATTGTCTTCTAATGAATGAACCTGAATTCATCTCACATTTCCAAACACAAGCTTATTGAGGGGTTCCATGATCTTGTTGGCACAAACCTTCATTGATGGTTAGGCTAGCTCTGTAGTCCATCATCAGAGGCAATGTACCAATTGCAAATGGAGGGAAGGGGTGAGTTCTTGGTCAAACTCTGGTTATTCAGGGCATTTTTCCTGATATTTTTTTTGATTTTTCCTCTTATTCACAACTGCTAGAATACCTGATTGTTTTTCCTTTTCACTGCTTTCCTGCGTAAAAACGGCAGTACTTACTCATTATTCCATCTTTCCCAGGGTTAGAGCCATTTCCATTTTCATGATCCATCTTCTCTGATCATGCTGGCAACTCTACTACTGTCCAAAGATGCTCCCAGCCAGATCCAGGGCACCTCATCATGTGACCTTACCCAGGCCACTACAGCCCACTGTCCCATTCTCAGAAGAGTTACTCTGACCTGGACAAGTCCACTTCACTCTACTGGCAATAAACTAAGCTACCTTGTAAACGGCATCTCAGATGTTTCTGAAGAAAAAGCTTTGTCTCAGAGCCAGACACAGAAATGGATTCGGCTCCCAACCTGGGCAGTCAGAATGAACTCTCAGAACAGCACCAAGCAGAGCACTTGTGGAATGAGGTTAGTACTGGAGGCCACAATCCAGGGGACACTGAGCCTTCCCTCCCTGGGAGAGCCCTCTGCCTAAAACTTTTTGGATATCCCACAGTTCCTGACCAAGATGCAGCCTCCCCTCACCCAATCTTAGAAGCTGTTACTGTTTCTGGCCGAGGGGCCCTGTCAGACCATCTAGCTAGCTAGGCGGGACCACGCCAGCCCAGAGGTGTTAGAAGCAGGTCTTAAAATATGCTTCTTGGAACAGAATTTTGATCTGTGAGCAAAAAGTGCCAATCTTCTCATTCACCATTTGGGCTGATTTATAAGGAATGTGTCTCAATTCTGTTAGTTTGGAAGGTCCAACATAAGCACTGGATTTCTGTCCAGCTCTGGTGGGTGTCTTGATTTATACTCAGTGAGAAAGGGACAATTGCTTCAGGCTATGAGAAAATGGCTGTGTATTTGGGTTTATTTGTTCAAGTGACCAGGGACAGTTTGGGGCCAAACAAGCCTTATTTGGAGTTGTTTATTTCTATACTCTTCTCTATGGGGTGGCCTCATATAGCCTTTTCCAGCTTGCAAAGCCCTGGATCAGTTTGTATACAATCTAGGGAAAACTAGGGAGTCCCAGAGAGTGCCTCTATTACCTCCAGAATCCTAAAAAAAGCTAGTTAAGTCTCCATACCTGTCAAGGCCTCTTTCTTGCTGGTGGCAGGAAGATGAGTAATGAGGAACTAGGCTTTCTAGGAGACTTCTTGTTTCCTGCATCCTATGCTCACCTTGGCTTCTGCTTCTGGTAACAAATACAGATTTCTCTGCAGTGCCCTTGTGTTTGGGCTCCAGAATCAGTGAGCTCTGTTGTTTTTCCATGTTCCTGGTGGTGTGAAACCCTGTTCTTATCAGGAACACAGGGTTCCTGAACACAGGGTTGGATGGACTAAGAAATTCTTGGAAGGCAGCAATCTATTGGTTGATCTCTGGGTCTGGAAGGCCTGGGTTCATGAAGACTGAGGTTTGGAGACCCCAGATGTCTGCAGAATTGGTGGCAAGTGTGAAGCTACAGATTTGAAGCTATAGGTATCTTAGCCCAAGTGCTACCTGTTTACTTATTTCATGGAGAGCACTTGAATCCTCCCCCAAAAGGTTGATACTGAGGAATTCTTCATCTTCTATTATAGGGTCTGCAAATCGTGTGTCTGTGAGCCTGGAACATGGTTTCAGGTACCATGTCAGTCTTTAAGACACAAGTAGATGTCTTCCACTGTTTCAAAATGTGCCTGAAAGCAAAATGTGGGAAAGGATAGGTCACTCGTCTGGGCCATACTGATGAAAGTTGTCTGAATGACAGAAAAGTTGGCTCTGGGTCTGATTGCATTCCCTCAGAAGGACTGGCCGGTGGTTTGACTTCCCAGAAGAATTGAGTTGCAGTCAGACTTTTCAGCACCTTACAATCTCTCTTTTATATTGAGATAACAATGGTTTACTGCAGTATTTCAGGAGCCTCGATTCACACATCTTCAGATATGTGTTGCTTCACCATACCCACCACATGAAAAATACCACCACTGATTCTTCTTCCAACCATCTGTCTTTGGGTCCTCAGGTTTTTTGCTTTGACTGTTGTAAGAAATCCTGTAATGGGGCCAGCGAGATAGCATGGAGGTAAGGCATTTGTCTTCCATGCCGAAGGACGGTGGTTTAAATCCTGGCATCCCATATGGTCCCCTGTGCCTGCCAGGGCAATTTCTGAGCATAGAGCCAGGAGTAACCCCTGTACGTCCCCCCCCCAAAAAAAAACAAATCCTATAGTGTAGAAAAGTATGCATGTGTCTTTGCAGATGAGCATTTTGTATCTATTTCAGAGAGATGCCTAGTTCTAAGTAGATAGTAGTTCTTGTATTATTTTGAGCATCCTACATATAGGCTAGAGAAGTTCACATTCCCACAAACCCCAAATCTGAAGTCACCTTTTTCTTCATACCTCTACAAGTCTTTGCTGCTTCTATTCTTTTCAATGTAGGTCATTCTCCCAGATAAGAGGTGACTTTGTGGTTTTAATTTGTTTTTCCCTGATAATAAATGATCCTGAGCATCTTTTCACATGTCTGTTGGTCATCTATATGTCTTATTTGGAGAAGGATCTATTCAAGTCTTCTGCTCATTTCTAAATGGGATTGTTGTTTTGTTATTGAATTGTATGAGTTTTTAAAATGTATGTCATATATTAGCACCTTGTCAGATGTCTAATGGAAAATACTTTTCTCATTTTCATAGAACGTCTTCTATTTTTTTTTAAACAGGGGCCCCACCAGAAGTATTGAGGGAAGCAGAGGTCACTCCCAGAAATGCTTTGTTCAGTGCTCAGTTTGGCAATGCTTAGGAATCCTCAAGAACTCATCTTCAATGCTCAGAGGAAGACAAGTGACATTGGGGATTAAAATCAGAAGCTCTGCATGCTAGGCAGTTAGTTATATATGGAACAATATCCTCAGCTCTATCTCTTTGTTTTAATGCTGTAATTTTATACCACACAGAAGCTTTTTAGTTTGATGTAGTTCTGCTTTTTCATTTGCTTTTGTTTCTGTTGCTGTTGCAACCAAGTCCCCAAAGTCATCATTGGGACAGTGTTATGAATCATAACACCTATGTGCTCTTCGGTGTATCTTATGGTTTCTGGAAGAATGAGAACTAATTTGAACAGTAATCAAGTTAAAATCAGGCTGTTGAGTATACTGTAATCAAATATGACTAATGCTTTATAAGGGGGGAGTAGAACCAGACAAAAAACAGTCATATAAGAGACCACCATATCAATAGAAAGATAGAGATCTGTAAGCCAGCAGCATGCCTCTGGCTAGTGAGGGAGGAGAAAAACAGGGTCCTGGGGCTCCTCATGGCCCTCACTGGAATCAACCCTTTCACCCTTAGATGTCAGACTTTTGGCCTTATAATCAGGAGACTTAGACTTGTGCAATAAGTCCCCTAACCTGTGGTCTTAGATCCAGTAGCTTTAGTGTGCTCTTAAGGAATGTTGCACTTATGAGATGCCAACCAGAAAGAGATCAAAGACCAGAAGGTAATGTGACCAGGGTAAGAGAAGTTTTATTCTGCCCTCTCTAGTGTTTGCCATTGAAGTTCCAGTCTCTCAGTGCAAGCCTGGGGCAGCTAGATCATCACACTCATCTTTGTGATCATCAGGTTCAACAGACCTAGGGTTGATATGTCTGCACTGCACTGTGTCTAACATGATGCTTCTATGCCTTACATTGCAGAGTCTCCCACAGCCCACAAGGTCAGATTTTTTCATTTGTTTTTCCTTTCTTTTTGGGATGCTGTACGTGGGGATTAAGCCACACCCAGAAGTGCTCAGGCTTACTCTGGCTCTTTGCTCTGGAATCCCTTCTGGTCCAGCTCGAGGACAAATGTGGTACCATAGACTAAACTGGAGTCAGAAACGTGCAAAAATGTTTCTTACTTCCTATACTTATATCTCCACTTTCATTTTCATTTTTAAAAATTACTTTATGTATATACCATGGTTTTTAAGATTGTTTATAATACAGTTTTTCTCCCACAGTTACAAAGTTGTTCATGTTTGGGTTTCAGTCATTCAATGCACAACACTTTTCACCAGTTTCATACTTTGTGCCACCATTGTCCCCAGTTTCCTTTATGCTGTCCTCTCTCCCCTGCCCGCCTCTGTGGCAGATATTTTTCAGAGAGGACATTGCAGTGATGGGAGGAGAGGCCCAAGTGTTTCATTACTTTGCTACAGGTCTTCAGTTCTTTTCCTTTTCCCTCATCCTCATGTTCCTGTGAGGATGCTAAGGCAATATTTTGTGGTGACAATTTGACTCCCTTGAATAAGTTGTTTCCACTAGATTTCCATGAGGCATTTTTCTGTGTGTCTTAGCCCTGATTGTACTTTTCAAGGAGTCTATCTCTGTCAGATCAA
Source organism: Suncus etruscus (assembly GCF_024139225.1). Lineage (NCBI taxonomy): Eukaryota > Metazoa > Chordata > Mammalia > Eulipotyphla > Soricidae > Suncus > Suncus etruscus. Next base: position 68,291,498 of record NC_064862.1, read on the forward strand.
AGCAGCCTGTCCCATGGTGTGAGGCTTCCTCTTGCTTACTAGTGAGTCCTCTGTCCAACCTCACAGGAATGTCTACTTATTGAGACCAGAGACTTGTCTAGTTTACTCAGTTCTGTCTTACAAACTAATTCTGAAGCAGATAAAAGTATCCAGAACTCAGTTCCCTTATTTAATTATTGAAGTATTTGGGTTAGAACCAGCCAAGACTTGGTTGTTGAACAAACCCTGCTTAGATTGCTCATTAGGTAACAAGTCTAACAGTGGAGGGACAGATAACAAGAAGTGCAGGAGTCAAGAGGGAGTTCACCTTAAATTGAAGTTTAAATAATAATAACACAGCAATCTGAGGAATGTGTTCAGGTAAAGAGAGCAACAAACAAAATGTTTATATCGTGGTCTATATTTTTATACAGTGTCTGAAAAGTCTTGATTGATTGCTACAGAGTTAAAAAGATCATTTTTAATAAGTTCTGTATTATATTTACATTGAGAGAAGCTTATTCACCATTCAGGAGAAAGAGTTAGAGGCACCAACTTTCACTCCAGTGGGATGGACAGGCATGAGTGTAGGGGGGATGAGCAAATGGTATGGCAGATTGTGGGGACCACTACAGATTCACCACCATTTTATTAGGCACATGTGGTTGTAAGCCAATTTTTATGTTGAGCTGTATTTTCTCATTCCCACCCCAAATATTTGTCTCCCTCCTTTTTCTTTTATCTTGCAGCATGGGCAGGCATCCTGGTGCTCTCTTTAAAGTTTTGCTCCTGGGTTGTTAGCTTGTACTGAAGCATGCACCTTGTAGACCTCAGGGCAAAGGAATGATGGACAGATTCAGACACAAATGTTCCCAGGAAATCAAGGATCAAAACTGAGGCCTCAGTGCTGCAAGGAAAGATTTCAACTCCAAGATTCCCTATCAATGCCAAATAATGCCAAGGAAGGACAGAGTGGTTGTTTGTAGTTAAGCCTTCAGTTTATTGTTTGGTCTACCTTTAGAATAACATTTTCTGGGACCAGAGAGATAGCATGGAGGTAAGGCATTTACCTTTCATGCAGAAGGATGGTGGTTTGAATCCCAGCATCCCATATGGTCCCCCGAGCCTGCCAGGAGCGATTTCTGAGCCTAGAGCCAGGAGTAACCCCTGAGCACTGCTGGGTGTGACCCAAAAACAAAACAAAAAAAAAGTTAGAGATGTTCCATGTCATGGACAGTCTATGGTCATCTGAATACACCACTTGCTGGTAACTTGCTTTCCTTTTGTTATTTTTCTCTCATTTTTTTTTTATCTCTGGGCATACTTTGAGCTGAAAACACATTTCAGTAAAAGTTCTTTAATCAATTTTTTTTTTGGTTTTGTATGCAAGGCAAACACTTTTCCTCCATGCTATCTCTCTGACCCCTTTAATCAATATTTTTAAAGAAAATATACATTCATGTGTCATTTAGTAATGTGCTCTTTTTTTATTTTGTGCTACATTCCACCATCGGGATGTAATGCAATGAACATAATATAGCTTTTGTTTGTTTGGTTGGTTTGGGGGCCACATTCATTGATGCTTAGAGCCTACCCCTGACTTGGTACTTAGTAATCACTCAAGGCAAAGCTCAGGGGACCATATAGAATGCTGGGGATCAAACTTGGGTTGGCCACCTGCAAGGCAATAGTACATCTCACCTAGTATCATTGCGCCAGCCCTTACATTGTATAGCTTTTATGTGTTTTCTATTTAAATGTTCGAATATAAAGGAAAGTTTCAACAATAGACCTACAGATTCTACACCCAGATTCACTGATTGTTGACATCTGACTACATTTATTTTATCATTCTCTCTTTCTTAAATGGATATAAAAGCTAGACTGAGTTATATGAATTATACAAGTGTATAAACATTTCTTTTTTTGACCTTCAAACAATATGGGTTTGAATTGTGAGAGAGCTTTTCACTGCTCTGGGTTAAGTACTCCTAACTCCTTTCTCATTCAAAGATGAATTGTACTTTTATTCTAAATGTTTGAAGAATAGGCAAGAGCTATTCTTGGATACTCTATGCATATTTTGCACGATACTCCTGCATGTCTTTGCTTTAATCCTTATAATCCTCAGAATCAGAAAATTAGTATTGTTTATTGCCATCACCAGACCTACTGTTTGCAAACACTCACTCTGTCATTCAGTGCTACTCTTTACACTAAGTTTCCAATCCACAAGTGTAGAGTGCATTTATCTGCAGTGTTTTTTGTTTTCCCCAAATCTCAAAGATTCCTTTACTTTTGTTTGTGTTTCTTTTTTTTTTCTTCACTATCAATACCTAGAAAATTTTCAATGTTTTGGTTAGTTATTTTCCAACTCGTAGCTCAGGTTGGTGTTTTCTATTGTTTCTTCATGGTTAGATGAAAGTGATACAGCTTTGGTAGAACTGCCACACAAGTGACAGTCTGTGTCCTTGTCATGTATGCTGATCGCTGTCAGTTGATGACTGGCTACACTGGTTTCCATTACTAACTAGTTTGCATGGAGGCAGACACTGCCTTTATACTCAGTATGAAGTGACTCTTTACCTCAGGGTAATAATTCTGATGTGGGGAAATGCTTGAAACAAAACCCTCTGTTCTTATCAAATTGAAATGGACCAGTTTTAGTATGCATATTTGGTGATTCCTATCTAAGTTAGTAATTGATGTAGTTGTTGCCATATTATTTTTTCTCAGTCCATTATTCCTTGTACATTTATTGGTACAATCCTGTTAGCAAAAATGTTCTCTTGTCTATATTCATTCATTCCCTAATTTATGATGTCAATACTCATCAATTCTTCTTTTAATCCCTAGATAACAATCACCTATAAGTTTTTATTTTGCTCCTAGTAATGGTCATTTTAGATGGTTCCTATATCTCTTTGGTAAATAATCATTAAAATGTTGATCACACCAAGCATCTTATGCTTAAATACTTATTTTTGCACTTGAAAATAAATTTTGAAATTTTCCATATTATTGACAGTCCATTAGTTGTAGTACTTGAATGATTTCCATCAAATGCACTGAATGATTCAATTTTTCTGGTTGGCAAAAGAGCCTGGGAGAGAACCTTTTCCCAGGCTAAAGAGCTAATTTCTTTGTTGAGATGCAGGAGAGAAAAGAAAGGTGAGAAAAGGAAATTGGAGGCAACACCAAGTTTCCTGTAAAATCATCCATGTCCTGTATCTCCAACTCCAGATGAATGAGTCTGAAGCAGGGCCAACACATAAAATAATCCAAACCAGTTCTGAGGATGAAACATGTGTGGTCTAGTAATCTTCTATCTCATATGGATAGTGAGCTGCCTGACAGAATTGAGTATAGAGACCACTCCCAGGTGGAGCAGTAAGGACAGAGTAAAGACAGATAGCTCAGACTATCTTGAGCCAGTCCTGACCAGGTTTACATGTAAGACGATCTTTATTTTGGGGTACAACCAAGTTGTAAACAAACAGATACAAAGGAACGAGGGATGACCTTTGTTTTGGGTAAAACAAGATGTAATCTAATAGTTCCATGATTATTTGATCTACTATTATAATGCCCAATCTCCAGTTGACTGTACAGAGTTGCAGATGTAAGAGGCTACCACAATAAAGGACATACCCACAGTTCATTCCCAAAATGATTATTCAGTACAGGCATTGCTTCCTTCAGCAGTTGCACAAACTGAGGCAGGAAAAGTATGTGACAAACTGTATGGCCCACATGTAGGAAATTGTTACATGAACAATTCCATTTTTTTTTGTAATTATATTGTCAGGATATTGTAATGTTCCTAAGATCAAAATAGAATGTGAATTGACTTTGTAATCAGCCCAACTGATCATCTCACTAATAACCTCACTGATGTGAAGTGAGGGCGGAAGGGCAATAGAGTGACTCATTTTGTGATATAAGCAAATGTAAAAATGGCAAAGTCAGATGAAGACTTAGCTGTGAGCAAAGACATCCCTAATTTAAAATTAGCAAGTAGTGCTGGTAACACACCTCTGAAATATGGTATGAATTTAGGGGTCCAGTGAAACTTTAGGCATTAGAGAGGCAATGTATAAGATTATTGAAGTTACTTAATAGGAGGCATTTGGGAGTAGAGTGAGATTATTTTCCTGATCCCAGGTTCAAGTTTAAAATCATGAAGAAAAGTAAGTACATTTCCTCAGCACTGAATTTGAGGACTAATGCAAATGCTTAGGAATTATTTTAATGCTGAGTCACCAAGAGATGCCAATTAACACACAGGGTCAGTCATTTCATCCTTGACACTAAACTGAATCATCATCATATAATCCTGAATGCAATATGAACATCCATCTTTAAAGATCTTTTGCATTTTCTCACTGGAAAATCAGCTTCCTTCCATGAAAGCTTTCTAAAGTTTTGGGCTTTAAAAAAAAAAGCACTTACCACATTTTGAAATTGTTGGTCTGCATTTCGGCTTTTCTCTCCTTTATACTGGTCAAGAATGTTCTAAAGTCAGAGTGACAGATTCTTGATGTCCTTTCCTCTCCTAAACTGGTTCCTGAGAAATCTGCTCAGTTCACTTCGGGATGATGCTGAAGGGTAAAGGCAAGAATCAGCAATTGGTAATCTGTGGGTCATCTCCATTTAATGTTCGGCACAGCTATCTGATTACTTAAATCATTAACTTTTCCTTTTCAGATTTAGTCTTCATTATTTCCCCCAAATAACTTTAGAAATATGTGTTCCTTGTAGAATGGTTATGAATAATAGCAACCACCTCTAGCCTCATTCTGACACAATTAGGACAACTTACCTTATGTTTTTAGAACCATACACTCATTTATTTGAATGAACAGTACATTAATGATACAAATTTTGAATGTAGAAGTTATATAGTGAAAGTGTTCCTTGAGTCTGTCATTTATTGTTTACCCACTGCCCAGTCTTCTTTCCCTGGGGAACTAGGATACTTCTTCACTGTGTATACAACATGAGCTAGTTTACAAATAGACAAACAAGTAAATACTACAAACAAATATACAAACAAAAAACCCTTTTTTGAATTCATTTTACATATATGAATAATACATATATGTACATTTACTACTCGCTTCTCTGTATCTTTTTTCCTCCCTCTGAATAGGGTTTTTTTTTAAATTTATTGTATCACCATGAATTATTATGTTACAAAGCTTTTCATGTTTGAGTTTCAAACATGTGATGTTCCAACACCCATCCTTTCCCCAGTGTCCCATTCCCTCCAAATATCCCCTTTTCCTCCCACTCCTGGCCTGCCCCTGTGACAGATACTTTTCTTCCCTAAAGTACTGTTACTGAAAGTGAATCATGCATATCTCTTTACCTCCTTTTAGCACCCAGTTTTTATTCAAATTGATCATTTCTTCCTGTCATTGCCATCTATCTTTATTAATTTATCATGACATTTCATAGATAATTCTATATTAGCATAGAAACATTTTTATTCTTACAGTTGCATATTTTTCACTGCTTATATACACTATAATTTGTTTAACTCACTGCTCTTTATAGGTATCTAAATGTATAGATATATAAGGTATATGGAGGTGTTCTATAAATAAATGGATTTTGAACACTACACTATTATATTTAATTACTTTAGTTTAGATAACATGTTTACAATAATGTGATTTTTTTTTCTGTACATAGTTGCCATAACTCTCCACCACAAGGTGCCTACACTTCCACCAAAGTTCCTATGTCACTTCCAGTTCATCTCTTCATTTCCACACTACACGCCCCTGGAGTCAATTTAAAAGAGTTCTTTTATCATTTAATTTGATTTCTTTGGTTACCACATATAAGTGAGATAATTCAGTTTTTGTCCTTTTCCCACTGACTGACTTTGCTTTGCATGATGCCTTCTAGTTCCATCCATGTTACAGCAAATGACAAGATTCCATCTTTTCTTATCGCTTCATAATATTCTATTGTGTATAAAGGAGCCCTAATTCTCCATTAGTGGGTATGTCCTCTGATACAGCCTCTTGGGAAGGACTTTGAAAGAGGACTCATCTCTTTGTCTTTGAGTCTTTTTTTTTTTTAATTTGGTTTTTGGGTCACACCCGGCAGCGCTCAGGGATCACTCCTGGCTTTACGCTCAGAAATTGCCCCTGGCAGGCACGGGGGACCATATGGGATGCTGGGATTTGAACCACTGTCCTTTTGGACACAAGGCAAAGGCCTTAACTCCATGCTATCTCTCCAGCCCCCTGTCTTTGAGTCTTATGGAAAAAAAATCTCAAAAACCAAAAAAAAAAAAAAAAAAAAAAAAAACCCAAAAAACAAAAAAAAAACCCAAAGACCAAACCCCCCCCAAAAAGACAATAACAACAAACCAATAACACACCTAATAGAATTAGCAATAATTCTGTGATATCATTAAGTCTTATATTTAAATAAATATATATGTATACATCTGCAACATGGTAACTAATCTGCACTTCACTACATCCTGTAAGAAATAAGTCTAGAGGAGGTGAAGTGCTCTTTTGTAGTAGGAGATTCCGTGTAACATTTCAAAGAGATCAAACCAGCTCACACCATCACACCAGAGTTCAGAGATCCTGAAAAACTGCTTTGTCACAGTTTTACCTCACTGTCATTGTGCTACCAAACAGGAGAACTTTTCCTGCCTTTTCGGTGAAGCAGGATCTATAGCTACTATAGCTACTATAGCTTTAATTTGTGTTTTCTTATTGTGAATGTGTACAACATTACTTACATAGTTAGCAGTTACTTATGATTCTTTTCCTGGAATCTCTATGCTCAAATTATTTGATCATTTTTCTTTTTGTTTGCTGATATTATTTTTTTTTTGTAATTTATAGGAACTTTTGAAAAATGAAGAGAATTAGCTCCTCTTTTGTAAAAATAAGTTGAAAATATGTCTAAGTTTTGTTTCTGAGTAAACACACAGGAATTATATCCAGGAGAAAGTTATCAGTATGCACTAAGAATTAGTTAATTTGGGGGCTGGAGCAATAGTAGAATGGGTAGGTCAACCTGGATTTGATTCCTGTGCCCTCCAGGAGTAACTCCTGAGCAGAGAACCAGGTCTGAGCTCTGTGCCCCAATGGGTGTGACCCGAAGCAACAAAAGGGAAAAAAAGAATATATTAGTTTTTATTTATATCTTCTAATTTGTATTTTTTTGCTCAGTGCAACCTTACTACTCTGAGGTAATTCTACTCTGAGGCAAATCTATACTGATGTAATAAACATTTTTATATTTTTCTCTTATTACTTTAGTTTTAGATTTGATTTGTTTCACCTGGAATTTATTTTTATAAATAGCATCAAGTATATTTTTCCTTGCAGTTTTTTCAGGTAGCTACTTACTTGCCCTATGACATTGATTAAATCATCATTCAAATTGTCACTGTTTTCTAATACTAAATTTGAGTACATTGATACTAAATTTGGATATCAATTTCTTATTTTTTACTGTGAGAATTAAATGAATTATTATCATTTATTCAGCTAACTAGCTATTTTAAACTTTTCAATTGTTATCAGTCAAACTAAAGCAATAACAACTATCTTTGTAAATCTATCTTTGCACACATTTATAATTTTTAAGCATAAATTCCTCTGCAAATTGAATTTTTGGGTCTAGATATTTGCATGCCTAAAACTAGCTATTATTAAGGAGATTGTGGGCTGTACTTAAAGGCAGATGGGGAGAGCAAAGATCCTGGCGTTGGTTCCCACTGAGAAGAACTTGTTTCAACCTTCAACCAAACTTCACTGGCATCCTTGTCTGACCTCAGTATGTTTACCTGGAAGCTCTGTTCAGTTTTATCCATTCTGTCCATCACCTTTCTCTATTCTGACTCCCCCAGAAATGTCCCTTTAAGATTTGTCTAATCAGGTTTGTAGTTTTGGGTATCTACTGCAGATAAAGCCTGTCCACACTCCTGCCTGCAGCATGAGAGTTCCTCGGATCTGACTCCTTGTCTTGACATTGTCCATCAACGAAAGCCTCATTGGGCATTGGCCAAGCCCTCAGTGGCACTTCCTCAAAACCTAGACCACCTTGCCCTCTGCACTGTTTTACTCCTCTCATTAAACCCTTGTGGCATCTCTCTGATCATGGTATTCCCCAATAGTGTATTATCACCCAACAGTTATGGGCATATTTTAAACACTTAAGTGAGATGGCATCACTCTTTTGTTCAGCAGCCTGTCCTGAAGGTGCTGACAGACCCATAGGCATGCTAATTTGCCTACCTTTCCTTTCTTCCTTCAAGATTTCCACCTGCTTCTTTTCTTCACTCGCCCAATTTTGCCATTCTTCTGGTACACTAGACATATACCAGCTAGGGATTTTATGTTTACTCTCTCCTTTGTCTGGAACACTGTTCCCTAGAGAGCCAATGGCCATCATTACTTTTTGAGTTTTTGCTTTAGAATTCTCACTGCAGCTCAACTACACTAACTTCTAGTCTACATTGTAAACTACTCCTGTTACACCTGCAAGTTGGCCTTGATCTTGAGATCTTCTGTATCCTTATCCTCCCAACACTCTGTTTCTCTACTTGACAGAGATTCTATGGTTTACTTGTCTCTATGGGGAATTCCAGTATGACTTTAGCTATGTGCACTAGTCTGCTCCTCACAGACACCAGCAAAGTCTTTATAATTTAGAATTAATCTGATGTGCAAGCCTTTCATGCATTAGGATTCTGCCATTTGCAGAATGGCAAATAATAATAACAATAAACAGCGTTCATCATGAGCTAGAAGTATTTTTGTTTTATTTTTTGTTTTTGTTTTCTTGGCCATATCACTGTTGCTCAGAACTTACTCCTGCTTCTGCACTTAGGGATATGCAATATGGGAATTGAACCAAGGTTGCAGTTTATAAGGGAAGCAGCCTATCCACTCTATTATGGCTGCATTCCCTAATCTGACCTTTTAATAATGGAGGACTGGGGTCCTCCTTTTAATAATGGAGTCCATCAACTTCAGCTGTTTTCAATGACTCAGGGGGACAGAGAGATATTCACAGTGTCCTCAGATGGCCTGGGAAGCTGCAGGACTGGGGCTGTAGAGTTCTAAGGGAAGCAAAAATAGTTTGTCTCTAGGTAATCATGGGAGTGAGGCTGCCCATAGGTGAAGCTGGGATTCTCTAAGTGAGAGCCTGAATCGTTCATGAAAGGTGAGAGAAACTCAGCAGATTGGACTGAGCTTTAATAAAAGGAAGAAGAAGGAATTTGGTGTGAAAGAATCCCCCAGTTTAATGCTTATGTTTGAACCAAGTTATGGGTATTGTTGGACTTGTTCTTATGCTCCCATATACTCTGATAACACCACGTGGCTTTATTTCTTGTTTGCTTAGGCACACTAAAACGGGAAAATACTATACATACCAATAAGTTCTTATCTAATAGAGATGGGAACACACAAATCTTGTTGTGCAATGGGACCTTACACCCTGAACACTGACATAAAGACCTGCTACAGGCCTCAGAAGAATGGGCATTCTCCATTCACCCCTGATCTAGAGAAGACATCTACAAAACATCCAAGGTTGTCTATAACATCACCTGAAGGCATTCCTCTACCAGGGAAGACCCTACAACTGCTCTGACATCGATCTACTCAAAAGAGACTTCCCTTAACACTGAGAAGACAACAAGAACAATGACCTGCTTACTGGACAGGGCTTGCTGTATTGCCCCTTAATTGTGAGGTGAAACTAGAGGATATTCCACACCAGCCTGACTTCAATGTAGGATGTGCAGATTCCAGGATCTTTAATACAGAAACCTGATGCCAACAAAAGGACTGCGTGAAAAATAAAACTGTATTGGCACTACAGACAATGAATTGGACTGAATAAACTAGTTTGCCTGGAGCCTAGAGTTGGTCTTATGCCAGGAAACTTCAGGGGTAGTGGTCTCCTTATATTTAGACCAAGGCTATTCCTTTCTATGACCCCCATATTTTGGTGGGCCTATGCAAACAATAATTGCCACTCTAACACCATTTTTACTGTGCCCTTTTGACTAACCCTTAAAAAAAAACCTCTTAAACTTTTGATGTTAACTTAAACTAATATGTATGTGCATGAATATATAACAATACTATGCCTTCAAAGTTAAGGAGTCACATAAATCTCATAGCTTTAGGTTGCTTTGTGTACTGCTAAGAAATGTTATAATGTCCTACAATCTGGGGACTTGTGGAAAAAGTAATTGTACATGGGTTCTGCCTTATTTTTCTTAATGATTTTTTGACTGTAAGTTCAATATTTAGGCGTCAGCAAGGGGATTTCTTCTGAGAACTCTGTATATGGGTGATTGTTCTTTCACTGTAACTTTACCTTGTCCTCTTTGCATCATTGTTCTTATAATAAAAAATAAAAAAATTAAAAAAAAAAAGGAAGAAGAAAAGAAAGAGTAGAATATAACAGCAAGCATCTAGTCTCTAAAGCAAGTGTAAGATTCAGGAGGAGAATGCCCAAGGAGGGTACATGTGAGGTATCAGGAGCTCAGCCTCTAGGAGCAGAGTTGTGGGATCAAATCCCTGTCCACAAACAAGCAGAAGGCCTCAGGGAGAGGAATATCAGTGTTCACTGGGAAAATGCTTAAGCACCCAGTTGGCTCAAAGCACTTCACCAGTGGCAGCTCTTATGTGGGGTTAGAACCAGTGGAACCCCTGACAATTTTACCCTTTTTTTTAACCTACTCTAAAGCAATTTTGTGTGGTTCACAGTAATGACCATGTCCCTCCATAATTTGTGCAAACATCTCTTCTGATATGCATGAAGCCTTTTTAACTGTAGAATGAGAAGACTTGGTGCTTGCCTGCCTTTCCCATAAGAATGTGAACATGAGGCCTCAGTTTCCACAACCAAATGTTATCCCTAAGGGCCTGTTGGGACCTCTTGCACTGTCCTCAGTGTCTTCTCTTCATGCTACAGGAGGTAAAGGTTCCTAGAGAGAGCCCTGATTGCTATGCAAAACAGAAGCATTGAGTCCTGAACACAGACTGCTTGTCACACCAGGCATTCTGGACCTCTGCTGCAGCCTTCACATACATGGAACCAAAATCAAGCTAACCTGCCTTAAACATGTCTTCTTCAGATTAAAACAGAAAAAAAACACTCATTTTTTTTTAAACCTGCTTTAGCCTAGGAGAGATTCCTGAGGTGAATGAAAAGTCAGTTTCTAGAACTGCATTCTAGAACAGCATTTCTAGAACAGCAAGTACCAAAGAAAGAATCTGTGTACTTTGTTTGTTGTTTGTTTGTGTGTTTTTGGGCCATACCCGGTGATGCTTAGGGGTTACTCCTGGCCATGTGCTCAGAAATCGCCCCTGGCTTGGGGGACCATATGGATGCTGGGGGGATTGAACCGCGGTCCATCCTAGGCTAGCGTGGGCAAGGCAGATGCCTTACCGCTTGCACCACTGCTCTGGCCCGAAATCTGTGTTCTAACCACACAGTTTCCACTGCTGAAATCTCTCCTTCCTTGGGTGTCCTGGCTTTTGTTCTAGCATGGTCTTTAATCTTATGATCTCTGGGCTCTGTCCCCAGCACCTAACACCTAGAGGGCTCCTAAGTAATGCCCAGTGGACTTAGTTGAATTGAATTTAGCTTCAGGAGGGCACTCCCAGGGGAGTGCTTGAAAGGCCTCTCTATTCTCACAATCCAGTTTGTTGGGTTTATTTCTGGAACTTGAACTTTTGTTTTCTTAATCTCAAGATTGGTGTTAAATTCACAAAAGTGAGTTTTCTTTTTGGCTTTCTCAGCTGTCAATTAGTCTCTGAACTCTGGATATTGACATTTATAGCCTAGAAACAGTATGACTTAGTGAAAAATTAATCATAGTTATCATTATCATGTTGCTCACAGATAAATTGCTGCTTGCATGTACGTGTGTTCTAGCCTTGTGTGCCAATGAAGGATGCCCACTCTCTTGGCCTGTCTGGGCAGCTTGCCTGGGTTCTCCTGAGACACTGCAGGCCGCTTGTGTGGAGAAGCTCTAGACTTTTTTCTAGAAAAGTCTGGCCTGCTGTTTAGTCAATGCCTCCTGGGAGATAGCAATGGCCTGCATTAAGTACCATTGTTTTCCTTTTCAGACCTCTTCTGAAGCATTAGGAGAGCAGAACAGACACTAAAGTTTATATCTTATCCTGCTGTCTGCAGAGCTGCTATTTATTAGACCCAAGAGTCCAGATTAGCCCTGTGCATCCCTTTGCATGTGATAAGGCCAGTCTACACAGCTTTCCAATAGGAAGCAGTTCTAGCATAGAGCCGGGAGAATAGTTCTTCTCACTCATCTGCCTTTCTTCCTTATCATTTTCCCTCCACAATGTGTATGAATAGTCTGAGAGTTTCTTCTGAGCCAGGTCTGTGCTGGATTGGGGTGTCTATGTGATCTCATGAGGACTTCAAGGCTTCTTGAAGCCTCCCTGGACAGACAAACACACCAGGGTTTGTGAAATTGAACTCTGCCTAAGGAATACATGGTGACAGATGTGTCTCCTCAGAGAGGTCTGTATCACACCACACAAATCTGTGGTTATCATACAAGCATTGTGGGAAGGAGTCAGATGGCAAGTATTAAGAAACATGAGTTTTATTTTCTTGCTTTCTTGCACACAGTTTATAAAACTTTGGAATATATAAAATGATGAGACTGTTTCCTGAGTGCTAAAGAGAAGTTGGGGGGTGGTGGTCACAAAATCTAAAGTAGGGCTGCCAGAGATCAAGGTGTAACAGTGTATACAGGTGTAAACAGAGTGTATAAAAGGGTGTAACAGAGCATAACAGGTATATACCATCAGCCCTACTCCCAAACTCTAGTGAGTTTGATTCCTGTTACCCATAGCTAATGATTTAACCAGTCTTGCTTATTCAATGGCACATCCATTAAAAATCCCTTCATGATGACGTTCAAAATGCTCCTGGGCTGGAGAACACACATAGGGTAGAAAGGGTAGACAGCCCAGAAGGGCCCACAGTTCAGCCCCAGAGTTTGCCCTGTGAACCTCTTCCATCTTGCTGTTTTGTATCATCTATAGAGAACTGGGAATAGTAAATGAAATTCTGTAAATGGTTCTGGCCAATGACCCAACCTGAAGAGGAGCTGTAAGAATTGTTGACTGTGACAGGTAACGTTGACTTGGGGTGGTATGTGAGGGAAGACAGCTTAGCGGTGTATACTCTGACTTTAGGGATCAGGACTCAGAACAAGGATGGGCAGCAGACACCACTCAGTTGGTGTTCAGAGAGTGGGAGAATTCCCACGTTTGGTGTCAGAACTGGAAGCAGAAATGAACCTTAGTGCAACTTCGAAATATGTATCTGTGGCCTCTGACCCAGTAACTCCATTGCATAATATCATTTAATTTATGGAAATGATCAGTTAATACACACAAATTTATGCAAACTATTTCCGTTGCAGAATTGTTTAATATTGCAAATGATCTGGGTGTTCCACACCAGAGTTTGTGACACCTATTTTTCTATTAGGAATAATATGTATAAAGGAATAATATGTAGCCTTTAAAATTCTTTAGAGATTAGTGAACAATATGGAAGGTTGAAAATTTAGTGTATCCAATGAAAATATGATAGGAGGCTATAAAGATGCATAATCCAAATTTAATTTTAAAAACATATGGAAAGATACTGTCTTAATATATTAACAATAGTTACTGATCCATAGTTAGAGATATTTTTTGTCCATTTGGGGGTACATTTTTATTAAAACATAAATTAATAAGCAATCTAAAAATGTAGCATTCTTTGTCTTTTGAGGGGCCTCTACCTTCTCAGTAGAGTTCAGAATCCCTTGAGACAAAGAAAGGAGCAGCTTCCCTTACTAAGGACCTTTCTTCTTTCTTCTACTCGTCCATATGTCTATTTTACTTTCACTAAGTTATTCTGCATCACACATTCAGGCCCAATGTTGAAGTTCCCCTCTCAGACCAGCCAGGAGCCCAGCAAGGCTCTGCTTTCAGTCTATCAAGAGAGCTCTTAACTTTCATTGCTAGTTTCTGTTCTAATTTGCTTTGTCGTTGTACTGTTGGGAAATTTTCCATTAACTTTAAGGTACTTGCCTAACTAAAATCAATCTGCCTTAATCTGTGGAGGTGTTTAGTTGTGTGGACAGATTAATGCTATTATTCAACTTTTAACCCTAGAAGAAGAGCCTTTCTGACTGGTTTCTGACTCGCTCATTTTGTCTAACAGGAAAAACTCACTTTTTACGACCTGGGATGCTTAGACTTTGTAGACTGTTACATCTAATAAGCTGCCTTTCCTCCAGAAAGCAAGCTAACAGAGCAGCTGGCTTTGTTTCTGAATTGCTGTATCATTTGGGACATGAAAAATGCCAAGGGAATGGGAGACCATTTTCACAGTATGATCACGGTGCCCCTAACCTTCTGTGATGTGAAATTTAGGATCTCGAAAGTGATAGCTCCCAACCGAAGTGGGGAGGTTTCAATTGACTGAAGGTGCCAATTGCCTATAATCACACCATGACTTTGTTGAGTAGAGTTACAAGCATTTGGTTCAATCAGTGATGAATTGAGAGCAAGGCTCAGATAGTTCTCAAGATTGGAGACTTGATGATGGACTTGTTGGGGCAGGGGAGAATGCAAGCTGACATATCCTGGGGATCTTAGAAGTGGTGCAAAGGGAGTTAGACCCGTTCTCCTGAGTGAGAATTTTCAGTGGTTTTATTATTTTTTCTTGTACCTGGGAAAGGCTTATAGACTATCAGAATGGGACATAAAAGTCTTCTAAAGTGGGCCCAACTTAATGCCAAAATTTGTACCATATAACAGAGACCTATTATCAGGGATACACATTTATTTTAATTTTATCAAGGACTCTCCTCCATCCCAGTGTTTTTCTTTTCAGCCCCTGCCTTCCCATGCTACCTTCTCTGTCTTTGGAAAGAAGTGGCTGCTTCTGATGGATTATAGAATTCATTCTTGCTGCTGCCCCACCTTGTCATCAGCCAGATCATTAGAGTGTCCACCCATTAGCCTCTCCTTCATGATCATTACAATATCAACACACCTAAGAAGCAAAGGCTTCAACCTACTTTCCTCAAGGAAGCTTCCTGAGTGCTTCCATATTTAGTACTTCCTTGGGGAGTGAGTCTGACCTAGGAGTCCAGCTCAGTCCATAATTCTAACCTTGGATTCTATGTGCAGTTCTGTTTTCACAGAGCATGCTCTCAGTCATCAATTGGGCCCTCTGCAGATCTCCTAACAGAACCTTTCAACTCCACAGAGGGCCCTGAATCAAGGGATGGAATTCTCTTCAACACCCTTTATCTCTCAGATTATTTCTAAAGTGTATAATTTTCTTTTCTTTTTTTCAGTCATCGTTTTTCTTTCTCAGGTAAATTTTAAGTCCTCCAAGCCATGTAAAAGCCTCTGAAACACAAGTCCATTAAAGTCAAACCAATACTATAAGTGCCTCTACAACTGAGGGCCCCTCTGATGTGGTTCTTTTGTGTCCTGCTGTGACATTTGCTGCAGAGGGAACATTTTCCTTCTTCCCTTCTAGGTTGTTTGGTCTAATAATTGAATCGACATAAGGCAGATTAACAGGAGGAAAAAAAAACAATTAAATTACTTGAGGCTCCTGGGTAGTTAGGCAGTGAGAGTTTATATACCATCCTGAGCTAGAGAGCAGGTTGGGGGTCTGGGACTTTAAAGGAGAGGAAGACAGTTACAGCATGATGGAAAGAGCAAGTGCTTGGCAGAAAAAAGGTTTACTACCCTGCAGGTAAGTCTTTCTGACATGAAAAGTGACCTCTGGGATTTTCTTTGTCTCTAGGCCTTATCCCCATCCCCTCCCATATCCCTTTTTGTGGTAAAGAGAGAGCCTGGAAGCTTGAGTCTGGTAGATGCTAATCACCTTCAGCTCCAAGCTGCCACATTGGTGCATTTTGGGGAGTATAATCTGCTTTCCTCAATTTCCAACCCTGCAAAAAGTGAACCAACCAAGAAATGAACATTGTTTTGAAATAGATTCAGTTAAAGCAAATAAGAGAAATCTGGAAAAGGAGACTTAAACAAGTGAATTGTGTGGAGCAGCCCTTCTTCACCCCATCTCTATGGTTTTACCCTGTCTTCATTTGTCAGAGATTTGTCTGTGTTATTGATGCACCCCTCAAACCTCCTTCCAGTACATTACCCACTTTTGGGGCCCTACCCCCTTTGCTATCTGAGCTCCTTGCCTCTGTGTTCACTAACTGCTGAAATCAATTAGTTATATTTGCACACTAATTGATTACAATTAAATTGGAACTCATTCACACTAAATTGAACACTGGGATTGAACTGGCACTTTATAAGCAATTATGACCATTCTACTCCAGACTCCCTTTAGCGTGGTAATTTCCAAATCGCCTTTACCAGACTCTAGCTGCCAGCTTCCAAATGTCAAGAAGCCAGGAGCACCAGCTTGGGGACCACTTAGGCCTGTACTGCTGTAGCCTAAACCCTAAATCCCTTTCCTCCTAAAACCTTCTCAATTGATGCCATTGATTTTCATCCCACCAGAGAAGTCAGAAATGTCAGTGCTGTCCCTGAATCCCATATTACCCAGACTCAGGACTGCTGACCCCTCCCTAAGTACCTGAAAGTCAGCAAATTCCAGGGAACCCTTCTCCCCATTCCCAATAGAGTTGCTTAGCTCCACATTTGTCATATTTTCTCCAAATGGAGACCCTGTTTCTCTTGTTACCCCAGATCAGTGTCAGAAAATGCTGGAAAATCAATCTAATTTATCAATAAATGCTATTAGGTCACTGAGGGTTTCATAAACTGTGGTAAGGGCTCACAGACCAACTAGAAAAGGCCAGAGGATTTTAGGATTTGTGACTACATTTCCCCACCACTGAGCTGTGGGTGCTGTGAGGCATCATTGGACACCCCTAACATCAGACAGCCATGACCATGGCTGTGTCTCAATGAAACTCTACTTGGAAATGAAGCTGGATGCCACATATGACCAAGGTTCTCCCCTTGATTACCACTGGCCTGAGGGCAGAAGTGTAAGACACATCTAGTGCCCATCTGCACCTTCACCCTGACACACATACCTACCTTCCTCTCGCTGTCCCCACACTCACTTTACTTGCCATCTTGGCCCACCCCTGCTATCTTACTATTCCCAACCTTTCCCTTCTTTTCTTGATCTTTAAAGGCAGAACTTGTGTATGTGACCCCACCACTCCCCTCACTTGCTTCTCTGGCACACTGATGCTTTCTAGTGGGGTTTTGTGAAAGGGATGGTAGCTCTCCCAGTATTGCTAGAATGCAAGAGGAGACTTGCTGCCTGGCTCTCCCAGTATAATACCAGGTTTAAAGGGCAACTCTTCATGAAGAAATGTTCATCTATTCATCTCTATGTCATACTTTGCTGCCTTTTGTGGAAAGGTGAAACTCTTCTAAAGCTCTGTAGTGGGATCTTTCTCTGCTCTATTGTTTCCTCTGAACAAAGACCTTTGGGTTTGGATATTGTATTTCTCATGTCTCTAAATTAGTGATTAATAATCACTTGCCTAGCCTTGTGCTGCATCTCTGGTATGATAATTCTCAATGGTGGGTTCTCACAGGCTGCACCTGGCTCTTGAAGAGTTGTTAAAGTTCACTTTCTGGGGACTTAGGGTATGGCTTATGGGCTAGATGTCATAGTCCCTTGAGTATACCAGAGTGTGCCCCAAAAAAGGAGCCAGAATAGAGAGATAGTATAGGGATTAAGGCATGTGTCATTATTTGATCTCCACCACTACATGATTTTCTGAATATCTCTGAGTGATATTCAGAGATCCCAACATAATGATGGATGTGGCCCAGCTAATCCCTTGCACTACAGGGTCCCAGCACCATCACATCCCTGGGCTCTTGCATTGAACTACCAGCTTTGTTAGCAGAGAATAGCAGGCCCCTAGGTACCCCTTCACTGCTTGGGAGTTTGAAGTCACCCTCCAAAAAAAACCAAACAAAACAAACATTCCCCACATTCTTCCTAAAGATATGTAAATGAATTTTACATCTAGCAAGGATTAAGATGGGAAAAATATTATTCTTATTCATTAACTTGAGGTATAAACGTTAGATGCTTCTTCAAGGCCAGAACATTAGCCAAGGAATCCTGACTATGGCTGGCATCTGGATTTCATCTACAGTACCTGTGACTGTATGGGTTGAGGAGTGAATCTGTCATGTGAAAAGTGTGCCTTTGCTGTTGTCCCTGCTGAAATGACTGTCCTTGCTGAATATCATGGTAGTAAAGCCTGGTTCCAAAGGGCACTGGGTCTGGGTACAGATGGGACCAGCCGTGGCTGTGGCTAGATTATGTCTTAGGAGTAGCTTAATATTTAAATATAGCTTGCCACTTCCATCACCAAAGGTTTAGTAGTTTCATCACCACTAGCAAAATTATCCTCTTTATGTGTCTCCACCCCAGTCTGAGGGTCTGAGAACCATTGCTTTGATCACAGAGTCTAAGAGATTTTGCTGTGGTGTTTTTTCTAGCTTCTTTGCTTTGGGTCTCTATATTTGTGGTTATCTAAAAAAAAATTTGGCATAAAAGAAGTGAATCTCTGGGAAGACAAGTGAATTCCTAGCAGATCTGTCACATTCTAGAATACCTATTGGCTTCAGTGGGGGTAGAGGACTTCTCCTGGGGTGCTGCAGGCCTTGATATGGAGAGATGAGATTAGTGACTAAACACCCTCTCTTGGAAGATGGGTCTTTCTGTATCTCTCCAATCTCACTGCATACAGCGACAGGGCACAGTCCTGTTCATCCATCCATCATGGGGATTCAGTCTTGGATGAGGTTAAACTGGTAGTCCCATACCTAATCAGACATGTATGAGAGACTGGATTGGGGGTCAGGCAGCTGCTCACCTATGTGGAACACATAGCAACTAGCATGAAGAAATAAATTCCAGCCAAAAGCATGTCACATTGCAGGCTGTTCCTGGAAATATGACCTGGGGTCCCCATGTCCCTAATGTGGATTGTGGCTGGAACCTCTTAGCTCAGATCGAGCCAGCCGCCTAGAGACGGAGACGGAGACGGAGGGCTGTCTGCTCCCGTCTCCGCTGATTTTATGGGCATATTTCTCACCCCCTGTTCTGCTGTTAAAAATAACGCAAGGCACACACCACATGGTCCCAACTGGAAGACCTATTTCCTTCTAATATGCTACTCATTTGCCTCGATTTCCTACTCTGGAAAGAGAAGGCTCCAGAGGTTTTTGTGATCTAGTTCTGCTTTGGTACTTATCTCTGTCATTCTTGGTTGCTTTGAAAGAAAATCAAGTTAGTGAGCTTTGTTTCCCCCTTCCTGCCCCCGCACCTTTTCACAAATCCTCATCTCCAGCTGCAAGTCAGGAGCAGATGTTCTTTGCAAACAGACCAGGACTATTGGTTGGCTTTACCTGGGGGCTCAAAGGACGCAATTTAACTAAGCTGCCCATCCTGGCTCTGCTCCGGCAGACAGAAAAAGAGTGGGGGTGGACTCAAGCTGGAAGGATCTGAGATCTAACTAATTAGTCCAGTAGCCCAAGAATGGGGCAACTCTGGTAGTATCCAGGAAGCCAGGTTGAGGTGGGCCCACCCACCCAGGTCCTGATTTTCAAGCCAATTTGTCAAACCCCCTGCTAGCACCCTACCCACCCATGCCCAGGGTATCCAGGAAACAAATCATTGGCTTGTGAGGTCTCGGTTGACAGGAGAGCACAAGAATGATACAGGACTTGCCAGCCAATGGGCACAGTAAATGCCACCTGGAGAGTCCCACCCTATGCTAGAGGGTTTGGTAAGGGTACCATCCTGCCCACAGGATAGAATGTCCAGAGAACATGACCCAGACCCAGCCTCCAGCACTGAAGGGGCCAAGCAGCACCTATTTTCTGCATGGCTAGGCTAAGAATTTTCAGGAGCAGTCCCCAAGTTCCAAAGCTTACTTGGGTGCACCCCACCACAAACACCACCATCACTACCACCAAAAAGAGTGATTGAAGATGCTGGAAGGGAAACCAATTCATTTTTTAGATGGGGACTATGAGGCCAATGGGAGAAATTGGACAGTCATAGAACAGAGACAGACTTCTGGACACAGGCATGCCTCTGGGACCTCTATGCCCTCTGCTGAGGGCCTGATCTTGGGCTCCATATCTCTCCAGTGTCCTTGCTCAGTGTCAGAGCCTTAAGTTGAGTAGCAACTCTGAACTCTTTAGAGATCTCTAGAACCTGATAGAAAACCTACATCTCCTTGTGTTGTTGTGGGCAGGTTTTATTGACGGGTAAAGCCTAAAAGTACAGACAAACCCCTTGACTCAGAATTTACAGCAGACTGCAATGGTTTTTACATCAGCAGTGGGAAAAAAGGAGGGTGTTTGGGCAGCAGATTAATAGAGTCTGAGGGAGAACACAGACTCCTCATTCTTCGCTTAAACACTTTAACAATGTCTACAGAACCACAGAAAGGAGTCTGAGAGGTCCACAGAGAGCCTCATGACAAGCCCAGCTCATTTTACACTTGAGCACACAGTCCTGGGTCCTTGGCCACAAACCTCATGAGCTCATCTGCCTGGCCAGGTGCTGGGTATCCGGATTATGAACAGGTCTTCTCTCTGGGGAGCTGCCCTGTTCACAGGAAGAGTTATCTTGCAAACTCATTGAGTCTTGAGGATGAATTTCAGATCCTTATTTGTAAAGATTTCTTTTCTGAGTGTCGGTGGGTACAGGGGGCCAGAAGCCTGTGAGAATCATAACTCTTCACCAGCCCTTGTGCTAAGGGCTGAGACCCAGGACATCTGTATCAGGCAGGCAACAATGTGGACTGTGGTCTCAAAGGTACAGAGTGATGAAACAATGAAGGACTAAAGATAACTCACCAGAACTGATCCACACAATTGAGTCACAGGGATTGAAAAGGAGGGGTATTGGGGTTCCTGGGATACACTGATGAAGGGTGTGGTGTTATAATGATATGTATAAAAGACTGTAATTAATAGCATTATAAACCACAGACCTCAATCAATAAAAAGTAAAACAATTTTTCAGAGATGATGATGTGAGATGTGGACTCTGCCATGGTTAGAGAGGAAGCTGTGGTTTGGGCAATAAAACAGAGGTCTCTCTGGTGGAACAACTGGATGGGGCAGATTGATCATCTGGACAAAGACCTCCCAAAGTATCAAGTCCTGCCTCTGGAACCCACCACTGTGACCTTTGCTGATGTATCTAATCATTTCGAGATGGGAGTCTCGTGGGATTAGGTGCCTCCTGGTTCCACCACTGGTGTCCTAAGAAAAGGGAAATGGAAGGTTTCATGGCAGAGAGGAGACTGGGGTGCCCTGATCACAGACCAGGAAATTTGGCTGCATCAGGAGAAGGAGGTGGCTGAGGAAAGTATTCTAGAGCCTCTAGGGCAAGCATAGCCCCTTCTACACTCTGGCTTGGGTCCAACAGTACTGGTTTTTTGGCTCCCAGTCTTCAGGTTTGGGGAGAACTCATTTCTGCTGCTTTAAGGCTCTGGGCTCTGGTGACTTGACACAGCAGGATTGGGAATAGTTACAAACAGGAAGCTGTTAGGGAGGAGATGTGATTGGAGGTGTTAGTAGAAGCACACTCAATATTCCAGAAGCAGTGTGTGAATAGGTCCGGGTCACTGCCTGGGTACTAATTTTCCACTACTGCAAGTTTCCAGTAGCTTGAACCTTCTTAACAGTAGCCTGGGTTTTGCAGGAGTCCCCCAGGCTCTTGGAAGACCCCAGAAGATTATTAAATCCTCAGGCATAGAACCCAAGGGCAGTGCAGTAACATGATAGATGCTGGCAGGTGCCAAAGCCAGCTTGCATGTGTTTCTTGGGGAGATATCTTAAGTTGTTCAAGACTGGTGTTGTCACATAAGTAACCTCTCATTTTTAAGCAGATCTCAGCCCCGTCATGGGGTATATGTGGCAGGAATGTGCTCAGTTGCCCCATACAGTCCAGGGCTGTGTCAAACCAACTCTGCAAGGATGAAAGCTTTAGGAGCACCTGGAAGTGAAAAGGCCTTGCTGTTAGCAGAATCAATTCCCCCAGCTCTGCTGGAGTGGGATGAAAGATGTCTTCGGGGCTTTTATGACACACTTATCTATCTGAGGTGGTTTAGAGCTATAAAACAACTGTAAATGAGAAGAATGAAATCAAAGCAGCAGGACACTAGCTCCTCTGTGCCTGTGAGGTTTACAGGGGTCCTGAAGTAAGTAGCAGGGTGCAGCAATCCATATTTGCAGAGGGGAATCTTATTCTCTCCCCCTCCCTGCCAAAGCCAAGACACAGTTTCCTTCTCATGGCTGAAACTTAATCTTTGTCTTGCTCTGAGTGTCCTTAGTGACACTTTGCTGGGAGCTGATCTGATTGTGGGCCTCCTAGTGCCTCACTCTCCTTTATGGCATCTCCCTTCCTTTGTCTTACTCCCATGTTTTTCTTCTTTCATTTGGTCTCTTTAGGCCTCCCACACAGTGCTTAAGATTCCTGGCTTTACTCAGCCAACAAGGCTGCTCAGTCAAGAGTGTTCGGGTCAGTAATGCAATGCTGCTCAGGCCACTAAGGTCAGGCCTGTGGGGACTTCCAGGAGTACAAGCTGGCACTTGGTACTCAAACAATGCAGATGATGGAACTCAGGGCCTTGCACATACTCTTTATCCCTGACCATGCTTTTGTTAAATTAAAGAGTTTTAACATATTGCTGTCACAAGTTTTGGAATTTTCAACAGTCAATAATTGATCTTTTCAACATGGTAAGCCAGATGATGTGACCATGTTCTCTTTGCCTTTTCCTTGTAGAAATCCGAGAGGCCTTTCGGGTCCTGGACCGAGATGGAAATGGCTTCATCTCCAAGCAAGAGCTGGGAATGGCTATGCGCTCCCTGGGGTACATGCCAAGTGAGGTGGAGCTGGCTATTATCATGCAGCGCTTGGACATGGATGGTAAGCCCTTTGTATTTCCCACTTTCCCCTAAGCTGAGTCCTAGCATATCATTGGGATCTTGGGTTTGAAGGGGCACGAGCAAGCCAAAGCTTTGTGTCTTGGTTTACTTTTGTAGATTAGAATTTGAACCAAAACAGAGTTTTGCAAACCATGTTCCATAGAGCTCTAGGAGACTATAGGGAGGGTTTTAGAACTACCAGAGCGAGAAAGGAGACAGGCTGGTAGATCAATTAGAAGAGCTTTACTGAAATAGAATCCATATATCAAAAACATATACTCATTAGCCTGTGAAATTCAGTGATTTTCAGGGAATTCTCAGATTAGTGAATACTGAAATCAAGTTTAGGATAATTTCACCATTCTCTGTAGAACACTTGTACCTGCTAACTCTCACTTTTAAATCCCTCAACACTCTGACACTCCCAGACCCTAGGAAACCACTAATCTATATTCTACCACAGTGGCTTTGCCTCTGCTGGACATTTCTCACAGATGGGACTGTACACTATGCAGTCTGCTGTGGCTTGATTGACTCAGTGTGAAATTTATACCACCCACCATGGATTCGGTCTTAAATTTTTCCACTTGCAACCCCTTTTTGCTGAAGAAATGCAACACAGGCAAGCACTGGCAGAAAGACTTTGGGTTCAGTGATTTTGCTTTTTTTTGTTTTTGTCAATGTACATTCAGTGCAAACCTTGCACTATTAGAAACCTTGCTCTTGTTAGAAATGCCCTAAAAGTCTGGCACAGGATGGATAAGCTGCCCTGGCTTTGTTCTGAACAACTCTGATAGACTCGGACTCAGCACAGTTGGACTTGACCTAGCTTGGTATTTCAGAAAAGTGCTAACAATGTGCATATGTTTTCTCTCGATTCTCACCATCATTTCAGAGACATGTTTACAGAAAATAATTCTATCCTTAAAATAATAAACTTGTTTACTGCATGTCTTTGTGTGGAAAGAAAGATTTTGTAGTTTGACTCTCCTTGTACACACTATAGTTACAGACTGGTTCCCAGCTACTAGTACTGAATTCACTATGGTGAATAAAATTTTGTTGGGACAGAGGAAGAAGCTACTCCTGTGAATGCCTGAATCTTCCTTAGTCATCCTGGTCATTGTAGGTATATTGTGTGCTCCTAGCCTCAAGGCAGTTCTGTCATTCTTGTCCCGTTTCCTGTGGAGTCGGGATTTCTCAACGTTTCTTGCAATGATGGTATCTAAAGGACTTATTGGACTCAGGCCAAAGCTCCATCTGGGATGCAGTTGCAAGAAGCTTCAAGTTTGGGGCCAAAGAGATAGAATAGTGAGTAGGTCATTTCCTTTGTACACAGCCAATCCCTGGCCCACATATGGCTCCCTGAGCTCCACCAGGAGTGATCTCTGAGCAGAGCCTGTAGTAAAACCCTGAGCATTACCAGGTGTTGTCCAAAACAGACAAAACAAAACAAAACAAAACAAAAAAAACCAGGAAGCTTCTAATTTCATCAGTTTAATTTTCACCTTATTATTCTCAGCTACAAATGCTAAAGACAGAACTCAGAAACACAAGCTTGTGGAGAATTTCTTTTAGATCTTCTAACAAAAGTCTTAGTCTTTGGTTATTTCAAGGTGTTCCCATGAGGTAAAACACATTTATTTATCTTTGGAGTACATCATCTTTGCAGTTTTGTGTTGCTGCCCTACTTTAATGTGGGAACCTAGGAACACAGTACAGCATTGCAGGGCAGAGACCTGTGTAAATTATATAGTGGCTGTGTGGAAAGAATGAAGAGAGATACAGCCAGGTTGCTGAAACATGAGTCTTGAAGTGATTTGTAAATGAGCTGGTGGGTGAAATTTCTGGGAACCATCTAGAGGCTATGGACAGACTTCTCTAAGAGTCTTTCTCTTAATGGGGTCTTGTGATCTGTTCTGTTAAAAGAAAAAAAAATCAGATTCTAATTATATCCTTTTGTCCAGCTTCTGTAACTGGGCATCCTCCTCAGAGACTTGGCCCTGCCTGATGAATCTTCTCTTTGGTGTGAAACTTGTGGTATGGCTCAGAGTTTTATGGGGATGATATAAAAAAAGAACAAAAGAAAGTTTGGACTGGAATTTCTCATTCTAAGCTGTAAAATGGGATATTCCTCTGGACCCACAGAGCTGAATCAGTGGTGTCAACACAGCAAGAGAGGTGAGGTGCTTCCATCGATCTGGCTAGCTATGATTAGGGGTGTGTTGGGCACCCACCCATCTCCTCTTTCTGGAGTTCCTGCTAGTTTGCCCAATGCTGAGATCATCCCTTGGGCATGTGGCCCAGCTGGAATTTGCCTGAATGTGTCTGTGTAACCTGAGTCCACACAGGAGGTTTTCATTAGGGTTCCTTGGGAGTGGGGTGTCTTTCTGGGTCCACATGTAACAGTACCCTCTCTGGATCTGAGAGCACGACTGGTTTCCTGGAGGCAGTGCTCAAGCCACACCCTTCCAGTCAGCTTAGGAGCTTTCCAGAAGGCTGCACAAAGAATAGGTCGTCGAGCTTTGAAATGTTCTTCTGGCTTGGGATCAATTTGCCTGCAGTGCTGGAATCAGTTGCATGTGAGCATGTGTAATGTGCGTGCATACATGCCTGTGTCATCAGAGCTTAAACTGCTCAATTAGCACATCAACTCTAGCACTGCAGATTGTGCTAATTAAACCACATTTAAATATGAGCCACTGATAGTGCAGATGGCATCAGGTAAACAGAAAGCCAAAACCTCTTTCTTTTGTTCAGGTTGGAAAAGGTCCTTTCTTGAAATCTAACTTGTTTACAGCCCTACTCCTCTTTTATAAGCCTCTGTAGTAAAGAAGACTTTTGTCCTGAGGTCATGGCAGGCCATGTCTAAAGTTCTCTCTGCATCTTGCCATTAACTTCTCTCCAGCACATCTCAGAACTAGTAATGCACCATCTTTTAGAGAGGAATAGATAGTCACACCCAGAGGTAGCTCCATGACCACTTTGATAAAAGTAGGTTGAGAAAATCTGTTCTGTCACAGTGCTCTCCTTGGCACTGTGATCACTATAGATGCTTAAAGGGAGGAAGGGGATAGCAGAGGAGTCTCAACAGCTTAGGAACTTGGGTTAGAAGAAAAATCTCAAGCTCTTGAGGAATTAAGTCAGTAAGTCTGAACTAGAAGGCTGGAGGAGTTTTGTCTTCTAACTTTGGATAAAGGAAATGAACCCTCTGGCTTGAAAGTAGAGTCTCAGCTTCCCCATACTCTAGCTATGGTCCAGGGGCCTGCAGGGTCAGCTTTTAACACTTCCTGATCAGTCTTCTGTATTTGTTTTCTGGAGCCCCAGAATCTGTGTACACCTCTGTGGAGACACACTACCTGGGACCCACCTGTAGAGACTAGAAATGAACCCAACTATGCGTCCTCTGTCTTCCTTGGGCCCTCTTTACTGTATAGTGCAGCTTCTTTATCTCTTTTGAGACTCCTCCTACAACTTCTGAAAATTAATTTACAAAGCTGATATTCTGGAGGTCAGCTACAGGAAAGTATCTCCAAATATCTGCATTTGTCAGTAAGCATAGTTGGCATCCAACTCCTTCTAGCTAAGCGAATTGTTACTGAATGTCCTTTGATCTGACTTTGAGGCTAAATGGTTACTAGGGATAACTAGCCTTCCCAATTGACTTGAACAATTATACTAGTTAACAATAAAAATTCAGTGGTCCTCAAACTTTTTAAACAGGGGGCCAGTTCAATGTCCCTGAGACCATTGGAGGGCGAGACTATAGTATAAACAAAAACTATGAATGAATTCCGATTCACACTGCATATATCTTATTTTGAAGTGAAGAAACAAAATGGAAACAAATACAATATGTGACCTGCAGGCTGTAGTTTGAGGACCACTGAATTAAAATCCTCCCCCTGGGCTTTGTGAACTTCTGGATAATGATCTGCATTTCTTAGATAAGAAAATTGAAGTACAGGGTTTTCAAGTAACTTAGCCAACCAGGCCACTAGTGTGAATTAAGTGAATGTGAGATATTAGCCATGGAGCTTGTGGATATATTTTTCCCTGTGATGTTAGTGGATCTGGGTCTCTGAGGATGAGAGCAGGATGCCACTTCCTAGAGATTTTACAACTTATGTGGAAGTTTGGTTAGCAATGGCTGTTGTGAATAGTCTTTGTTGTCACCTTACCTAGATGAAAAAATTCCTGTCACTTCCAAAATTATTCTTTTGTCTCTTATGAGACAGGCCTAACCTTGACATAGAGTTTATGAAGCATATGTGGTTTGGGCTGCTATTTGCATTAGGGACCTTTAAATCCTCATGGGATGTGGACTCATTGTGGATTCCAAATACCTCTCTCTCAATATTTCTTTCATTCTAAACAATTTCTTCTGAAATTTTCCTAGTAAATTTCTGTCATCTTAATCCTATTGACAGTTGGCATATAGTTCCAGCTATGAAACAGATTGTTCAAATCAATTTTAGCTACTCAAGCTAATAACAGAAATAAACCCTCAACCTGTACTATATTGTTTCTTTTATTTAACTCCCTGGAATCCATTGCTTAACTCCCTCCTAGGTTTACACTGGTGTCAATTAGCCACATCTTGCCACTCTGTATGCTCTTAAAATTTCTCCTCCTGGACTTCCTGCTCTGATGAAAACCTGTCCCTAGTTTTAAGGCAAAGAAACATGATGGAACTAGTTTGGAAGGCAGGTGTCTCTTTCCAAGGAACTACTTCAGCTGAGTGGTCTCTTCAGATTTCAGGTTCAAGCTCTCTGTCATTGGGAACATACATAGAGGATAACAGGAACATGTTATGAGACTGACGCGCTGCCTACTGCAATAAGGAGGCGACTTAACAGGAACATGTTATTACTTGATTTTCTGGATCATTTTTTTTCATGTCAGAAGGTTTATTACACTCTGATTGCTAGTTGATCATTCTGTTTCTTTTTCGTTTCTGAACATTAGATGACTTCAAATACATGTTGGCCTCCAAGAAATGTTTCTACAGGGGTGACAATATTAAAAAATTTGGAGTTGACCAAATTCACAGATCAGAAATTTCAAGTACAATTGCTGATATTGCAGTATTTGTGGGGCATGGTTTTGGCTCCCAGCTTTCTAGAAGTGCTATAAATAGTGGGGAGGGCACAATTCACTTACTCCCCAAAAATGGTCTGGTGATGTCAGCCCAAATGCTGGCATATCTGGAGTTTTGGTCAGATTAATGTTTTTGCAGAAATCTGTAAATGAGTGATGAAGCAGGGCCATTGGTGAAGCAGCAATTGTGGGTGATGGGTGCAGCTGGTGTGGCTTCAGCAGGACAGAGACTTGGCCCAAATTTCTATCTGAGATTTCCATTTTCAGTTGTGAGTCTGATGTACCCATGATTTAACAATGATTTTTTTTTTACATTTCTTTCAAGAATAGGTTGAACTTATGGAGCTGGCTGAATACAAACATGGAGACTGCATTCATTGGGCTGATTTTCTGGATCTTATCAAGATCTCCATCAAAGTGTCTGGTCCTTCTAATGTTATACATGTCTTTCTAATCTGTGTCATACAAGAGACTTTTGAATCTATGGTTTTAGTTTATAATCTCACAGACCTCATTATATAATTTGACGTTTTCTTTGTAATTGCAATTCTCAAGAAGTTACTCTAGAACCATTTATGTTCTCTGGAACCAGCTTAGATGGGTTTCGAGGCCTGAGCTTTCTTTTGGCTCCCAGGGTTGTGCAGAGGTATCCATCCACTCCCACAGCCCCTAAAATCTGTAGGACTTTAAGAATCAATCACAGGAGCTGCATGTTTTTCTAAAGCTTGGATTTCAGTAATTATTTCATCCCAGGAAACTGCAGATGATATTTAACTAATAGGGATGCTCAGGTATGTGGAACATACCAGTGTCTCATTTTTATGAGCAAGAAGTTGTGTGCTTTGTTGATGGTCAGAGATAAGCAAATTATTCTTAAAAACTTGAGAAGAAGTTTATTTCGTCCTTGTATTATATGTCATATGAAAAACAGAAACCAGGAGGAATTCTTCCCAGTGAGAATATTCTGTGAAAGATAAGAACCTGCTATATCCCAAAACATTATGGTAGCATTTCACATAAATATCATTTACCAATATCATTTATGGTAAACTTTGCTCAAAAAACATTGAGAGTTGCTGTCTCAGAGCATCCTAACAAGTATGGAGTTTTATTTAAATAAGTCATTACTAATATAATTCGTGAGAAGTAGCCACAGCTTTGTCTTAGGAACTATTTCTTCTATGGCAATTGGTTTTTACTTTCTTCTGCAGTTTATCAATTGTGTGTGTGGTGGTGGGGGCTGTTTCAGCAATGACTGGCCACATTCTGCTGGAGTAATAATTTATCCAAATATCCATGGTTTACCACCAAAGATTACAAGTTCTAACTCATATGAGTGTCATTATAGGTTGACTTCAGAGTCCTAGTAAAGAGGAACTTTGTATTTGGGCTTTTATGATGGCAAAGACAAAAGAAACTAAGAGAACCTTAATGTTTCTGCCTCTTCTATTCACATCCATATCGAATTGGCTAAAGAAAGTACATGACTGTGCCTGGCATGAAGGTTGTCCTGGGAAGTGCAATCTAGCTCTACTCAGAAAAAAATAAACTTCAACTATTTGGAAAATGACACTAATAATACCTAAATATTTCAAACATTTTTCTAATTAGAATGTCACATTCATACCAAAATTTTTACCTTAGAAAGAACTTTTAGAAGTACTAAATAGTGGGGCCAGAGAGATAGCATGGAGGTAAGGCATTTGCTTTGCATGCAGAAGGTCGGTTGTTTGGATCCCAGCATCCCGTATGGTCCCCTGAGCCTGCCAGGGGTGATTTCTAAGTGTAGAGCCAGGTCCTCAGGTCCCCTGAGCGCTGCCAGGTGTGACCCAAACACCCCCCCACAAAGAAGTTCTAAATAGTGGGAAATATAGTGGGAAAAAATAAAATAAGCAAATAACTAATGGGAAAACAATATTCTGTCAACTTTTCCACGTTCAGATAGATGTACTAAATAAAATAAAAATTTGAAGACAGTGAATATGTGCACACAGACTAGGTGTCTATGATATAAAGTCCAGTGGTCCTCAAACTACGGTCTATAGGCCACATATTGTATTTGTTCCCATTTTGTTTCTTCACTTCAAAATAAGATATATGCAGTGTAATAAGAATTTGTCCATAGTTTTTGTTTTTACTATAGTTTGGCCCTCCAACTATCTGAGGGACAGAGAACTGTCCCTCTGTTTAAAAACTTTGAGGACAGGGGCTGGAGAGATAGCATAGATGTAAGGCATTTGCCTTGCATGCAGAAGGATGGTGGTTTGAATCCTGGCATCCCATATGGTCCTCCAAGCCTGCCAGGAGTGATTTCTGAGCATAGAGCCAGGAGTAAACTCTGAGCATCACTGGGTGTAACCCAAACACCAAAACAAACAAACAAACAAACAAAAATTTGAGGACCACTGCAACTGTATGCTATTTTAGAAAAAGGGGTCTTCTATACCTTTCAAAGAATTTTATATTTACTTTTGTAGAAGTGTTAGTTTATCTACCTCAGTTCTTCATGCCAGCATTCACCTCCTCTTCTCTGTTAACCTCCTTTTTGTTCTTGGGAGCCCAAGGGGATGTTTTTATTCACCATTTTTCATTTTATTTCTTTATAAGTGATTTCTAAACAATCTCAAAACATCAATGTAATTTAGGTCATTAAATTTCTAAGGGTGAAAATAATAGGCACAATCATTTACTACAATACAGTAAGCCAGAAATTAACAGAAATTTGAATTAAAAACTCAACCCACTTGAAATTTAAAATTAAAAGTAAAGCCAAGAACCTTTTAATTTAATGAATAGGCCTGAGATTTGATTCTTTTAAAGTGGAAGGTAATAAATTGACAAAAATAGCATGGAAGTTACAATTAATATATATTAGAAATAAAAAAGAGATTTGTTATAATGAAATATTATATAATGAAATCTGATACAATTTGTCTGAATACATTTGAACATCTACATGCAAGAGAGATTTTTCTGGAAAGTAGAAAACATTAAAATTGATTCAAGATGACTGAAGTAATCTAAATCGGAAGTTGCATACTTACAGTCTACCAGCCAAATACAAGCCTTAACCATATTTTCTTTGGCGCACACATCACTTAATAAAGCAGGAAATCTCATACTTAAAAAAACCATTTCCCCCTCTCAAAATATTAGGAAGTTTGGCATATTGCATTGCAGTCATGTGATGGCGTTGAGCAGCTTACATAAGGACTGTGAAGCACAGTGGGTACCACACTTCCACCACACCTCATAGTTCTACATCTGTCCAGCCTTAAGGTCCTTCTGGGTTGTGGGCTTTGTAATTGTCTACATGGGCCTGTTGGTGATGAGGAGATCTTCTACTAATAAAGTACCAAGTCATTTTTCATTTCCTTTTACTTCAGTTGTGGGATGATTTTGGAAAAAGGTATTTGTTTTATGCAGTGCTGAATCAAAACCAGAGCTCATGTATTTAAGGCAGGCACTTTGCTACTGAGATACCTTCTGGCCCTTTTGGGGTAGTTTCACATTTTTCCCTGTAATTTTGTTTCTGTTTTGTTTGTTTGGTGTTATTGCAAACAATTTTAGTGACATTTTAATTTTAATATCTTGATTATTTAATAATTAAGGCAACTCTGACAAAAATTTCTACTGAAAAGAGCTTTAGTATTATCTCCCAACTTTGATAAATAGTTTTAATTGCTTTGTTGTTTTCTTTATAATTTTTGTCCTATATTTTAACTCACCCTAGAAATATTTTAGGGGAGTATTTTGTAATTTCCAAGTTGCTGGGATTTCAAGTTTCTAGTTTGCATTTACATTTTCTATTTATTGCTTTGTGAAAAATAAATATTTGCTAGGACCTGCTATTTGCAAGGATTTTCTTTGTAACCTAGAATAAAATGAATTTTATGTTCTTATCTCTTAAACATTAGGGTTTTATGTATGCATACAAATAATCTTTATATTATGTAACTTTTTTGGGGGGGGCCACACCCGGCGGTGCTCAGGGGTTACTCCTGGCTGTCTGCTCAGAAATAGCTCTTAGCAGGCACAGGGGACCATATGGGACACTGGGATTCGAACCAACCACCTTTGGTCCTGGGTCGGCTGCTTGCAAGGCAAACGCCGCTGTGCTATCTCTCCGGGCCCTGATTGGCTCTTAATTTTGCCATTTTGCTTTTTTGCTGGTTCCCATGTATTATTAATATTTATCTGCTATTGTGATGTAAGTTTGTTTTGGAATCAAAAAACTTCAAAAGAATTTGATTTTACCTGGACCTTTCCTTTGATGTTGCTACAGTGACATGTTTCTTATGGTTAAAAAAATCCCAGGCTAAGGTGCTCAGACCTGTTTTGGTGGTAACCACTGGAGGCTGCATCCACTTAACTGTGTCTCTAGGCTACATCTGAATATGACAAACCCATGAAACACTAGTGATGCTGGACATCACAGCCAGAAGAGTTGCCAGGCACACATTACAGAGTCTTGAGACGGAATTCATGGCAGCTCTAGAGATCAACCTGAGTCCTTCTTTTGCAAAGCCTATGCAGGAAGCCAACTGAGCTGTTTTGAGTCCTAAACTTGGGGGCTTTAAAGGTAAATATACATTTAATATCTAAATACAACAATATAAACGTAATATAAATATAAGACATTCACTATTCTTAATGGTTTGTGCGTTAGGTACATTCCTTTCACTGATAATAATGGCCAGGACATTTTAGTGAGCTTTTTTGCTAACATCAATTATAAGTCATAGTATGGTTGACTTTTTTATGAAGCATGGAAAATCCAGTGTTTTCCTCCTTTTAAAAAAATTCTTTCTTAATTTCAATATATTGTTGCTACCAATATATCCTCCCCTTATGCAATTTTTATTGTTTTCCATTTAAAAGAACATCACCATTTTATAACTACACTGTAAGTACTTGTTTTTCCTGGCAATTTCATGAGTTTCCATGTACCCAGTCACTCTTAACAATTTTCTGCTTCTTATTTCAGTTACAATATTCAGTTACTTATTTTAATGCAAAATTGGCAAGACTTCATTGTTTTGTTTATTTCAGAAGGTTTTACCATAGCCCTAAATCTTCTCAGAAAATTATAACAGGCTATTTCTTCCTTTACACACACACACACACACACACACACACACACACACAAACACACACACACACACACACACACACACACACACACACACACACACACACACACACACACACTACTAGTACTTGAGTGATGGGGCCAGAGAGATAGCTTTGAGAAGATATATGCTTTGTATCAGAAGGTCTCTCTCCCTCTGCCCCTGACACTAACCATAATTGGCTGTGGCCTAAAAATAAAATAAATATTTTAAGATTTTTCTTTTTAATATCCCCTGATTGCTGCCCCATTATATTTGGGGTTTGATACTTTAAAGAAGCTTATGACTTATCCACAGTTTATTTCTAGTGAGTAGTGAGGTTTTAAGAATGTATTTCTCGGGGCCTGGAGAGATAGCACAGCGGCGTTTGCCTTGCAAGCAGCCGATCCAGGACCAAAGGTGGTTGGTTCAAATCCCAGTGTCCCATAGGGTCCCCGTGCCTGCCAGGAGCTATTTCTGAGCAGACAGCCAGGAGTAACCCCTGAGCACCGCTGGGTGTGGCCCAAAACCCCAAAAAATATGTATATATTTCTCACCTGTGAAGTCTCACTTCCTCTATTCTAACACCTTTCCCAGGTTATCATGGATAATGATGGTGGTGGATACTGAGATTATCTTACAAGTTGGGGTTCATTGTGCCATAGTTCACAATCCCCATTTTTATTCTGAGTTTTGTTCCTAGAAAACAGAACTTTGGGTGGGGGGAATACAACTTTAACCCCTCTCATTGTGTTTTTTGCTTCAGCTCCTTATAAAAAATTGTCTTCATATATATATAAAACAAGAGCTCTTTGGATCTAGATCCTGGCCTATAATCTCCATCTTTGTTCCCTATAGTTGTCCTCTAACATTCCTCTATTTTTATTTTTTCAGTCTTCTGTTTCTTTGGTATTAGTGATGTTTTCTTTTTTGGTTTTGGGGCCATACATGGCAGCGCTCAAGGGTTACTCTTGGATCTGTACCCAGAAATCACTCCTAGCAGGCTTGGGGGACCCTATGGGATGCTGGGGATGAAACCAGGGTCAGCCATTGCAAGGCAAATACCCTACCTGTTGTGCTATCACTTCAGCCCCAGATGTTTTCTTCTTATGATAAATTTGTTC
The DNA here is from genome assembly GCF_024139225.1 of Suncus etruscus. NCBI lineage: Eukaryota > Metazoa > Chordata > Mammalia > Eulipotyphla > Soricidae > Suncus > Suncus etruscus. The sequence continues at coordinate 68,325,836 of NC_064862.1, forward strand.
ATAACACTTTATTGTGTTTGATTAGGCTATATTTTAAATTTAGTTTTTTCACACATAGTTATAAAACTATGGGTACATTGGTTCTATTTATCCAAGCTTTGGCAAGCTTTTAACATCATTTTGTTCTTAATATTTTTATTGATTAAGATTTTGTGGTTTACAATATTGTTAGTAATGGTTTCTTATGCACATCATTCTGACACCACACCTATCATCAGTGTACCCACCTCCTCCCCAAAGCTCCAAGTCCCTCCCCTTTGAATTTCTGTCCCCAGCAACTTGATTGTGTAGATCAGTTCTTCTGTTGTGTTGCCTTTGGAATTTTTTTCTACTTGCTGTTTATCTCTAAGTTCCACATAAAAAAGAGATCATTCTATATTTATTCCTTTTCTTCTGGCTGGTTTCACTCAGGATCTTCCAGTTCCATCCATGTTGCTACATATTGTTTGATTTTGTTCTTTCTTAGAGGTGCATAGTATTCTGTTATATGTATATAAATATACCCACACACCACACTTCTTGATCCATTCATCCATATTTGGGTATTTAGGTTCATTTATATCTTGGCTATTGTATTAAGGGTAGTGATGGATATAATTGTACACAAATTCTTTTGAATTAATATTTTTTTCTTTTGGAGATAGATGCCAAGAAGTGGTATTGGTGGGTCTTACAGTAGTTCTATATTTTGATAGATTTACATATTTATTTCCATAGAGACTAAACCAGATGACATTTACAAAATAAGTGGATATTAAGTGTTGAATTTATATTGTTCAGAAATCTATGAAAATGATTTAGTTTGTATTTTCTGTTTGTTCTCAGAAGTACATATTTCTTTTAAATTTCAAATATATTCACATAAATGTAACTTGTCATTCTTTATATTTTAATACCCTTTTATTCTGTAAATATATCAGCTTTGTCATTTCAATTTATGTATTTGCTTGATTTTTAAATTTTATTTTCATATAAATATAAATCTTTAATTTCAGTTTTAGACATTTGCTTTATTGATTTTTTTTCTTAATTTTATTCCTATGCAGTTTTTCTTATAAATATTATATTTCTCAGAGAGTTCTATTAGTGATGTAGTTGGTAGTGGAATTAGTTCAGTTGAAGTGAGAAGTCATCTATTTTAATTCTGCTAGTAATTTAGTTTAATTACATTCTCTTTCAACTTTGCCAGCTTGATTTTTATTACATTGTGATTCAAATATTATAAGATGTATATTTTAGTGTTCTTTTTGAATTTTGACAAAAATTATATAACAATACAGCCATACCCTAATATAATTTATAAAACACTTCTTTGCTCCTTGTCAATAACTTTTAATAGCATCTTACATATTCTTTTTATTTGTTTATCTTGGGTACATTTCTTTCTTTCTTTTTTTTTTTTTTTGTGGTTTTTGGGTCACACCTGGCAGTGCTCAGGGGTTATTCCTGGCTCCAGGCTCAGAAATTGCTCCTGGCAGGCACGGGGGACCATCTGGGGTGCCGGGATTCGAACCAATGACCTGCATGAAAGGCAAACACCTTACCTCCATGCTATCTCTCCGGCCCCATCTTGGGTACATTTCTAATTGTGGATAGGGCTTATTCCTGGCTCTGTACTCAGATATCACTCCTGGCTGGCTCAGAATGTCATATGAAGTACTGGGAATTAAACCCAGGTCAGTCTTGTGTAAGGCAAATGCTCTACCTGCTCCAATTCTCCAGTTTTGCATATTAGCTTATTAATAGTCTTTTAATTAACATATTTAAGCTTTTATAAATCCAATTAAGTTTTCATCTATGTGCAATGTTTTCTGGTTTCTGTTCAAATTACATTTGCAACACATAAAATTATATATTTTCCATTCTGTGTTTAGTATATTCAACTTATTTTCAAGGTTCATATATTTTGTAGCGAGTGTCATAATTTCATTCCTTTGTTTAGCTAGATAATATCCATTGTTTTTATCTAGAATATTTTATTTATCATCCATCTGTTGATGGACATGTGTTATTTCTGTCTTTTAACTGTTGTGTTTGAATGTATTTGCCTTCATTTTTAAGAAACTGAAAGATTCTAGTTTAAGGGTTGCTTTCTTTTGGAATTTAGAAGATTCACAATTTTCTTCTGGCTTCATAGTGTCTGATGAGATATCAATAATTATATTTAATGTTTCTAGCTTTTATTAGATGCTTCATATTCTCTAATGAATGTTTTTTAAATTACACCGAATGGTGATTGCGGGGGGGGGGGGGGCTACTCCTGGTTTAATGCTCGAGAATTGCTCCTGAAAGTATTGAGGGCACCATGTGAAGTTGAGAATTGAATCTGGTGATCCTATGTGCAAAGCATGTATATCATTTCATTGAACTATCTCCCTAGACCTCTACTAAATATACCTATGGTTTTGCAAGTTTATGACAATGTATGTGCTATCTAGGTATGGCTTTCTACCTTTATTATGCTTGATGACTGTCTAGCCTCATGAATCTCTGTTTTAAGTTCTTTTGTTAATTTTGGAAAGTACAATAGCTTTCATTTAAATATTTCTCCTCTTCTTTTTCAGACACTCCAATTGCACAATTATTAGACTATTTAGTATTGCTCTTCAGATCTTCAATGTTCCTTCTATTCTATTTTTCTATTAACAGATATATTTTATTGACAAATCCCCTTATTGTGTAGTCAGTTTTTAGGTCTGTCCAGTAGTTCTTTATATGGTATTTATTGAATTTTTAATATTTTTAATTCTTTTGGTTTTTTATTTTGTTTGTTTGTTTGTTTTTACAAATCCTCTGTGTATGCTGAAACTGTTAATTTATTCAGATGTTTTTTTATTTTTATCACTGGATCCTTTAACTGTTTAATAGTTATTTAAACTCTGACAGTTAAAGAATGTAGAGCATTTCATTTCTTTTGATTGTTGTGGTAGTTTGTTGTGAATGCTACATAGGGTGGTGCTTGATTGGGGGGTATGTGGTGATGGGAATTGTACCTGGGTCTTTATATATGCCAGGCATGTGCTCTACCTTTTAGCCACAACAGTACCTGGGCTATGTCTTCTATCTACTTCTATTAAGAAGTTCTACTAAGTTCTATTAGTTCTATTAAGTACTATTAAGAGTTTTTTGGGGGTGCCAGAGCAATAGCACAGCAGGTGAAGCATTTGCCTTGCATGTGGCCAACTAGGGTTTGATCCCCAGCATCCCGTATGGTCCACTGAGCCTATCAGGAGTAATATCTGAGCACAGAGCCAGGAGTAACCTTTCAGTGCCACCTCCAGGTGTGCCCCCTAAAACAACAAAAAAGGGCCTTTTGGATTTGCCAGTTATGTTTTCTTTCTCCCATAAAACTTGTACCAAATATTGCATAATATGTAAAAAAAAGTACACAAACAAATACCTGAACAGAAACCCTGTGATACTGAAACAAACAAAATTTACATTTGGAGAATATCAGCACATCTGCCAGGTAGTCTTAGTTTCTCATTTATAGTTGAGCTAATTTAGTCTTTCCTACAGCTCTTGAATTAGGGATCTATCAAAGACAGAAGCAGCTGTGGGTCATTCTCTTCACTAGAGACTGTGGTCTGAGCTCTAATGAGATCCCTCAGATCTCTATGCTTCAGAACTGAGGGTCAGTCACACTTTCTGAAACAACCAGTTTCTGGTTCCTGGACATTTGTCTTTCTCCAGTACAACCCTGGTTTCCTGAGTTATCAACAGCCCTTTGGTTACCTTTTCTGGTCCTTGGGGGGCACTGACACCATCATTCCATGAAATCTGGGAGGCCAAGGAGAAGATTCTCCTACCCTCCTAACCAACTTCCACCCCCCTGGCTCAGGCAGTGGTTCAGCTCATGCCCTCAGGATAGGGAAGTGTGGGGACACAATCCCCTAGACTAGCCTGTCTCCTTGGGCTTGAGTCTACCTAGTCACCCAGAAGCTGTCAAACTGGGCTCAAGGTGGCTGATTTTTCTTCTACCTTGAGAGGAGCAGTCAATTCCCTGTCTAAGAAAGAACTTTTCACTTGCAGGAATTTTGTTAATTTAGGTTTCTTTGATTCCTCAGCACTCTGGTGGTTTCAAAGAAAAAGGAAAAGAAACTAAGTTTGTGACTTGCCCCTTGTTCCAAAGTCCAGATGAGACCCGTGGTCTGATGTGACCTCTGCCTTCCTACCTGACATCTTCCCTCTAGTTTCTGTTGGCTTCTCTGATACAGCCTGTGTCGTTGAGACTAACACTTTCATAAGTGAGTTCTCGGATGGATATTTGGCTAGAATGGAGTGTAGAGTTGCCCTGAGCCCACAAAAATGAGGAATGGGGGGCCGGGTAGGTGGCGCTGGAGGTAAGGTGTCTGCCTTGCAAGCGCTAGCCAAGGAAGGACCTCGGTTCGATCCCCCCATATGGTCCCATATGGTCCCCCCAAGCCAGGGGCGATTTCTGAGCACATAGCCAGGAGTAACCCCTGAGCATCAAACGGGTGTGGCCCAAAAACCAAAAAAAAAAAAATGAGGAATGGGGTGTAAGGTCTGCCAAGCAAGCCTCCTTCTTCCTTGTTCTGGCTGGAACTCATCCAGACAGCCTGGTTAGTGGGGGAGGCATACTTCCAGTTCCTGGACCCCCTTTCCTATTTTCTGCCCAAATATGAGAAAAATACAGGTCTAGGCCTGTTGTCCACACTTCCCCACATCTTCATCTCCTGCATGTCCTGTCCTACACAGCCATCAGTGATTCTATCTGGTGCCTGACACACCCTGTGCTCCTCACATTCAGAATTAGCAGTGGGGGCCGGTGAGGTGGTGCTAGAGGTAAGGTGTCTGCCTTGCAAGCAAGCGCTAGCCAAGGAAGGACCACGGTTCGATCCCCCAGCGTCCCATATGGTCCCCCCAAGCCAGGGGCAATTTCTGAGTGCTTAGCCAGGAGTAACCCCTGAGCATCAAACAGGTGTGGCCGAAAAACCAAAAAAAAAAAAAAAAAGAATTAGCAGTGAATTCATCTCTTCAGCAAACATGAATTGAGTCCCTTTAAGTGTGCTGGATGGTTCAAAGGAACTGGTCTGTTCAATGTCTGTTGAACAAAATTCAATCCTGTGAAGAACTTAGATGTACTTGATTTGTTTTAATGTTTCATGAGTCTGGGAACTTTCTTTTATAGCAGGGGTTAGGAGCTCAGTGGCTGTACAAAAAGGGTGGGTTTTTATAGAGTGGAGAGAGGGTGTTTAAGGAAGAGATTGTATTGTTTGGAGCAAGGCAACCTTCCCTTGGTGAAGGACAGAAGGGTCTGTCAGGCGGATGAACTCAAGCTAACTCCAGATTGATCCTTATGGTGACATTCCTGTCAGAGTCTGAAACAACAATGAAATTAGGTATGAAGTCTTCTTTGGTGACAGGCCTTAGCAAAAATGAATTTTAGTTTGGACCGGCTGTCTCTTTTCTGAATGAGAATCCAGCCAGTCAAATCCCCATTCATTATCTTGTATGGAATAGGTTCTCTTATTGTTCTCATTTTCCAGATGAGAGGATGGAAACATAGAATTAAATAAATTGCCCCCCCCCCCCAGTCTCTCAAAATTAGGTGGACGATGATTCCTGAGGGAACAGAATAGAACTGCAGTGCAGGAGAGACTGATTCTGCTTATCACTGCAGTAGCATAGTCCTTTCCCAGGACAAACATGGGACAGTCCAAGCCCCCAGAGTCAGTTTTTGTTTTTTTTTTTTCCAGTGGACCTTGCTGCCTCCAGGTTTTGTGTGTTTATATTTTTAGGGCTTTTAATTGAGAAAGGGAAGGGTGAGTCAGACACCCCAGTCTTCTCCTGGGTCTTCAGCTTTTGAGTCTCTGCTTATGGCATAGATATTTGCTACCTTTACTCTGAGAGACAAGAAGCAGGTGATCTGTTCTTAGGTGCTGCAGATAAAATCACCTAATGAGGACCCGGCCCTAATGAGCTATTTTCCCTGGTGAGCTCGAAAACATTTACCTAATATTTTGCCAAACACACTGTTTCCTAAGACCCCACACTTTTCTACCCCAAGGTTGGCAAAGGACAAGCACCTAACATAAAAGGTACTTGATAAATAGGTTTCTCAGTCATTTGCATACCTATTCATTAGCTAGGGTTGCCATGGAAACAGTGCCTTGCTGACAGAGTTGGGCCCAGCACAACTTCATTTGGGAAGAAAGCTGTCTGGAAGCCTTGTCCTGTTCTCTGAACACTCAGGAACTTAGGAGGATTTTAGGCTCAGGTGCCCAGAGGGTTTTAGTCTCTGTAAGTGAAAACTCCTGGGTCCTAGATAAAGGACAGGCCACATTAATTTGGAAAATGGTTTGCACAGCTATGACTTTGAGTCCCTGCCTTCCTGTCCTCTGCTGCAGACTGGTTAGATGCAAACCCTGGTACACAAATACACAGACACAGATACAGACACACACACACACACACACACACACACACACACACACACGCATATGTATGCACATGTACCAACACAGTTTACCTGGGATGACAAGACTTCCTTCAGGGATAGGAGTATTGGAAGCAGGCACAGTGAAAAAGAACAAGAGAACTGGAAGAAGGCTTCTAGAGTGAGTTTTACACTTTTCTTTGCCTCAAAGACCCTGGATCCTGGCCTAGAGCACTCTCTTTGCTGTAAAGCCTGGGAACCAGGGGGCAGGTGGAAGTAATCTCAGTAAGGAGAGACACCTACTGCCCTCCTGCTAAACCCACCTGACCTCCACAGAGATATTCCCAGAAGACTTAGGACTTGGAAAATCTACCCCAGCACCTATACACTTAGTTCCTATTAACCCCAGGAACCAGCTGTCAAGCTGACCCTGAGAGCCACTTGGTCTACAGGGTTTGGAAACTAGTTCCCAGGAACCATGGTGCTCAGGCTGGAGGTCGCTCTTTCATGCTATAGGTGACTTGTGTGAAGTGGGGGATTGTGGAGGAGAGCCTGGAGAAGGGAGTTAACAGCTTCCCTCTCTACCCACCTGGTCACTCAAGGAAATCTAGGACTGATGAGAGTCTGTGATGAATACCAGCAGGATACTGACCTGATGTTTTACCAGCTCCATGAATTGGTTATCAAAGCTCTTCTGGGTCACATGTGTTCTTCCTGTCCCAGGATTTCTCTCAGGGAGCCATGAAAACCCAGACAGGAGGAAGTATTCTTTACACAAAAAGAAATTCAAACCTAAATCTTAGCGAGGTTTTTCCAGGAGCTTCACCTTTTCTCACAGAAAAGAATTTCAGGCAGATACAGGTGATAAAAGTAAGACAATTTTGCTTAGAGACTATGAAGAAAGAAAGAAAGAAAGAAAGAAAGAAAGAAGGAAGGAAGGAAGGAAGGAAGGAAGGAAGGAAGGAAGGAAGGAAGGAAGGAAGGAAGGAAGGAAGGAAGGAAGGAAGGAAGGAAGGAAGGAAGGAAGGAAGGAAGGAAGGAAGGAAGGAAGGAAGGAAGGAAGGAAGGAAGGAAGGAAGGAAGGAAAGAAAGAAAGAAAGAAAGAAAGAAAGAAAGAAAGAAAATGATGTATTCAAGAAAGAATATAGGGTTCTCCAGAATAGAAAAAGCTAAATTCATATTTAGATGGAGATGTCCCCCAAGTGAGGACCCCCCTGTTTACCTTTGTGGAGTTGATTTCATGCATTTTTCTCTCAAAATACCCTCGCATGAACTTTCTGTGTAGAGAGTCCTTTGTTATGGCATTGTCAAGATGAAGAGTTCAGAATTTGGGGTGTCTTTGTCCTTATTACAATCCTTTGATCCTGTTGTAGCTTCTCTTCGGAAGGGTCTTGCCTTCTCTGGGCTAGTGCTGTGCCAGTTAGAGCTTCATCAGGCCTCAGTTCCTGTACCCACAAAACAAGTCAGGCCATAATGCTTTATACTATGTTAGGTTTAATGGCAGAGTAACTTTTAAAATGCCATCTTGATTTTATTATTTCCCCTACCTACCTCACTGGGAAGGGGAAAGTCAGTCCTGATCTTGAGGTTTCCAAGGTCCATTTCCAGACTTTCACTGAAAAGAAGTTCAAAAGATAGAGAGAGATATAAGGAAATTTTATCAAAAGAAGGACAATAGAAAACAGGTTTGAGGGAGAGAATTTGGGCTGCTTCAGTGAGAGGAGCACACAATTTATGTGTGAGTTCTCCAAATACATTGACCCATAGTTCTCTGCAGATAATTATTATTACCATAGTGTTGTCAATGTGGATTGATGTTGTACCTTTGGTGGTCTTTCCCCCTACCTATTCTTATTTTGGCCTTTTGTTCCTGTAAAAGTTTCTCTTATCTTGAGAGATTTAGCCTTCCCTGAGGGTGGCTGGTATTGGGATCCATCTGAATTTTATCAGTCTCAATTCCTTCATCTGCAAAAGAGGCCCAGCCTTTGAATGCTGGGATTGTTTCAGAAGGGATGGTGACTGTGGTGATATTCTTTAAAGATTTTATTTTGATTTTATTATCTCACAAAACTTATTGCCAAAGGTCTCCAACATGACTGTCTGCCTCAACAGGCCCTGAGGTATTTTTCACCTATTCTGGAAGTAATTCCAGTGATGTGGGTTATACTCAGCTACATCATCAATCTCCTCAGGTTTCAGCCCAGGTTTTCATTGAGCTGGTTATCAGCACAAAACAGATTGGTCAAGAGATAGATAAATTGACATTATTTTTTCCTCACCTCTTGTCCTGCATGCTCGCCTTTTTCACTTACTATGTTTCAACCTTGAGCTCCTGAAAAACTTCTGACTCCTGAGACTTTTCCCTTGCCATCTCCTCACATTCATTCTTCCTCATCCTGAAGGGAAACTATTAAAAAGCTCCAAATATCTCTAGAAATGAGGGCGTCTTCTTCTATAGTTTCAGTACAGGAGATGAGGGCTTCAGCTTCTACAGAGCTAAAGTGTTCCCGGTGAATGTTTCTAGCCTGCTAGCCTTCATTCCCACTTTGGATGGGATATTTCACGTGTCAAATTTGACAGGGCACAGGAGCCCTGATACTTGGTCAGATGCAATTCTGGTTGTGTTTATGAGGATGTTATGAATTATATTAATAGTCAAATCTGCAGACTAAGTAAAGCAGATGGCCCTCCCTGATGTGTGTGGGCATCCAATCAGCTGAAGGTTCTGGACAGAATGAAAAGGCTGAGCCTCCCACAAGGAATAGTAAGCAGGAATTTGCCAGGCCTCGTAAGCTGGATGTCTTTTCCTGCCTCCAGACTCAGACTAAACATCAGCTCTTTTGGAGGCTCAGAGCTCCCACAGCCATCCTATTTTTCAGGCTTTGAACTCAGGGGTTCTACATTATTCAAACTCTTAGATCTCCAGTGGGTTACCTATAGATCTTTAACTGTCTTAGCTCCATGGTTGCATGAGTCAATTCTTTAATCTGTGTATATGCAAACAGTTTCAGTGGCATATAATAGAGATGCATTCTGGTAAATTCATTCTTAGATGATTTTATTGGGTGAACATTATCAACAGTATTTATACAAGGCTAGATTTTACATACTTTGGATAAACAGAGGTAGTATACTGATGCAGGTTTGGATGGTATGCACTTTGGTTAAACGGAGGCACCATTATTGTATAGGCACCCTGACATTGACTGGAATGTTATGTGGCACTTGTATAAATATACACACATATGTGCCTCTGTGTATGCATATACACATACCTATTAATTATTTTTGGATACCCTAATCCTCACTGTCACCTCTACCTAAAGACCCTTGCTGTCCCATGCTCATGAGTTTATATCTTCAGTTATTTCCCCTCTCTCATGCTTTTCTCTCATGTTTTTCTGACTAGATTCCCTTTGATTTTCATAGCATTTAATTGATGAATCTTTAATCTCTTTATTTATAGATCTTACCTCATGAGATGATAGCTTTCTATCAGAATGATCTATTTCTACTTTCATTGGGTTCCCAGCTCTGATGCATGCTCTGTACTTCATAACTGTTCTGATAGTATCTGTTGGTCATTGAATTAATGAATGTGTGTGGATGTAGTGAGCAGGTTGGTAGGGAACAAATGTGATGCCCGGTTTCCAGTGAAATGGACAGCTGTTATCAATCCATTTGGGGTGCTAAACTGGCCACCCTCATTGAGAGGGCTGCAAAGGATCCTGGCACTGCCTACCCTCAGAAACCCAGGGTGAACTGTGTATTCTCTCTGGAAATAGTTTTAATAAAGTGTAATATTTTTCTTCTCTTAATTATAGCATGCATGACCCCTTAATTCAATGAGATAACTTAAAAAGGCAGAGATCAGGCCTTATATTCTGGAGGCACTGAATTCAGGCTGACCCCACATACACTACACTGTCGTATTGGTAATCTTGGTTACCTCTGTATACCACTGGGGATTTCATTATTAACATAAAATAGATTTTTAAAAAAATCTATTTAATCTGCTATAACATAGTTACAATATAGTACTGTTTTCTTCATAGTCACATGGATTTAAAGTCACCACTTAATTATCCAATAACTGAATTTTGTACCTTTTGAACCCTTCTTGAATCTAACCTGCCCTCTTCACCCTGCTTCTGCAAACACAGTATGATCTCTGAGTCTATATCACTTTTAGAATCTACATATAAGTGACATTATTCAGTATTTGACTGATTCATCCCATAAGCATAACACCCTCATAAGGGTAAATGGAAGAATTGCCTTTCCTTTTTAGCTGAAAATATTCCATCATGTGTGATGTCCTCATTTTCATGAACTATTTGTAAGATTACTTTCTTAATGTCCAGGACCTGAAAGGACCCTATCTTCCTCACTATTAATTAACCCCTTTCCTCTTCTTGTATATGCTCAAAAATCTAAGTCAAAAAGGAAACTAAATGCAACCCTAGAACTCCTTCTTTGAAGGCTGAGGTTAATCCCCACTCTTGGAGCCTTAAATGTTAAGTTTTAGAAGCCAGAGGGAACCAAAAAATGTGCAGGCCAGATAGAGACTTTCTATCCAGCTTTGCTTTGACTTCCCTGTGCTAGCTAGCTGACCTTGGATTGAAATCTTTTGTTTTATTTTATAGTGATGTTGTCTTGGCTAGACAGCCAATAGAACGTAAGCACCTGAGCTTTGTTCTGGACACAGACGAGGTTAGCTCAAAACAAAGATGCCAACATGAAGGGAATGAGGTTAAAATCTACACTGTTGTAGATGATGGCTCTAGAATTACACATCACATTTTGAAATGGATTCTTTGGGATCACTCTTTGAATAAGAAGCTTTGGATGCAAAAAGGTATTCAAAATTTAATTTGGAATTTGGATGTTCATAATAAACTCAGGAAAACAGAATCCTTTAAAGGGGTTAGAAGTGTCAGGTACAAATGATTTCAGCAAGGTCCATTGGGTTTATGGGTTCCCCATAGATCTGCAGAGTAGCAGGAAGGCTTTGTTACTTGAGAATGTACTAAGGCAGCCTAATTGAGCTGAGGCCTCTGCAAACATCAGAATTTGGGACTGTGTAGAGCCTTGTGAAAATGTTTCTCCTATTGAGGCAGCTTCTGTTCCAGAATTCACCTTCTGTGTTCTGGCCTGGCCTCCTGAGGAAGCACCAGCCTGAACTTTTGCAAGTTTCTCTGAGCAGCATGGAAAAATGAAGATAGGAAAAGTCTCCACATGCTGACAGTGTCCCCTTCATCTGCCCTCTCCTGTCATACGTGCTGCAGTTGACTGACCAAACTCATCATAATAGAGAAGGCATTTGTTTCGAAGTGAAAGGAGTTTTTCCAAAAGCAATTAAGAAGTGTCAGGTAGGAGGGAGAAAAAAACTGGATCTGAGTATGTCTGGAAGGCGTTAGTGTCTCCCTTATGCCCCAAGAGATTTGGGAACAGACATAGGGTTTATGGAATTGGGTATCTCCAGGAAGCTGGTTTTAGACTCTTTTTTTCACTTTGACTGTTTGGCACTCATGGTGCCATTTAGATGAATACCTTAGTTTATTTGTACCAAATGCCTCAGCATCTACATAGACTACAGGATTTCTATGTAGCAGGAAAAGGACTTCAAGAGACCGAAAAGTACCCCCCCCCCAAAAAAAAACAAAACTAAGAGCTTCTAACACTTCGTATTTATAAATGTTTTCCTAATTTAGCAAAAGGGATTTCTGTGGATGTATAAGGTTTTGAGTTGATAGAATCACTTTATATTACCAAGGAAAGCCCTCATGTGTTTTTATAAAATGGAAGTGAGAGCTAGACATGATGAAGGCCTGTGAAGACAAAGCACTAGACATAGGGATGTGAGCAAAACACCCAAAATGTGGTGCATCCCAACAGACTGAGAGGCAAGGACACATTCGCTTGGGGAGTCCCTTGAGGGAGAGCACTTTTTTTTTGTTTTGTTTTTTTGTTTTTTTTGTTTTTTTTTTGTTTTTGGGCCACACCCGGCGGTGCTCAGGGGTTACTCCTGGCTGTCTGCTCAGAAATAGCTCCTGGCAGGCACGGGGGACCATGTGGGACACCGGGATTTGAATCAACCAACTTTGGTCCTGGATCGGCTGCTTGCAAGGCAAACGCCGCTGTGCTATCTCTCCAGGCCCAGAGGGAGAGCACTTTTAATTTTTGGCCCAGTGAAGCAGATTTCAGACTTCTGACCTCCAGAAATGTTTTTCTAAGCCATCAGATATGTGAAAATCTATTATTAGAATGGCCCAAGAAATTAATAGAAAGCAAAATGCATCATGGAACTGCCCAAAGGAAGGGACTTTTTTAGAGGGGTAATAGGAGAGACCATAACCAAAGATATTCAGGAGCACTCTTGGCTCTGCTCCCAGGTATCGCTCTTAGCAGTGCTTGAGGTGCTATGGAGTGCTAAAAATTGAAGCCAGGTTCATGTCTTGCAAGACAAATGCCTTCTTTACTATGTAGTGCAGCTCAAGCAGAATCTGCTTTCTAGAAAATCTGTGTCTGTGTTTAGTGAACACTCAGGGAAGAGTGTTAGAGCTGGTTTTCCATGAAGCCCTATAAATCAGCATTCAGAGTTTCAGATTCTCATTATGGCCCATACTCTTCTCATGGTTCCTACCCTTTGATGCCTGTGCCCTAGGTGAGGAGCCATAGTGACAGCTAGATGATGTTTGTAGCATTTCAGAAGTCAAATTTTCGTGGCAACTTATATTTGTCTTCTGTGAGAGTTCTGTGAGTCTTTTTCCTCCAACTTTGCCTTGCACACAGCTAACCTAGAACGGACTGTGGTTCAATCCCCTGGTGTCACATATGATCCCCTGAGCCAGGAGCAATTTCTGAGTGCATAGCCAGGAGTAACCCCTGAACATCACAAGATGTGACCCACCCAAAAAGCAACAAAAACAACAAAACCTAAACACTATTTATATCTGACAAGTAAATAGTATATAGTTTAATATAATTTATGAATAAATGAATCTCCTTAAAAATGGCATTTAATCTTACACTGATGAAAGTGTATGCTTAAATGAGAAAGAAGGTTGCTGTTCTCTCCAACAATTGACCTTTATAGTTGAATCTGACAATTTGAGGTTGATTCAGGATGATATTTATGCATGAACATGTGCACAAAATGGTGATAATGACATAACCAAATTAGTCAGGTTTAACTCATGTAATAGGGGAGCCAGACATATAAATAATGACTAATATGAAATGCTGGTAAAAACAGAGGGATGAAGGGATTGACTTCTACTGTTTGAAGATACTTTACAAAGTTTACGAGATGGTAGAGAACCAATTGGCTTTCTTGCCCTTGGCCTCTGGTTTGAACACTTGATACAAGTGAGGAACAGCAGAAGGAGGTGGATGGTTTTCACCTGCTAGACCAGGCTGGGCAGAAACTGCACATGCTGCTGTGGACATAAGACCAAGGGACTCATGTCCACATAGAAAAACAGTTTATTCAGCTATTCTGTCCTTGTTATTATTTTTTGTTTAATTGAAGAACTACCTATTTCAGTTATTTATCTCCTATAATAAATATACTGTTTTCCAGGCTTAGGAGGTAGAAAAGGGATGATGAGCCAAAATTTAGGCTCTGTAAGGATTTCAGACTCAGCCTGGAGTCTATCTCTGTTCCCCCATTCCATTACTAAGTCAAACATGAAAATAGTTTCTCCCTTCATATTATACAATCTACTTATGTAGTGCTTACCTCAATCACTCTTTAAGGCCTTTTAGCTGCTCTGCATCTCATTTTGTTAACTATAAATTGATGATTAAAATAGTTGCAGAGAGAGTAACATGATCTAAAATTTATATTTTTAGAACATGACCTTTTATCTAATAAGATAGACAATGAGACCTCTGAGACCTTCCCCTCACACAATGGGTGTGCAATGTAATTGTTGGCGTCTGGGATTGCCCCAAATGTTTCCATGTGTCCTGAGACCCCTAGGACAAGCCAATGTTCTTAGGCAATTTGCATTCTTACTGACTTCTGGATCTTCTACCAGCCAGTAGGGAAAATCATCATAATTTTAGTATTGCTTTCCTAGAAGATTTGAATCCTTGTTGAAGCTCAGAGTAAACATCATTAATGGTTGATTAAGTCAAGAACAGTTTTATGGCAGTAAGCAGGACAAGATTGTTGTTCCTGGAAACTTTGACTATCATGGAAAGAAATATCTCTCCTGTTAAAAAGTATGAGAAATCGCTGTCCTAGAAAGGGTGTTTTTAGGTTTTGCCAAGGTATTGGGCCAGTTTACTTTTACTATGAAAAAGTAAAAGAACAAGATGGAAAGTAAAGTTGGATGCTATTAGTTGGGAAGATTTATAAGGGGGATGGGTAATTGGCCTAGAAAAGGTTTCTGGTGACATGCCACAGGGCATTGTCCATGACTAAATTTTATTTAAAAAAGAAAACCTACCAGTATTAACTAAAATCAGGGCACAATGGAATAAGTAGGAGCCAAAAAGGTCTTAATAGGCTAGAGCAATTAGGTAAATCCAAGAACTGGTATTTTGTGCTTGCATTCCAATGGCCTGTGTGCAATAGTAGGAAGGGGAAAATCATGGCAGAGAGAATAGACCCAGATTCAGATTTTGGCCCTGCTACCTGATGTGGATTTAGGTGACGTGTGTCGAGAGTGGTAGGATTTGACTTCCAGGTTCTGATGCTAAAGGCCTCATATTCCAACAGAAAAGGTAATCCACCCTCTTTGTCCTGACTCTTTATGCCAGTAATTCTCAATATTTTTTGGACCCTGGATACTTGGTGGCCCTCTGTCCTGCTAATTGCTTGTGAATCTGTAGCATACAGCCCACCCTCTTTATATGACTTTCTCTTGTGTCTCCTTGGAATTCCCTGTCTGGGAAATGCTGGTTTAGACAGGTTAAGTATTGGGTTTATGTCTATAATATCACTTGGACACATGTTAAGGAGGAAACCAAGAGCAAGTTCTGGAGTCATAAACAGTGAGACATATTCAACAGAGATTTTATAAAGACGTGATTATTGTTATATGTTTTGTAAGTCACTTTTTAAAGAAGTTCTTGCTTTAATTCAAGAATTGAACTCTTTTAGGGTGGCCTTTAGGACTTAAACAAGGGCTACTTCTGTGGAGACAGAGTGGAGGCAGAGAATAGAGAACCATTGCAAGCAACTCATCCCCCATCCCAAACCCCATCTAGGTTTGCAGTGCAGTCAACCTAGATCTAGAAGTTAAGAGTTGAGACAGTTGACCAAGATGTAAGAACATGTGATGTTGTTGACTTAAAGGTGCACCATAGTTTTTGAAATTTTAAGTCTGTAAGTGACAATGATCACTGGAAGATAATATCTGGATGTCTACTGGTACCAAAATACAGTGCTTCTCATTAGTTTTTGTTTACTTGAGCTAAAGCTAAAGCTTCTCAGGGATCACTCATTGGGGTTCCACATGGTATGCTTAGGATAGAATCTGGGGTGCCCACTTTCAGTGCAAACTCACTAACCATGTACTATTGTTTTAGCCATCAGATACATTGCTTCTAGGACTACATAAAAGCAGGGTCAAAGTTTTTTATGTTTGCTTTTCCCTTCAAAGATGAGTTGTGGATATGCCTGAGCAAATATTCAATAGTCCTGGGTGTGCAAGATGACCTGTGTTAGAAAATTTGATGTCAGTATTTAAAAGACATCCCTTCCTAATTTTAAATCATAGTTATTTGGAACTGGAGCTATCCACAGAATGGGTAGGTCCCCCAACTGATCCCTCAAATATGATCTCTGACCACAGAGCCAGAAGCAAGTCTTAAGCACTGTTGGATGTGGCCAGAAGCAAAATAAAATAAAATAAAATCATGAATTTATTGCAAAATGTGCCTTTTTCAGTGGGATTATTCTGTCTTTGTTGGTCAGAATGAGTAGGCTACTTAACCCCTTTGGACCTAACTGGCTGAGTTAGCAAGTCTAATAGAGTTGTTTGCAAGTGTCCATCTGGTGAACCAAATTGTCTGCCAAAGAGATTAATTTTATATTACCTTAATTGGCTTTGAATCAATGTTCTCAATAAAGGTTCCATTGTGCCTTGCTGGTTCATAGACTCTTTATAAAGAAAAGCATTTCTTTTTCTTATTTGATATTAACAAGGCATGTGTCTAATTTATCTATAAAAGCTATGAAAAATAGTTCAATAAAATTTAAGTCGACTCTACAAGACTTTTTCAATTGCCAGTGCATGAAAGAATCTGGCTTATCAACTCCCATGCTATCACTAAAAGTCAGAAGAGTTCCTGCTGGTAAACTCAGTTATTCCAAACGTCAAAATTCTAGGCTAGTTAGGGCCGGAGAGATAGCACAGTGACGTTTGCCTTGCAAGCAGCCGATCCAGGATCTAAGGTGGTTAGTTCGAACCCTGGCATCCCATATGGTCCCGGTGCCTGCCAGGAGCTATTTCTGAGCAGATAGTCAGGAGTAACTCCTGAGCATTGCTGGATGTGGCCCCAAAACAAAAACAAACAAACAAAATTCTAGGCTAGCAACTGCAGTTTCCCTTCTAGAAGCAAGACAGCTGCCACCTATCACATGTTCTCAGGGCAACATCCAAAGCAAGATGTAGCCCCTTTCAGAAGTGAAAAAAAAACAACAAAACTTCCCAAGAGACTTTAACCTCCTTCTCTTAAATTCCATCTCATGCTACTTCATTTTAAAGATTATTATATGATTTTTCAGGCACTAAAAATCATTACTTATGGTCCTAAGATTGTATTTAATTTAAATTTCTTAAATAAAGGAGAATATTTTTATATAGAGTTCGATGCCTTTTAAAAAATGTGTTTGTTCATGTAACAATTAACCCATTCAATATATGGCACCGCTTGCTTTCACTAACACTCTCCTCATGCTTTGTGTCTAAGTTCACAAGAGATTTTAGGAGGTAGCTTTGTTTCATGGTAATGTCTTTGTCTGTTTTTGATATGTGGGTGATCTTTGCCTCATAAAATAATCTGGGAAGTGTTTTTATTTTATTTTCTGGAAGATATTGTGATAATTTGTATTTATTTGTATCTTTTTTGTTTTTTATTTGTACCTTATTTTATATCTTTTTTGTATGTTTGGGTAGAAAGATCAGTAAGATAATACTAGGGTTAAGGAGCTTGCTTTGCATGTGATCAACACAGATTCAATTCTAACATGTGGTTAAGGAACTTTTTTTGCATGTGACCAATGCAAGTTCAATCCCTGAGCATATACCCACTGGGAATTCCTCCAGAGCACATAGCCAGAAGTAACTTCTGGTTTATTTATTTATTTATTTATTTATTTATTTGGTTTTTGGGCCACACCCAGTGATGCTCAGGGCTACTCCTGGCCATGTGCTCAGAAATCGCTCCTAGCTGGGGGGGGGGCATATGGGACACTGGGGGACCGAACCATGGTCCATCTTAGCTTAGCACATGCAAAGCAAATGCCCTACTGCTTGCACCATTGCTCCAGCCCCCAGAAGTAACATTTGAATACCATAAGATACCATAAAATTTTGGTAGAATTTACTAATGAAGCCATCCAAACCTCCAGGGTTTTTTCACAAAATGTTCTTGCTTTTGAATGCAATTTTTAATAGCTTTTATTTTGACCAAAGTGGATTACAAATCTTTTACAGTAATATTTTAGGTACATAGTGACATTGAATCAAAGGCATTTCCATCACCAATGTTGTCCTCCCTCCACCCCTGTTCCCAGCATGTATCCCATATCCCCCTCCTTTGGTCCCCGGGGTGCTAGAATAAGTGGTCCCCTCTGTGTCTAGCTTGTTGTAGATTGGGCATTGATTCTGTTGTCATTGGCTTTGGATTTGGCGTTTTAGTATGATCATTTTTTATTTCTACTCAATGTTCATATGACTGTTTGGTCTTGGTACCCTCCATCATTTCTCCCTAAATTGGTTTTTTTACTGATCCTAGGGTGAAGCCTAGGATAGAGTCTTTCATTATGTTTCCAGAAGTTCTGCTCAGTTGTAGTTGACTCACTCAGACCTCTGGAATTAGAAATCTTGGTTGTTGTCCAGATTGTAGGCCAAAACCTAGACTAGGGTCTTTCTTATTGGTCCTGGAAAATAGGTTCTACTCAGTCATGATTGTCACAGTCAGTCTTCTGTAGATAGCGATCTTGGCTTTTTCATAGATCAAAGGATGACATGTCTCCTGATTTCATCTTATCATTAGGTGGTGAGGTAAGAAAACCTGCTCTTGGACCAAATTGTTGCCATTTCCTTTTTGTCAGGATGTCATGTCAAAACTGGTGCTTATTGGTGTCAGAACAGTATTAAGAATGTCCCAGAGGGAGTTTGATTCCTGGAGCTGTTGCAGAGAACTGTTTTGGTTTTATGCCTGACATCTAGGCATTCTGAGTTGGATGGTTGCTGTCTAATCACATGGAAACATGTTGAGAACACATGACATATGTTCAAGGTGGGAGATGCCCCTGTATTGTAAAATGTATGAGTTCTTATCTCTAGTAGATAATAGCTCGTTTCTAATTGTAAAATTTCCCCATTTTTAGTATGCCTGTGCAAAAAGAAATGGTACTATATTATATTGCTGGTGCATTTGGGGGTGAGAGTGTGCCTCCATCATCTCTGTGCCCTGGATTTGACCTGAGCTTTAATCCCAAGCAAGACATTTTGTTATAGGTTTTTTTACCAAGCAGAACCAAAACAGATGAAGTTAAGGAGAAGAAAACAAAAACAAAACTCTCTATATAAAGGAAAATAAACAAAACTGAGTTTAAAAAAGTAATTAAGGGAACAAAGTGATGCAGGTGACTACCTTACATTTGTTGATAAACAGATTAAGAGGTAGTATTACAGAGGTCTTAAACTTATAAAGGAAATAGAGGCTTCCCCATTGTCTTTTGAGATATTCTTGTGGGGATTGGAATCCAGGGCACCTTTTCATCACACACCCTGGTCTTGTTGAGTTTCAGAAATGATTTGCAGCAGAAAGGGTAGAGTTCTTGCACTGGGGGTCCTTCTGTAGGTGAATCTGGTATTAAATGAATGCAATGTTTTTCAAAGAATGGGCCTACTTCTTGTATGTCTTTCATCTTCCATGAGTTTTATGTTATCTGGGGATTGCATTTCTTTCTAGTGTCATTCTTGCTTGGAGTTTATATCTGCCCACATTGAAAACTCCTTCAGACATGTAATTTTTGTTTTCTACTCATAGAATATTTTTAAAGAATATATGGGATGAAGATTATATATTTGCTGAGATATTTTACCTTTCCTTTGATTCTGATGTCCTAAATTTCCTTCTGTTTTCTTTGTTCTTTATCACTCTAAAGCATTTCCTTTAAAAACTATTGTTAGGGACCAGAGAGATAGCATAACTGATAGGGCATTTGCCTTGCATGCAGCTAATCCAGAACACGACAGGCGTTCTACTTCTCTCATTCTTTATCAGTGTTATGCTAGTTGTTAGTGTAGTTATTTCCCTAACAGCGTTCACCACTCTTTGTGGTGAGCTTCAAATTGTGAGCTGGTCCTTCTGGCCCTCATAGCCCTTAACTCTATTGTCTCTGGGCCTTATTACAATAATGTCTTTAATTTTTCTTAAATCATATAGTTGAGTGAGACTATTCTGTGTCTATATCTCTCCCTCTGACTTATTTCACTCAGCATAATAGATTCCATGTACATCCATTTATAGAAAAATGTCATGACTTTATCTTTCCTGATAGCTGCATAATATTCCACTGTGTATATGTACCACAGTTTCTTTAGCCATTCATCTGTTGAAGGCCATCTTGGTTGTTTCCAGAGTCTGGCTATTGTAAATAGCACCACAATGAATTTAGGTGTGAAGAAGGGATTTTTGTATTGTATTTTTATGTTCCTAGGGTATATCCCTAGGAGTGGTATAGCTGGATTGTATGGGAGCTCAATTTCCAGCTTTTTGAGGAATCTCCATATTGTTTTCCATAACGGCTGGACTAGACGGCATTCCCACCATCAGTGAATAAGAGTTCCTTTCTCACCACATCCCCATGAGCACTGCTTGTTCTCATTCTTTGTGATGTGAGCCAATCTGTGGCATGAGATGGTACCTCATAGTTGTTTTGATTTGCATCTCCGTGATGATTAGTGATGTGGAGCATTTTTTCATGTTTCTTTTGGCCATTTGTATTTCTTCTTTGAGGAAATGTCTGTTCATTTCTTCTCCCCATTTTTGATGGGGTTATATGTTTTTTTCTTATTAAGTTCTGTCAGCACCTTGTATATTTTTTAAATTAGTCCCTTGTCTGATGGGTATTTGGTGAATAATTTATCCCATTCTGTGGGTGGCTTTTGTATCTTAGGCATTATTTCCTTTAAGGTGCAGAAGCTTCTCATCTTTATATAGTCCCATCTGTTTATCTCTGCTTCCACTTGTTTGGAGAATGCTGTTTCTTCCTCGAAGATGCTTTTAGTCTCAATGTCATATAGTGTTTTACCTATGTGTTGTTCTATATACCTTGTAGTTTCAAGCCTGATACTAAGGTCTTTAGTCCATTTGGATTTGATCTTTGTGCATGTTGTTAGATGGGGGTCTGAATTATCCTTTTTTGCAAGTTGCTAACTAGTTGTGCCAACACCACTTGTTGAAGAGACTTTCCTTGCTCCATTTTGGGTTTCTTGTCCCTTTATCAAAGATTAGTTGATTGTATGTCTGGGGAACATTCTCTGAATACTCAAGCCTATTCCATTAATTTGAGGATCTATCTTTATTCCAATACCATGCTGTTTTGATAACTACTGCTTTTGTAGTACAGTTTAAAATTGAGGAAAGTAATGCCTCCCATATTCTTTTTTACAAGGATTGCTTTAGCTATTTGTGGTATTTATTGTTCCAGATGAATTTCAGAAATGTTTGATCCACTTCTTTGAAAAATGTCATGGGTATCTTTAGAGGGATCCCATTAAACCTGTACAATGCTTTGGAAAATATTGCCATTTTAATGATATTAATTATGCCAATCCATGAGCAGGGTATGTGGAGACCCAAATTCTAGAACTAAACTTAAAAATGTGCCTGTTGGGGCCAGAGTGGTGGCATAGCCATAAGGCATATGCCTTGCACATCTGACCTAGGACAAACCGCAGTTTAATCACCCGGCATCCCATTTGGTCCCCCAAGCCAGGAACAATTTCTGAGCACAAAGCCAGAGCATCAGTGGGTGTGGCCAAAACCCAAAAATAAATAAATAAATAAATAAATAAATAAATAAATAAATAAATAAATGGTGCCTGTTATGATGGCAGGTGGGTGGCAGGGTATGAGATGGACTGTGGGCACATTGGTGGAGGGAAGTTTATATTAATGTGGGATTAGTGCTGAAACATTGTATATTTAAAACTCAACTATGAATAGTTTTATAAATCACAATGCTTTTAATAAGAAAATTTAAAACTATCTTGTTCTAAAAAATAATAACTATTTTTAGAAAAACTTTAGTGACAGTAAATTTTTATGTTTTCTTCATCTAAAAATTACTTTATTTTGCCACCATATCTGAAGGATATTTTCCTTGGTTATAAAGTTCTGGCTTGACAGTTCTTTATTCTGACAGCTTATATATGCTGCCCTATTTTTTTTATCATACCTCCACTTATTTGAGAAAAAATCTGCAGTTGTGTGAATGATTGCTTCTCTATCAATATTTAATCGTTTTCTCTGGCTACTTTTCAGATAATTTTTTTTGTCTTTTCTTAGGCAGATTGACTATGATATATTTGGACCTATAGTTCTTTAAGTTTACCCTTGTTAGCTGTTTTGGTTTATTTTTCAGCCAGTTTGGGGGATTTTTCATTATTATTTCCTGGAATAAATTGTTTGTGGGGGGAAATTTCATCTTTTGGGAGGCAGAATGGAGGCAATTTGGGTCAGACCAGATGGTACTCATAGCTTACATCCTAGGAATACTGATGGTGCTTCAGGAGACCATTTGTAGTACCAGGAATTAAACTGATGCAGTGTGTGATGAAAATGCTGTAATCTCTGTACTTTGGCTTCTAGTATTTCTTATCTTTTGTGATTCTGTGAAGAGATGGACATAGAAGGAGAAGTTGACCCATATTTACTTATTAGTTTACTTTCATGAGCTTTCTACTCTTCATTTTTTAATGGGTCCGTTTATACAGATGCTTTTTTTGTTTTTATTGACTTTTTTTGGCCATATCCAGTGGTGTGCATGGGTTACACATGGCTCTGCACTCAGGAATTATTCCTGATGCTCAGGTGACCATATGGGATGCCAAAGATTAAGTCTAGGTTGACCACATACAAGGCAAATGCTTTACCCTCTAAACTACCACTCCAGACCTGTTTTTATTGCCTTTAGTTCTAAAATATTTAGTAGATTCTAATCTACCTGTATATCACTTAATTACCCATTAAGACTTTATTTTCTCTATTCTTAACATTTTCTCTTATCTGTTGTATTTCTAAAATGGTTTTTTTGGTCATTTTTAGACTATTCTTACATGTTATTGTCAACTGATGATTGTTTTCTTGCACAGATTAAATTTTTTTGGTCCTGCTGATGCTAAGTAATTTTATATTATATTCTTAACAAAAGATATGGTAAAAAAAATTCTAGAAGTTCTTTAAGTTCTATGGAGAATATTTCTATTTTTGCTTAAGCAGGCAACTGATTTGGTTGGGCTTGTGCCAGACAAATTCTGAGCAGCTTTCTTTGGGTTGTGATTCAGTGTTCAATCTTCACAGTGCTCTGCCCATTCCTTCTGTTTGTACACCACCCACTAGTCTTTCTGGCAGCTGAGGTGCTCATGTGGCCAGTCCTGTTTTCCTGTTTCAGGTCTATGGATTGCTGATTAGGGTTCACTTCATGCAGCAACAGCTTGTGGGGAGAGCCCAAGGGTCTTATAAACAATATTATGAAGTATCTCTGCCAAGGTTTTCACTTCCCAAATCTCCCTGAAACTTTTTTAGTTTTTTTTTTTTTTTATTCTTTTGGCTAGAAATCTGGGGCTTTATTTGTCCCCTTCTGCTACATAGTTTCTCAACTGTGCCAGTTTCTTGATCCAAAGAGTGAGAGAATAAAGAGAAAAATCATTGGTTTCTTCTCTCCTTGACAATGGTTCTTCTGAACAGAGGGATATATCTCTTTCTTCAGAGCTTCAGGAAACAACAGTTTGTCAAAGGTTGGGATCTGGGAACAGAGGAATGGAAGGACAAGATCCCCGCTCCATCCAACCACCACATGCTCTCTGAGCAGTGGCTGATTCCTCTCCACTCCATACCAGAATCCAAGGAGTTCCAGGAGTACTTGCTGTCATGGTCAACACAGCATCCGCTCACAGCCTTGACAGTAGCTGGGGTCTGGGCTAGGAATGAAAGGAAATGAGGAAACTGTTATTTTGGTAGCTCTTCTTCCAGCCCTTTTCTGCCTGCGTCTAATTTCTTCTCTAAATTCTTGAATACCCCACCCCATCACTGCCAATGCTTCATATAGCAATAGCATGAGACAGGCAGGATGTTGCATCATCTACCCAGATAGAAAACCTGGGTTTTTCATAAAATTTCCAATCTAAGTGGATGACTAAATGTCCTGTGATACCAAAGGTTATTTTTTTTTCAAATGGAAGCATTGGCTCTTTAAAAACTGAGCCAAACAAAATGTGAAAATTACTGGAGTCCCCAGTGTAGGAATTTAGTGCTATGAGTCTCCCACTAGTGTTTGCATGAATATTTGGTCCACGATGGGCAGCTGTTCTCAAGCTTGATCCCCATCCTGAAAGCTATTGTCATTTAATTTTTTTTTTAAAAAAGAGTGTTCTTATAATAAGATGTCTGAGAAAATTAATCCTGATAGTTTCTTTAAAGATAGCTTCAAATAACAAAAAAGAAAAAAAATATAGCTTCAGGTAGTGACTTACTTGGATTTTTCTTTCTGGAAATTTTAGCCTGTATTTGAATAATTAGGAACATTTTGAGGCCTGGGAATGTCAGGATTTGGGGTCCAATATTCCCATGTTTCTTTGGTGTGCATTCTCTTCTGTGCATCTCTGAGTACATTGGTCTGAGGAGAAAGGGGTCAGCAGGACATGATTTCCGCTGACCACAGCTTGGAAACTTAGATATTAGAACAAAGAAACAGAAAGACCCTGAAAGCTATAGTCAGAATAACTTTCCTAAGAGTGGTTCTTTTTACTTAGTGGAAATATTTAGCTATCTTGTAAAAAATAATAACTTCTGCATCTCTCATATATTCTAGAAATTTTTTCAACAGTTATGTGTATTTCTAAAATTACTGTTTAAAAATATAACTGCAACTGGATATTCATCATCCAGGAAGCATCACACTGAAGTGTAAGTCCAAATTTCAAACCTAGAATCCTGAATGAAATGGAAACTTGTCAAAATGATCACACTTCCTCTGCTGAGAGCCAGGTTGGAAAGCCAGATCATTTCAGAAGCAGCTTATTTTCAACTTTTGTTCTTTTAGCCCAGCTTCTTTGCCCCACACTGAACACATCAGCTCAGAATTCTAGCTTATGATCCACAGCAAGGACTGTCTTACACAGAGAATTTGCTCTCACTGCCTTAGCTATTCCACTTGTGAAGCCATTATCTTCACTATACTGACTAATATTTTCTATTTAGTATGCTACAAATACAGGACAGCCCTGTGTGTGCTGGAAGAGTCTCAACTCCAGAGCCATCAGACCAAATTAATCCCCACTTTGTTCATCAGCAAGCTAATAAATTCTGAAGTCAGAATGGCGAGGATTGAGCAGAATCAAGATCAAGCAAAACTAGCTAGGATCAGATTAATACACCCAATATTAATAATATATAACACATCTGATAGATACGAAACATATATATGTTTAATGTGCTAGCAGTGCTGGTTGACCAATCCAGGTGATACTTAGATCAGCAGTACTTTGCTCTTCAAACCTGGGGGTTCTAGGGGCCATCAGGCCATGTTTATAAAAGTTATGACATTTTAGGAATAAAGGGCAAAGAGATAGTACAGTATGTAGGGCCCTTGCCTTGACAACCCAGGTTTGATCTTCAGCACCTCATATGGTCCCTGAAGTACTTCAAAGTGTGACCCCTCAAAACATATGATATAACAATGGGGTCCCAGAAAAGCAAGTTGTATATAATTCTTATTCAAAAAATGTATTAAGTGATAATTGTGTCCCTCTCCATGTAATGTGGGGCTGATAGCAAGCACCTTCCTACTTTTATAGTTCTGTTTAGTTTCAGCAAAATCATTTCATTGGACCTGTAAACCATTAAAATAGAGAAAGGAGGAAGAGATGGGACAAGAAATTGAGTGTATGTGTTTTGTATCCAGAGTTAATCCCTAGTATCACCTGGCCCCTGATCTCTACCAAGAGTCGAGAGTATTCCTGAGCTACATACAGTGTATCCCCAAAAGCATGGCAGTGGTATGTTTGGAGAGAGATAGAGAGAGGAGACAGAGAAAGAGACATACAGATGAGAGAGAGAAAATGAGAGAGAGAGAGAGAGAGAGAGAAAGAATCTTTTATTATAGACCTGTTCCATGTAGATATGGAAAGAGCCAGTCTTTCCAAAATTAGGAGACTGCTTGAGAAAATGTCATTTAACCAATTATATTTTCAAGACTTAATAACCTGGAAAATGTTCACAGAGGAATGATAAGTAGAAAGAACAAGAAAATGTTCTTTCAGTGACTTTATTTGTTTTGATGATGACTACATTTCAAACAGGCTAATCAGAGAGTAGGAGCTGTCAAAAGGGCAGCTGAACCTGGGTGACATGACATAACCATGGAGTGCAACTGGGATTACTTGAGTTGATCATAATCTCGCTTTGTAACCTTGGTAACCTAAGTGTATACTCCAAGTATGTTCATGTCACAGAGACAGCACAGCAGGTAAGGTTCTTAGCTTGCATGCACCTGATCTGGGCTTCAATCTGGAAATTACATACACTATAACAAAGTGCCACCAGTAGTGATTCCTGAGTGTAGAGACAGGAGTTGTAAACCCTGGACACTATCAGATTTGCTCCAACTCCCAACAACAACAAAAAAAAAAAACCAACAAACGCGCTAATTTCCTTGAAATGGTCTCACTCTGGCTTTGCAAAATAGCACTTTGCAATTTCTGCTTCTGTACTCTCCAGCCTGAAAATGCTCTGTCCCCCACTAGGCATTCTATAAAACAGAGCTCTCACCTTTGTCCAGGCCCAGTGTTTGAGAATATGAGCTCTGCAGGTTCCACCAGTTAAATATACCTGAGTTTTTACCAATTCTCAGCATGTGTGGTTAGTCTGTTGCTGTCTCTTGGTGAGAATTTCTTCAACAGTAAGAGAAAATGCTGTCATGATTTTTGATTTTTAATTTGTCTTTATTCTTTTTTATTCTTCATTGTTATGAAGAATAATATTGCCACAGACCAACTGTAGCCGGTATCTTTCTCCAGAGTTCTGGCTTATTTCCTAGTAGAGATTCCAAAGAGAAATTACTGAAAGAACATTAGCAGGGAACTTTTTTATCTTAATGACATTGGCAAATTAGTATCCAGACAGGCTGCGCCCAGGCCTGTTCCTGTGGCTGTGAATGAGGCAGCGTCTACTGGGCAAGCTCCTTCTTTTCATTTACAATAATATCTCCGTGCACTGGGCTTGTGGGACTGTTTTTCATTATCACTTTTATTTGCATTTATTTTTATTCTATTGAAGTCAAAGACTTCCACATGTTTGACATATGCGTTTTTCCTTTGAGAGTAATCTGTTTACATCCTTTGCCATTTATGTCTTTTAATAAATTTCTTCATATTTGAAGATGATCCTTTTGCCTTACTCATAGCATATAGTTTCCTCAGCATTTTGCTAAATATTTCATTTGTCTCTGATGTTTTAAACAACTATATGTATGTAAAATAGCCATAAACTCTATGTGTTTTTACTTTTCTGTTTTATTTTCATTGATTTTAAGCTGCAGAAAGATTTATAGTACCTACATATTCTACTAATGGGTCATTGTGTTTGAGAATGCAATATAAAGTCAGGAGCCCAACTAATTTTTCTTCCTAGCACCATTTGACAAGTAAGCCACTTATTCCTGTTCAATGATTCTATTTATTATCTTTATTTACTAATGCTTATGCCTGAACAATGCTGTTTCTGTTATCTCTTCCTTATTCCTAGATCATGAAATTTTTATTTTTTGTAGTTATGTAACACATTTTATTATCTGACATAGTATTGTTGTTCTTAATTATTTTAAAACATGCCTTGCTTGTTCATTCTTCTAAGAATCTTTGGATAACATCAAAAGCATTTCATAAGTATTTTAAAATTGGGATTGCATTAAACATATAAATTAATTTGGGAACCACTTTATCGTAAATTCTATCACATTGTTAGACCTTTTCTTTAAGTGCCTTTAAAACTTTCACTGAAGGTTAGAAAAATAGTATGTGGTCCTTGCATGCTGTTTACCCCAAATCAATCCCCCCACATCTCACGAATGGTGATTATGTATGACAACAAACAAAAATGTTTTACTTTAAGTTATTGGGCAGACAATGTGAATGAATGAGGGAAGTAGAAAACCTGTCTAGAGTACAGGTGGGGATTGGGGAGTGAGGAAGAGGGAGATTTGAAATATTGGTGATGGGAGTGTTGCACTGGTGAAGGGGTGTTCTGTACATGACTGAAACCCAACTACAATCATATTTGTAATCACGATGTTTAAAATAAAGATATTAGGCCCGGAGAGATAGCACAGCGGTGTTTGCTTTGCAAGCAGCTGATCCAGGACCTAAGGTGGTTGGTTCGAATCCCGGTGTCCCATATGGTCCCCCGTGCCTGCCAGGAGCTATTTCCGAGCAGACAGCTTGGAGTAACCCCTGAGCACCGCCGGGTGTGGCCCAAAAACAAAAACAAAACAAAACAAAAAATATATTAATTTAAAAAAAGAAGTTAATGGGCAGAAAGAGTACATTGTATAAGACACTTCCCTTGCAGCCTACCTGGGTAAGATTCCCAGCATCCTATACGATCTCCCACGCACCACCAGGAATGATCCATGACCACAGAGCCAGGAGTAAGCCTTGAACATAAAACCAGATGTCTCCCAGCCCCACCAAAGAAAAAAATGAAAATGAAACTTACAGTAGAAAAGGAAAATATGATTTATTTTTGGATTTTGGGCCACACCCAGTGACATTCAGGGTTTACTCCTGGCTATGCTCTCAGAAATCACTCCTGGCTGGGGGATCATATGGGACACCTTGGATCGAACCCTGGTCTATTTTGAGTCAACAGTGTGCAAGGCAAACGCCCTACTGCTGTGTGCTATTGCTTTGGCCCCCAAAATATGATTCTTACAAGGGCTTCTAACCATCACTTTAAAGTTTTATTTTGGCTTATATCACCAACTTTTGTGATCATTTATTTCCTCTTTCATTTTTTTCTTTTCCATTTTTTTATTGCAACAATTGTGATTTACAAAGTTCTTCATAGTTGGTTTTGGATATAGAATTATTAGGGCCAATCCCGCCACCAATGTTGACTTCCCTCCACCAAAGTTCACAAGACACCCCATACCACCACTACCCCCACCCCCAGGCTGTCAGAATAACAAGTCTATTTTAAGTTTTGATTGTTAAAGTTTGGGTCTTTTGATTTCATTGTTGTTGACTTTGACTTGGATAGTTAGTTCTGTCCTTTTTTAATTTTAATTTAATTTTTTTAATTTTAATTTTATTTTTTTAAATTTTGGGCCACAACTGGTGACGCTAAGGGGTTACTTCTGGCTATGGGCTCAAAAATTCCTCCTGGCTTGGAGAACCATATGGGACACGGGAGGATCGAACCCAAGTTCTTCCTAGGTCAGATGTGTGCAAGATTGCGCCATTGCTCTGGCCCCAAAGTTCTGTCCTTTTTTAAAACCACCAATGCATCTGAGACCAGTTGGCCCTGGCTCCTATCCTTTCCATTTCTTCCCTTCTCTGGGATCAATCCTTTTTTTTTTTTTTTTTAACTGATCATTATTGCTGTTTTGTTTTGTTTTGTTTTGTTTTGTTTTATTGCTTCAAATAGCAAGCCCTAGAGTGAGACTACATTCAGATCCTGGGATTTAAGACATGAATTAAGAGCTTCTGAAACTTATAGGTTCAGAGTTGAATGATTTGGTTCGTAAAATTCTAAGCTCAAATGAACAAGTTCATATAATTCTGAGCTCATTGTCTAGCAGATAAAAACTCCTCAGTGACTGTTAGTTCCCATTTGGTCTATTGTTTCTTCTTTGGAATTCCTGTCCTTCTAGGTGAAGGGTTAGAGTTCTAGGTTCTTGGACTTCCCTGTTTATCCCATACTTGACTTCCTTCTCTCTACCCTCCTCCGATTCCCTCAGCCTCCCTTTGGAGGCTTCCTGGCCAGGCTGTGTACTCGGCCTACCTGAGGGAGAGGTAGTGAAGGGAATTTGTGACTTTGACTGCCTGCTACCCAGTCTCTTGAGTCTTTTATTTTTCTCTTTAGTTTCTAAATGGCAATGGTTGAAACACCAGAAAATCATTGATATTTTTTAATGTGTGTCAGGTACCTAGCCTCTGTTACTAAATTCTCCAGAATTACAGTAGTGTCATTTGTATTTTCTAGACAATCTTATTGCACACTTAAAAGTGAAAATCTTGTCTTTCCCTTCCTGCTGTCTTGTTTCTTATTTCTAGTTTAGGCCATGACATTGGGAGCACCTTTACAGATAACAGTGAAATACAAGTTCCAAAGAGACTTACTTATCTGAAAGCATTCCTCCCTTCTTTTGTGAAAGTAACTGCTATTAACTTGATAGTCATCAGTCCTTCTTTTAGGAAGTATTTTTCTTTTTTCCAGTTAATTTTTTTAGAGTCCTCAAGGGATGGGTGTGGGGGTGGAGTGGGGTTGGGGTGCTAAATTTCACTCAACTCCTTTGCAATATCCATTGAAATGATCCCTTTTAAATTGCATCCATGGATTTAATCATATTAGTTGATTTTTTTCCTAATAAGAAATTGCTCTGGAATAATCTGTACTTGATTTGCCAGGCTACACTTTTAGAATATTTAAAATGATATGTTCCAGTTCAGGCTATAGGATTTTGTATCTAGGAGTGAGGTAGGTCCCTTGTTTTCCTTCTGTGTTCATGCTATCGTTTATATTGATTTTATGCAAGAACAGTAAGAAGTGTCTATTTTTCAACAATATGAAAAAACTCAGATGTAATTTTTAAAATTTGAGAAACTTTTTAAGAACTTTGTTAATCTCCCAGTTTCTCCAGTCTTTGTTATGGCTTTTCTAAGTTTCCTTAAATTGGTGTTAGAGAATTGTTCTTTATGATAAAAACAAAAAACTTAAATTTATTATCTCTAACTTATACAAAACATCTCATACTATTTCTTTATAAATTTGTTGCTAGATATCTTTTCTCAGTTATAGTTTTAGTTGAATCCTCTAGATTTAATAGACCAGTAATACAGATTTTTATAGTTTGTACCAAAGAATTCACTTTTGTAAGATTATTGTCACCATATATATATATGTATTTTCTATTTCTACTTAATTTTATTATATCTTATTCATATTAATTTCTAATTATTTCTGAAATTTTTATATCTTTTTCTCAATGTTTTGTAAATAATTAAGTTATTTTTAATGCTTTGAATTTCTGATTGGCGAACTAGAGAAATAGTATAGTACTAAGGGACCTGCCTTGCACAATCTCACCTGGGTTTAATCCCTGGCACTACATATGGTCTCTTGAGTTTCCCAAAGAGTGATTTCTGAGCACAGAACCAGGAGTAAGCCCTCTCACAGCCAGCTGTGGCCCTAAAGCAAAACAACAACAACAAAGAAAAAATTAAATGAGGATAGTTTTTAATTCATACCTTTGAATTTGCATACCTATATTTGTAAAATTCTTATTATAATTTTATTTAAAATCTATCTCAAATTTGAATTCCTTTTAAAAGAATAGAATAAAAATAGATATAAATAAATATAATAGATAATAATAGATAAAAATAAAATGCTTTTCAACTGTAGGGAGGTTTAGGGATTTCTGCTTAAATAAAATTTAATTTTAATTTTTGCATACTATAAAGTCCCAATTTTCTTAGATTTTCATAAGAGAATGTTACCTACTAATTTTAGACCTTGGAGAAGTTGTTACAAATGGTCCTTTATTTAAACTGTCCTGAGTGCCTTGGGAAATATTGACTGCTATAGTATTCTGTGTTTCTGATGATTCACTCCTTGCAACTCTGTTGTGTCAGTCACCAACTTGGAAGCAAACACACAGGGACAGGTAAAGCTGTAGAATTAGGATCAACTGGAGCTCAAATCTGGGTTTTGTTACAAGTAAGAGTATGACAATGAATCTGTACAGGCTCCTTAATATTCAGTTTGCCTCTGTGCTTCATTACAATCCAGAGAAGAGTTTACCATTCAGTGTTATTGTGAGAATCTAATATGGTTGCTTACGTTAAACACTTCAGCAATGTACCCAGCACAGTTAGTTCATAGTAAAGGCAATTATAACTCATTTGAGTATTTTTTTTTGTTTTCTCTGTCTTTTCTCTCAGTTCCAGAAAACGCTTTTTAAGTACTTTGGAGTATTTTCATTTGTACTTTTCTTCCTGGTGAAATGGGAGCCTCCAATTTTCATCTTTTCTTACTGTCATCTTCTTTTATTATTTCATATCTCTTATTTCTGAATTAGAATATTTACAGTCAAGGTATAGGTTATTCATACAATTATCCTGTTGCTATTGCTCCCTTCAGAGGCAGGCTTCTGATGCTATTTCCCCCGAGAAAATACTTGCAAATAGCCCTTATGTTTGCTTACATTAAATTAATATGTAAACCCACTGTTTTTAAGTAACACTTGGAGAAATACACTAGCTGAAGTGTATAAAATGAAAGTTAATATTGTGTAGATTTTGACTTGTTTACTACACAAGGATCTATCTTTTCTGCTTATCATGTGTCCTACTCCTTCTTGCTTTTCAACACAGGATATGCAGGCATTCCTTTACTAATTTATTTTGGATCTTAAAATACTCTCCAGAGAGCAGATATCAAAAAGAATGAATATCCTGCCAACTACAGGAAGGAAAACTTTTAAAGGGCCAGAGCTATAACATAGCAGGTAGTGTGTTTTGCCTGGCATGCAACTGACCCAGGTTTGACCGATGGCATCCCATGTGGTCCCTAGAGCCTGTCAGAAGTAATTTCTGAGCACAGAACTAGGAGTAAACCCTAAGCGCCACTATGTATGGCACCCAAAAATAAATAAATAAATGATAAATAAATAAATAAAAAGGATTGATACCCACAGATATGAATGGAGCTTCTAACACTTTTCCTGATACCATAATGAATTGTCTTGCAGGCCTCTCACCCTGCATTTTGCTTTTGCAGCATTTTCCTCTCTTCACAGATGCTCATTTGTGATCTCGTGCTTGCCTCTTTCCCAGCTGAACTTGAATTTCCAAGAGGACATTGCTAGTGTCCTCACTTTCACTGTGATATCCCCAGGGTACAGATAAATATTTGTTGGCTTAAGTTGGAAATTGTAGTTCCCTGCCAGTGGATCCCCAATAGACCTTGTTTTTTGCTAGTGCACTGATAGTAAGTTTCTTTGCATTTTGTCATCAAGAAAACTGGGTCCGCTGCCTTCCACTCCTGCCTTAGTCTCTTGACTTCTCTCTTCCTCTCCTTCATCTAAACAAGGCCTTGCTGATGGAGATCTCTGTCCATCATTCCCATGGAAAGACAAAGTTGGTATTCCTTCACCCTTCTGATTGCCTCAGTAGTGACTGAGTTAGGGATGGAATCCAGATATTGTTCTCTTCGCTTTCAATTCTGAACAGAGACCAAATGTCCCTGTGTTTGACAGCCACCAGAGCATGTGAGGCTGTCACACAACACCTGTTCTTCCTCTGGACTTCCAGAATTCTCCTGCTATAGGATTGCAGTGTGCAGTTTCTTGTCTCAATAAATACTTAGTGAAAGATTCTTGGATCTCGGTTGTTTCCCTGTTTCCTTCACTTGGCAGTGCCATATATCTGATGACAAGAATTGGTTTAGAAAAGCTTGATGACAAAAATTGATCTAAGAAACAGAACATAAAAAAGACAACTCCCAACATGCACTGCTCTCTGGGTTTCTGCTGTCTACCTTGATGGAGCACTCCCCCAAAAGTGCTGGAACATCTGCCTCTGTGCCTGTGAAGGAGCCAGCAGTGGGAGAGAGGGAAAGATGAAAAGAGAACCAAACACTAGGTTTTTCAACTACTACAGTGAGTTCCTGCCAAGAGGTCCCAGAATTTGGGAGTTGCTTGCCCAGCATGTTAGGTTGTGTAGCATTTGGGTCCTGGCTTGACCATACTGGGTGCTTTACACACCACTTTCCACCACTTTTAGGCCCACATCACATTCTCCCCAGAGTACAACTTCATGTTTCCATCTCATTTGCTCCCTTGGATCTGTGCTTCATAATATTCTCCAGTTGTTTTTTTTTTTTTTTTTCAAGCAATTGGTGACCAATTTCAGCTTTCAGTCTGTGGGGTTTTGCCTTTTCCTTATGTCAGAGATTTCACAGCAGGAAGAAACATCTCTTTTTCTGTGTCTTGAAATCAAAAAGTTTCTGCAGTTATTGCATATTTTTTCTTAACACATTCTCACTTCCTACATAATTCAGGTTAGAATTTTAAAACTAAACAACACACATATCTTGGAGCAGGTAAATTTAATCTGGAAAGATGCCTGGTCCTCTTTGCCTTACATTTACATTGTGCAAGAAGTTGAGTCCTTGTTGAGTCATTGAGTCCTAGTTCTAGTTCAGAGTTCTAGAAATGGGAAGGGAAAGGTCCTTTTGTGTTTGACCTTGCTCAGGCCTGTGTTCCCATGAAGAAAAGAATAGAGAAGGAAATGATTTGGGGTTTGCTCTGGTGAAAACAGGTCTGTTAGATGAGAAGCTACCTTAGTGTGAACTCTGTGTTAACACAAACTTTGAACACACCCTGAGAGCCATCTGTCCTGAATGCTGAGACTTTACTCTCCTTTGCAGGAGAGAAGAGAGAGGAGAAGAGTTAGCAGGAAGAGATACAACCAGTCTCCACCTCCTCTAAGCATGCCTTGATTTCTGTGACAGCAATTCCTTTCCTAATGGAAAGGGTAAATAAAAGCATCATTTTTGGTTATTCTGTCTATGCTAGAAAAACACATGGCAAACTTGGGCTTGGTTTTCAGCAGTCCACAAGAAACTTGTGGGAATGAGGTTGATGGAGCTTCTAAAGGCCCTTCTTTCTATGGGCTATTGGAGCTTGAATTCTGCTGTCACCTATGGGAGGGCAATGGTATGCTTCTGGATACAGGAGAGTTGGATGTAGGTAAACTCCATGAATGGAAGCTGATTAAGAGACTTAGAATTGCAGAACCAAGGAAGCACCTTAGTTAAGACAAAAAATATAAAAAAGTATTTCAAACATCCAAAAGTATAAAAAGAGATATATAGAGAAAAATGTATTCCCAGGGCTTGCTGCCAGAGTCAATATTGGCAGTTCTATCAAAGGGTAAGTACATGTCCAGCTGCTTTTTGAGGGGAGAAACTTCTGCAGGGACATGTCCAAATTTTTTTTTTTGTGTGTGGTTTTTGGGTCACACCTGGCAGTGCTCAGGGGTTACTCCTGGCTTCATGCTCAGAAATTGTTCCTGGCAGGCACAGGCGACTATATGGGATGCTGGGATTTGAACCGATGACCTTCTGCATGAAAGGCAAATGCCTTACCTCCATGCTATCTCTCCGGCCCCATGTCCAAATTTTTTAATGAAAATATTTATCCAAGGAAGTAGGAATTTATAGTCTTCTTGATTACCTTCTCTTTATTTTATTTTATTGTATTGTATTTGGAGACCACGCCTGGTAGTGCTCAAGGCCTTCTCCTGGCTTTGTGCTCAAGGAATCACGCTTGGTTGGGTTCAGGGAACCCAATGAATACCAGGGTCAACCGTATTCAAAACAAGCACTCTACCTGTTGTACCATCTTTCCAACTCCAGTGTACCCCTTTTAAAATAAAATTGTAGTACATTATGTTACAACCTTTTTAAAAAATTAACTTGAGAATCAATCTTTGAGATAGTAGAGTTTTTTTGATGACCTGACAGGATCAGTGTTGGAGCACTCCACTCCCCTAGAGCTCCCTACTGAAGTACTGAGAGTTTCCTATTGAGACTTTTGATCTTTGACCCTCCCTACCTGTAGGTGTATCCCTGGCCCTGGTGCTTCCATTCTGGTGACAGATGGCAAGTTTCTGCCAGATCAGCCTATGCTATGCTTCTCTGTAATGGTATGTGGGCTCTCACTTGGACCTTCACAGACATATACTCAGCTAACTGATTGGAGCAGTGCCTCAGATGCACAATTTTCTTCCTCCTAGCATAACTTTCTCTTGCCCTTCTGAGTCTGATCTTTATCCTTTTTCGTTTCCGTTCTTCCCTCTTTACCTTTTATTATGCAATGATTTTTATGATTATTTTACCACTTGGTGAAATTTTCAGCTGCTGGTCTTAATGAATGTTGTGCAGGCCTAGGCCGCCTGCAGCTTCCTGCCCTAGTTCAAGTTCATTACTTTGACTTGCAGAGCAGTGGGAAGCAGAAAGACACAGTCCTTAGCAGCTTCACTTCTGTATTTCTTGCTAAGTGGATCATGATATTGGAAGCTTGAGGAGGGAGGGTGAGCTTAGAGGAGTGAATTCCATTCTTTCCTTCACAGTCATAGAGTGATTTAACCACATGAAATTTTGGGGTTCAGAATCTATAATATGTTTTGAAAGCTGGGGGGGCTTGGGAACACCCAAGATCGCCTTTGTCTTGGACTCCATGTGAGTCCAGGACAGTCAGAGGTCACCATGGACCTTGCTCATCAGACTGGTCTCAGATGCCCATTGAGAACTGGGGAGGGTAGTTATGTAGTCACCTTGGAACTTTGAAGATGGAGCGTACCCAGGAGGATTGTGGGTCCCTGAGTACAGGCAAAGTGGTGATTTGGAGAACAAATTGCATTTAGTAATGGATGTTGCATAGAACCCTCAGAAGGCTATCTTCCCCAAGTTCCCACTGAATTTTCAGATAGAACAAGAGAGAACTGAACTCTGGAAACTCTATGTAGCTATTTCTAAAGTCTCTGGTTTACAAGCTTATTTCCAGGGTTCTAAGTTGAGCTGTTGTGCTGGCCTTATAAAGCACTATAGTCCTAATTTTTTTTTAAACCCAAGTACACATTCTTTAAAATTAATTGCTTTATTTAAGCATCATGGTTAAAAATTATTCATTGTGTTTCAGTCATCGAATGTACACCATCCTGCACCAATGCACCCTTCATGCTGCTGATATCTTGTGTTTCTCTTCCATCCCTTCCCCCATTCCCTCGCCTATCTCTGGGGCAGGGAATTTTCTTTTCACTTTTTCACTTTCTCTCTTCTTTTTGACACTGTGGTTTGTACTTCTGTTAATGGTGGGGGGGGGGTGTCCTGCATGTCACTTTCTCCCCTTTCAGCACTGAGTAATTGTTTGTGGTTCTGATTTTGATACCTTTTATATCTTCCGGTTGAGACTTCCTCAGGTTTCAGTGTAGGCAAGAGCAATTTGTAACCTAGGGGTAGAATCTGACAAGGTAGCATAATAAAGTCCTGAGCTCAGTGACTCTGGTGGTACTTAGCAAACCATATGTGGTTGGTACCAGGGACCAAGATGTAGCATGCTGGCTACATGCAAAGCAAGTATTTTAACCTCTATGCTATCTCAAGCCCCTCTTCTTTCTGAATGATAAAGACTACTAACCAATAGGTCTTAGAGCAAACATCTTGGTCTGCATTTGAAGTATTTTATTTGCTTTCTTTAAATCTTAAAAAATAAACTCCCATAATCTTATCAATAACTGAGCCGAAGAGAGAAATTTTCATTTCCGTTAGCCTCTGGTCCAGGTCCATGCTTTCATTTCTAGGTAGCTAGGGAAGGTTTGAGTGTTCCAGACTGAGCATCATGGCTCAATTCCCAGGTAATCTAGAGAAATGAAGGCATAGTTGACCTTGTGAACTGAGTGGCCTTGCTTTCTTACTGTTGAAACATCCTGCTTTTCTGGCATTGAAAACCTAGGGGCCATCCTCCTATAGACTGTTCAATGGGTAGGACAAGAGCTCAATACATCCCAGCCAGGAACCAAATGATTGACATGACATGTCCATCTAAGTTCTTAGGTCTCTGCGCTTCTGCTTGTTGTACTTATCCTAGTGGGTCTAGATTTGAGCAATGCCTCCTTCAAGGGTCTAATCCAGAAGAATTACCTTGGGAAGAAATGAACCCATCACAGTGAATAAGGTATCTTTTGGCCAATGATTCTCTATTTTCTTCTCTTTAGTTTTTTTTTTTGTTTTGTTTTGTTTTTTAGTGGCCACCGTCTCCAGATAGGTTTTTGGCATTTAATTCTTTACTTGCTCCACCCCCATAAAATTTTAATGCAGTTATGAAGCCACAAACCATTGTTCCCTAAGAATCATGTGCTTCCAATTTGGGGGTGAAAATGAGTCTATTGAAATTCTTGGGGCATTTAGCACCAGCTGTGATGAGCCACAGTGATTTGTGTATTTATTTTTGTTTTGGGCCCCACCCAGCAATGCTTAAGGGCTGTGCATTCAGAAATTACTTCTGAAGGTACTTGGGGAACCAAATTGGATGCTGGGAATCAAATTCAGGTCAGCTGCATGCAAGACAAATACACATACAGTGGGTACACTGTACTATGATTCTGGCAACAAGTGTGGTGATTTGAGGGAACAGAAGGTGAATGAACATGGGAAGATGGAAAGCAAGAGTACCTGCTTGATTGTAGCCATGTGGCATTGGGATATTTTCCTCTCTTTCCATCTGTGCAAATTCTGGATGGTTCTCTGAGTAGACATTGTGTCTGTGCTTGAGATCACTTCTTTCTTAAAAGTAAAATTATTACTATGTGAACAAATAATAAAGAGATATAATGTTCAGGCTGGTGACTCATTACTAATACTGTATTGAATCATTTTGTTGTACACCTAAACCTAGCATTATATATTAATCAAATCTCACTTCACCATTCAAACTTAATAGACAATAAAGAATCCTCATGTCATAGCATCTTTAATTTTATTGCTTGGCTATACCTGTGATGAGGACACCAAGAATGCATAAAAATGTATCTCTTTTTCATATCTCCATTTCTTCCAGCATCATTTTTTTTAGAATTCTTTGCTAAAGTAAAAGGCAAGAGGATAACAGTTGCTTGAATTAGCATTCTTTTAAGGACCAGAGAAGGTGAAATTTTATAGCCCTTTATAATTTTAAACATAAATTAATTTCTTTTCCATGGACCTGCTATATCTGTCTATCTTCAAGAAAGTTTTTATCTACACTGAGCTCAGCTCCTGGACTGTCTCTTCTGAATTATGGCCATCTTGATTATTACATCTACTCAGCTATTTGAAAATCATTTGAATGAGAGTTTTTTGAGATTCGTGCACTCTAAGAGTGGATTGATGTGCCTGTATTTTGGCAAATAGATGTGTACCTGAACTGGCATCATAGGTTGAGGTCCAAAGGATATAAGCTCTTTGGTGAGAGGCCCTTCTGTGAAGTCTCAGGGATAGAGAATGTCACATTGATGCCTTGTTGAAGCTTGGACAATGCCTCAAAGGTCTGCTTTTGTCTAAGTTGGCTCAATATAATCTTCTGGTCAATATCAGTTCTGAATGAAAAGATCAAATGGATACTGAATTGAGCAAAGCAAATTCAAGGAAGAGATATTATTTATTAATTCGAGTGCCTGCCATGATATTCTATATACAAAATGCTTCTACTGGATTCCTGAACTTTCAGAGCTCACCTCCAGGTGGGAAATAGGCATGTATTTAGTGACAGAGGGAGAGTGTGTAGTTCTACATTTGAGACACATTACATTAGGACAGACAGAAGTAAATTAGACTAACTCTTCAGTGAAATGAGGAAGGTTCTTGGAAAATAAAACAGAAAGAGAACCTGACATTTATTTTGTCTTAGAGAATGAGATGAGATTCCCCTGGTAGACAAATGAGGACAGGCATCTCAGATGGAGGGGCAGAGGCAGGAAACTGAGAGAACATGCCATGTTGTCTAGAGGAAAGTAAAAGTGGGTAAAAGAGATAAAGGGACTCAAATATATCTTACACAGTTATTTGGTTTCCTGATTTTAGATCAAGAATACCATTGAGGTTTGTCATACATAATCGGATATGCTTTGGGAGAAGCACATTTACATAGTAAGAGAGATAGTGCAGAAAGGTGAGGGCAGTTAACCATACTAGACAACCATATAATTGGTTAGTAGCATTATAATTATTAGTATATTATTGAACACATTTCCCTTCACAACTTTAGCTTGGGGATGAGCAGTTGAATTAATGAGGAACCACAGGTACTTAAGAGGTAAGGTCAAGACCACTGATGACTTATGTGTGGGTGACAAAGATGAAGGAAGAAATGGAGATGAATTTCTCTTTTCTCTATACACTCATTAGGCACTGGAGGTCCAAGAAGTAGAGCAAGTGAGAGATATGTCATGGGTGTGGAAGAACTTGGCTTAGCATTTAGAGAGAAATATGGACAAATGATTAGACTATGCATTATATTAGCAATACTATTTTATTGGTTAAGTGCTTACCAAGGTCAAAAGCATGTATTGCATTGGAAAGCAGGGTCAATTTTCACTCATATTTATATCTTCTTTCAGGGGATGGCCAGGTGGATTTTGACGAATTCATGACAATTCTTGGCCCTAAGCTGGTGTCTTCAGAAGGTCGTGATGGTTTTCTTGGAAACACAATAGACAGCATATTCTGGCAGGTGAGTAGAAACGTTTTTAATATTATTTGACAGTTATCTGTGAGAAACTTTTGGTTCAGTCTTGAGTTTCTATTTATCACATGAAGATTTATTCCTGGATGATATGCCTTCAATTGAACATCTAAATTGATTCTGCCTGCAGTTAAGCTTGGGAGACTACGCCCATGCCTTATGCCTCTTGACATTAATAATATGTTTATGGTTTGGATAATGAGATACCTCTATTTCAAATTTACATGTCCTTTTACTTGGGCCATTGTAAAGGATATCATGTATGTATCTGTGCATGTGTACGTACGCCTGCCAATATAGATATATGTGCTTCTTTAGCTATGTGGCTGAAAGTGGTGTCAAATAGTTTTCAAAATACTCTTCCTCCAGGGATCACTGGATTAATCTAGGGGAACAGAAACAACTTGAGTAGAATGGGAGTTGCTTTCTGTTTGTTTACTTTAAAGAAGGCTGATTTTCAGTGAATGCTGAATTTCAAAGGGGTCAGTAGGGTCGAATGAATTTGACAAACCTGGCATAGAAAAATAGAAAGACAGGAGCCATTCTAGTCAGAGACACTTATAGTCTATAAAAAGGAGAACAACTAAGACTTTGGCAAGGCAGTCATTTCCTCTTGGAAGAGATTTGATGTCTCCCTCCCACCTCACCCCACCCAAGGCTCATTGGTGATCTATTTTTTGTATGATGAGTTGGTGACATAATACAGTGGCACATATGGGCTTCCTCACATAGCTCTGAAGGCCCCTAAATGAAAGCAGCTTTGCTGGATGGTTCAGCCATAGGGCCTCTTAGAAACTTAAGGTTAAGTTGCTGGGACGGTACTCTCTGAATGCTTTGAAGTGGGCTGAAGGAGGTGCCCTAAAAACTCACTTATGTAACTGTTATGGAGGTATTTTGACCTCATATCCCAGTCAACTTCCCTTTCCTGAAAGTTGTCAGTTCTGAGTTCAAGGCTAAAGTGGCTCTTGGGAACTTGGAACCCTCCACTCTTAGGGTCTTACCTGTCACTCTCATAATGGGAAGAGATTCAGATGGAGAGAGAGGAGGCCTTTGGAGTGAATCCCAGAAGCCAGAGACCATTGGTTGCTGAAGGATACTGGCTGCCCCCATGATCCTGGACTGGACCTAGAAATTGGGCCCACCATAGTGTTTTTTGTTCGTTTTTGGGCCACACCTGGTGGTGCTAAGGGATTACTCCTGGCTATCTACTCAGAAATCGCTCCTGGCAGGCATGGGGAACCATATGGGAAGCTGGGATTAGAACCACCTTTGGTCCTGTGTCAGCATTGCAAGGCAAATGCTCTACTGCTGTGCTAATTTCTCCCACACTTTGGTTATCTATCACCGGGGGAGCCCTGAGACCATGCTGCTTTCTGTTCTAAGATGAAATCCTCCCAAGCACTGGATTCTTCCTGCTAATTAAATACCTTTTTTTTAAAATATATATCTCCTTCCTGACCTTCAAGTGGACAATGTCAAGAGTAAAATAAAAGGCAAATGAAATTCTTCAAGAAGAGTTATTTATCCGTTAGTGCTTGTCCCAAAAGTTACAAGCTTCAGCTTTTTATGTGAGATGGTGTGTTGAGGATGGATACTTGCTGCCTACAACCTCATTCCCAAGGACAGAGATCTGAGAGCCAAGATCAGGTCTCATCCTGCCAGGGTCCTCAGCTCTTCTGGGTTGAGGCTCACCAATTCTTGGCAGTCATTTCAAATCCTCTTTCACTGCAGCAAGTAATAAGTGAAATTTAGGGGTTCTTATGGTTCATTCATCAAATTACAGTATGCTTACTTTGATATATTTAAGGAAGAAATCTAAAATTCTGTTGGAAGTCATCCCTAGCATTCAATATGAGTTAAAGATGGAGAGAAGGGAAGGGCTGAGGATTGGAG
This sequence comes from Suncus etruscus, assembly GCF_024139225.1. Taxonomy (NCBI): domain Eukaryota; kingdom Metazoa; phylum Chordata; class Mammalia; order Eulipotyphla; family Soricidae; genus Suncus; species Suncus etruscus. Next base: position 68,368,111 of record NC_064862.1, read on the forward strand.
AAGGCTATTAGGCTCAAATCTTCTGTTTGATTGCAACTGCCAAAAGGAGGTTCTCACAGTTATCTGTGATGTATCATTTATTCACACCCTTCACCATCAGTTCACTTTCTTCCCAAGGAAGAATTCTTAAAATCATGGGTACTTTTAGGCATTAGAGGAGAGAACCTCACTACTAAATCACAAGGGGAACCTGATCCCCACAGTCTGCATGACCAGATTACAGAAGGCAGTCAATGCAAAGACTATTGTAAATAAAGCTGGTAAGGTCAGATCCCAAGATGCTGAAGCAACTGATAAGGTCAGAGTCACTGGTGAGGTCAGAGTTGCTAGATGTAGAAGTCACTGGTGAGGTTGGAACTCAGGAGAGTAGAACACTTGCAAAAAGGCACTTTGAAAGAGTAACTCAGTTTATTGTAGGTGAGAAAGGGATATTTATATTATGGAGAGTAAGGTGTGGACTCTGTGTCAGCCAATGGGGTAGGATGTGAAAGGGGATTACAAAAGGGTGTGTACTTCTGTGTTTAGGAAAGACAGGGTAAAAGGATTAGGGAAAGCAGGGTGTATATTCTGCATGTTAAAACAGGGTGTGTGCTTCAGGTGTTTAACTTCAGACTATGACAAGGATCCAGGATAATGGGAGAGTCAATACTCTCGCCATTCTACAGACTCATCCAGTTAAACTCTTCTTCTACATACAGAATAGTGAGGTTTCCCTTAACCAAGAGAGCTCAGCCCTCTGTGTGTATTACTGTGGGTATGGAAGGAGCATATAACACTTGGCCATAGTGATGTTGAATGATTCATAGTGATTCTGCTGAGTGTGTGAGCCCATAAACTCTAAGAGAGTCCTCTTTATAAACTGACTTCTTTGCTCCTAATTTATCTTTTACCAGAAATGTATTAATTAGGAGTTTTGCTTTGAGAAATGGAGCATGCTATTTAATTAAATGAACCTGTTTATTGGATGGTCCAGACACATGAGATGAATCTGAGGTTAAAAGTAAAAAATACAGGGATCTCAGCTGGACCATTTGTTTTTAATTCTGGAGCACATAGTCAGAATGAACCTTCACTGCCCTTGCATAGACTGGCTTTGTCAAAGCTACTACACCCATTTCTATGCACAATGTTAGGTCAAAGTCTGTTGCTTACATCAACTTTTGTCTTCTTTCCCTGAGTTTCTATCCACAAGCCTAGAAAATTCAGCTGCTTCACAGGAATATCTCCAAATTTGCCCTCACACCCCATTACCACATTTCAAACATTAGTCTGTTCATTCTCATGTCTTCCTATTTATGCTCTTGTCCTAAACTCCTGATGACTGTTCCATGTTCTGATCTCATTGCTATTTCCATCCACCTATATCCCAGGCTACTACTTAAGAAATATCATGTGCTGGGTGCAAGACCATGGCTGAAAGACCAGGACGCTGAAAAGTCCAGAAATATCAGGAAGTTCTTAAGTCAGGGCACTTGACAACACTTGAGTTGGATTCATGCTCAAAGCTGCTGCACACAGCAGGCATGAAGTAGAGCCCAGAAGAATCAGACAGAGCTTACAGTCGCCCTCCATTTGCATGGTCATAAGTAATAATCATGTTTTTCCTGTCTTATTCCAAAATCTTGAGAGTGAATATGGTTTATCATATCAGAATCAGAAAAGAATATTAAGAAAAATGCAGTCCCTAGCTAGTCAAGTATCTAACTATCTGCAAACTTTTTGTTTGTAAATTTGCAGATTATATAAAGTTGAAGATTAGATCAAGTTGACTTGCAGAGAAAGTAAATGGGGAAAAAACTGTTGCAGGGAAAGTAAGTGTAAAAAAATAAAGAAAGAAAGAAAACCCTATTCACCCATATTGCAAGTGAACAAGATCGAAAGAGCAAACAATCTCATGCCTTTATTTGTAGAGCTGGCATTCCAGCAGGCAGTCTCTGCATGCGCCACATCTGGCACCCACTGGATTACTCTCCCCAAGAAAATATTTTGTCAACGTGCCACTCTCTCATAGTTTTGTATCCAAAGCTGCTGATCATCAGTCATTAATCATACAACAGAATTTAAATAGCTTTCAGCACAATGCCCATCACAAAGCCTGCTAGAGTGACAGAACATTCAGCCCCAGAGTGACTGTACCTCCTGTGCATATATTATACATCATGGGAAGCTTGGCACAAATAGTGACTCAAGAGTGGAGTTTCTGAGCCCACAGTGGCTGCAACAGAGTGCTCCCACACCAGCAGGGGGCTGAGAATTCAACTCCCTTCTGACACCTTTTATCAGGAGAGAGCATCTCCGTCAGCACCCCGCACCCATTCAGGCTTTAGTCTTCCCCAGACTGTTCTCCACTGCAGTGCCCACTGAAAGACCATTATTCCCTGTGCTGATTATACATTAACTTACAGTGTCTCAGAAGCCCCCAAAGTTTGATACATTTGCTAAAAAAAAAATCTTACTTTCTAGAAAGAACTGGAATTGATGTCCTTATGAGGGAGGTCACCAGTTTGTTACAAAAGATATTGAAGGATTGGAATCAATAGTCAAATGAAGGGAAACAAGGGCAAGGTCCCAAACAAAGGAGCCTCTTTCTTTCTGGAGTTTCGAGTCTGACAGGTAGCATCAATAAGCTCCTTGGCAGTCGAGCCAACTCAAAAAAGTCTTTTCTGTCCCCTGAAAATTAGCCTAATAATAAGACTCTTGCCTTCTTGCTGGCCAGGAGTGATTCCTGGAAGAAAGAAAGAAAGAAAGAAAGAAAGAAAGAAAGAAAGAAAGAAAGAAAGAAAGAAAGGAAGGAAGGAAGGAAGGAAGGAAGGAAGGAAGGAAGGAAGGAAGGAAGGAAGGAAGGAAGGAAGGAGGAGGGAGGGAGGGAGGGAGGGAGGGAGGGAGGGAGGGAGGGAGGGAGGGAGGGAGGGAGGGAGGGAGGAAAGAAGTAAAGGAAGGAGGAAGAAAGAAAGGGAAATTAGAAGATAGGTTAAAGCAATAACTAGATAATAGTTTTCTCCTGTCACATTAGAAAAGGAAATAAACTTTCCTAGTACACAGTGCTGACAGAAATAAGATAATGGGCAATCTCATAAAATTCTGATAGAAATGTAAGTTGTATAACTTTTCTGAAACTATCTCCTGACACTTAGCCACAAGCTTTCAAATGTTTAAACCTATAATTAAAAATAATTTTAGGCCTGGAACTCTGTCATATAAAATTAGTCAGTAATGTTTAAAAAAATGTAGTTACAAAGATGGAATATTGTACAATTATTTTAAATATTTCCACTTTAAAGTCAGTGTAGAGATTGAATACAGTATAATTACATTTCTAGTCTACATCTTTTTTATATCCATTTATATTCACAGAGAGAAAAAAATAGAGAAAATGCCATCATCTGGCAATACTAATTACCAGGGATTGAATAAAGGTGCATATAATTTGCGTTTACTCTGGTTGGTATTTGTACAATTAGATCATGTCATCTATTCTATTGTTATTTGGTGAAGGTAACTCAATCTCAATCAACAGAACCCACAATGTGGTTTTTAGTTGACTGAGCAATAGATAGTACAGTGGGTATTCATATGCAGCCAACCTGGTTGATATATGGTTCTGAACTCCACCAGGAGGAATTTTTGAGTATTCCACATGTGCCCCCCCAATCTAAGAACAACAACAAAACTACTGTTTTCAGTAGCAAGAAAGTTAATAGGAGATGCTCATGATTATGACCGCAGTAAACAAAACACAAATTGTTATCAACAAAATTATTATCAGAACATAAAGCTCATAATCAAGCTGCACCCCTTTTGCCTCCAAAGCCCCCACATGGCCTTCTGCTTCTGAACCCCAAGGCTGACTTAGCCTGGTACATACCCCTCACTTTGTGGCCAATTAGCATGTGGAAAGCTTATACTTTGGGAGAATGCCTGATTTTCTTTCTTTCTTTTTTGGTTTTGATGAAAGTAATTTCTTTATTTAAGCACCATGGTTACAGACTTGTTTATAATTAAGTTTCAGCCATAAAATGTCCAACCCCCTTTCACTAGTGCAACTTTCCCGCTACCAATGTCCTGATTTGGTGAATGAATGCCTGATTTTATTTTATCACTGGGAAAAATAAATAGGAAATCATGATGTTAAATTCTTGTTTAAGGGGCCAGAGAGATAGCATGGAGGTAAGGCGTTTGCCTTTCATGCAGGAGGTCATCGGTTCGAATCCCGGCACCCCATATGACCCTGTGCCTGCCAGGAGCAATTTCTGAGCCTGGAGCCAGAAATAACCCCTGAGCACTGCCAGGTGTGACCCAAAAACCAAAAAAAAAAATAAAAATAAAAAAAAATTCTTGTTTAAGTAGTTAAATTCATGATTGGCTCTTGAGCCTGAATAGATTGACAACTCAGCGGAAGGAGCCAAGGAAAGAAGTGAGTCCCTGATTCATTACCTGGGAAGGCTACCCTATGTCTTCCTTCTTAGAATTAATAGCTTGGTTTCTTTCACTTGATCGACTTCTAGAATATGTACAGAAAAGACTGTGGAAACTGAAATTTTTCTGCAAAGTTGCATCAGTGAAGAGTGCAAGGAAAAGGACTCATGGTCAACTGAGTCTCCTGAAGGTTGATAGAGACTTATATTTCAGTTCAGGATTGGAAATTCAGTGCGGTCAGGTAGACAAATCCTCTAAACCCCTCAGCCAGCAGCAAGTAGAGACAAGCCCTGGGACACGGGGGTCTCTGATGCTTCAGGACAGTTTCTGGACCATTTCCTTTTCTTCTAGCCATTTTATTGAGGTGATTTGCAACATAAAACCCTACACCTTTATTATGTATAACTGAATGATATTGGGGATACCTGCCATATCAACATCACAAGGCCAGAAGATACATCTACTCCTAGTTCCCTACCTACCCTGGATTATTGTTGTTGTTGTTGGGGACAGAGGGAGAAACAACACTTTTGGCACATTTTTAGTTTCCTGTATTGTTAGCTGTAGGCACTGTTCTATCTGGCAAGTTTCTGCATTTTGTTCTGCATAACTGAGCTTCATACTCTTGGGCATCACCTCCTACATCTTCCATGAGTCTCTGGCACTCACCATTCAACTCCCTGCAGTATGGTTTAGACTAGGCTCCTCAGGTGAGGAAGATCAGGCCCAGAGATGCAAGAGAAGTGAGCATCAGTCTCCAGTCTGGTGTAGAGATCTCCCTGCCATCCTGCCCCTTTCACCCTAGGATGTAAGCCCCACACTCAATTCCTGAGGTATCATCATGTAGTTTTGTTCTGTTTTTCAAATAGGATTTTATTCTTTGATTACCTATTACAAACCACTTTCTGCTATCATCAGGAAAGCTGTTTCAGAATTGGGGCTTTTAACTGGCTTCCTTAAATAATTCTCTCCATAGTAGCTATGGGCTTTTGAGTTAATTTTTGTGACATCTCTATATTGGTTGTGACTTTGTGTATAAAGTGGAGCTATTTGCTTCCTCTATTCTGGCAGCATCTATCTTAGTTCCATTTGTTTTGGCTAAAAAAATAGCCTGTTTATAATAATAATAATAGGAGAATGAGTTACTGGTACCTACCTAAACCCCCTAATGTGGAAGTACTATATTAAATTCGGTATCTTGGAAAGGCTCCTCTAAGGAGGTGACCTTTGAATTTTGCTCTAAGTCCTGAGAATCCTCTAGTCATAAAAATGAGTGCTTTCTAGGGGGAGGCAAGATGTAAGGCTCAGAAACTGGGGGCAAAGATTTCAGGAGATGAAGTTAGTGATGCCATTTGAAACAAACCTGTGATATACCATGGACCAATGTTGGGGTCTAGGTGCAGTAAAATGTGATTGAAAGTGGTGCAAAGATCTTATTTCACTCTCTCCTAAATCTGTAGTTTTACCTTGGAAGTCTGCAGGTCTGATGCTGAGTTCTTCAGACCCTATGCAGTCATTACTTTGGAATACTAGGATATTTCCTTGTCCATTGGTTTATGTCTACATCTGCATACCAGGTGTCAGAAAAGGGCAGAATGGGATAGGGAGCAGTCCTGAAGATGCACTCAAAAATTAACTCAAAATTAACACAAAAAATTAACTCTTTTACTTAGGGACCATTGGTCAAAAATTATTTGTTTCCAACACCCAGCAGGAAGACAAGTAGTAAAAGAGAGTCTATTCAGATTGCCAATTGCCCAGATTTTAAAGTTCAGAATCCTGACAGAATTGATACTTAGACTCAATCTTAGACTCCATCAAGCCAGAAATTTGGATATTATTTTATGTAAAAGTAGTACTTCTTATAATGTTATTTTTTTAGCCATGTGGTGTTATTATTTGATTTATATGCACAATGTGATCTACATTGAAATTAAAGTGTTGCTCCTCCGTCGAAGGATATAAAGAAAAAATAAAATAAAGACTCAGAAAGCTATTTTAGGAATTATATAATCATGCTAATGACTTGCACCAGTGTAGGAATAACCCGAGTAGTGAATAGGTTAGAAGTCCAAAGTATTTGGAGATAGGACTATTAGCTAAACAAAACTGTGGCATTTTTATTATGTATCCATTATTACCATTTTGCACCAACAAATATTCTTAGCCCAGTTTCTATTTTTTCTTTATGTTCCTTTCAGATATTAATTCTAACCTCATATTATTTTCTTTTTATTGCTTTTACTGGATGTCCTTATTCATTCTATTTTTTTTAAGATTACTCTTTAGATGCCTGCCCTTTTATAAAAATTATAGTGTCAGAATTGATTTTATAAACTAGCCATAAAGAATTTATCTTTTGATAGAGTGGTTATATCTTTTGGTGATTCTTTTATAACTGTTGTTAGTTCACAGTTCAGTGGTCCTATATTACTCTTTTTAGTTTATGTTATGTCCTTTGTTTCTTGCTTTTTGCTATATTGATTGTTTTTATGTTTTACCTTTTGAATTTAATATAGTTATATCCTATAATAATCCTCTATTTTACCTTTATTAAATATGTATTTAAAATATTTGTCTAAATATTAAGACCAGGGGCTGGAGTGGTGGTGCAAGCAGTAGGGCATTTTCTTGCACGCGCTTACCTAGGACAGACTGCAGTTCGATCCCCCCACATCTGATATGGTCCCTGAAGCCAGGAGCAATTTCTGAGCACATAGCCAGGAGTAACCCCTGAGCATCACTGGGTGTGACCCCATCCCCCAAAAAATAAATATTAAGACTAGAGGAATAGCCAATCCTGACTTTTAAATTTAAGAAGTTGTTTTTACATTTACTGACTTACATCATTTTTATGTATTGTTTTATCTATCCTTTATATTATTTATTTTTATTTTATCATTGTGACTTACAGCACTATTTAATAATAGTTTTGGCATACAATACTCAGCACCACATCTACCATCCAAGTACCTATGTCCTTTCGCCAATGTCCCAAGGTCCCCACACAGCCCCAATCTCAATCCCTTGGTGAACTCTGTTCTATAGACCAATTCTCAGATTGGATCTCTTACCATTGTTCAGTTGCTACATTTCTTTGTATCCCACATATGAGATAGAACATCTGTATCTGCCTCTTTTTCTCCATGTGATTTCATTCAACATCTGCTCCAGTTCCATTTACATTGCTACAGATTGGTCTGCTCACTGGGTTGTTCTTTTCTGAGATAGGCAATGATTACTTCCCAGACATTTTCTGAGGTTTGATTTGTCTTGGAATGGATTTATTTGGGTTTATCTAGGTAAGGATTTTTTTTTTGGGGGGGGGGCACATCCGGCGTTGCTCAGGGGTTACTCCTGGCTGTCTGCTCAGAAATAGCTCCTGGCAGGCACGGGGGACCATATGGGACACCGGGGTTCGAACCAACCACCTTTGGTCCTAGATTGGCTGCTTGCAAGGCAAATGCCGCTGTGCTATCTCTCCGAGCCCAAGGATTTTTTTTTAATAACTTCTTAAATTTATAGATTTTTGTTTTTCACCAGATTTGCAGATTTGGGCTCTTTTCTTCTTTGAATATATTTTCAGTATTGTTTTGTATATTTCATCCCAGGACTTTGGTACTCTAGAATCTATTTGATGGCCTCATAGGCCCCTACGGCACTATTCATATTTTTAGTATATTTTCTTTCCTTTATTGATATTGAGTACATTCCACTCAAGGTCACTGATTCTTACCTTTATTATCTTTTCTCTACTATCCTTTCTGGCAGCTTTTTGTACTTCTGTGATTGTAGATCTGTTTTATATTTTCCACTTGTTTTGTAATTTCTATTTCTTTGTTGAAATTTAAAAAGAATTCCATTTGTTTCAAGAGAACTTGTGATTAATTATTAAAGAATTTGTGATGCTTTTTTGAAAGTACCAGTAGCTAACTCATCTTAAGGTGAATGCCTAAGTGCCCTTGCTCATTCTGATTATGATTTTCTAGGTTCTTGTGATGGTGGTTTGCAATTCTATTCTGCACATTTCCCCTAAAATTTTTTTTAATGTAATTTTTATTTTGATCATAGTGGCTTACATATTGTTGACAATAATATTTTAGGTATATATTTACATAAAATCAGGGGGGATTCCCATCCCTAAATTGTCCTCCCTACACCTCCGTTTTTGTCCTACCTCCCATTTCCTCTTCCCTCTCCCCCAGGGCGTCTAGAATATGTGGTCCCCTCTGTATCTAACCTACTACTTAGTAGTCTTGCATCAGTTTGGTCTTGATGCCTCCCTGATTTCCCCCTCTAAGTGGGGGCAGGGCTAGCTAGTTCAAGTTGCGTGGTTTTGCCTGAAAAGGTGAAAATATATAAACTGGGGGTAAAAGTCTAATACCCCGAAGATGGGCAGAATCCTTCTAGAGGTTCTCATCATCGATTTGGGAAATGAGTGAGAGAAAGAATGTGAAACACTCCACCAGTACCAAAAGAAGTGTCAAATATCCAGTGAGGACTCCTGCTATATCGATAAGCACCACAAAAGACAGATAAACAAAATAAAACAAAACAAACAAAAAACAAAAACAAACAAAAAACAAACAAACAAAAAAAAAAACACGCCGTGGTCTTGAAATAAGAAACATGGCGTAGCCCCTCTCGAAAGAAAAGGAAGAGAGAAAAGAAAAAAAGTAAATAAATAAATAAGGATATCTGGGGACAACGATTTCAATAATCACATCCAAACAGAGAAATCGACCAAAATAGCTAGGTAAATAAAAATAATAATAAATTTTAATGAAATCTGGGTCCTATTTAGATCTTTTATTTCAGTGGTAATCCAACTGTTTAAGTTGAGGGTATAAATCCTGGCTTCCTGGGGTGAGCCATGAGCTGATATCCATGGACAAATCTCCAGCTTTGGGGATGATATTTGATAGATTAGAATTTGTTGTTCCCTCCTCCTGCTTCTGCTGAAAAATGAAAAGAATCTCCTTGTACTTGTATGACACGTGTTTCCTTGGGAGAGAAGACTGTCAGGCAACAATGAAGAGGCTTCCTGTGTTAGCTGTTTGTGGGATTCTCTCCTGGGCTTTGGCAGAGTCCTTCCCAGGCCATAAGATTCTGGTGTGAAGAGCTGCTTTGCTGCCATCCCAGTCTCAGGTCAGGGTGGAGGGACCACAGGGAGAGAGACTCTCCAGAACTGGATACTGATATTTTCATGAGGGATCGAGAAGTGAGGACCTTCTTTGCTGCTGCTTAATAGTAAGGCATTCAGTTGAGCTCTCTTTCAAGTCCATACCAGACTTGCCTGTCATCAGAGGGATTTGAGTGCCATCTAGTAAGGAATGATCCTTACTCAGATGAAGGACAGGACACAGACTTGAGTTGCCTCCTTTGGATGAGTAAATGGAACTGGCTCATCCTCTTTCCACCTATTGGGAGTTCACTTTTGGTGACCCATTACATTGTTCCCTGGGTTTGGCCTTGCTAGGTAGTCAAGGTCTATACCATCTTTCCTGGAATAAAAGAGCCATTTTATTTCTTTTTTTTTAATTAAACTTTTTAATTTATTGAATCACCATGAGGTACAAAGTTGTTCATGATTGAATTTCAGTCATTAATGTTCAAGTACCCATCCCTTCACATGTGTCCTCTTCCCTTTACTAGTGTTCCCAATTTTTCTCATGTCCCCCTAGCCTGCCTCTATCGCAGACACCTTCCTTTATTCATTTTAGGCACTATGGTTTATAGTCCTGGTTTTGAAAGGGTATCATGCATATCACTTCACCTCCTTTCAGTACCCAGTTCTTATCCAGAGTGATGATTTCCCACTATCATTGTCATAGTGGTCCTTTCTCTTACCTAATCACACTTCCCTACCATTGTGGCAAACTTTCTGTTAAGGATAAGTACTCCTAGTCTTTATTTCTATTATCTGTTAAAGACCCATTATTCTAATTATTAAATATTTTTGGTCATTAAATGATTTTGGTCATGTTTAGTTTTGTGTCTACAGCTGCCTCAGTTCATCTTTCTTATCTCTAAACTGGTTTTTTATTTCCTTTATACTCAAATTTCTTACTTTTGAATGATAAATTATAATCATTTCTCAGTTGGCTAAAGAAGTTATTTTATAGTAAGGGTCAAGGATCATTCAAAAAAGATATTTTTCAAGTTTTGCTGATTTGAAAATGTCCTTCTACTAACTTTGCTCATGCAATTTAAATACAGTTGAGTATAGAGTTCTTAGGTCACAGAATGGTAACTTTCATTTCCTATAATACAAATGTAGCATACATGGATCGTACTTCTCCAGATGCCAACAAAATGGAAAATGCAAACATTTTGATCAAATACATTGAAAAAATGCTTTATGCATTTCATCTCTTGAAGATGCTTAATGTATGTCAGTAGTAACACATGTCTTCTTTTACAAAACTTATTGTTTGGTTCAGTCAATTGATTTTCAATGAATAGTAATGAAGTCTCTCTTTGACTCCTTTAATAGTTCTATCTTCAATTATGCATGTAAAAGGAAGCCAAGTCAAGGCTACCAGTCTAAAGCCACACATGTGACTTAACGAGTCAGGAAAGAGTGGACATCAGAACCAGAGTAGGGTTTGGTGACAGTGTACCAGCTGCTCAGCTCCACTTTTGCATTTCACCAACCTTAGCATGCAAATGGCACATCTTCATGCAGACTACCTGGCAGCAAGACAGCTTCTACCACTCTGTGCCGCAGAACTTGTGAGGCATGGTGTGGAGAAGGTGACAAGTAAGACTTTTCTATGGTAATGGTCAAGCCTAAAAGTAAAGCTTTTTTTCTCAGAAACTATTCCTTCCAAATAATGAAGGGCCGGCTTTCTCAGAAGACTCATACAGGATTTTTCCTGTAAATGCCATTGTTCCAAGCAGAGTTCCATGCCCACTGCCAGCTGCAGACAAGGTTGAGAAGGTGAACACCTGACAAAGAGAACAGCGTAGGTGTAAGATCAGCTATGATACCCCTAGGCGCTGAACTCCTTGTTTTCCTAAGTCAAATCTAGTTTCTTTAAGAATGGAAATAAAGGGGCCGGAGAGATAGCACAGAGGTAAGGCATTTGCCTTGTGTGCAGAAGGACAGTGGTTTGAATCCCGGCATCCTATATGGTTCCATGAGCCTGCCAAGAGTAATTTCTGAGCGTGGAGCCAGGAGTGACCCCTGAGCACTGCCAGGTGTGGACCCCCATCCCCAGAAAAAAAGAATGGAAATAAAGAGCTGCTGAGTACCCGTGAAATGATGACCAACAAAACCATCCTCTAAGTAAATGGATAGAATTCAACTTTGAAGTGCCTTTCACTATGTGCTCTTTTTATTCTTTGTTTATAATTGTATGATGCAATTTAAAAAAAAGCATTATCTTACATAATTATTTACAGTGGATTTCCTGGCAATATTCCCACCTCTAATTCTACTACCCTGGGCCTTCATCACAGATCCCATACTCCCTCCTAACCTAAGCCCTACTCTTAGGACTTACATGTTTTAATTTAACTGTAGTTTGGGGTCCATACTTATGTAGGGGTGAGTCTACTGGTATAACTATAGATATGCATATAAATAGAAATAGAGATAGATATATTGTCTCTACACCATAGAGCAGCCCAAGGTTCCTGAGCCATGCCCTTTTACTTCCAGACTTCCTCGTCTTGCTTTCCCCTCTGCTAGTGGAACCCAGGGCTCCAAAATGAGGATCTGGTGAGATGCAGGTCTGGAAGCAAACATTGATGCAGGAAATAATCCACACAGTGAAAAAGTAAAAGAACAGGTTCAGGAAATCCAGCACTTAAGTAAGGGATCCAACCATACAAGCTTTCTACTTCTAAAAAGGAATGCAGCATAGTGGAAGAAAATGAAAGAATGAGCCTCTGCCTTCTTCAGAACCCTGCTTTTATTGTCAAGAACCAGGCCATAACGTAGGGTGATAGAGGAATATCAAGTAGGGAATAATCCAATAATCCTATCACCAGATCACACCCTAGGGTAGAATGTGAATATTGATTAGGGTAGGAGCAGTAATCCAACACCACTCCCTCTCTTTACTTGGCATTGCTGTTTCTATGGAGAGTGTTTTGTCTTCCTTTTTTTTTTTTTTCTACCTATTCCCAAGTCATGTTATTCTATATACTGCAGATTGGCGAGAATATCCAATGTTTGACTTTGTCCTGACTTCATTGTTTTATTGAATTCTGTAAACAAAATGTTGGAGGAGAGTTAGTTTATATTCCTTGAAGAGAACCAATATTGTCCAGCCCAGTGCTTAGCATTCTTTCCTTTTTTATTTAATAGCATATATTTGGCATAATGGATCCTTTTATTACTTGATCTGGATCACAGGAACTCTTCTGATGTGCCAACTCAGGCCTTTTTCCTCCAGAATAGTTTTCCTTTATTCTCTGTTTAATTGCATCTGCTCTTACAGTTATTTTCCCCTTGAGTGTGCAATGGATATAATTTTAAGTTAGACCTCTATTCTCCTTTCTGTAACTTCTCTCTTTGGGTGTGTTTCATTACTTCACTACCCAGTTTCTGAACATTTATCTTCTGCATATTGCTCTGATTTCCAGATTGTAGCTCTGTTGTGTAAGATGTTTAGCACATGGTAACTCTGTGTGTGTATTTGGTGCCCTTCCTTCTACCCTGCACTCCACTCCATATAGAAATGACATTGGCATTCAAGCATTCAGGCTTCCCACCCAGTTCTGTTCTCCTGGTCTAGATCAATGCCATTGCCTAGTGAACAGACCTTGTTCACTAGCTTGGGTCAATTTCACATTTAAAGTCCATGTGGATCTGAACATGCTGGATATACCCCTGACCCTTTTCTTTGCTTATTAGGATAGCTCCAGAATTTCTTTGTTAACACGAAAGAGCAATGGGGTCTGTGGGTAGAACCACAGACTGTGAATTTAAGCTCTGTCTCTTACAAATTGAGAACCTCATTCAAATTCTCCAATGACTCCATTTTATCTTTATTTTATTTCTTTGCTATTTTGGGCCACATCAAATGGTATTATTCTTGTCTTATTCTTTAGGAGTCAGTAGTGAAGTGCTTCAAAGAGATTTCAGTATTATGAATTGAATCTTGGATTCCCAGAGGCAAAGAAGGTGTGCTAGCCCTTTGACCTACCTCCCATGACCCCCTTTCCTCATCTTTAAAATTGGGTAATGGAGAGCCAGAGCAATTGCACAGCATGTGGGGCATTAGCCTTGCATGAAGCTGACCCAGTTGTGATCCTTGGCATCCCATATGGTCCCTTGAGCCTTTCAGGAGCGATTTCTGAGTGCAGGAGTAATAACACCCAAGAATGCTGATGGTGGCCCCAAAACCAAATAAATAAATAAATAAAATTGGGTAATGGTACACAGCTTCACTGGACTATGGATCTATGGTTTTAGAACACTTCCCACACATAGTTGGCATGATCTTGGTGGTAGAAACCATGGCTATCATGATGACAGTGAGGACGGTGGCTCAGCTCATTAGACTGCCCTGATATGTCAGCCAGGTTAGGTCATAGTGAGCTCCATGGGTCTAGTACAGCTTCCCACCACTACCCCTATATGGGCACCCCATCTCTGCTGCTTCCCAGGGGCTGGATCTGAGTCCTTCCCCATCTGCCCTGCGCTATGCCATCCATTTCTCTCAGCCCTCCACCATAAAAAGGAAGGATGGAGCCTACCCCTGGAGACATTGAGAAAAGACAGGAAAGATTAGATATATGCCTAGTGGCAAGAAACTCAGCAACTGCTCTTTTAAGTTCAGGCTTCTGCTTCAAATCCTTGCAAGGCTCCTTGTCTTCCCTGTTGCAGCCTGGCTTCCAAATCCTTTACCATCTGCCCTGTCTCTACTCAATCCAGTGCCTCTGGAGCAACACTAAAAGCTAATTCCAGTCACCCCAAATGCTCTAGATGAGGTTACTTGTGCTTTTTGGCACACCAGCACTTTTCTGCTGACTTCCATCTGGATAAGATGAACTCCTGCCCTCCTGTCCTCCTGCCCTTCTCCCTGCGCCTAGGGAAAGAAACCTTAACCCAGATAGCCTTTCCCTTGTTTCAGGCTTTAAAGACTTGAGTTCTTTCCTTGCAGAGAAGCATGCAGAGCAAGTGTAAGGCACACACACATTACATAACAGCCAAACCTCTTGAACAAACAGGACACCACAATTCCACTAGGAAGTAGAATGTTGACCAGCTCATCTCATGATCCTTGCTTTCCAACACTACACGGACACTAGTTTTCCTCTTTCTGTCCATTTTGAAGCACATCCATGTGGAGTGCCCCATATGATGGAAGCCTGATGTATGACAAGGTAGCTCAGACTGCACTTTCAGCTCAGGAACTCTGCACGCAGCTTGATTCCAACATGCACTATGTCTAGACCATAGATTCCTAGTCTTACCTGGCCTACTGCCCCTTTTCAAAAAAAAAAATGTATTCAGTGCTGTCCTGCAAATTTACCTTCATAAAAGGACAAAAAGAAAATGCATTTCAATTGTACCTGAGGCTGCCACTATTACCCTGAATTTTCCAGTACAACTAAGGGCATTTCTATCCAATATGGGGACTACTGATTTGGAACAAAAAGCTCTCCTTAGGAAGCACATGAGAATGGCACAGTACTATGGGGATCTAGGGTTCCCTCAATCAAGGCATTTAAGGTGTATCTATGCTGATGTGTAGGTGCATCTAAATTCTTTGGGGATGGAGAGCCAGGGATCAAACCCCAGATCTCTAACCTTTAAGAAATACACCTCTGAACCGATGATTGTAAATATGCCATTTTTCATCACAGTTGATATAAATTGCTTCCTAACTGCTGCTGTGAGAGTGCTGCTATTACAGTGGCTGTTTGGCAGGTTCTCTGGAATATACACCCTGACATGGGGCGCTGTGCTGTAGAAATGGGCATTGTCCACTCTGCTGTTTTCTAAAGTGCTTCTTTCAAATGGCCATTGCTTCTGAATCCCCCTGTTCCATCCCTTCTCCTGGATCCTTAGCAACAAGCAGAGCATAGATAGATAGTATTTAGGGTCGTCTCGTTTTGCTCAGCCTGTAGCACCAGAGAGACTGACTGCATGATTTTGGTCTTTCTCTTTTGTGATTTGCTTGTTTGTATTCTTGGCCAAATTTTCAGTTTGGTGGTGCTGCTTGTTCCTGTGGATTCATTTGACTCATGTTTTACTCCTACTTCTTGGTGACTCAGTGCTCCTGGGTAATAGCAAAGGTAGAGAGAATAATTTAAGCCTAGATCATTTTAAGCTTATACAAATCACAATATCTCAGAAATAGAGAGAGAGAGAGAGAAAGAGAGAGAGAAAGAGAGAGAGAAAGAGAGAGAGAGAGAGAGAGAGAGAAGGAGAGAGAGAAAAAATATGTGTCTTTCCCCAGTGGAAAAATCTAAATAAAATGAATAAAATAGCCCAGAGAGTAAGGATGTGGGCCTGCAAACTATAACTCTGCGGTCTCTCCATGCTGGCTGTGGGCCCTGGAGCCTTAGCCAGAGACTCAGCAGAGATCTCCGAGACCAGTTGACTCTTCAGTTGTTCCCATTTGTTACTCTTTGTGACATCATTTCTGCTGCTTTTGTCAGTGTGATTCTTACAGGAGATTCAAGAAATGCTCTTGAAGTCTTGTCTTGGTAGTTCTTGTCTCTCTCTGCAAGGCCTGGACATTTTGTTCTTTTTCTCTTGTGTTTATTACTTTCACAAGATGGAGAACCAAGAAGGTTTTCTCACCCTCTTTGCAAAAGAGGATTCTTTTGCTGAATTACGCATTACTTATGATTTATAAAAAAAAATTTGAGGATATGTTTTACTTGATTCATCTTTTTGCACTCTTAGTTTGTGGTTGGGTAGCTTATACCCCTACCTTTTAGGTTATGGCTAAGGAGTATCTCTTTAACATCATTTAACATAATTGTGTTAAAAGTTGTGCTGAACATTTGCAGAAAGGCTTGTCTTGTATGCCAAATATAGTTGCACACAAAAACTCCAACCAGATAGTCTTTGTCTTTAAATAGATAAGCTTAATCCACTCTGTGTGGGTGAGCACAGTTCCTTTTAAATTCATTGTACTATTATTTTGTGCTTACTGTTTACTACTGCATAAATCGCATCCTTTTTACCATCTATTGAGTAGAGTTTCCCCCTTTCAAGCTATACTTTGCACAACTGTAGAAATATAATGATTCTCTTACATGTATCTTTATTATTTGACATTCTAAATATATCTTTCCACAGTTTATTTTTTCAAAGTTTAGAATTATTTTACCTCCCTGTGACCCACTTGAGTACGACAGTGACTGCTACCATCATCTCCTGTAGCTCTCTGATATTCAGGTGCCCTGATGCCTTTGTATGGGTCTGATCATTGCCAGGGCAGTTTCTGTGGCATCATTAGGACAGCTCTGGATCGAGCCAGCCAGTGCCCTGCTAGGATGTGCACAAGGAGATGCAGAGAGGAGGTTTCTAACTGCCTTGCTGCTCAGCCTGCTTCTCTGCACTCGGGACATGTATGGATTCAGAATAAACCTAATGGGATAGTCAGAACATAGATGCCCCTGATCAGATGGTGGCTTGTGCTCTGAGAGTGAAAGAGCACTGAGAGCATGGAGATTTCAAGCTCTTCTTAACTGCCATGAGGGTCAGAACAGGGACAGACAGAGAAACTTGTCAAGAACAATCCCTTGAGGGCCACACATCACCTGCTGCTCTGTCCTCAGACCACAGCTGGTTATACCTACACTCCTGTGGACTCTAGGAATTCTCAAAATTCCCTGATGTTGGGGCAAATCTGGGTCAAGATCTAAGAAATGGTACAACGGCACTTGGTCGCATGAATGTGAGGCCTAGATTGTAAGATGTGGGCTTAGATTTCTACTAAGACACTTCCAGATTTTTCTTCTTCTGTGGAAATAATTCAGAGCCTGGTAGATGCTTTGGCATGTGACAATGTGTTTCATTTTGAGAAGCTGATAGACAAACAGATGGATGGTTTTGTACTTTTTCTTCTTTTGCTATGAGCACTAAAGCAACCTATACAGGTGCCCCTCCTCTCTGCCATAGGCTTGTTACAGGGACAAGGGCCAGGAAACCGCCACAACGTATAGGAGAGAGGATGCAGGTAGCCTTCCCCTGTAGATGGTCCTCAGACTCTTCTGCTGCAGAATCAGTTCTTCATGGTCTCAAGAATACCTCAGCCCTTGCCCAACCTGCCCCCTTTGTCTGGACAGAGCCTGAGCCAGGCTTCTATGAAGTGACCATGCAGGCACCCATGTTTGTTTGTGGGCTGGGGGAGCAAGAGCAGAGCTGAGCTCAGGGTCACGAGGACTCGTACCATCCCCATCAAGTAGTGTGAAGGAAGGGACAGAAGAATGTCCTGGGCACTGCCCAGCTCTGGTTCTTCAGTCCTGCTCTAGAGGACTCTGGTGTCCATGACCTTAGCAAAAGGGCAGCTCATTCTTTACCCTCAGGGCTACACATTGCTCTTTCCATGAAGCACTTCTGTCTCTCACTGAAATCATTGTTCAAAGTCACTGGGTGACTCAGACCCAAATACTAAGGGGAAAATTGTTTATCTCGATAGCCTCTGAATCAGCAGTGCAGAGCTGGAAATGGTTTCTCATGGCCTCTGAGTCTGCAGGATGTGAGTGCACTTGAGATTTCAAATGGAAGCACCTTCCTGTGGCTGATAAGCTGAGCTTCACCTGGAGCTGATGAACTGAAGAAAGGCTGAGATGTGAAAGCAGAAACATAGGAATGGAATCAAGGGGCTAAACCCTCAAGAACATTTTTCTTGGACACATTGAAATAAGTGTGAATAGATCATGGCGAGAGATTTATCAATGTGAGGTGGATAAGAGAAGGGAATCAAATCCTGCAGCTAACAATGGACCCAATGTCATTCCTCTCGTTTTGTACTTTTTGTAACATATTTGACATAAAAACATCTGTTTTGGATGCAAAATGTAACTATTGTTAAAAGAGCACCACAGTAAGTCTGGAATACTCATCACCACAGTGACATATTTTTCCTCATGATATGAGTTTTTAAGATTCATTCTCTTCTCACTATTCAAATTTGAGTCCCAGTTTAGTAACTGTAGCCATGGTGCTGCCTGTTATGTCCCCAGAACTTATTTTATAACTAGAAGTTGCAGTTTCTTAGGCTGCATCACTCACTCTGTCCATCAGCCTCTAGTCTCTGACAGCCCCTAATCTGGTGTCCGTATTCAAGAACTGCAATTTGGGGCTTGTTTGTTTCTAGAGGTCTATATAAGAAAGATCAGGCAGCAGTATGTGTCTTTGCCAAATTTAATTCACTGTATATAATGCTCTGATCGTCTATCCATGTTGGAGCAAATGGCAGGATTGTGTATGAGTGTGTGTGTGTGTGTGTGTGTGTGTGTGTGTGTGTGTGTGTGGTAAACCAGTCCCTTCTGTACACATACCACATTGTCTTTACCCCTTTGATCCATCATGGACACTTAGGCTGCTTCTACGTAAATAATGCTATAATGTACAATGAGTGCATGTATCTTTCGGGTGTCATTTTTTAGCTTCATTCTTTTTCACACCTGAGAACATAAATGACCAGAGGAGCCAATGCCAGATAACACAGGCTGAAAGGAGACCAGATAGTGGTCCGAGTTTGCTTCAGTTTGGTTGGATCTGCTGCTGGGAGGGGTGTGAGCCCAGAACAGCATCTGTGCAAATGCATAGAATCATGCTCCCCTACAAAAAAGGAAACTGAGCTGGTCACCAATGGAGCTGAGCAGAAGTCTGGCTGATGTGTGCTACACTGTAAAATCACCCTGTGTACCTTATCTCCAACTCCAGTGAATGAGTCTGAATCAGGGTCATGCATGAAAGAATCTAAACCAGGCTGAGGGTGAAACACGTGTAGTCTGGTAGTCTCTACCTCGGAGGGAGAGCAAGCTGCCTGACAGAACTGTCATTTTTATTGAGTACAGAGACCACCCCTGGGTGGGTCAGTAAGGACAGATAACTCAGGCTATTCTGACCTAGCCCCACTCAGGTTTACAAGTAAGACAATCTCTGTTTTGGGGTAAATCCAAGTTGTAAACAAACATGCAAAGGAATCAGGGGTGATCTTTGTTTTAAGTAAAATAAGGTGTAACCTAAAAGACCACCATGAATTCAGGGTAGGGCAAAAGAGAACAGGATTTTCATCTCCTAGACAGAAGGTTAATGCACAGAAGTAGAATATCTCAGGATCCTTCCAGTTTCCAGAATTGCTTCCAAATGGAGCTCCTGTTGGCTTCCAACCTAATTGTTAATCTGAGCAGAACTGCCTGAGTCCAGCCAGAGCTGCAGGGCTAGGAGCAGGCTGTAGCCCATTTCCCCTCTGGTGCTTGGAAGCTTCTTCTACCTGAGTAGAGATACAGTGTCAGTATCTGTGCTTCCCAAGTCACAGCTGTCTCTGTTGCTAGCCTGCCCTTAGCATGAGCTAGTATCTGCCACAGCTCGCTGAGGTCCCAGAAAATTCTAATTATCCCCTGTCCACCAGATTCTAAGTCCTAGAGCCTTTCTTTATACAGTGAGTGGCTATAGAATATTAGGAATGTTCGGGAAAGCTGAGGACACCCCTGATTATCTCTCCTAGGGTTCAGAAGCCTGAAGTGATAGGTTTACCATGGAACACTCCAGTAATAAAATTTGTTTGCTGGAACTGCATCCGTCCAGATGAGGCAGTGAAGGGCAGCCTGGATTAATGGCACAGACCTCATTTCTTAGGCATTTTTAAGGAATAGGATTGTATCACAAAATCTCCTCACATTTTTGTCTCTGTAAAATGAACTGTGACTTTTCAAAAGTGCTTCTAACTGGAAACTTTGAGAAGAATTGATAATTAGCATCTTTTTATACTCTCAATTAGGCTGCCAAAGTGCCTAGCAGTTTTCTTTATTCTTACATTACTTAAATATAGCTCTATAATTTTATTTACCGACTTTGTTTACTTGCCAAGACAGCTCCATTCCAATGACAATGAAAAAGATTAATCACAGCAAAGGTTCCTATATTCTGACCTTGCAAAGAGTAAAGTCCATTTGGGAATTGGGTGGCTTCTTTGAGTGTCTTGGCTTTGAAGAAAGTCTCCTTTTTGTCCTGACCTTTCTCTGAATCGATTCTATAGCAGGTTCCTGAGGAATTGGTCTGTTTCCTTAGAGGTGAGAAAGTCCGAAATGGGACCCCTGGAGCAGATGTCAACTTCCCAGAATGTGTATGCAGGACTCCTTGTGGTACAGAAACTACATGTAGTCCCCTTCTGGCACTAGTAGACACCAGAATACACGAGAATTAGGCTTTCCCCTCCAGTTTGGGGTTAGGGGGGTTCAAAGATTCAGTCAAATTTACCACTTGCTGGACATCCCCAAGGCTGGATTGAAAAGTTTGGCTAAATGAAAATCAGGTGACTTTTCGCAGCTACAGAATCTAGTGATCAAGATAGAGATCAGAAGAGATCTACCCTGGACAGCAGAATTCCCAGCCCAGTCCCTGATTGCAGCTGAGGAAGCTGAGCTTGATTGCTTTAAGTGAATCAAATTAGGGGCATTTAAAAGGCCTCTCAATCACTGCCAAGCACACGTGCCAGCCAGGCTCCTGGCCAAAAACTGTTTGGTGATCAACAGAGAGCAGCTCATTAAAATCCATTAAATCCGCTAAGTTGGAAATTGATTGTTCCTTCCTTGCACACCTTCTAAATCATGCCCTGCAGCTCCATCTGACAGCATTTATTATTGGTGGCAAAGTACTATCATAAGTAGACATGCCTCTGACCAAATGGTCATATTTGGCTTCTTTTATTTCATGCACACATGGAGATGAAAGAACTTCTTCCTGGCAGATAAAAATAGAAGAGAAAGAAAAATTGTTCTCGTAGATAGAAATACAAATAATTTTAAAAATGGACCATGCTTCCAGATAAATCTTTTCACAAAGGCATCCAGGTCTTTTGGGCAAAATAACTCTTCAGTCACAATTCTTTCCTTTCCCCAAGCATGCAATGAAATGCATGTGAGAACATCCACTGGGAAGTTCAGTATCATTTAAACTGTATAGCTTTGGGCCTGTGTGGCTTTAGAAGATGATGTTTTCCTAGGGAATAGAAATTATGGTAGAGTTTTATTTAGTAATAGTGTCTAGATGTCTGAAGGCCATATATTGGTTGAGTTAGTGTGTGGATATTAGTCCTATATTCATCAATTTTAATTTTTATTTATTTTTATTTATTTATTTTTTTGTGGGGAACCATACCCAGTGATGCTCAGAAGTTACTCCTATCTATATGCTCAGAAATCACCCCTAGCTTGGGGGACCATATGGGACACTGGGGGATCGAACCGTGGTTCCTTACACCTTACACCTTGCGCCACTGTTCTGACCCCTCTATTCATCAATTTTTAGTTGGATTGACTTGTAGAGAATCACAGACTCTCTGGATTTTTATAACAATTGGAACTTTATAATAATTGGAGTGACTTGTAGAGAATCAAAGAATCTCTAGTGTGGAACTTTATAAGAACAAAGTCAATATGATCATGTGGGAATCTGGTGAATAAGGGACATAAAACATGTCACTTGGTACTTAGCAGTTAGCAGGTGCTCAATAAATATGTGTTTGTTGCTGGAGAGATAGCATGGAGGTTAGGCACTTGCCTTTCATGCAAGAGGTCATTGGTTCGAATTCCAGTGTCCCATATGGTCCTCCGTGCCTGCCAGGAGCAATTTCTGAGCATGGATCCAGGAGTAACCCCTGAGCACTGCCGGGTGTGACCCCAAAACCACAAAAATAAATAAATAAATAAATATGTCTTCACTGTTTTGAGTTTTCCTTCCTCTTCTAAAATAGCAACATGCTGTGGAGCTTTCTAACATAAGATTTACAAAGATACTGACATAAAATATTTTATGTCTTTGACATAAAACTTTTTTGGGGTTGAAGAAGACGTTAATGCTTAGTGAGGTAATGAGATACATTCTGATATCAAGTATCTACTTTTTGGGGACATCTTTTCTTCAAGCTTTGCTGAGATGTAATAAATATATAACAGCTGCTTTAAGATATATAACACAATGGTGTGTTGTACATGCATAGTGCAAAATAATTATTGCAGTAGGGTTAATTAACGTCTCTACCACCTCACATAATTATCGCTCTAAATGTAGCTATTGTGATAACATTCTATATATATTGACAATTTTCAAGCAAATAGCACAGCATTGTGAACTTTAGTTAACAGGTCATACATTATATTCCTAAAATTTATTCCTTGTTCCCAGAAAGTCTGTATGCTTTAATTCTTTTCTACCTTCCAGTCCCTGACAAATAGCAATTCTTTCTGTTTCTATGAATGCAGCTTTAATAGAGCTAACATAGAAATATGGTCTAAGTAATTGTCTCATTTATCTCTCCAAGTTCATCCAGATTGATTGAAATGACATTGTTTTTTATTTTTGTGGCAGAAGTATGAGTTTCTATTTTCCTATTCCTCATCCATCAAAGAACACTGGAAAGCTCCTGTTTTGGTCATCAGAGAAAATTATGCATGCTAAAGATGATAGCTATCTCCCAAGACAGGACCTTGTTTCCATGACAAATGTACTCTGAAATGGGATTGAGGCTTTTATTGCTAATTTTATTTTGGATTTTTAAAATAGTTTTACTTTCCATTTATTGAGGAACTTTTATACTGCTTTCTACAGTGACTGCATCAATTTATAGTTGCACCAATAAAAAGTAGCTATCTCTCCCACCCTCACCAACACTTGTTATCTGAGCTTTTTAATGCTGCCCATTGTAACAGTATGAGATGATATACCACTGTGGTGTAGATTCGCATTTCCTTGATGTTTGATAACCTGTACTTGTTGGCCACATACGTGTATGTCTTTTGACCTCTTCTATAGTATGCCTTCCATAAGCAATCTTACTGTTTCTCCACTTACCATTCTATTTTAATATTGAGATGCTTCTAATTCTCAGCCCTACTGTGGTATTTCCTGTGCATTTTTTCTTTTCCTTTATTCACTTCCTAGTTTGCCTATCAGACTGCAATGACTTTTAGCATATTTCTCACTAGCTACTGTACCTGTTGGGAAGGCATGATGAATGCACACAGCTCAAGAACCAGGAACCAAGGTATTCTATTCTAGCTAAACTGAAACTAGACTTCAATATTGTAGAACCAATCACCTCAAGTGACTGGTATTGCTGGAAGTGAGTTTTAAATTGAGTCTGATTGCTTTGCAATGACTAGGATTA
The DNA here is from genome assembly GCF_024139225.1 of Suncus etruscus. Lineage (NCBI taxonomy): Eukaryota > Metazoa > Chordata > Mammalia > Eulipotyphla > Soricidae > Suncus > Suncus etruscus. The sequence continues at coordinate 68,391,843 of NC_064862.1, forward strand.
ATAAAATGGAAATTTCCGGTCAGATACTAGTTGGAACTTTTTAGTAGTAAAATGCACTTCCCTTTGCTTTTTATTGACTGTCATAAGCATTATGGCCTAAGTGTTAAAGCACAAGGACAAACTAGGAAATTGCATCCACATCTCCTAGAGAAAACGCTGTCTATCCAGAGCAAGAAAGGGCAGCTGGCTCAGCAATAAAAGGCTGTCACTTGCAAATGAGTCCTGAATTCTAGTTACAATTTTGTATTTCATTTTTTTTTAGTCCAATCCTAAAATAGTTGTAAGAACAGCTGTTTGCTACAACCTTTTGCTTATTCTAACAGGGGCATTCTGCTAGAATGTAAAACAATAAAACAAATTGGGAAGAAATTAGTAGTGTTTTCTTAGTTTTATATCAGAATGTATTATTTTTCTATAAGATTAGAAGGAAGTAACACTTATCTAAGTGAAACTTATATGAGATTCCAGCTCAGTGATTCCAGTCTCTGATTTGTTATGTCCATAATAGAAAGTCCATTTCTCATTTGCTGCATTGCATCTGTGTCATGCTACCAGTGCCCCATTAGAAATATATACCTAGGACTAGAAGATAGTATAGGAGTTAATATATGCCTTGCACATGGCATATTCTAGCACCATATGTGCCCAGCACCATATTTGGTCTCGGAGTACTTTGGAGGTAAACACTGAGTGAAGAGTAAACTCTTCCAAACCCACATCCCCTAAAAAGAAATATGTTCCTTAAATTAAGTCCCTCTCATAACTTGTGCCTACTTCTAACCTGCTGTAATAAATCTCTTCACTAGAAATTTAACTCCCACTAGAAAACCTACAACATATTTGAAAACAGCTTTCATATCTACCTTTGTTTTCTGCTTTCCAAGATAAACTTTCTTAGTCCTGTTTCCTACTTACCATCCTGTAGGCTTTTTTCTGACACTGCTATCCTCACTTGATCCTCATCCCTTGTAATGAGAAACAGCAAGAAATGAATAAAACATGATAGGTATTGCCTGGTATATGACTCCATAAATTAAAATTTTATAGAGCACATTTTTATTAATGTGTCAGGAGGAGATACTTCTTTGATTTATTATATAGTCCATGATTTGTTTATTTTGTTATATATATTATATGTTGATTTAAAAAAGTCTTAATCTCTAAAAAAAAGTACATAAACATGATACATAAAAAAGAACATTAAGAAGATAGGGGCCGGAGAGATAGTACAGCAGGAGGGCTTTTGCCTTGAACGCAGCCAATTCAGTATGGACGATGGTTCAAATCCTGGCATCCCAATTGGTCCCTTGTGTCGGCCAGGAGTGATTCCTGAGTGCAGAGCCAGGAGTAAACCCTGAGCACTGCCGGGTGTGACCCCAAACCAAAAACAAACAAACAAAAAAACAAAGAACAAACAAAAAAAGAACATTAAGGGCCTGGATAGATAGCACAGCGGTGTTTGCCTTGCAAGCAGCTGATCCAGGACCTAAAGTGGTTGGTTCGAATCCTGGTGTCCCATATGGTCTCCCGTGCCTGCCAGGAGCTATTTCTGAGCAGACAGCCAGGAGTAATCCCTGAGCACTGCCAGGTAGGGCCCAAACCCCCCCCACCCCCCCAAAAAAAGAACATTAAGATAAAGCAATAAGTTGTAAGAAACTCAGGTCCATAAGACAAATTAAATAAGATTAAATTAAGGGTGATATTAATACCCAAATTCCTGTCACAGCCAGCTCGCAGCTTCAATAGCCCAAGACAAGAGGCCACTAATCTGTTATAAGGTTCACAGAACCTCAGTATAAGACAAAGAGGAACACAGCTCCTAGACTTAGGATGCATCTAACCTAGACTTAGGGTACATCTAACCATTCCTGGTACTGAAATATTACTTACATGACTTTAGATGAAAAAGATAGTAGATGAAGTGTTTTGAGATAAATTTTGAAAATAATTTTTAGAAGCACAGTTATGCATATTTTAATAACTATTCATAAAACTGCTACCACAAACAGTAATATAAAATACTCCCTCACCCTATAAGTTCTGTATGCAATGCCCTAATAGTATCAGCACTCTCTGCCCCTAGCAACTACCATTCTGATCTTCTTGTTTATTTTTGGGCCACATCCAGTGTTGCTCAGAGCTGATTCATGGCTCTGCACTCAGGATTCACTATTGGTGGGCTGGGGGAAATCATATGGGATGCTGGGGATCTAACCCAGGTCATCTGTATGCAGGGCAAGTGCCCTACCTGTTGTACTCTCACTTTGGCCCTAATGTTCTGATCCTATTTCTTACAGTTTTGTTCTTATCTGTGCAACCATATAGAGTTATATGGTATATACCAATTGTCTAACTTTTTTCATTCAGCATAATGCTTTGAGAATTATCTGTTTTGTTTGTCTATAGTGCCTCCCTTCCAGTGCTTAGTTGTAATTTGCATCATTAAAAAATAATTCTCCTCAGTTAATGTACATTATTTTGTTTCTAGTTTGGAATTGGTCATAGTCTATTAGGGCTTCTCTAATAGGAACCATAAAAGTTTACAGACCTGGGGCCGGAGAGATAGCATGGAGGTAAGGCGTTTTGCCTTGCTTGCAGAAGGACGATGGTTTGAATCCCAGCATCCCATATGGAGCCTGCCAGAAACTATTTCTGAGCATAGAGTCATTCTGAGCACTGCTGGGTGTGAGCCAAAAAACAAAAAACAAAAAAGTTCACAGACCTGGCAGCTAGAACACTCAAGATCAAGACAACCACAGGTTGTCTATCTGGTGACTTTTTTGGTTCAGAGAAAGCCATATTTTCAAGGTGTTCTCCTATAGCAGAAGGCAAGGGCCCCTTGTAGGTTCTGTATGAAAAGGCACTAATCCTATACGGGAAGATTATATCCTTGGGATTTAAACATATCCCCAAATGCACTTACTACTATCATTTCATGAGAGTTAGAATTTCAACATAGATTTTTGCGAAGATGCAAACATTAATTTTATTGCACAGTGATTATCAATAGTTGTTGCACTGATACATATTTGTATTTTGTTTGAATACGTTTTTGGATATGGAATGATGCATCATATGTTAAGTGCATATTTAACTTTATCAAAGTAAGTATCTAAATGCTTCAAAGTGATGATACTATTTTAAATTCTCATTAACAGTAGGGAGTTCTAGTTGCTTTACATTCTGTCAGCCACTTGATATTATCAGCAATTTTTTTTCTGTTATATTTTAGCTTCTCTGGTGGGTATCCAGTGGTATTTCATAACAGCTTTTATTCGCTTGATTTCCCTAATAGCTTATATGTCTAATTACTTTTCCACTCTTTATATATTTTTTATTGTTGATATTGAGCTTCTCCATGTATTCTGCATACAAGTGTTTTGAATAGATCTTTGCAAATATTTTAAACCAGATTATAGCTTCTGTTTCCATGGTCTTTCCAGTATATCTGTTGAAAAGAAGGCTTCCATTTTTATCAAGTTCCATCTGCTATTTTTCTTTAATAATTCATGTCATAAGAAAAATTTATCTAACTCAAAGCCTCCTGTATTTTTATTTTATATGTTAGTTTTTTTTGTTTTTTTTGTTTTGTTTTTGTTTTTGTTTGTTTTTTGGGCCACACCTGGTGATGATCAGGGGTTACTCCTGGCTATGCACTCAGAAATCATTCCTAGCTTGGGGGACCATATGGGACGCTGGGGATTGAACCCCAGTTCATCCTAGGTCAGCCACATGCAAGGAAAATGCCCTACCACTGTGCCACTACTCTGGCCCCTATTTTATGTTTTTAATCATTTTAGTTTTTTTTTTTCTTTTTCTATTTTTTTGGGGTTTTTTTGGTCACACCTGGCAGTGCTCAGGGGTTAGTCCCGGCTCTACGCTCAGAAATCGCCCCTGGCAGGCACGGGGGGACCATATGGAATGTCAGGATTTGAACCACCGTCCTTCTGCATGCAAGGCAAATGCCTTACCACTGTGCTATTTCTCCGGCTCCATTATTTTAGTCTTAATACCTAAATTGTGTTCATTTTCAGCAATTTGTCCATTGATTTCATAGAATATATATAAATGAGTTATTTATTTTTATTTGTTTGCATTTTTGTTTTTGGACCACACCCAGTTGTGCTCAGGGCTTATTCCTGCACTCAGGGATCACTCCTAGCACTGCTTGAGGGACCATCTGGGGCATCAAAAATCAAACCCAGGTAGATCTCATACAAGGTATAAATGCCTTACCTGCAGTACTATCATTGTGGCCGAATAGACTGGTTCATGACATGAAGCTCACCACAAAGAGTGGCAAGTGCAGTGAGAGAAATAACTACACTAACAACTAACATGACAATGTTAATAAGTGAGAGAAGTAGAATGCCTGTCTCACACACAGGCAGGGGTTGGGAGAGGAGGGAGATGAGGGGCATTGGTGGTGGGAATGTTGCTCTGATAAAGGGGGGTGTTCTTTTTATGACTGAAACCCAACTACAAACATGTTTATAATCATGATGCTTAAATAAAGATATTATTAAAAATAAAATTTAATAATATGTCAAAGAATAGAGTAACTTCTAGAAATTAAACTGAGAACATCTCTTTCTGTGGCTCTGACATGATTCAGTGATAGGTTTCTGGCATCTATAGGAAGCATTTTACTTAGGCATTTATGAGACTGACATGCTGTCTACTGTGCTAAGAAGGCAACTACTTAGGCATTTTAAAAAACATAGATCTGTTATACTGGCAGACCAGGGGGCAAAGGGTGGTAGTATAGAATTCTCTCTGGGAACATTGGTAGAGGGAGGTTGACAGTGGTGGTGGAAATGGCCCTGATTCACTGTATAGATATCTGAAATCCAACTATGAAGGAATTTGTAAATCACAATGGCTTCAATAAAATTAAAATTTATCTCTTGACAATCAAAAAGAAAGCATATAGAGCTGTATACAATATGAATCTAGTTGGAGTTTTCTCTGAAGAGGAGAATTATAATTTTCATCATACTTTCAGTGGAAACAATTACCTAAGACAGGAATCACAGACTGAGACCCACAAACCAAGTCTAGTCTTCCACCTCTTTTTAGTTTTGCAAATGACCATGCTAATTTGTACTAGCCTCAAATGTCTTCTCCTGCTTAACAGTAGATTTGAGTAGTTGGGGCAAATACTCTATGGTTCATAAAATTAAATAGTAGTTATTTGGTTCTTTATAAAAGGAAGAATATATTGTATGCATATTCTCCAGGCTAACTCGTAAAAACAGAGGCTATCTCAATTTGTATTCTGCACATTGAATTCAAGGTTACAATCCTGAAAAGTACCAGTATATATCATCAATAGTTATATGCAGAACTACCATTATATTGAGCATTGAAAAATTTTAAGAAGCACATTATTTTGACAAGATGAATACTTTCCCATCATAAGAAGACAATAAAGTTCATCTAGGCTCACAACTATCAAATGATCTTTAAGACATTATTTTAAAGATCAGAAAGATAATACAATGGGTTGGGCACTTACCTTGCATGCATGTGACACAGATAAATAAACCCCAGAACCATAGATGAACCCCTGAGCATCACCAGAAGTGACTCCTGAGCACAGACCCACAAAGAAGTTCTGACTTGCTCCTGGGTGTGATTCTAACAACAAAATTATTATTTTTATGAGTAACTTTGGTGCTCTATTATAGATCATAAATATGAATTTAGTTATTTTAAGTTGGAAAATATTTTAATAATATTTCTCATACACCCACCATTGAACTTTGAACAATGTCTATTTTTATTGTAGATTTAATGCTTACATATATAACTAGCTAATATAACTCACATGGGAAATTTGCCTAGGCTACTTAAATTTACTTTATGTTTGTTTGTTGTTATAGTAGGTTTATAGTTTATTTAATAGTGGGTTTGAAGTCCTTCTTTCCTGAATGAATTTGATGTCTGTTGATGTTACTAATGATTTACGAGAACAAAATAATATTGTCTGCAAATGGTAAACAGTTTCTAGCTTTCTTTGAGGGATGTTGAAAGTTAGGGTATACTTCAAGGACTGAACTTTTCTGAAAGTAGTATCCAACTAATACAGATATACTTTTGGGAAAACACCCAGAAGACATTTGATCTCTCTCTGCAAGCTCAGAGAATTCTTTGTACCACATACACACAATGGAATCCTATATAGCACTGTCAGAATGCAATTATGCAATTCACTGCAACATAGATGAAACTGGTAGATATGATGAATAAAATCAGAAAAAGCAGGATAAATACAGGACCTTGTCACATATATGTGGTATTTAGAATAACTGCAAGAAGGAATGCAATGGCTTAAATGGTTTAAATGTCTAGAACACTCTTGACTCCAAAGTTTACTGAGGAGAAGGAAAGAAAAAGAATTGAAGGAAGAGGAAGACAGATGTGAAATAAAAGAGTGATTCTGGTACATTGATAGTATTAAGAAAAGACAGAACTAAATATCCAAACCACGGAGTCAACAACACTGAAATCAGGAGACCTAAACTTTAATAGGTGCTTATTATGATGTCAGGCTGGTAGAAGTGAGGTTTGGGTTGGACTTAGAGAATATTGGTAGAGGGAACTAGACACTGGTAGTGAGATTGGTGCTGAAAAATTATATGTCTAAAACTCAACTATGAATAACTTTGTAAATCGCAATGCTTTAAATTAATTTTTTTAAAAGCCTCTTTGTGCCCACTTTGACTGTAGTCTAATTTTTAAGGTACTGATTCTGAGATCATTCAAAGTCAAAGCACATTATTCCTTAATGATATTCTCCAGAAAGTAACAGACTATTGCATTGGGACGTAGTGAAATAACTGTGCCTAGAGAAATCTCATTTAGAACATTGTCAAGAAGTTCAGACTTACAATTTATATAAAGGAAAGCTGGCATAAATTTTTAATGAAATATTCTTTATGCTAAATATATCTATACTTTGGAAGGGCTTACAAAGTTCTCCTTTTGGAATGATATATTAAGAATCATAGTACATGCCCATGAATTTTATACAACTATTAAATCATCTAGGATTATACTGTAAGCTCCTACCAGGAGACTCTACCTGTTGTCTGGTTTGTGCTTCTATCTCTAGTCATTACAACAATATGGGTTAGAGGATGGGTAGATGGATAGATGGATGGATGGATGATTATCTCCTGGGTCCAGTTGTTTGACAAGTCTCTGATTATGTTAAGAATTCCCAAGAATCTGGGGCCGGAGAGATAGCATGGAGGTAAGGTGTTTGCTTTTCATGCAGAAGGTCATTGGTTCGAATCCCAGCACCCATATGGTCCCCCGAGCCTGCCAGGAGTGATTTCTGAGCATAGAGCCAGGAGTAACCCCTGAGTGCTGCTGGGTGTGACCCAAAAAAACCAAAAAACAAACAAACAAACAAAAGAATTCCCAAGAATCTAATTACATGGTTTTCTTCCTAAGCATTTCCAAAGAGGACTATGATAACCATGCAGGAGACATGCAAATATTGTCTGTATAAAATATTGAGTTGGAAGTAACTAGAGGTTCCTTCCTAGAGAATAGGTTAGTTCATAGATCCTAGGTTGATAACATATATGTAGTTCATTCATATATGTAGTTTAAATAAAGTACATGGACATTTAAGCAATATTTACATGGAGGCAATGTATCGTGGAGGATAACATTGACTCTAGAGCCAAACTCCATGGGTCCACATCAGGTTCTTCTGCTTATTTATCTTTTTTTTTTTTTTTTTTTTGGTTTTTGGGTCACACCTGGCAGTGCTCAGGAAATACTCCTGGCTCTATGCTCAAAAATCACTCCTGGCAGGCTCGGGGGACCATATGGGATACCAGGATTCAAACCACTGTCCTTCTGGATGCAAAGCAAATGCCTTACCTCCATGCTATCTCTCCGGCCCCTCTGCTGCTTATTTAGATCAGTACTTGATTTATTAGATTTATTTGTATCTCTGTGTTCTCATTTATGTTGGTTATACCTTTTGTTTTTTTTTTGGGGGGGGGGTGGTCACACCCGGCAGCGCTCCTGGCCTTATGCTCAGAAATTGCTCCTGGCAGGCTTGGGGAACAATATGGGATGCCGAGATTCGTATCATCCTTCTGCATCTAAGGCAAATGCCCTACTGCTGTGCCAGCTTTCTGGCCCCTATGTTGGTCATACCTTTTTATGTTACTGCATGAGTTAATATATATGAAATATTTTGAACATATATATATATGCTAAATATATATTCTAAAAAGCTCCATAGTGTGATATAATATATTATTACAGAGGTATGTATATTAATAACACTATCAAACACATTAAAGTGGGTGACCAATGGGAGAATAGAGAGATTTGGAGATGAGCCAGGATAGAGCTGAGGAAGCAAGGGGAAAAAAACAAAAGACAAACACTCAGAATTTGTGTTTGGGGAAGATAACCTTAGCTAGTAGAAAGAGAGAGCATCCCAGATTTTCCTGTATCAAAGATTTCCAAACTTTGGTACTAGTGTCAAATCCTCTCTACCTATGTCTAGACCTGTACTAATTATAAAATTTGAAAGTCAAAGTTAGAATTTCATGTAACAAATATTTGCATGAATATTTTAAGGCTTCTATAAATGAATAACTTGAATTTATGATCTCTTTTGACTTCACTTTTTCCTGTCCCTTTGTTTCACCCAAGTGAAACTTGTCCCAAGTTTCACCCCTCATAATTTTTGACAGATCAGATACAAGACTAGAGACCTAAGTTTACTATGGCATACAAAATTGTAATCTCCAGAAATCTATGGGGTAACATAAGAAAGATAATTCTTTTCCTTAAGTTACCCATGATGAAATTTTGAAAAAAAAATTGGATAATGAAAGCTTTCTAGTGGAATTTTAAATTATTGCTTCCAGATTTCACTGATGAATTTCACTAGGAGAAATGTCTCATCTTCTCTTGTCTAGAATTCATTGGTGGTACAACAGAGAGGGAGCACATGAGACTCTATCAATAATCCCTAACATTGGAGCCAGTTTTGACTGTGAACTTGTTTCAATACTTTGCTTCTACTAACATTAATTTTTCAATGCATATGTGAGTGAATTCAGATTATTCTTATAACAGTTTCCTTTTCTGTCACTGTATCATGTATTAGAATTTCATGAGGAAACACATGTACCTAGATACAAATGAGGAAGCATTAATGAAGACTGTTTGTATAGTGTAGGTAGGGCAAAGGAACAAATGAGATTCTTAGGTTTTATGTTAATAATGTTGCTAGAAAATGTTCCTACCCAAAAGGCAGGCAACAAAAAAGATTACTGGAACTACATCAGGGCTAAAAGATCTGTCACCCATTGGGAAGCCTGATCAGAGGAACAAGCACTGTGGGAGTCACAGAGCACTATCAGGAGGCAGGCCAGGGAGACTCTATTAGTCTTGATCTCCCATTAACTCAGCCATCCAGAAATCAGCAGCTCAGTTTTTTTAGGAAAGGCAACCCATAGGCTGCCTCCCAACTTCCAAGGGAGTATGGAAAGCGACACGAAGATTGGTTTAGGAGTTGGTAAAGGGAGAATTAACAACACTTATGTCTGTATTCCCTTTCTTTATCAGGGAGGAAAAGAAAGACATTTGAGAATTTTATTTAACAGTACCTATGGGAATGTGGTACAAACGTGAACACAATCTGTTAAGTGTATTTTATGGCAGAGAAGAGACAGGAATTACGAGCCCAGGAGGCTGACTCTCCAGGTAGAAATGTAGGTAACATTTTCCTCAGATATATCATCTGCTATCATTGAGCACAACTTGGTTCTATTTATAAATCCATTTGGTAGGCAAATTTTGATAACATTTAAATATCTTCTTAGAAAAGGTCCTCAGGGAGTGTATGCTTGGATTATGATTCTTGCCTTTTATACATTTAGAGTTGGCATGATGAATGAATAGCTAGGAAGTGGGACTTTGATGCCTTCCATAGCTATGCATGGATTCATTGGACCCACATCCAACTCAGAGAAAATGACAGTGACCTTGTTTATATAAAGTTCTTTAAAAATACATGATCTCAGATTGTGGACTAGATAACAATGTATTTGTTTGCACCTTGATAGTAATGTATCCATGTGCGTTGATGTGTGTAGGGGATGGTAGAGGCAGGAATATAAGTTAGGTAGACATTCAGTTTATCATGGAATGGAAATAATCTTAAAATGGAAATAGTTTTTGGTGCTAGGATCATGGTGTTTAAGGTTAGTCTTATTGTAATGAGAGAGGGGAAATAATCTCTTATTTTTGCTGAAAGTTAGAGCCCATAACCTATACCCCCATCAAGTTTGAAATATAAAATGTTAAAGTCTGAACTATATGACAAAGTCTTAAACTCTTATATCATTATATATAAATATTAAGCTTCATCAAACAAACTGGCTTGCCTTTTCTCCTTTTTCTTTTCTGGGAAAATACTCAGTCATTTTGGTTGACATTCTGAGATTGTACCAACCTGATTTAAAAATGTGGGGACTAGGGGCCGGGTAGGTGGCGCTGGAGGTAAGGTGTCTGCCTTGCAAGCGCTAGCCAAGGAAGGACCGCGGTTCGATCCCCCGGCGTCCCATATGGTCCCCCCAAGCCAGGGGCGATTTCTGAGCACATAGCCAGGAGTAACCCCTGAGCGTCAAACGGGTGTGGCCCAAAAACCAAAAAAAAAAAATGTGGGGACTATTCAGGCTACTATTTGTCCTGACCACATAATGCCATGGCTTCTGATGAGTGGCTTGCTGTCAGTGAAATAGGCTGTGCTCCTCTCTTAGGGCTGACAAGCATCTCAAAGCAAAGTATCTTAAGACTTGACATTTCAGGTCCCATGATGGAAGGGTCTAGGCAGCATGCAGTACAGTGGGCACCATGAATGTGGCTATGAAGCTGTATGGTGATCAGCAAAGGACTAGGTCTCCTTGGTAAGTTGAACTTGCCCTTGCAGCCAAGTTAAAATGGGGAGGGTGCTACACCATGAGGCTGTCACCAGTGCTAAGTTATCCAAGTTGAACAAGTTCTCCTGAGGGATGCTTTGTTCTTTCTTGTGATCACAGACCCAGCATGGAGAAGCAAGACTATTTTTATGTTTGCTAGTCTGCCTTTAGGAAAAGGGTCTCCCTTCTTCTCTGAACTGGATGTCATCTGGTTTTCTGGACCAAACAGCCCAGTTCCTACACCTGGGATGTGTTCCTCTGGGCCTTATTTGTTTGCTTATTGGGTCTCTCCCATAGGCAGGACCTAAACCAATCAAAAGCCAAGCTCCTTTTGAGAGGTGAGTCGACCAAACTAAGAGTAGCATTTCAGGTCTGCCAAGAGAACAGGGCAAGTCCAACTCACAGCCAACAAACATCCACTAGGGGGTGCTGGACTCCATTTTAGCACTGATCCCACCCCTCTTGTCCAGCACTGGCCATAGCTACGAGGATAGCTTTCCCATAATCTCCTGCTCCTTGAACAGGATGATGGGTAAGTAGCTCTGCCGAAAGGAAAGCCTGGTGGGCAAAGCAGCCTTCTTCTGGAGGATTGAAGGATGGGGAGTAGCTCTCTTGGGGGGGAGGGGTAAACTATGTGTTTTCAGAGTCACAAAGACTGAATATTTCTGGAAGTATCTATGAAGAAGAAGGCTAAGCCATAGGAGCAAACCTGGATTTCAATTCCTTAGAAATGGGGGTGAGCGGAAGACTCCACATGCAAGTCCTTCTGTGTCCCTTCAGCTGGTATGTTGGGGACTCTGGGCAGGACAGCTAGCCATAGGCCCCCTGGGCTGACCACTTAGTCCAGGGGACTGAGATCCCCCCTATGCCAGGCGGGTCTTCAGGGCCACGCCTGGTTAATTGGACCCTGGGGGGTGGGGCGGGAGAGAAATTCCTCCCTATACATCCACAAACGGACCCCATTCAGGATTTCTCTTCTTACTATTATTCATTTTCAAAACCGCGGGGGTGCAAACTGCAACATATATACTTTTTAATAACACCCAAAAATATTCTTAATTCTCAACTGCTTTAGGGAAAAAAATGGAATCCCCTAGATTTTGAGGATAATATTCAAATAGGTCTCTAAAATCAGTGTATATGTAGACGTGACTTCCTATACAGTGGTCCTCTCTGACTGCCAAGCTGACCATAAACAATTCATCTATACAATGTATATAACCCCTCTGATATATTTCCCCTCCTCCACACAGAGCCCCTTCTACTCCCTCATCTCCCAATCCGGATTTGTTATCTTCCCCTTAATTAACCCTCTTTATCCTCAGTTCTTTAATTTGTTAGGCACCAAGACTGACCTTCTCCAACAGATTCTGCCTTTGTGTATTTTCTTTAACAGCTATAACCCTTTCTAAATATTCTTTTACCGTGACGATTCTATCCACTGTTTATTTTGTCTTCTCTTTGTGAGTTGTTCAATAAGGAATTTTGGTGGAAGAGTCCCTCAGTTTAATGCTTATGATTGAACCATGTCGTGGGGATTGTTGGACTTGTTCTTATGGCCCCCATATGAGCGGACAACGCCACATGGTATTATTCCTTGTTTGCATAGGCACATTAAAATGAGAAAATACTATATATATATAAATAAGTACTTATCTATTAGAGATCGGAACACACAAATCTCGTAGTGCAATGGGGCCTTACACCCTGAACATTGATATAATGACCTGGCACAGGCCTCAGAAGAATGGGCATCCTCCATTCACCCCTGAACCAGGGAAGGTATCTACGAAACATCCAAGGTTTTTCATAACAACACCTGGAAGCAATCCTCTACCAGGAAAACACTACTACAGCTCTGACATCGACCTGCTCAAAAGAGACTTCCTTTAACACTAAGAAGACTAGACAACAACAACGACCTGCTTACAGGACAGGGTTCTCTGCATTGCCCTTTAATTGTGAGGTGAAACGAGAGGACTCTCTGCACCATCCTGACTGCAATATAGGATATGCAGATTCCAGGATCTTTAATACAGAAACATGATACCAACAACAGAGACTGTATAAAAAATAAAAGTGTATTGGCACTACAGACAATGACCTGGATTGGACAAACTAGTTTGCCTGGAGCTTAGAGTTGGTCTTATGCCAGGAAACTTCAGGGGTGGGGTCTCCTTGTATTTAGTTCCATATCCCTCATATTTTGGTGGGCCTATGCAAATAATAATTGCCACTCTAACACCGTTTTTACTGTGCTCCTTTGACTCTAATCCTTAAGAGAAACAAACCACTTAAACTTTTGAGGTTAACTTAAACTAATATGCATGTGCATGGAAATGTAAAAAAGTACTTTGCCTTCAATGGTTAAGGAGTTACATAAGTGTTATGTCATTAGATTACTTTGTGTGCTGCTAAGAAATATTATGTACTACAATCTGGGGACTTGAGGGACAAAGCAATTGTACATAGGTTCTGTTTTATTTTTCTTAATGTTCTTTGGCTGAAAGTTCAAAGATATCAGCAATAGGACTACTGAGAATTCTGTTTATGGGTGATTGTCCTTCCACTGTAACTTTACTTTGTCCTCTTTCTTTGCATCTTCTCATAATTAAAAATAAAAAATTGTAGATTAAAAAATAAGCCTACTAAACATGGTTTAGTATTTTAAAGATAAATAAATTTATATTGAAAAAAAAGAAAAAGAAATGGGGTGAGATACCTATAATGGAACTGGGCCTGAGGCATCTTCACCACTTCTACTCTCAGGGACAGACCTTCTTTCAGAGTCAAGTTGAAAACTTCAGTCTTTTAGAATTGAAGTTGCAGAAACAGACCCACAGATGAGCAATTATAATTGCTAAAATACATATTAGCAATGCGAGATGGCTTTCTTAAGGATGTTGCTGTGCTTGTGGAAAAAGATCTTGCTCTTAAGCCCTCTGTCATTCAATGAGTAGATATCAGTTTCAGGTTGTTTCTACACAATGATATGACACAAATAACAAGATTTCTAGAAAAGACTAAGGGAAATTATCTTTATGATCTTTGGGAGGAAAGTGACTTTTGTCGGGGATTTGGGTTTTACTTTGTTGTGCTCTGGACTTACTCCTGGCTCTGTTCTCAGGGTTCACAACTGGCCATACTTGAGGAAGCATATGGGTGCCAGGGATTAAAACTGGGTTAGCCACATGCAAGGCAAGTGCTTTACCTACTGTACTATTTTTCCTGCCTACGAGTTTTTTTTTTTTTTTTTTTTTTGGGGGGGGGGGGCACATGTGCTGATGCTCTGGGTTTACTCCTGGGTCTGCCCTCAGGTACTGGAGCCTGAGGGCTTTGTGGAAGGTAGAGTGAAAAAGTCTGGATTATCCTTAAGGGCTCTTCAGGGTTTTGTGCTGTGGGGGTGGTGTGAGAAGTATTTTGTTCCTGAGTTTCCTTCTGCAAATGGCTTTCCTCATTTTACTTTTTCAAGCCGTTTTGTTTCACTGTTTATGCATTTATATCAGATTCCTTCATGTTTTCATCTTTCCAGAATCAATAATAATGAATTTCTTGCAGTCAAGAAAAATATTAGGTTTAACCATGAATCAGAGAGTCATGATCCCACCAACCTCCTATGAACCTTCCCAGAAAATAGTAAATTAAAATTCTTTCCTAGAAAATGAAAACAGATTGTCGATCACAGCTGACTGGCTGCTAGGATTACCCAGAGTCCAGAGCAGGCCTTTCACCAAGATTAAAAACAAGGTGATTAATTTCTCATAATCTTCCTGAGTGTCTCATTTAGCTCTCTCCTCTGCTCCAATTTATAAAGTCCCAGGAAGAGAGATGAAGGGGCCTACTGTCAAAACTAAGACATAGATGCACCAGCTCTCCGTGTTTGCACTGCTCAGCACAGTCGAGACTTTGGCTGGGAAAAGCACAGCTTTGGAACCTTTTCAAAAACAATATCTGCAGTGTTGCTTGCCTACCAAGTCTCCCTTAGTACAGGGACTTCTGGCCATCCATCCCTCACAGAAGAGCTCTTTCTGCTACGAAATGTCAGAGCCTTTACTGCTCAGGCCACTCACACTCCTAAACTGGGCCTTCAGTGGAAATTCTTATATTTCACCTGCAATTATACAGAGGCATAGTATATGGTTGCTGCTCAGGCCTGAACCCACAGACCTGGATAGGTTCAATTTCTGTCCCTCCTTCCTGGGGGTGGGAAGGAGCAGTGAACACCCCACTTCACAGAGTAATTCAGAGTTGAATCTGTCTCAAACTTGCTGGGGGACTCTCTAAGTGCCAGAGCTCAAGGTCCATAGAAACTGAGCCTCTCAAGTCCAGCCTACATCATCTGTGGTGAATTTTCAGTGGAGCTGGTGTGGCTTATATGTTTCCCATGCAGAGTAGTGGGGAAGGTGCCTTTCCTTGCATCTTTCCTTGTGTAACACTTCAGTCCTGACCTCTCAACTGAGAATCATTCTCACACACTAACATTTGGAGGACAAGGCCATAGAAAGCATCCGGGGCTTTTTCCCTACTCAGTGTCCCAGAGGAATGTACTCATGCCCAAATTAGCTATAACACTGTTTCCCCCTCAGTTCTGGTTGATAATCTATTTTCCTTCCCCTGTCTGGAAATGAGCCTATACAGAATAGTCCACATTCAATGCTACTGCAGCTTCCCCTAAGCTCTGAATTCCATTGACATTTGCCATTGGCAATTACTATCTCACACCGGCCCAGTACTCCAGCAAGTTCTTACCAAGCACATCCAGAATCTGGTCATTTTCCTCAATATTGGATTTATTGACAATTATTTGAATTATTCATGAGTCAACTGGCTGATACTTCTGCAACTGTATGTCCCCTTCCCTCACCAATACAATTTGTTACCCTGTTACAGAAAAAAACCCATTTTCTCTCTCACATGTCACTCTGTGACAGAACAATACGGTCCACATCTCACTCTTTCTTTCCCCTTCAGTCCTTTGAAATCACCTCTCCCCAGGAGTGCTTTGGTTATCTTTGTTTCTGCCTTGATTCACCCTTACCCTGCTACAGCCACAGAAGAAAGTTCTGCAGATGCTGAACAGGTCCTGCTCCAGAACCTTGCACATGCTGAGAGATTGGACACCCGTCATCCCAGGCTTATGTTCTCTTCAGGAACTCTGCTCAGATTACTGGCCCTCACTCATGAATGAAAACTCCTATGTCCCTCTCCTACCTGCCTTTATTTTCTCAAAACATTCATATTCTTTACTGAAATATCATTTATTGTTATTAGTATATTGTCACCCTCCTTCAGCAAGTTATAAAACTTGTCTTCATATCATTGTTGAACCAAGTTGTTTAAAAGAATCTACTTTCTAGTCACCTCCCAAAGATATTGTGTAGGTGGCTAAAGAGAGAGTACAGTTGAGTAAGGCAAGTGCCTTGCACAGGGTTACAGAGAATTCAACTCTTGCACCTCATATAGCTACCAAGCCCACCAGGAGTGATCCTGAGAGCAGAGCCAGGAGTAAGCGCTGAGCACCATGGGGTGTAGTGTGTAGTTCAAAGACAAAGAAGCACTCTGTAGAATAGATTGCCAATGGGTACAGAAAAACATTGAAAGAATTAAGTCAGTACCCCAAAGTCAGACATCAAGTCAGTCATCATAGTAATCATAGTAAGATCATAGTAATTTACAGAGAAAATTCCAGACTGTCCTTACTTCTATCCCCTTTGGGTACCTGCATATAGGAAGGCTTTTTCCTTTTCCTTCATCTGCAGAAGAGGACCTATCCAGGAATAGCATCACACAGGGCCAAGAGGCTGCTGAAGAACATGGAGGTGAGGAAATAGACTTTATGCTTGGGGTGTAGGGAGGAGTTATGTACAAGTCCAAAAACCTCCATTTCCTCAGTCTCTCAAAACCAGTGTGTACATGAGGTGTGTACTCCTCAGAGTGGAGAAGATCAGAATAGAATGGAAGCAAGTGCTTGGCCTACACAAGGAGCCAGGGACTTGATTGACTACATCTTCTGGGTGTAAGTGTAGGCAGTCCTGTGACATGGGTGCATCTCTGCCTTCTGTCCCTTGCATCCCTGCGAAGCTAAGAGTGTAACTGCAATGTGCCTAGAATGGTAATGGGCTGAATGAAGATCTCTTATCTTGATTATTCTGCTGTCCTCTCCGCTCAGGAGAGGAGGCATAATAGAAATTTGATGAGCCAGAATTCTCTCAGGTCAAGTGAGAGGGGGTGAGATAGAAGCTTGGTTAGCACCCAGCTCCTCAGTAGTAAAACTGTGAGTTTTGTGGGGGTCCTTCACCAAGATATTTGAGCAGTGCATTAGCTTTGAGAAGTATCTCTCTAGTAGAGCTCAGGTGGTCTAGGTCTCTATATTAAGATTCAGACCAGGCCAGTCTGTTCAGTACTGGGGCAAGCAGAGCTCCCAGACTCTTCAGTCAAGGTTTGTACTCTGGCTCTTCGAATTGTCCCAAACTATACATTAGCTCTCCAGAGCCACTTCTGTGACTCATTTTTATTCTGAGTTTCAGTATCCACAATGTTAAAGTATGAGTGATCACGGCTCCATTCCCAGCCCCACTCTGAGTCTGGCATTAATGACATCATTGAAGTGGTACTCACACACCAGGTACTAGATTATCTCTGAATCTAAGCTGTACTTTCTTTCTGCACTGCCAGCTCTAATACTGTGTTGTCTCTCAAGAATCTTGCTTGCAAGTCTCTGTACTCCAGAGACAGAGGCTAGAGGTATGTGCCATGGAGTCCCATGTGCCCCCCACAACCATAGCATGCCACTCCCAACCCCTAGTCCCATAGCCAGGACCATGCCTATCTCATGAATGGCATTGTTTTTAAGGAAGTATAGTAAAATATACTTATTTCTCAGGAACTTTTAGTTATGATCATTCAAAAGTAATTTCATACACATTCCTTAAGAATTGCAGTGGTGCTGAAATGCCATAAAACCATGAAAGCACCTTTGAATACTAAGGCACGAGGGAAGGACATACATTAAAATAAAAATAGACATTTTAGGAAATCTTGACATATATAAAGGAGACAGAGAGAGTATTGTATTTTCCCTACTATCCTATAGTACTTTAATTGACCCAGATTAATGTTCTTTAACCTTGTTAACACTGGTATACAAGATACTGCCTGTGCATGAGACTACAGATGAATCTTTACTACCAAGGCAGTAAACTAATGGTTTTCAAACTTTCTATACCTGCAAATTGGCATTGATCCCAGAGCTACATCATTGATCCTCTTAGAAATAATAATCCCCTTCTCTTAACACAGGCATGTGTGGTAGATTCCCTTAAACAGGACAGGGTCCAAGCCTGTGTGAGAATAGAAGGTGGACAACAAAGTGGAGGAGATAAACCCTGGGTATCAGAGGTCAAGGTCAACAAACATGGTGGATTTAGACATAAAGGAAATGCTATGGCATTTCTGAACCTAGAGAAGGGAGTATGTTCTTTGGCAGAGAAATTAAAGAGGCTTCTATGGAGGTCTGAGAGACAAAGGAAAGCTGGACAGGCCCTGACAATCTCCAGATGGAAAGTCAAAAAGAAGCTGGACTGAGACAACACTAATGAGCACTGGGTGCTGAAAGAAGTGAAAAAACATACTTTTAATGAAAGCTTTAAAATATGATATGAATTTATTAAACTCCAGCCATAAGTTGCTTTTCAGAACCTACCTGCCGGCCTCCCTGCTTCCCGAAGCTTTACGAGCCCCTGTGTGACCCACCCGCCCTTGAGATTTGAAAATGCTACCCCCCTGCCCCCAGGCCTCCCTGCTTCCGACTCCTGTGTGGCCCACTGGCCCTAAAATCTTGAAATTTGAAATCACCTTTATCTCACAACCCCGGGCACAGCCCTCCTACGTCAGTGTTCATTCCTGTTTCTTTTAAGATTGTGCTTTGATGATAAGAATGAATCAACCTGTCTAAATTCTGTATGAAAAGAGACTGGCTTAAGGTTTCGGGGTCTGTAAACCTCTACTCTGCCACGGGTACGTTTTGGACCTCTGACCGGTCAGATAATATACAGAACTTGCTTGTATTATTGCTGGGCTCCAGTCTTTTTCATTACTCTGCGCTGGGCAGCTGGAAATCGGGTTTTCCGGACCCTGCAGTGCAAAGAGAAGAAACCTTGCAGGTTGGATAAGGCAGGAGCAGCAGTAAGTGTATTCCTGGCAAGCCCAGGGGAGCTCTGAAGGAGTCTCAAATAAATAAAAAGCAGAGCTAAAGACTTAGAAGTCACTGTGGGAGAAGATATGGTAGGGGCCAGCAGGTAGCTATGGAGGAATGTGGGGCACAGCTCAGAACAGTAGGCGATGAGTGAGATTGCGGGGCTTGGCACTGTGCTGCCAAGTCACTTCTGGTTTCTTCAGTTTAGCAGTAGCCGTCTGCATTTCCAACTCAACAGATCAGCGGCTTGATTGAGTCACAAAGAGCAAGCTGTCAGGATGGGTAGGCTGTTCATTTCACATGCTTTAGTGAGCAAATGTTTCTCTTTGAGATGCCCCAGAAAGCAATCTGCATGCCGGGGTGGACCTGCCCTGTTTCTCACTCTGCAGTCAGCAGCAGCTACATCTGTTAGGTTCGCTAAGTGATGGATGGGTTGAGTCTGCCTCGAGGGTGGTGGTGGAGGAGGGTAGAGAGAGGACAGAGAGGCAGTAGCAGATTGACAAACTAGAACATGGAAAAACGAAAATAAAATCCAAGAAGGAGGAAGAGCCACATTGTTCAGGTCACTGGACTGTGTTGTAGAGTGAGGTGATTTGTTTGTGTATTCAGACTCAGGTTGAACCAATCCCGCTAGCCCGTGAGCCTAACTGCTGGCATTTCTGGTCACTCTGTGTGTGGGCTTTATATGCAATGTGACACCTTCAGCTCCAATGTGCATATTTTGAGCTGCTGGAAGGAGCCAGACTCCTACTGAGTCTCTCAGAAGCTGGAAAGCTTTCTTTCTATTATTGATATCTTCTCTGGAAATGAAGCCTTTTGTGGAAGTTACTATCAGTGCTAGAGCTTTTTGGGCAAATTCTAGTAGTCCATCTAGAAAAGGCATGCTGAGTCCAAAGGCCTGCCTCAGTAGTTATCTTTCCCCAGAGTCTTCAACCCTGAACTGTTCTGAACCTACTGAAATTAAGGTCAATTTGGGGTTTGACAGTGATTTAGAGGTAGAGGACAGGAGGCAATTGAGGAATGACCTTGGCTGAGTTTCTCTGTGGAAAAAGGAAAGCAGGATCAGGATGGACACTGGACAAGTGGTGATTGGCGAGGGCAGAAGACTTGGAGAAGTGATTGGGCAAGAGCGGAAGGGTGGACCGGGCATTAGGAGAACTGTAGTCCTGGAATTTTGGAGAGAAGTAACAGCAGTGACAAAATTCTAGGAACAACTTAAACCATGCCCAGGTCAGCCAGAAAGTCTAATCAGGACTCAGGCTGGTGGGAGACAGCAGGTCATAACTCTCCTGTGGCTGCAGTGGTGGCAGACAGTGTTAACAGTTTCAACAGCAGGTGTCCTAGGTGGATCTGAAATTTCAGTCTGTTTGCTCTGCTTGGCGAGTGTGAGGGGCAGAAGATTGAGAAGACTGACAGGTATATTACCTCAAGCAACAATCCAGGAGTGAGTCTGGAAGGCAAAAGCCTTCTAATAAACTCTAATAAACTAATAGGCCGCTTACAGTTCTGTGCAGCTGGAAGGAAGGCAAGGAATCAGAGGTCGCACTAGCAAAAAGCAATCTGGTTATGAAGATATGAGACATCTAGATTATCAATCCTCCTATTGTTTATGTGTGACTTTGACCTAGACACTCTTGCCTCAGTTTCTTTGTCTATAAAATGAATTGGAGCACATCACATCCATGGCCCTGTTCCTTCTTCCAGGCAGGAACTCTTCTCCAATAGTGGGGGAACAGCTCCATCTGAATGTCTTAAATCACAGTTATGGTGTTTCCTGGTAGCAGCTGCTCAGTGATAATGAAGATCCCACAGCATAAGAAGTACCTTATACTGGGGCCTAAGATGGCAGGAAAATCATGGTTCATTGCTGCTCAAACCTAAGAGGAATGATGAAAGATGATGGAACATTGGGGACACCCATTACTTTTTTTTTTTTCCACCTGTCTCATGGAGAGACCTTGTTCCCTAACCAAGAAATAAGCAAGCACAACTTCCCTTTCCCCATCAGAGCAGAATCTAAGCAGAAAAAAATTCCATGTCATCAGGCATTCTCACCAGGTTAGATTATTTTCAGAGTCTGTGTGGCAGGAGATGACCATCTCTGTGAACAGACCCAGAAAATGGCAGTTGTCATTTGTATCTATTGCTCTTAGCACAGGGCACTGCATTCAAAACCATGGGGTCTAGCTCTGTCTGTATTTTAAAACCTATTTTCTATTTGGACAGTTCAATGGAAGACTTGCAACACTGTCCTTGCAAGGACACAGACAGCAAAATTACGTGTTTATATGAAAAGTTCTAGGGAGCTGTAGGTAAGGCACTTTCCTCACTTGAAGTCAATCAGGGTTCCGTCCCTAGCACTTCATATGACTGCCTCCAACCCCCACCATGAGTGCAGAGCCAGGAATAAGCCCTGAACATTGCTGGGTGTGCCCCTCTCCCCCAAAATACAGGCTACCTTTTTCTTCGTCACTATGTTTCTATGAATTGGATTGTGTTACTCAAGGTTTTTGGAAACAGACAATAAATGGAATGTATGAAGTTATTCTGATGTCCCTTTTAGGAAGGGCTTTATTTTTTTTCTTGTTTCTAATTGAAAAAAAAAAAGTGTCTACCATTTTCTTAGAGTCTACTATTTCCAGAAATACTTTTGAAACTGGAACTGCCTAGCTCTTCCACCAACGCCACTTTGCTTCTCTAAGAACTCTTCCACAAGCAGCCTCCCAGGTGCTTTTTCGGAGAAGAAGCTGGTTAGGGATGTCTTGTCCAAGACCCCAGTCTTATGTCTCACTTGACTTAATTCTTTCTGTGTTCTGCCTGCTCTTGCTCCTTCCCTGTGAATTTGTGGATCTACTTTAGTTTCAGTCTGGTCACTTCAATAGAAAGTCATTCACATAGTAGCTCCTTTGTACTCAGATTCTGAGAGAGAGGCACCAACATGGCTCCGACTTTCTTAATGGATACAATTCAAAGATCAGGAGAGAGAGGCAAATATTTGTATATGTAACAGATGTTTGAGTTGGGACTTATGAGAAATTAATAATTCACAATTAGTAATTTACCAATTAAACAGAAATTAGGCTTTTAAAACAGCCTAATTGGACACCATGGGACAATTATTGCATAAATATACCCTGTGTAGGCTTGGTTAAAGACACAGAAATGGCATTTAGTTAGACAGCAGGACTCTGCCTCAGAGGAGAGTGGGGATGGTAGGCTTCTCAGAAGAGGCAAGCGTCATTTACCAAGCGCTTTTAACTGCATGCTTTGAGTGCAACTCTTTCAGGTATGGAGATTATAATTAGTTCAGGGAACCCTACTATCAAAGACATCCTCTTTCATGTTATAGTTTCATTTCTTATACATCCCCATATTACTCCCTGTTTTTATCTGAACAATATGTTCCCATTCTACAACGTTTAATCACTACCTGAAAATAATACCTGTAAAATTAAATGAGTTTACCAGAAAAGGTTCTAGTAAGTCCATTTTCATTACATTGACTTTATTCCTCCCAACCATATTTTGATATTAATTTTTCGTTATTCACATTTAACAGAACATAGAAATTGGTACAGGTACATTAACATATTAATACCTTTTCCAATATTGCCCGTGAAATACATGACAGAGTGAGGACTACCAGGCAATCAGGATAAGAGTACAAGACTGCAAGGCTCGAATCCCTAGAGTTTTAAAGCTATTTATGGCCTGGGGGCTGGAGAGATAGTATAGTAGTTAGGATGCTTGTCTTGCACACAGCTAACCTGAGTTTGATTCCTACCATCCCAGATTGTTCCCTAAGCACCACCAGGATTTATTCCTGAGCACAGAGCTAGGAATGATCCCTGAGCATCTCTGGATATGCCCCTCCCCC
This sequence comes from Suncus etruscus, assembly GCF_024139225.1. NCBI lineage: Eukaryota > Metazoa > Chordata > Mammalia > Eulipotyphla > Soricidae > Suncus > Suncus etruscus. The sequence continues at coordinate 68,414,878 of NC_064862.1, forward strand.
TGAAACAAACAAGATACAAACAAAACTATTAGTTATTTTATTAATTTGTGCTTTAAACTATGTTGTTATGCTATCTTATTACATTATATCATGTCATATCTTATAACATATCCTATATCATGTTATCTTATCATGCTAAGATAGCTTTCCTTTTCTATTTTAATTTTTATTTTACATCATGTTTCTTTTTAGGATCACATTACATCATACAAATCCATTCAATATTCCTTTTTCTCCTATGGATCACTCAAAATGTCTCAGAGTCTCTAATCCCCCAACACAGCTGTTATGAAAATCCTCAAGCATTCCCCTTATAAATCTCTCTGAATTTCCTTATAAATCTCTAGAGGTAAAGTGGGTTATAAGTTATATATTTCCTGTTAACTATTAGACTGTTGATACCAAAAGTCTCTACTAATATAAAAAGCTATTTCTTTCTTCTTTTCTTGATGCTCCCAAACAGTGCTCAAAGGAACAGTGCTGAGGATACTAAACCAGTCGGGCTAAATGATTCCATTTTAAGACACAAGGGTCCTGAGACACTTGAGCCATGCTATACTCAGAAGTCTTCAGTAACATTTGGTGCTGGGATTCAAACTTGCTCCTAGCACTTTCTGAACTATCTCCCTGGCTTCTGCTCAGAATTACCCCTCGAATTCTCATCAACATTGATATGAATTTCTACCAATGTGATCATAAAGTGATATACCATTTCTACATGTTTACAGTTATCTAATTTTTGAATGAAATTGAACTTTCCTTTATAAACTTGCAATTTGAGATATCTTGCCCTGAATTGTTTATTCATGACTTTTGTCCTCTTTATTAAAAATTTGGTTCTGGGGACAGTACTTAGGCTTATTCCTGCCTCTGTACTCAGGTTAATGCCTTGGTATGCTTGTGGTATCATAGGTGATGCTGAGAATCAAACTTGGGACAGCTGTGTGGAAGACAAGCACTCTGCCCTCTGTGCTATCTCTTCAGTTCCTACTTTTGTCTAATTTTTTTTGTTTGTTTTTTGGGCCACACCCGGTAATGCTCAGGGGTTACTCCTGGCTATGTGCTCAGAAGTCGCTCCTGGCTTGGGGGACCATATGGGACGCCAGGGGATCGAACCGCAGTCCGTCCTAGGTTAGTGCTGGCAAGGCAGACACCTTACCTCTAGTGCCACCACACCGGCCCCCTAATATATATATATATATTTTAACTAACTTTCATAGTGGTTGTGTCTTAGGTGCTGAATACCATAGGGGTTACAGATATCACCTCTGTCTTCTACCCATTAGTTAGGTTTGTCTGTGTGAGCATTGTTTAATGGATTTTCAATAGTGACATAATTATATCAACAGGATGGTGAGGGTTTTTGCTTGTAATATTTAAATTTTCATCTCTTGCTTTAAAAATAACTCCCTTCGACATCTGCTTCCAGATAGAATGGAGTAATTGGGCTAAGAATATATCAAGAAAAACTAGTAAAAAACAAAAGCATGTGATGCTTACAAGTTTTTGGATCGTAGTCAAGACAGTGAAGAGTTAAGGATATAGAAATGCAGAGAGAAATGTGTAGCAAATGAAGCCTTCTCTTTGGGGGAGGGGACTCCTCTAGGGAAATCTTAATAAGGAGTATAAAGACAGAAGAGAAAAGAATGGCTTTGAACTTGTGGAATTTTCATGGAAATGGATCTACAAAATGGGAATTGAGGACTTCTATATCACAGGAAACTGTAGGGCTACAAGCAAGGAAAAGCACCACATAAAATTGTATCTCAAGGCATTTGCCAAGTTCTACATTAAAATCACAGGAGAAACTTGCCTTGCTAAGAGATAACAAATTGATGAGTGGTTTTTATCAGCCTTAGTGCTGAGAGACTTAGCCTGAGTCTAGACTCCTGCAGAGGAAGAAAGTCTGGAAAACATCCTGGAATTTGATGAGTACACTGGGACATGTAAGGGAAAAGTGGAGAGAGACCCGGTTAAGCCTACGCAAACTTCAGGTACCAGCCCATGTGTACCTGAAAGATTAAGTTAAATGTTCCATTAATCACATATATTCTAGCATGGCAAGAAATACATCCAAATGGCAAAATCAATAAGAAACATAGACGATGGAAACAGTCCCCAAAGTGAACCAGATATGAACTATGAAATATGACTCTAATGCAATAATGATTAATTTTTTGTGAGAACATATGGTAGAGTTTTAAGCAAATCTCAACCGTTTATAAGGTGCCTGACTCATATGTTCAAGGAGAGATATGAAATGATAAAAAAATTATAGCAGAGTCTAGAATCAGTTTTTGAAAAACATTTATATAATTTATAAAAATTCTGGGTATGAAAAGCTATGTTATAAATTGATAACTCAAAACAATAAAAACAAAATAAGCACAGCAGATAATAAGATACATAAACTGAAACAAATGGAAGAAAATATCTAAATCAAAGCAAGAGAAAAATAATGAAAAGTCTAGACATGAGATTTCTGAATTGATAGTAGGTATCAACTGGAGAATATCAGGAATTCAGAATTAGGAAGAACCAAGAGAATCTGAAGATTCTAAAAATTTTCTGAAAATGATAATAAAAATAGCAATCCACAAATTTGCAAAATAGTGAACCCTAATCAGGATAAAAGCTTAGAAGAGCATTTTAGTAGAACAAATAAAAACTAAATACAAATATTAAAAAGCAGTTAGGGTAGGAAAGACACATTAACAAAGAGGTGACAATGACTGGCAGCTGACTTCTCAATAGAAATGATAAAAGAAGATAAAAATGGAATCTATAAAGAGATGGCAGAAAATAAAAAGCCATTGTGAAAATCTTTACCCAGGAAAAGTGTCCTTCAAGAATGAAGGCAAATCAAAGACATTTTCAGACACATGAACATGAGAAAATATGTTGCTAACAGATCCAACTGAAAGAAATCTTTAGAAAGTCCTATAGGCAAAAAAAAAAAAAAAAAAAAAAAAAAAGAAAGAAATATGAAATTTCATGAAGGAATGAAGAGAATTGGAAAGCATTAAAATGTGGTATAAAACTTTAAAATGTTGAATATTAAAAACATTTGATAAAATAACAGACTACCATTTAAAATGTGCATAATTAAAAACATGCTAATAAAAGTGCAGAAGGGAAACGAAGGACTGAGTTAAGGTGTCCTCAGGTTCAGAAACCTCTGATTTTCTGAATGTTTCCAGAAATTCCGAATGAACAATTCAAAATCCTCTATCGCAAGTAACTTCAGGACACAAATTGCAAGGTATAGTTATAGTTAAGCCCCAGTATATTTGTTATTGCATCAGCATTATATAGATTAAACATTCTAATAAAAGTTAACGATCTTCAGACTGGAAAGCAACCAGAACTCAAGAGTTTGTGGGACACAGTTAAAAAAAAACTATACAGAAACATAATATAAAGACAAAAAAATATATGTGTCTAGCTATCTGAACCAATAGAAAACCTGGGAGCTTATCAAAGTATCATATCATCATATCAAAGTGGACTTTATCTTGGCGATAAAGAGGCCAGTTCAACTGGAGTTGATGAGCATAAATGTCTGTGCACAAATTTAGAGTCATGGTTTTGAATTGTATAAAATAAAAGCAGAGAAGAAAAAATAGAGAAGCCCTTAAATAAAGTTCAAAACTTTAACACACTTTCTAACAACTGATAGAACAAGTAGGCATTCAATCCATAAAGGATTTGAGAATCATGAGCAACAACTGTGATTTAATTAACATAAAAGCTAATCACCCAGGAACAGATTATGCATAGTTTTCATGTGCATATGGAACATTGGCTAATCTGGTACAATTTAAAGCAACTCTGAACAAATTGAAATTTAAAATAACAGAATCATTTCTCTGATAACAGTCGAATTAAGTCAGGAAACAATGAAAAGACATCGAAATTCCTAAAAAATGTTGTGGGTCAAATATCGGATAAAATTATAAAAAAAAACATAACATATCAGAATATGTAAAGTCTTTATTTTGCAGGGGCTTTGGGTGCTTTTTCCAGCTGTATTCAGCTGCATGACAGTGTAATGGTTTGGTGCTCAGGCCAAACTATGTGGTATTGTAAGCTTGGAGGCCACTAACTTCACATCCAGAGGTGCTAGGGTTGAACTTAGGGCCTCTGTGTTCAAGGTATGGTGTCCTTTGCTCTGTATTTCCAGACCCCAAACTCTGTATTTAAAAATATTTTTTTTACATTTTTCTGTGAATTGAGAATTTATATGTTTTCTATTGATTATTGGTTTTATACATTTGTAGAAGCTTCTAATATAATAAGTAAACTAGTGCTTTTTAAACTATTTTGATGAAACTTTTAAAATAAAATTTAGTATAGGTCTGGATAAAAAATATATTTAGGAAACACGGAGGGTGGAAGGATAGCCATGAGTTGAATAAGAATCTTCAACATGATTCATCAGAAAATGTCAGATTTTATCTTATGATTTATTTACTTTAAATTTTTTTAATTGAAAATTTTGTTCCTGCTAGAATTCATGCACTCAGCATTTCAGCCCCACATACTCTACCAGTGTAAGCTTCCCTCCACCATGGTCTCTCGGGTCCCACTGAGCTCATAGTAAGCTCAGTTATCTAGAAAAGTTCACAAAATCTGTTGCTTTGACCATTCATTATTCTCTTCATGTGCTTCTTTCTATTCTTAATGACCTCTCTCCTATGTGGGATATAAATTAGTGTTTTTTTTATGTCATTTAAGTTAAAAACTTTTATCTGGTATGTCAGCTTATTTTTCACTTTTTAAAGACAGAAAACGTTTTCATTAAAATTTTATATGTATGTTTTTATTTTATGCCCTCTGGATTTTGTGCCTTGCTTAGAAAATGCATCCCCATTCTCTGTTTTACTCGTACTTTTGTATTTCCCATTTTGTGTGTGCACAAGTTTTAAGTTAATACACAATGTGAAATATGGCTTCAACTTTTCTTCTCTAGGTGACAACTCTTGTATCCCAATATCTTTCTCCTATTGATAGACATAGAAGTGGCTTTTAGAAACTAGAAAGATAGTCCAAAGTATTGGCCACATGTTTTGCATGTGGGTGACCTAAGTTTGATCCCTGATCCCATGGTCCCTTGGGCACTACCAGAAGCATCCAAGCATCCATCCTCATAACACTGTTGGGGGTAGCCCCAAGCAGTTGTCAGATGTAGTGCAAACACAAAACACATTGAAGCCTTGTACTTTCATCATTTTTTAATGTACAATTTAATTGAGGAATACAGACTGAAGGAAGTGGTGTGTGTGTGTGTGTGTGTGTGTGTGTGTGTGTGTGTGTGTGTGTGTGTGTGTGTGTGACTTAAATCCAGTGTGTGCTTCAGAAGCATTATGCCAGTACAATTCTTGCCCTGGAAGAGCTCCAGGAAAAGTTCAGGAAAGAAGCCAGCAGCCCATTTTGGATTTTCACCTCATCAGCAGGCAGAACCCTGCCCTTGGCCCCCGTCTCGTCTCTGCGGCCTGGCGCATCCTGGATGAAGTCTGTCCCTCCAGACTATTAGGTTTAAGCTCCCATGCCAGCTTCACCACTTCCAGGCACTGTGATGTGGGGCTCTTCTACCTCACTTTCCTTTTCTCTGCAACTGGGGAAAATATGACAACTGTTGCAACCTCCATGTATAAACAGTAAATGTGTGGACACAGACCTTTGCTTTATGCTTTGTACCTCGCATTGCATCTAGCATATGGGCACAAGCTCAGATCACAAAAGATATGGCCTAACATTAGTAAGTCCTAGCTTGACTTACTTTTTACTATTTGTATAGTGAGAAGATCAACATTGAGTTGCCTTTACTCCGGTCTCTTCCCATTTTATTAGAACTTGGCAGAAAATGTGTGGTTTTCCCTTGGTCTTATTTCCTTCCAACATTCCACTTGAAATCCATTCATTCGTTTACTTATTCATCCCAAATGCATTCATTAAGTGCACATGCCTGGCTGTCTCTTGCTCCTGAAAATATAATGCTACTCAGAAGATACCCTATCACACCTTGCCTCATGGTCTCAGGGGGTGTGGATGTGCCAGCTCCCTCTTTTAAAATCCCTTCATGTGCCCCACCCCATGTTCTCTTCCATTCATCTCCATTCACACATTCATGTGATTGATATAGCTTTGTGCCCTCTAGTGGGAAGATCTTAGAAACCCCAGTAAATGACCTTGATTTGATTCCCACCCTTCCTGTCACTGGCTCCACATTATTTATTTGCCCAGTGATATCTGAGTAATTTCTGTGTTCCAGGGACCAGAGTGTAGCACCGAGCAAACCATAAAACACCCCCTCCTCTCTCTCTCTGTCACTCTCTCTGTCTCTCTCTCTCCCCCTCCCCATCCCCGGGCTAGGAGAGACAAGTTTAGCTAGAAATTTCTATATTTCTTTTCTTTTTTTTTATTGTTAAATTATCTTTATTTAAACACCGTGATTACAAATATGATAGTAGTTGTATGATTACAGTCATGTGAAGAACAAAAGAACACCCCCCTTCACCAATATAAGATTCCCACCACCAATTTCTCAGATATCCCTCCTCCCCACCCCACCCACACCTATACTCAAGACAGGCTTTCTATTTCCCTCATTCATTCACATTGTTAGGATAGTTCTCAGTGTGGTTGAGGGCAACAAGAAAGTCATGGTCAGTAGCACAGGTGGAAAATGTGGCTTCTGTCCTTCTGCAGCCCATGTCCCATTTCCTCTTGGAAATATAACTTTTCTTGGTCTGCAGGCTATCTTCCATATCAAACATCTCCTGACTTCTCCTTGTGGTTATAAAATAGATGTAGTTGAACTAGCTGGCCTCTGAAAAGGACATGTGGCCTGTGGGCATGTAGAATCCATATCACTTGGTGGGTATCTGATGAAAACTCAATTTATTTGGAGAAAAAGAGCAGGTAAGACACTGTTTTTAAATATCAAGTGAGCTTTGAAGTAGAGTTTGGAACCGGGGGTTGGGAAACAATTTCAGGTAGGCAGACAACAGAAGCAGATCTTGAATCAAGAACAAATCACAAAGGACAAGCTCCTATCACAAGATAGTATCCCTACTACCAATTTTCATGGAGACCAACAAACTCTCCTAGTGTCTGAGATTCTTCTGGCCACTTTTAGCAAAGTGGAAGTCTGAGAGTCTCATTCACTCTTCACCCCTAGGGTCCTTTGCTTTATAGCAACACTAAAAAGGGTCTTGATGCCCTGTGCTAAGCGGGGGTGCATCTCCCCCAACCTCCAGCTGTTGATCCTTCTCTGACAGCTTCACTTTGGATAGACATGCTGCCCCTACCCCATTAGGGCATTAGGACCCTGCCTTGCTTCTCCCCTTCAATATCTGAGTCCTACTCTTGCTTAGTTCCAGCTCTTTCTGGTGCAGCAGTAGCTGAAATAAGTCCTTTGCCAAATATGTTCAGATGCCAGCAGTCCTCTGCCCTGCTGCTCTCCAGGGTGGCCCCTCCATCTTGCCCGTCTGGACCTCACACATCTGTGCCTGTAGTTAAGTGCCAGAGGCAGCAGAACCTGCCTAGTTCCGATGGCTAAGCTTCTCTAGGTTCCTCTAATCTACTCAGAAAGCATCTGTGGAAAATTTTCTATCTGAATACGATCTCTCCTCCCTCTTCCTCTCCTCTTTCTCCCACTCACCCCCCCTCTCTCTCAATCCAGATTTTTTGTGGGGAGAAAGGGGTGGTGGTGGCATAGGATATGTCAGGAAAACAATTTAAGACCCAAGTTTATCAGGAGACATAAAGAAATCTGGGGGTCATTGGCAAAAGTTAGCTTCTTTGCATGTAGTCAGTAGGGTTGAGGGAAACTCATGGAAAGGAAGCCCAAGCAGAGACTGCAGGATTACAGAGGTACCCTACATAGAGCTGTGCCAAGGCACCCTTCCAGATGGATTCACCTACTGACCCTTCCTGGCCCACACCTGGAACTGCAGGAAGCTTCTTTATCCCCAAACTCTTTAGTGCCCTCTGAAGACAATGAAGACAATACATTGGAAGAAGTGTTTAAAATTGAGAGGCAAAAAAAAAAAAAAAAAAGAAAGAAAGAAAAAAAATGGACACCAATCCTAAAAAGAATAAATATTAATCTCTCTCACTTTCTCATATACATAAACTTACATATATCATTCAAAATACAAGAATTACAGGAAATTACAAGAATTACAGAAAACTGGGTCCGGAGCGGTAGCACAGCAGTAGGGCCTTGCAAGCGGCTAATCCAGGACAGACCTTGGTTTGATCCCAGCATCCCAATTGTCCCCTGAGCCAGGAGTGATTTCTGAATGCATAGCCAGGAGTAACCCCTGAGCGTCACCGGGTGTGGCCCAAAAAGCAAGCAAACAAACAAATAAACAAAAACCAAAAAAAAAAAAAAAAGAATTACAGGAAACTGTTTGTCAATCTAAGCAAATCAGAAAAAGACTTTTTTTTTGGGGGGGGGGGTGTTTTGGGCCACACCCAGCGGTGCTCAGGGGTGACTCCTGGCTGTTTGCTCAGAAATAGCTCCTGGCAGGCACGGGGGACCATATGGGACACCGGGATTCGAACCAACCACCTTTGGTCCTGAATCGGCTGCTTGCAAGGCAAACACCGCTGTGCTATCTCTTCGGGCCCAAAAAAGACTTATTTTTAAGACTGCCCAGAAAATAGAAATTTAGAATTAATGAAAATGTAAAATAGCAAAATTTTATATATTTTAAAATTTGTAAAATTATTGAAAATGGTAAACTTTTAAAAGCAAAATAGTGATTCTTCCAGACCCCCTCCATAAAAAAACCCCAACATTATTTAGTTCCCTCCTACACAGATGAATCTACCTTCTCTAAGTGAACTGAAGAAAATGTGCTCCCTCCCATCCTTTGCACCCAAGGTTTTTATTACCATGGACCAATCCAGGCCATCTGGAGGGCAGCATCCCCCATGTAGGAATGTAGAGTAATTGTAGATTTATCTACAAATAAAAATTTTCAGAAATACTTGAAATGCAGAGCAATGTAAATTAATTTCTGATATTCTGAACCAATTTTACCTGTTAAAGCAGAACCAATTGCAAGGCTTTGTGAGTTGGTAATACAAGTGAAAGGAAATGCTCAACACAGTTGAGATGGGAGGGAGACTTGAGGTTACACCATGTGCCATGTGACATCCAATTCTCTGAAAGTGACATGTTCTCATCAAACTGCTGACAGTCTGAAAAAATAGGAGCATTTACAGAGAAAAACAAACTAAAATGGAGTGATGGGAAAGCAGAATTAGAAAACCCAACTTCAGCTTTTGGATCTGAGATGGTTTGGCAGAAAATGTTGCTTTGATTCCATCTCTTAAGATGAATAATGCACTTACAGATTTTTTTCTGTTATGTCCATGACTTTGTTAACTAATTCAAAAACTTTGGGCATATACTAAATAGTATGTTAAAAATTGAGATGATTTTATTGGTATCTTGCCCCAAGCTGATGTAGCCTGAACTTGGAGAAGCAAAGTCCGAGGTCTCATTCTGGAGAGTGAATTTTATTCTCCAGAATTCACAGCTGCAAAGACGCTACAGGATCTTCTTCAATCTACAGTCCTTAGGGAAGGAACAATGTCATCTTGTGATAATCTGGGAACCCTGTGCAATCTCTGTCTAGTTACCCAGGAGGAATCCAAATGTTCTTTCATTTTACACCTACTAGATTTTAAGTAGAATATGAAAATTAAATGAGACTATTTTTCCCAAGGCAGGTCAAGGCTCTACCTTTTCTTGGTGCTCTGCACCAGGAATGACTTAAATGAGGTCATCACAGAGTCTGCACTGGAGCCCAGGCAGGCTGGGATTAGGGGTTTCAGGTAGAATTGGCTCAAAGAAGAATTTGAAATAGAGCGAGCCTCATTCAAACATTCTTTGTAGTGACTTGTCATGGAGGTCAATTGACTGAATTTTATGTATTTTCTCTCCCTTTAATCATGAGCTCCCAAATTGAAGGCTTTCTTTCTTGCAACCAGCTCCACCTGGTAGCCATTGGTTTTGTTTGGTTTTTGACAGAGTCTGAGAGGAGCAAAAGTTGAATTAAACAAGTAGCAAGATAATACTAAGGTAATGGCTGTGCAAGTTGTTCAGAGAACGGACAGAGGCAGCTTGTCCAAGCTGCCTGGTGCGATAGAAACCCATAGAGACAGTGACTCTGCCAAGAGAGGCTCCCAATGCTCTGGGCTTAGGCAATGGTCAAAGTGGTTGGGTTGTGCTGGTTTAGAAAATAGCATGCGTATAAGTTAAATACACCATTTTAAACTTAATGAATGTGCTGTGTTAATTATAGGCCATGAAAATACAGCTTTCCCTGAGCACTGTGCAGCCCACGTCTGTGCAGATTTTCATGTAGACAGAGCGGGTAGACTTGTGATCTCATGCTGAAGAGTCCTGTGAATGCATTTTCTTCTTAGATTTTCTTAGTAGGATTCTCTCCTCTAGTGTATTTATGGTGAGAATGCAGCACATGATACAAGAATGTGTGATACCTACAGGATTCTGTTATTGGCAAGGTACCAGTCAAGAACAGGCTATTGGCAATTTTTGATATTTGCTCAGGGCTTGTCTGGTTCTGTACTCAGGGATCACTCCTCTCCTAGGAAAGATCAAAGGACCATCTGGGGCAGCCAGCCAGCCATATTCAAGGCAAGCTCCCTACCCAATGAACTCTCACTCTAAACTCACAGCTAGTGGCAAAAATTTAGGGAATCCAAAGTAATAGGGAGATTTTTCAGTGGTGCAGGCTGTGAATGTCCCTAACTCCTGTTGTCCAGGGCTCAACATTATTTTATATACGTGCATTTAGCAAGTGTCCACAATCTGGTATAAATTGTTTATTATTAGTTATCACTAAGCTAGCACCACAGGTCTTACTTTGAGGGATCCTTGCATTTGGGATATAGTTAATGTGTGATGTGTGCATATAGGCTCAACCTAGTGCTGGCCACCCACTAGCACTCAGACCCTCAGAACAAGAAGCAGGTACCACACAGGTACCCAGTGCCACACAACCTGTTGCAACTCTCACAGCCTCTCAGCCTCTTTAGGTTGGCTTCTCTTTCCCTCTCAATTTGCACTTGATGGGGTTGCATCAGTAAGTAATAGCACTTTTTGGTCTTGTTTACCTGTGTGGTGTTGGCTTTCTTATTGAGCTATGTGGTCTAGGAGGGCAGGACATTTCTGTTTGGCCCCACAGTTCTGTTATCTCCATTCTCCTGGACACAGAAGCCTAAGACTGGAAAGACCTTAGTAAAGATACCAAATGGAAGAGTGTGACCCTACACATCCCAGGAGTCAAGATAACTTACTAAGGAAACAGGCAAGAATGGAATCTATAAAGACATGAGTTTTCCAAAGGGAAAAATGTAAAGAAGAAATATGAAAGCCAAGAATAGAGTATTTGTCTTGTCTTCACATAAGAGAAACAGTGGCTTTGTACTTTTTTTTATAAAACCTGCAGATGAAATTCCTACCAACTCAAACATGCTCTAGTTGTAACCTGAATGTGGCAAACTGTTTGCTTTTTAAGACAGCATTATATGAATCTCGTTTTTAAATCACAATTAACTCTCTTTTTCCCCTTCCTTCCTTCCTTCCTTCCTTCCTTCCTTCCTTCCTTCCTTCCTTCCTTCCTTCCTTCCTTCCTTCCTTCCTTCCTTCCTTCCTTCCTTCCTTCCTTCCTTCCTTCCTTCCTTCCTCTCTTTTTTTTTTTTGGTACCTGAATGCCAGACCCAGGGCCTCACACATGCACAGCAAGTGCTTTAATGCTAACCTACATCTCTGAACTCTGAACATCTCTCCTCAGAAACTCAATTTGTTGCTGATAATGTGTATTTTCAGATGTTGGTTTATTCTTTCTATTGGCACTTTATTTATTTGGGGGGTCACACCCAGCAGTGCTCAGCAGTTACTCCTGATTCTGTGCTCAGAAATTGTCCGTGGCAGGCTCGAGAGATTATATGAGATGCTGGGAATTGAACTACTGTCTCCTGAATTAGCCATGTGCTATCTCTCTGGCTCCCCTATTGGCAGTTTAATAACTAACTTTTTGGGGAACCCTTTTGTGCTGAGGTTTACATATTAGTAAATAAGAATCTTTTAGTAGGTATTAAAAAGTAAATAAGAATCTTCTAGTAGGTATTAAAAAGGGGCAAAACTAATTTACAAGGTTTTGGCAACTAATTCAATGACAGTGAAGAGCAATTCTTTAATCTGTCTTATGTGTAAAGAAGATGTATGTGCTAAGTGAAATCAGTGTATGGAGAAAGTATGCTTTGTAGTTATTTACAGAAGAGAAAACTGACAAGGATTTTAAGTAACTTGGCCTTGTTTTAATGATAAATAAGTGATGGTGATGGAGAAGATTGAAAAACAAGTGTGTCTGCTCTGAAGCTCATATTGTATTTGTAGGCAAATTGAGGTGTTCTGAACCGAGAGTGCATACGTCAGCCTCCAATGGTCCGAGATGTTTGTTGTTCCTGTTCCGCAGGAAGTACATGATAGCATCATTTTCTTTGGATAATGCATTTGGGGCTCTTGAAACTGTTTGATAGCAAGGCTTATCTTTAATATGTCAAAAAATATAGCAAATCGGCAAGGCAGAAGATGACATATAAAGAATTTCCAAGAAGGAAAAAAATAACCAGAAAAGACCTCCTTCTTGGAAAGTCCTTATATGACCTTTCCCTACTTGCAAAGTTGATGTTTTTTCCTTCCCTGGATGCTTTTTGATGCCTATCAAATACAATTCAGGAATATGAGCTGAGAAATACTGACATAGATAATAAAATTTACTTGCACACTTCAAGGATTCTCTTAAATTTGACTTTAGCTTCAGTGAGGTTTGTTTAAAACTCCTTGTATCTATAAAGCATGGTGGTTCTACCAAACAGTCTTTCTCACTCAGATGTTTCTCTCTTTACCTTAAAATAATGGGTATTTTTAGAAAATCATTCTGCCCTCACCACTTTTCCACTAACCCTGTCTGACTACTATATCAATTTGGGTAATTTTTCTATATTACTTATATCTCTTATCATTTAATAGTGTAATGTTTTCTTTGCTTTCTATCAGTCACTGGATGCATTTCTACCACTCACTGCATTGTGATCAGGCACCATGATGAGTAGCATATGGGAGCTCCTCAACTTATTTTTGATGAATGAATGAATGAGTGAGTGTGTGAATGAATGAATGAATGGGTGAAGCCATCCAGCTTCTTTGTCTTGGAAATGTATGAGTTAAATGAGTTTAAATAGCTAGATGGAGCTAGAGGAAAACTTTACCATAACACTCTGAAGTTTCACCTTATCATGTAGGCAGTGTGAATTTTCTAAGAGATTTTGAGTGGGATATTTGAATAAAGTATTTAAACATGGCATTTAAAGAAATTGGATTGGAAAGACCAGTCTGAAAACAAGAAGTATGTTAAAAAGTTGTAGCATCTTGGTATTGGGTGGTGATGACAAAAACAGTCTTCATTGTTTATTTATAGACTTGCTTTCAGTGGATGACAAGGTATAAATTAAAATAATTTCATTCAAAAAGTGATGATATGTTATTGTGAAACAGTGCAAAAGACACATAAAATATGTTATTCTTCTTCCTTAAATTTTTAGAGCTTGGTAGGGGCTTGTTTTGCACATAGAAGTTCTGGTTTCAATCCCCAGAACCCCATATGGTTCTTTAAGGACCACCAAGAATAATCTATGAACACAGAGCCAAGAATAATTCCTAAGCACATCCAGTTGTGGCCTAAAATCCAAAATAAAGACACAAGTAAAGTTTCAAATCTTGATTGAAATCCATTCACGATACACACAGAAAATAGACTATGGCAACTTGTAGGTATGTTGTAGAATGAGACCAAAGAAAGGATAGAAGAACTGGAGGAACCATGTGATTGAGAACTGGATGGATACTAAGAAGTCCCCTATATCAGTGATGGCTAGCCAATGTCCTTAATCTGTGCTACTTCCTATTGGCAAGAAGGTCACATGTCTCTGAGAGGAAATCCTTGTCTCACTGACTTGGAATTACCAGTCTCTCTGTATACAGTGGATCTAGAAGCTGGAAGAGGGTGTAAGCAGCAGAGATGACTTTAGAAAGGAGGAAATTCAGGTTTCTGGGAAAGAAATCTCTGTCCTGCAGAGACACAGGCATCCAATTACTGTTACTTTTCTTATTTACTTGGTCTTAAAGAGTACACAGAAGTGATTAGATCCTGGTGCTCTTGCTCCACCACACTTCATAGGAACAGCATGAATTTGGTCATTTTATTTATTTTTTATTTTCCCCCCAATTTGGTCATTTTATAAACCTGATGAAAATTAAAGAATTCTTTGTGCCAGAGAAATAGCTCAATGGACTGGAGTATATGCTTTGCATGCAGAAATAAATAGCCTCTGAGCACCACTGATGTGGTTCCAGACATAAGAAACATTAAATTTCCAATTCTGCTCCTGACTGGCTTGTTGCAGCCAAGAATAACACAGCACTTTAATCTAGCATCTGCAAACAGAGTGATTCCTGATTCCTCTTCCCAGACTAGTGAGGAGTCCCTAAAACTCAGTGAGCCCTAGAACCATGTATCACTTGGATAGGAGCAAGTGATAGGAGCCAGCCAACTGTCTTAATCTTTCCTTCTTACCAGAAAGTTGAATTCTGTGACCTGTACTTCCCCTCCCCCCCCCACCACTATCTTGAATAGTTCTGCACTTGAGTGTTTTCCAGATCCTGAATCCTAGGAGTACTGCTTGGCTAGCTGCAGAGAGCACCCCAAACTCAAGCAATGGAAGTGACTTCTGGTTGTTAGTCAGAACTGTAGAACATCATGCTGTGCACCTGGGTTGGAAGGCCCTCACTTCTCTCTTCACCTGACCCTTTCACCTCTCCTTCCTAGCAGGCCATGGCCAGCAATAATCATGTGAGATAAGAATGTCCTGGGGGACATCTGTTCTACATCTGTTCTAGTAAGAAATATTCTAGAATTTCATCTGCAAACATTAAGCAGGACCTCCTCCCAGCCTCCATAGCAGAGGTGCTAGGCTGATACCAGCCCAGTATCCCCAAAGTTTCATAAGCATTCTGGTCTATGACAATACTGACTTAGCTCCTTGAGCCACTCAAATTGTTGAGTCCTTGTAAACCTCATGAGCTGAATGCAGGTTATCAGGAGGTCATTGGACAATGGATTTCTAGTTAGAGAGGATATTAAGCTCTGCCTTAGCCTCCTCATTTCCAAAGCAGGCACAGACTCTTAGAGAAGCTCTACTGGAGCTTTTTATGAGCTTCTTTTCTGTGAAGATCAATAAGAACTCACTTTATCTGATGAGGAATTTACCTGGGAAATAGCCCAAATAGGAAGAAGCAAACCATTAAAAATGTTCCTATCTTGGGCCTGAAGAAGTGGGTTGGACTTTTGCCTTGCACATTGCCAACTATGATGTTATCCCTAAAATACCAAATGATACTCAAAGCATCATCTGGAGAGATCCCTGAGCACAGAGTCAGGAACAAGCATTGAACACCACCAAGTATGGTCCCCCAAATAAAAATGCTCCTACCTGTTGGGTCATAGAGATAAGAGTGAGAGAGTAAAGCACTTAACTGGCATATGGCCAACCAGGATTTGATCCTGACATTAGTATGGTTCCCTGAACTCCACCAAGAGTGAAACCTGAATGCAGAGCCCAGGAGTCAGCCCTGAGAACAGAGGAGTATGGCACAATCCTTCCCACTCCAAAATGGAAATGTGACTAGTCAAAAGACACTTCTAGAAGTCAATGTTTTTCCTTGGTGGATCTCTTACTCTACTTTGTTGCATATATCATATGTATATTTAAGTGCAAGGAGTGTGCAAAACTCTGCGGACTTGGTGTTTCAGAGTAATGGACTCCTCAAGAGACCATGCATTACCATCAGACATAATGGAAATAACCATATCTGTTATGCTCAGCTGAGATTGGTTAATGAAGCATTTGCCCAGCATGTGCAAGGCAGACTCTGTGCCCAGCAGAAGGTGTGAAGAAGATTTCACACCAGGGATCTTGGCTTGTCAGAACATTCTGGCATCTTTCTTCTGCTCAACCACTCAAGCCTTTCTTTTACTCCTTCACCCAGAAGGCTAACAGGCACTGCCAACCACTTTTAAATGTGCGTCTACCTGCTTTCTCATGCATGACAAGCTTTTTCCACTAGGGAAAAGAAAGTCCACAACCATAGGTTGTAAGACCAATAACTCAGAGGTCTCCAATCATGGTCTTGAGTCACTTGGTAAAGCAACTTTTGTATCTGAAAGATAAAATATCCCCTTAGCCACCAGTAAAACCAAGTTTTTATCCTTACTCTGCCAGGCAGGATATTCTGAAAAATCCCTTTTAAAAATACTAATATAAGAGTGAAATAGAGTCTACTTTAGTTAAAGGCATGAAGAATGATGTGTACAGAGGCCTTTTGATTTAGTGAGTCATTTATCTCAGTACACCACCCTCTTGTTCTCAGCAGAATTTTAATCAGAGGTGAAACTTATTCACAGGGAAAGTCGTTTAATTTTTCATCCATGTTTCCACCTGCTGAGAAATATTTAGGGCTTTCTCTTTTCCCAGCTCCCGGAGTTCCTCTAATCAGACACAGAGACTAGAGGGTTTTGTAATCATTACTTTTATTGATATTAATACATCATAATGTTCTGGAAATGTCAGGTGCTTCTGCCTCTTGGGTACTTAGCTGACATATAATGAAAGGCCCTGACAAATCTGGAAGATATGACAGATACAGTGGACCAGAAACTGGGTTCGCTAAGGAGGAGCAGAGTTGCCTGCATTCACGTCATTATGTTCCTTTTGGGTGTGTAGATTCCCAGGTGCCTGGCTGACGTCAGAGAGAGGCCAGGATCTGGGGCATTTGAAATGTGAAAATGTAAATGATCTATGCTTCTGAAGCTGATGTGATTTCAGGCAAATGTGTCGGCTCAAGAGTCTATTTGTCAAAACCATGGGACTAGTTTGGGTTTCAATCAGGAACCAAAAGATAAGGTTGGTGCTTTTTTCAGCAACTCAGAATGATGCAGTCATGGTCCATGCAACATGAAAGGACTTGAAGGTCAACTTTCCTGAGCCCCCTTGTTTCAGAAGAAATTTGGGCTTTGCTCAGCCCAGTGAGTAACAACAGAGAGGGAACTTAATTTTCCTGGCTTCAACTTTAGTGCTCTTCTTCATAGTCTTGCCAGTCCACACTTCTCTGTCTGTATATTTCAAAGTAAATCACATCCTCTAGTCATTTGGGTTTGATTTTAATTTTTCTCTTTTGGAAATGTTAGGATCCAAGTAACAGACACTGAACCTACTAAACAGAAAGATGTATCATTAAAGCATATTGGTAGACCTCTTAATTTATATGAAAGTAAAATAATTTGATGAGAGGGAAGATTGAGCAGAAAGTCTCAGCAACACTGATTGTAGATAGTACTTGCCTAGGCATTAGAAGGGGGAGGCTGCTCTGATAGCAGAGGTTCATTTCTATTATTTCTAACTTCACTCAATACAAAAAGGTTCTTGCACCATCTTGGGTTTTAGTCCTAGATAGTTCTTTTGTTTGTATGTTTGTTTGGCCACATCCTGTGATGCTCAGGGGTTACTCCTGGCTATGTGCTGAGAAGTCGCTCCTGGCTTGGGGGACCAAATGGGATGCTAGGGGATCAAACCACAGTCTGTCCTAGGCTATTGCGCACAAGGCAGACACCTTAGAGCTTGAGCTACTGCTCCGGCACCTCCAGCTAGTTCTTTGATGATGATGTGGGAGGATGGTGGGGAAGATAAGTCAAGGGGATGAGGTTGGAGTTATCCTGTTTTTCAAAGGAACTGTATGTCCTAGAGAGCATCCAGTTAACCCACAATCCAAACCAACTATGTATTAATAAACAATGTATTAGTGTTCACCAGTATTTCCTACTCTGATTAATCCAAGTACAATGGCTTAGCCATTTGACCTGCTTTAGCTTATAAAGCATCAGCAGAGTGATATGGGTTACTTTTGGATGAAAGAACTGAAAAGCTGGTGTGAAAAAAAAGCTGGAATGTATTACAAAAATAAATAAAACAAGACATGAGGAGATGGAAATGCACCCCTTGGATTGGAAGTATTAATGTTGTTAAAATGACAAGCATACCCAAAGCACTATGCAGATTCAATGCAATTCCTATAATAATACCCATGACAGGCTTTTTTTTTATTTTTAAATTTACTTATTTAGGTTTTGGGGCCACACCTGGTGGTGCTCAGGGATTACTCCTGGCTTTGCACTCAGAAATTGCTTCTGGCAGGCTCAGGGAACCATGTTGGATCGAGCCCGGGCTTGTCTCAGGTTGGCCACATGCAAGTCAAAAGCCCTATCACTGTTTTATTGCTCCAGCCCCCCATGACAGTTTTTAGAGACATAAACCAAATACTGTCAGACTTGATATAGAGTAATAACCTTCCTCTTCAAATAGCTAAGTCACTTGTAGGGAAAAAGAAGGCTTTCCTTTTCCTACCTTTAAATTATTCTATAAAGCTATAGTAATAAAGACAATGTGTTACTGGCACAATCAACCTGATCTCAGGTCAGAAAAATTGAATTAAGCAACCAGAGACAGATTCTAAGGTTATATAGATAGTGAATATTCAACAAAGGAGCAAAGAGTTTGATATGGAGCAAGGAAAGCCTCTTCAACAAATGATGTTGGGAAAAATGGTCATTCACATGCAAATAAATAAAATAATTTCACTAATTCTGACTAGATCAAAAAAAGCCAATTCAAAATAGGTTTAAGATCTTGATGTCAGACCTGACTTCATAAATTATATTGAAGAAAACATAGAACCTTCCATGACATTGAATCTACAGGTGTTTTCAATGACTCAATGCCATTGGCTAGAAACAGAAGCAAAGATAAACAAATAAGGGGCAGCTGGAACAGTGGTGCAGGCAGTAGGATGTTTGCCTCACACACCCTAGCCTAGGACGAACTGTGGTTGGATCCCCTGGCATCTCAAGGCAGGAGCAATTTCTGAGTGCATGGCCAGGAGTAACCGCTGAGCATAACTGGGTGTGCCCCCTCAACACACAAAAAAGATAAACAAATAAGACTATATTAAACTAAGTCTCTTCTTTCTGTCAAAGAAACAATGGCTAGAATCAAAAGACAACTCTTTGGGAGAAAATGTTTTCCCACCACTCACCTGACAAAGGGTTAATATCCTATTGCATAGGATTTTCACAAGCCGGGCTAGGCACAAATTATCTCCATTGTTCTTGCTTATTTAACTATGAGTGTTTGTGTGAAGGAAGAATCAAGGATGTGTTTGTATAAGAAATATATACCTACATGAGTGATTTTTATCTCAAGGAATATTTGTGTAACAAGTAAAGCTTGCCAGGGCTGTTTCCATGCAACAGGAAGCAAACTTAAATATCATATGCAAGTCATAAATTTTTAATCGTATTATTTCAAAATCAAGTATGCAATGCCTGTGAGGTATTTCTGGCAGTGCTCATTATTTTGGGGGCAAGAGGGGTCACGAGTGGAAAAAAGATATATTTGGAGGGTAGGTTGATCCACATCCAGCAGTGCTCAGTGCTGTGTTCAGGGATCACTTCTGGTGGTACTAGGGCACATATTTAGAATCAAGTGTCAAACTAGGGTCAATTACTTATAAGAAAAGCTCTTTAACACCTGTACTATCTCTGGCCCACACATGCAAAATGTTTAAGGACCCAGATATAGTAAATATTTCTGATTCTAAAGACCAGTTTTTCACTATTTGAGTTTGTGCCCATGCTTCTGCATAGGCTTTTATTGCTCATCAGACATCTAAAGAAAGAAAATCAGACCCATCACTTTTGCATTTAGACTATAGGGGATATAGAAATAGTACAGTGATTAGGTACTTGCCTTGCATGTGACTGACCTGCTGAATCTTCGACATTTCATATGTTCCCCCCTGAACCCATCAGGAGTGATCCCTGAGTAACATCAGGTGTGGTCCAAAAAAAAAATTCCAAAATTTATGGGCCAGAGTGATAGCACAGTGGTTGGGTATTCACCTTGTATGTGGCTGACCCTGGACGGACCTAGGTTCTATCCTCAGTATCCCATATGGTCTCTCATACCTGCCAGGAGTGATTTCTGAAAACAGATCAAGGAGTAATGTTGGGGGTGGCCAACAAACAAAGACACCAAAACACCAAAAATTAAAAAAAAAAAATTCAGACTACGAGCATGCCGAATTGTCTTGCAGTTGTGTCATGTTTCACAACGTGACAGATCTGAGCTCTAGAACGGGAATTGGACTGTTTTCACTTCTTATGGCTTAGCACTGTGCCCGGCGCATAAGTTCTACATCTTGGTTCATTGGCAATGTTGTCATAAAGACTGCAATGCTTGAAGAAGGGGATGTTTTCACGCTTTAACCATGAGGAAACAGAGATGCAGAAGTTAGGGAAGTTTCCTTGAAATCACACAGCAGAAGGACAATAAGACTCAATTCTTTTCCTTTCTGTCCTGGATGTCTTAGCGCAGCATTGTGAGATGATGATGAGCACTGCTGAGTGCTACCTGCATATGAATCCTGACCACCATGCCCCCCCTAACCCCCAAGTCTTAGTTTGACTTTGGTTTGCCTTCCAGAGTATGTCATTATGGCCTTACAAGATGGGGCATGAAACATATCAAAGCTTCATTTAGTTATTCCTGTTTGTTTTGTTTTGGGGGTCACACCTGGCAGTGCTCAAGGCCTACTTTCCCCTTCTGGGCTCCAGAGCTGAGCTAGTCTTTTAAATCTTCATTTCTATTTAAAAATAAATTGATTTAGCAATTTACACAGTGCCTCCCTGGACCATTCTTTATGAAGTGGAACAATCTCTCTAATGTTCAATTAGCCTCTGCTCACAGGGCCAGAGAGGCTGGTAGACTCTGCACTCAAGGCCCACAAGCTCGGCTCTTGCTGCTAAAGAGATAGCACAGCAGTAAAGCGTTTGCCTTGAATGCAGAAGGTTGGTGGTTCGAATCCCGACATCCCATATGGTCCCCCGAGCCTGCCGGGGGCGATTTCTGAGCGTAGAGCCAGGAGTAACCCCTGAGCGCTGCCGGGAAAAAGGAGGGCAGGACACCCCAAAGTGGATGCCCCGAGTAGGAGGCTGAGGGATGCCTGCAGCCCTTCACACCTGAGTTGTTGAGTTATGTGTTGGCACCTGGCCTGGACTCCAGCCTCTCATCTCTGTTCACCAAATTCAAGATGTTAGGGTTCTTGCTTTCTGCTCTCTCTGCGGGGAGGGACAGCTTCCTTTTGCTCCTGCCAAGTGCCCAGCACCCACACTCTCCGGGTCAGTGTAGTCGGTTATGGTGAAGGGACTCTTCAGCGCCATCCAACATGCCCCTGGTGTGCTGACTCCAGACTGCTGAGCACTCTTCTTTCTTACTTTGGGGTTTTTGTTTGTTGGTTTGGTTTTGGGCCACACCTGGTGACACTCAGGGGTTACTCCTGGCTATACACTCAGAAATCGCCCCTGGATTGGGGGACCATATGGGACGCCGGGAGATCGAACCATGGTCAGTCCTAGATTAGCGCATGTAAGACAAACGCCCTACTGCCTGCGCCACCACTTTGGGCCGCTTACTTTGGGATTTGAGCGGGCTGCACTCGGCCGCCTGAAAACCAGCGGGGACTTGGCTCTACTATTGCCATAGGAGGGAGCTCTCCGGCGTCCTCTAGAGCCGTTTCCTCCAGCTTCCCCTTTGCTAAACCAGGCCTTGAGCCAGTCTGCTCAGTACTTCCTTCCCTCGCTTGCTCCTTGAATTGCGAACCTATATTCACTATCAGTGTTCTTGAACCCTGTATTGCCTGGAAACTCAATCTCCATCCAAATTGCATTTCCCAATCCTGGCAGGCAGGGCTTTAGAAGCCTCTAGAAGTCATTGTCCGATGTATCTGCTTTCATGGAGCCCAATAGACAAGAACCTTGCCCCACACAGTGGCCACGCTCACAAACTACTTCACCACTATGAACAATGGGATTTTTTTTTTTAAAGGAATGTTTTCTCTGGGGCCAGAAAAAAAAAAAACAAAAAACATAGCGGGTCGGTTACTTGCCTTGCACGTGGCCAACCTGGGTTCGTTCCCTGGCACCAGATGTGATCATTCTCCGGGAATGATCCCTAAACACAAAGCCAGGAGTTAGCCCTGAACACCACCGGGTTGTGGCCCCCAGTTTTGTGTGCCAGTTTGTTCACTTTTAAATTATTTTTGTTTAAATTTATTATGTTTAAGATAGTTATTCTGTTTCTATAGAATCTCCAGTATTCAGGATGTGTAATACATTGTGACCATTATGGAAATATGGAAATATTTTATAAGTTTTCCTTTGATTTGGGTTTTATTTAACATTTGGGGGGGGGTTTGGGCCACACCCGGCAGTGCTCAGGGGTTACTCCTGGCTGTCTGCTCAGAAATAGCTCCTGGCAGGCACGGGGGACCATATGGGACACCGGGATTCAAACCAACCACCTTAGGTCCTGGATCGGCTGCTTGCAAGGCAAACACTGCTGTGCTATCTCTCCGGGCCCTATTTAACATATTTTTAACCGGGTAGAGTTTTAAAATTTAAAGTTGAAAAGTCATAGTTCTTTTGTTGTTCATTTTGATTTGTTCTTCATAAAAGCAATAAAATTATTAAAGCCCCCTCAAGTGATTTGTCACAGAGTTATCTGTCATTCTAAATTTTTGCACATAGCTCCATTCGTGTTAATTTCTTCAATTGTTCTAGAACTTACTTTCATTCGAATGTTAGAAATTTTATTTTATTGTTCTCATCTAACCAGATACCCCCAAATGCCTGATCATTGCCTCAACTACTTTTTGCTATAGAAATGTGCAGAAACATGTTGCTGCAAATATTCACAGCTATATTATATTCTTTAAAGTCTGGCCAGTCAGTCCTCCAACATTATTATTCCTTGTTTAATTTTTATTTGAACTTCAGAATGTTTTCTCCAAAATAAATATCATTGACATGTTATTAAATAACTTTAAGGATGGTCTCTTTTAAGATGCAGGAAGCTTTGCCATTTCAGGAACTTGGGCTGCCTCTCTAAATATTTATTTCCCTTTATAAATTTCAGTAGAGATTTTCACTGTTTTCTAAACAAGTCCCACACATGTCTTTTTACCCTTATTTTCTGACATTTTGTGAAAGGCCAGGAAGGCGCGCGTGCGAGGAAATTTGGATACACGCAGCAAGAGACATTTTCCTTTGTGTTTGAGACTGGCTGTGGTGAAGCTATTGGGTTTTGCTCCAATTCAATACTCCTGTTGAGTCTTTTGGGTTTTATTGGTGTGATTATATTATTACAATTTGATTTCTCAAAATTTCTGGAGTAAACTTCTAGAACAATGATGCTCTCCCCAATCTATATGTATGATGAAATTGATTCAGCTGTTGTTGAAATCTGTACAAGGCTGATCTAGATTCAACATTATTACAGCTGTTGTTGAGATGTCTATCTGCCTACATTTTTTTAAACAGGTAATCTGTTAGTCCATCTATCATTATTTGATTTTTTTTTTGCTTATCTCTTTCTTTCTCTCTCTTTTGATTTTTGGGCCACACCTGGTGATGTGTGGGGATTACTCCTGGCTATGTGCTCAGAAATCACTCCTAGCTTGGGGGGCCATATGCAAGGCAAAAGCCCTACCACAGTGCCATCGCTCCAGCCCTTCTTTTTTTTTTAACCCAGGAGAAAAAATGCTCTTATTTCAACTAATACAATATCAAACCCATTTTATATGCTGCGTACTCTATAAAACTCTGATTAGAAACTTACTCTGTTGATAATGGGCACCAAACCCAGGGGGTCTCACACATGAAAGCTAAGACTTCAGTGACATCATCATCTTCATCCCATGTGCCATGCCCCATCCCTAGCAATAACAGAAGTAACCTGAGCACTGGTTGGGTATGGCCCAAACACAAACAAAACCTCTTTATAAGTGAAAACCAGGTCTAATGATAAAGCTAGAAGTGGTAAACATAGAACTGGAATGCGGGGGCTGGAACAATAGCACAATGAGGAGGGTGTTTGTCTTGCATATGATAGACCCAGTTCGATACCCGGCACCCATATGGTCTTCTGAGCATCTGCCAGAAGTGATTTCTGAGTGTTTGCAAAACCAGAAGTAAACTCTGAGTGCTGCCAGATGTGACCCCCCCCAAAAAAAAAACAAAAATTGGAATGCAATTTGAGTCCTGTTTATCACACTAGCCCCACACTAACAAGCCACCTGAAATGTTTTTGATACACACTGAACTTTCCCCATGTCACCCAAGACCTATTTTGTATCATGGCAACCAGTTTTATATAGATGATATGCCCAATCTGTTACATTCTTCCACCAAAACCTTTATTAGGTAGCATGCCCACTCTTGAAAATTCAGCATAGATAAGTCCACATTCACAAAATAACCAAAAATGTTATCAACCAAAACTCATGAATGGCATAATCTACTTATGATATTAGTTTGACTCTCTCCTAAGACCAAGAAAAAGTAAGTTCAGTGTTAGGAATTTATGTGCCCCAAGCATGAAACAGCTCTGGCCACCAATCCAGGCATCAAGCTCGGATGAACAAAGGACCATTGCTTTGCCCTTGACTGATATGAGTAACATCACCAATGAGGTGTCTCTTTGCCCATTGCCAGGGGTGATAGTTTCTCTTTTAATCTGGAAATTCTGGCATTATTACTATGTTTATATTCTCCCATTTTAGATATAATGTGCAGAGTTGTATATTTCTTTTGACACATTTTCCTTGGCCTGGGTTGAGCTTCTTCAGATCTTGAAGTCCTCACATATTTTTCTCTCTCCCCTTCTCTGTCTCTCCCTGAACATTTCTGGGGTCTTCTCCCTGGATCTTTCACTCAATGCTCCTCCGGGAGATCTATCTTACCAGTTGTTTATTCCCAAGTCAGGAGCCATGTTAGCTGTAGCAATCTATTCACTGACTTCACATTTTTAAGTATTACAACTTCCATTTTTCTTAAAAAAAATAATTAGTGTCAGTGATATTTTGATGGCTTCAGTTCATTGCCTACATGCTTAAGCTTAAATATATGCTATTTTGCTGATTTAGGCTTTGTGTCTGAACCTCAATATTAGGGTTCCTGTAGGCTTTGGAGTTGTACATTCTCTTCCTGTTCCTTGAAATGGCCTCTCATGAAGAACACTTGTTTTTATTGATATGACATTGCGTTAGAACATTTTGTAAGTTTCAAGTTGTTATCTTTTGGTCAACTGAGGATTTGGCCAAGTGCTGAGTAGCCATTAGGTCTGACATGGTTTATTTCTCTACATACAGTCTGGGGTATACCCTCTTCCTAGGTGGAAGATGAAAGCCTGCTGTTTTCCAAGGATCCACTCACTCCCTGGACTCTGCAAAGGTACTATTAGTCTGTAGGCCAGCTGAGTCACTTCTGGCCAAGAGCTGACTGACCCAGTGTGGGAGGAGCCTAAATATTCTCTAAAATATCTGTATATATGCACTCTGTACAACATCTATAGAGACTACATTAAGATCACCAAAAGTCAAGTCTATCCTGGATCATATAAGTTACCACCCTTTCCCTTCTAATAACTGCCTAAAAAAAATTTTTTTTTGTTTTTGTTTTTTGGGTCACATTTGGCAGTGATCAGGGGTTACTCCTGGCTCTATGCTCAGAAGTTGTTCCTGGCAGGCTCAGGGGACCATATGGGATGCTGGGATTAGAACCACCGACCTTCTGCATGCAAGGCAAACACCTTACCACCATGCTATCTCTCCGGCCCTGCCAAAATATTCTTATCATGGTAACATTTAAAATCTCCTGTTTCTTCTCTCTTTTTAAATACCTTATTTAAAGACATGCTTAGAAGGTAGTACATAATTCATTTAGGTTTTTAGTTATAAAGTTGTTCATGATTGAGTTTCAGTCATATAGTATACAATACCCTTCACTAGTGCACATTTTCTGCCACTAATGTTTGGGAAAATGTAACGCTTTGCCAAATGTTTATATGATGCTAATATATAATCAGTTTTTTATTATAAATTAGTAAAACAATTCAAGAACATTTGTTTAATTTCTAATAAAATAAACATCAATAAATATTACCCACATAAATTAAAGTACTTTGGAGTATTCTTGATCATTTTTTTATTTGGTTTTTGGGTCACACCCAGCAGCACTCAGGGGTTATTCCTGGCTCTACGCTCAGAAATCGCTCCTGGCAACTTCAGGGGTCCATATGGGATGCTGGGATTTGAACCACCGACCTTCTGCATTGCAAGGCAAATGCTTTACCTCCATGCTATCTCTCCGGCTCCTCTTGATAGTTTTTACTTTATTAATTAATTTGTTTGTTTTTTGGGTTATACCCAGTGGCTCTCAGGGGTTACTTCTGGCTCTGTGCTCAGAAATCTCTCCTAGCAGGCTCAGATGACCATATGGGATGCAAGGAATCAAACCTAGATCCATCCTGGGTCGACTGAGTACAAGGCAAACATCCTTCTACTGTGCTATAACTTCGGCCCCAGTTTATTTATTATTTTAATTAAAAATTTTATTTAAACACTATGGTTACAAGGTTGTTCATACTCATTTTTTCCCAAGGATAAAGTTCATGATACAATGTACAACAATCTTCACCAGTGCTCATTTCTTACCACCAATGTCCCCAGTTTCACTCTCATCCTCCCTGACACCCTCTTCCCTCCTTCCCACCCTCTCCTTCCTACTTCTGGGGCAAACATTTTACTTCTCTTTCCTTTTGACACTGTGGTTTGCACTACTGTTAATGAAGGGGTGCAATGCATGTCACTTTACTCCCTTTCAACGTCCCTTACTTTTCTTATTGGAATGAAACTCTTCTGGGAAGCTACCACTCCTGCTCTACTTAGAAGCAGACTATTTCTGCAAGCTGCAGGAGGATAAAATGGAAGGATCACTCTCTTGCATCTTTGCTCATACCCAATTTAGGGGCCAGAGAGATAATACATCAGTTAAAGTGTTTGCTTTGCATGGCCAGGTTCAGTCTTACCAGGTTCAGTCCTTAGACCCTAGCCTGTAGTGATCCCTGAACACAGAGCCAGGAGTAAGAGCTAATCATTACCAGGTTTGACTCCAAACCTAAATATACCAAATCCAAAGACTTAGAGAATTTTGTGCTGATTAGCTGTGACTCTCAGGAGTCTCAAGCTTCCCCCAAACCCTTGCCTCCTTGACTTCATGCTCTAGCAAAGAAATCTTGGGCACCAGTATGGAACCACATACACTACCACCCTCCACCCTCGAAACACTCCACTGGTTTCTTCCTACACCAGTGATTTTTGTTTGATTTTTGTTTTCTGTTCTAGTCACTGTGAAGCTACAAAGTTATTCATGATTGGCTTTTTTTTTTTTTTTTTTTTTTAGTTTTAGTTTTTTTGGGTCACACCCGGCGGTGCTCAGGGGTTACTCCTGGCTGTCTGCTCAGAAATAGCTCGTGATAGGCACGGGGGACTATATGGGACACCGGGATTCGAACCAACCACCTTAGGTCCTGGATCGGCTGCTTGCAAGGCAAACGCCGCTGTGCTATCTCTCCGGGCCCTCATGATTGGCTTTCAGGCATAAAATATCTCAATATGGATCCCTTTGCCTATGTCCACAATATTCCCCCACCCCCAGTTTGCCTCCTGTCCACCACTCTACCTCTACAAAAGGTGTGTTTGTGTTTTGTTTTTATTAATTTTTGCACAGTGGCTAATAGCATTGTTGCTGATAGGGTTCATATGTAACACCTGTTAGCACCACCTCTTTCTTTTGGTTGAAAACTTCCCTCTGCAATAGATAGTTGACCCTTCCCTGTCCTATCCCTCAACCCCTTTAAGTGCATATTTGCTTCTGAAGACCAGTTCTGATGTTCTTTGTTTTCATAGTCTTTAGGTTTTGCTATTCCATCATTATGTTTCTTTATATTGCACATATGAGAAAGAATTTTCTGTGTAGGTCTCTCTTCTAACTTCACTCGGCATTGATATATTCCAGGTCCCTCCATGTAGCAGCATGTTGCAAAACTTTACCTTTTCTTATGGATGAGTAATATTCAGTATTACATATTATCACATGGTGTATATGTATCATAGTTCTTTATCTAGTTCTCAATTCTTGGACCTTTGGGTTGTTTCCAGATTTGGGGTATTGTAAATAGTGCTGTAAGGAACATAGAGGAGCAAATATCTTTTCTTCATCTTGTTTTTTTGACTCTTGTGGTATATTCCAAGAAGCGCAAGTGTTTCAGTAATAGTGAGGAACTGTTGCATCAGGATTTGTAAGTGGGTCCACTTTAACCTGCTCAGCTATATTTCAGGAACCTAATCTTTTATTAAACATATGAGTGCTGAGCTTGCTTCCCAAGTTCTCTAGGGGCATGCTGAGTTAATACAGATAGATGATGGTCTGTGATAAAGCAGCCCTCAGTTGTCCAGTTTATAGAGTCATAGATTTTTAAATGTTTATACTGGTTATGAAGCTTGGCATCCTGCTGTGAGGTTTGGTCTAATCAAGTCACAGTCTGCCTTTCGCCTGGGAAGTGACTCCAAATGAACACACTGACAGGAGTGTTAAGCATAAATGATTATATTGAAAGATGCATATGTGTTATTTTACAACACTTGATGCTCTTTGTAGAATTCAGTTGATTTCTGAGACTCAGCAGGCCTTATCCAGATTTCCTGCTCCTGTTTCAGATTGCTTACTGTGATCATTATTATCAGGGTAGAAGCATATTCTGACATTTGCCATGGCCAGTGTGGTTCCCAGATTATTAACAATTGAAATGTGTAGCATCCTGCCAATTAGTTTAGAGTCCAAGTTAATAGGACTCTATAAATATTTACTTATTGCTCCTTTTGTCAGAGTCAAGCATGACCTCTGAAGGTTGTCTGGATGGGCAGAACCCAGGCCTCTTTGTTGCATTTCTGGGATATATAATGCTTATCCTTTTAAAGGTAACTTGGTTTTCCTTCATATCATTTTGTTATCTACAGCATATTTTAGAGACTGGCCAGGTACCTATGTACATGGTCTATGTATAATACATGTATCATAATTAAGTCTCCATGGGAAACAGTCAGAAACTAAAACAGGGAAACAAACTTAGCCAAAGATAATTCATGGTGAGTGGTTCCCCCAAAACCAGAAACAAAACAAGCAATTAGTGGAATGGATGAATGCATGATCACCATAATTACCTTACATTCTTCTAAAAGTTCTAAGCAATTTAATGAAACAAAAACAAGAGTAACAATTAAAGTGCGACGAAATCCTCAAGAGAACCACTGGAAATTGCACTAGAATTAAAAATAACCTCAACAAGGTAGCTGAAAATAACACAACTATTTGAAGTTCATTTTTCTAATATAGGAAAAACATTTTGAGGTAGAAAAAAGAAATTATTCCTATTAACAAAATATGAGGTATATTAGGAATAACTTTAATAACAAATATGCGAACTTGGTGTATATTGATATATATTGATATATCAATATGTTTATTGATAGGGGCTGACGAGGTGGCGCTAGAGGTAAGGTGTCTGCCTTGCAAGCGCTAGCCAAGGAAGGGACCGTGGTTCGATCCCCCGGTGTCCAATATGGTCCCCCAAGCCAGGGGTAATTTCTGAGCGCTTAGCCAGGAGTAACCCCTGAGCATCAAACAGGTGTGGCCGAAAAACCAAAAAATTTATATATATACATATATATATATTGATAGCTGTAATTGAGTTAGTTAAATGGAGAAGCATATCATGCTCTCAGAAAGCAAAAATCAAATGTGTTTTTTAAATGCATTCATAGGTTAATACAATAAGAATTATGTAAATCTCAATGAGTCCTTTGATGATATGACAGATACATTCTAATGCTATCTGGAAAATGCAAATTTGCTAATATGAAGAAGAAAAACATAGAGTAATACTGGAAAATATAATTAGGATAACTTGCTCAACAGGATATTAAAATATTCAAAAGCTATAGCATCTGATAGTTGAAGAGGTTATTCCAGAATAACCTATAACATTTGATAGTTGAATAGGTTATTCCCCATCTAAAGAAGCACATAGTATTGAGACCAGAGGAACATGTTAGGTCCACAGATATTCCCCCTAGCTGGGCTTGAGACATTGGAGATGATCTCGGGCTAGGATGCTCTCTCACTAGCGGTGGCATTTTGAATTCTGGAGAATTAGACAGAATAAGAAACTGTGTTTCTCAAGTTGATGAATTTTTGACAGATTGTATCAACTATATCCTGTCTGTCTGGGCAGCACTGTAGGGGGTTGATTGGAGGACACAGTTACCATCCCTCAAAGCTGATCTCTGACTACAGATTAGTTCTTCAATCTCTCTCTGGCTATGCCCTTCTGTGCCCTCAAAGGCTTAAATGACAAAAAATAAGAGGGAAGCACCCCAGAGGGAACCCACTGAGAATGATCCCACCCCTTGTTTCCCTTTTGACATTTCAAGCATCACCTCAGATCTCTCAGAAACAACTCTTTGACTGAATTTTACTCTGTATGTTGAGACAAAGTTGAACAGAGTTTCACATTGGTGACTTTTTGAGCTAGATCATATTTGGAATATGGGGTGGTAGCTATTATGTACATCAACTGCATAGACTTCAACTGAAAACAACTCACTTAAATAATTTATGGGAAATGTGGACTGTAATATACAGTGATAGTTCAAAGTGGAATATGAAAAGAAAAGGGCTCTTCTGACATTGTTGCAGGGGCAAGTTGATATGCCTACTGGAAAATAAATAGGCAGCCTTATTATGAGTCTTTCAAATATACATGATGTCTTAAAGCAGTAATTCTACTTCTAACAAAATAGAACTGTAGATGAAAATTACAGTTTGACAGGCCCATATTTAGTACAAAAAAAAGTTATGAACAACCTTAGGAAAGATGAATGTGTAGGCTAGACAATACCTTGTACTCTTTAATCCACTCACCTAGTCTGTTGTCTAGGACACTCTTTCTCTTCTATGGCACAATTAAATCTTTCTCTCATGTAACACAGTTCACTTGGCTCTCCCACACTGTCAGTAGCTTCCTCCAGACTGTCATTGGAGATGCAGTTCATCTTCCTTGTCCCTCAGCCTCCATTCTCAGCCATTGCCAGAATCAAGCTGCGATGATATGAAATCCCTACGCATGTAGTATGTATCTCCTGCTGTGTAATTAATCTGCCCATGGAAGCATCCCAGATACTGAGTAGAATTTCAAGGTCCTGTCTGAATCGATCTGGAATTTCCTCTGTTACCATTTCCCTTTGGCAGCATTTCACTCTTCCACTCAAATGCAGCCCCCAGTCACTTTGAATTAAGCTGGATATTCTCTCCCTTAAATTTCCATAGACTCTTATACCAAATTATATTTGGGGATCTTCATATTTTTGTCACACACTTATCACACATCTTCTTGCTTCAGTGCAGTATAAGTGCTTCAAGAACAAGTGACCTTTTCCTGTCCCTTTCGATTTTCAGTATATAACCATAAAATAAGTGACAAGCAGCCACTGTATGCAGGTTAATTGCATGAATGAGTTAGTGAGTGAGAGAGTGAGTGAATGAGTGAATGGATGCATTCATGGGTTGGTTAATTAATTAATAAGCAAATGGCCCTCCAGCTAGATTATTCTCATCCTGGGACATGAGTTTTCAAGAAGAACAAGAATGGTTGGCATGTAGGACACTGAAAGAGAGTTAGCTCTTGTCAATCTCTTCTGGGGCACTTCAGGGCAGCTGTCATGACTTTGAGTTGTCCTGTAGACCCAGCTGGATTTAATAATAAAACTATCAAAGGGGACATTTGCCTCAGGGGTGAGAGTTTTGTAGGTCATGATGCATGATGATTCACTCCATCAAAAAAAAGAGAAAACTTGCTAACTTCTTTTAAAATGTGTATGAAATTTTTATTGGATTGTTCATTATGACAGGGAATCTAATCCAAAATTACATGCTATCATTTTCTCTAATTTCTCAGAGTGACTACTTTGTGCCATTCGAATTTTTAATTGTGGCTTTTTTGCTAGCATGAATCAAATATACCCATTCTACTGGCAGCCAAGATGGTCCCAGACTATTACTATGGAAATGAGTTTGTTCCTTGTATAGTGCCTTCATTGGCTCCAGGCTGTTCACCAATAGTTTTCATGTTTCAATGTTCCTGTGAATTTCCTCCCAAATAAAGTAAAACATTAAAATAAAATCAGAGAATGAAAACAAGCTCTTAGAGTTTAACCACAGAACTGGGCTTACTGAGAGGTGATGGTAGAATAAGCTGAAAAGTCCAATGGCCATGGTGGACAGTTATAGGCAAAGTGGTGGTGGATTAGATGTGGTAAAATTGCATATCCCTAAGGAATATAAGCTTTTATAATCCCAGCCAATTTTACCTCTATTATAAATTAATTTTTTTAACACTGAAAAGACAATGTTGTGGGTATGTGCTTGCCTTGAATGTGACCAGCCAGGGTTCAATCTGTGGCACTGCATATGGTCATCCAGGCCACACTAGGAGTAATTCTTAATCATAGAGCCAGGAGTAATCTCTGAGTGCCACCAGCTATGGCCCTAAACAAAAACAAACAAAGATAAACAGAGCCAAGTGACAGAACAGTAATTAAATGATCCAGAGTCAATTCCTGATCACCACATACATGATGCCTTGAGTGTCACCTGGTGCACTATCAATGGACCCTCAGCACAGCCAGGACCAGAGCAGTATCACAGCCTCAAACCCTCATATTGAACTGAAGGCCTGGATGATTGGAAATTATAGATGGGTTCCCCAGACCTCCTAAAAACCACATGGGGGTCTCCAAACCCCCCACATAACCCCCCAAGTCCCCTAACCAACAATAAAACAGGTGAACATATTTGGAGAGTGTCCCAAATAAGAAAGAAAACAGAATCACAGAAACAAAGGACAAGGGGCCTTTAAGTCAAGTCACTTGGCAGAAACTTTTACAAAATTTTACTAAGATCTTGGTTGTGAAATAATAGAAAAGATACAACTTGGTGTCCATCCCTCGTTCCTGACAGATCTCCTAAAACTCTTAGAACTTCCTGAATGTTAAGAGCTCTAGTCTTTGGTCTTTGCCCCTGTTTCCTGACACAGTACTCTTTTGTTTGTTTGTTTGTTTGTTTGTTTTTGTTTTTGGGTCACACCCGGCAGTGTTCAGGAGTTACTCCTGGCTCCATGCTCAGAAATCGCTTCTGGCAGGTTCGGGGGACCATATGGGATGCTGGGATTCGAACCAATGACCTTCTGCATGAAAGGCAAATGCCTTACCTCCATGCTAACTCTCCGGCCCCCACAGTGGTCATTGATCCCTTAGAATTTCCTGAATGATGGGAATATTTTTTGTTCTAATGAGGCAAATTTGGGTGGACTCATGGATGCAGTCTGGTTACCTAAAAAACTAATGCATGATTAGAAGCCCAGGACCCATCTTTTGAAAAGGCTAGAAAACTGGAAACCGAGTAAAAGACTCAAAACTTCCACAGAACCTCTTAGAGGTACATTCTTTGTTGAGCTTTTCAGAGTTAGACACAGCCATAGGTGTTGTATATGAAAATATTTCCATAAGAGTAATCTTTGCCTGTTGTCCCACCTTGACCTTCCAGGTGGGGGCGCTGTGGAGAGCGAAATAAATAGTTTGGGAGCAAGGTGAGCAGGGTCTTTGGCCAGAGTTGGCTGGCTGGCTCTAGGTGTGTTTTGGAGCTAGCAGCAGGCTGACAAAGGACCCTCTTTGCCCAACCTTTTACCCCTTAACCCTTCTGTCTGTGTGGACTATTTGCTGTGGATAAATATGACCAAGATCTCCCCCTGAAAGGGGAAAGAGAATGGGAATCAATTTCTCATTCTGGGAGCTCTTTGTGGATTCACAATCAACAAAGGAGTAAACAGGATCCAACAAATGGAGCAACAATAGGCAGGAGGAGATATATGCTGTCTCCTTCAAAGAGATAAAAGCTTCTGGAACCTTCTCAGGGCTTTCCCTGTGATCTTCATCTGTATCCTTTTTTAATAATACATTGATGGATATGAGTCCTTTTTTTGAGCTCCAGGAGCTATTCTATCAAATAATTATACCTAAGGGTGAGGAGCCACAGGAACCTCCAAGATGGAGCCCAGTCAGAAAAATAGTTGTGAGAAGCTGAGGGTTACCTACTTGCCTCTGCAGTCCATGGATTAAAGGGTCTATACTGATTTTTCAGAATTGAGCTGAATTATAGGACGCCCACTGGTGTCACATAAGTGCTTGGCAGGAGATTCCCTATCTGGTGGCAGTAGTGCTGCGAGTGTGGTGAGTGAGTGACAGTAAAAGATATG
Source organism: Suncus etruscus (assembly GCF_024139225.1). Taxonomy (NCBI): domain Eukaryota; kingdom Metazoa; phylum Chordata; class Mammalia; order Eulipotyphla; family Soricidae; genus Suncus; species Suncus etruscus. The sequence goes on from NC_064862.1 coordinate 68,449,363, forward strand.
CTCATGGGGGAGAGAATGGAGCAGGGAAATGGATCAAGTCAGGGCAGAACCTGACAGCAGAGTGAGAGAGGAGGGAGTTGTGGCTGTGAAAATGCCCAGCAAAATGCACTTGACAGAAATAGCCAATTCTCTCCTCCTGAGCTAGAACACAAGCTGGTCAGGGGAATAAAATCAACCATGGGATAAAAGCAATCGAATGTGGAATTAACTCCTTGCCTGGCTAGTTTCTTACATAGCCTCACCTTAAGTCTCTGAGCTCAATACAAGGATCTGGGTGATCACTCTTGAATACTTGTTGAAAATAAGAAGACTTCTAGCCCCTGCTTTTCATGGCTTTCAATTACAGAACTCAGTCCATGCATAAGTGGATATTGCCACAGTAAGTTGTGTTCCTGGGGTTAAGTCTGGCTTATAAATTAAACTAAGCTCTAGCTCATCACAGAGGCAGGAAGCCTCTTAACCATTTTAGGAGAGGGATTGAGATCCATAGGGGTCACTGCAGCGTTGCTGTAGAGATTGTGGAACCCCAGCTCTTGGGACCATGCCAGTTTCTCACTAAGTCTGAGAACAGACTGGCCTGCAGACAGGCCAGTAGGCCTGACAGGGATGTCTGTGGGTAGGACCAGGTCCTCTCCATCTTCAGAAACCCAAGTGGGAGAAAAGGAAACAGACCACTCCAATGTTAGTGCTGACACATGATAGATGTTAGTGTCTTCCAAGATATAATATTTGAAATGGGCTTATTCTCCACCCTGGAGATTGCCTTCAACCTGTACTCTCATCTGAAAAGCCCTCTCTTTTTTAGGCTCACATTTCTCTAATTAAATTTCTTCAAATAAAACTTTTATTTCACTTAAAAAAATAGAAGCATTTTTTCTATTGCAACTTGCTTACATGTTTTTTTATTTTCTATAACTCTTGAATGGAATTATGCAAATTTGCAAAACAGCATTCCTGGGTCCCTAAACTTTGCTCTTTTATCAAGGGCGTTGGGGAGTGTAGGAACTTGAGATTCCTGAAAGCCTTCACGAAGTTAGATAGAGTCTAGTTTGGAGACCTGCTCCTTCTCCCCCAGGCCTGCCCTCAGAGTGAAGTTCAGTTCACCAGCTCTCCTTCCTGTCTGCTGCTTCTGTGTCTGCTGTTGGTGAGGCATGCAGGGTTTTGAGCTGCCCAAACCTGGTTTTAGGATATCTCAGAACTTGTCTTTCTTACCTAGATTTCAGTATCTTGTCCTCTCACTTCTGATCCCCCTGTCAGTCATACTCATTTCCCTTCTCATTGATTGTGACGCCCTCTCACTCCCTATGGAGCCTTTGTTCCCTCCAGTTTCTCTGCATTTTTACATCCTTTGATCTGTATCTATTGCTGCCTGTGAGAAATTCCCAATTATTTTCCTCTCACCAGACACCATCAGCTCTCTTCACTAAGCTACTCTGCATTCAGGGACAGCAGGGCACCTCCAGGTTAAGCAGTCAATCTCCCCCAACAGCTTCAACCATTATAAGGAGTGTCACAGTGAACAGGAGAGAGAGACTGTATTTTGTTGATATCTACCCAGAATGGAGAAGCCACTTTATTGTTTTACATGGTTATTTTTACCAGGAATTCATTTTTCTCCACAACTTCCCCATCCGTATTATTGCTTGTCTTTTGGACAACAATCATATTGGTGTGTATAAAGTGGTCTCTCATTGGAGTCTTCAATTTTCTTCAGCCAAACCTCATCTGAAAGGCCACCGAGAACTGCTTCATTCCAACAAAAAGTGCTTATATTTATAAGTGTTGTATCAGGAATAGGGGTAAGGACCAAATATAAGAATAAAACACATTTTCATAGCTCACATCACTTGAGAAACAACAGGTTTTAGGACCCCAGTATCAGACACTAGAGACAAGAAACAAAAGTAGGTGGGTAGTAGATGGATAAATAGATGTCTATTTTATTTCTCTTTCTTGCATATTTGATTTAATTTTACTTTAGGCACAATGGCTTACAAAATTATTAATAGTAGGGGTTTATGCATAAAAAGTCTAAGGGCGGGGCTGGAGAGGTGGCACTAGAGGTAAGGTTTCTGCTTTGCAAGCACTAGCCTAGGACGGACCTTGGTTCCATCCTCCAGTGTCCCATTTAGTCCCCCTCCCCAAGCCAGGGGCAAATTTTGAGTGCATAGTCAGGAGTAACCCCTGAGCGTCAAATGGGTGTGGCCCAAAAAGAGCAAAAAAAAAAGTGTCGGGGGTTTTCAGCATCACACCCTCCACTAGATTATTCATGTCTCTCGGCCATTGTTCCAGTCAATTGTCTCTGCAGTTGTAAATTTTTTAGTAAAGATTAGTTCTCAGTTCCTGTTGCCATACTATGCTTCATTATTTCATTTTTACAGTGTCACTTTAAATGTTGAGCTTATTCCAGCTTCAAATCAGACAGCTATCATGTCCCTCATGAACCTATGCTTTTAGAGACCACACTGCCGCTTCTCCTGGGGCCATCTTGTTTTACCTGCTTTCCCAGTAAAATACTTTCATGGTCAAAAATATCCTATTTGGGATGAAAAATGATGCAGTCCTTCTACCTATTTTCCACTGTTTGTGAGCATGAAGAAAATTATGTGGGCCCCGTGTCCTACCCTCTGGCAGCCTCTACCATTTAGCATACTTTTTGTTAAATTTCCTAGGCAGAAGTCGGACCTCAATCTATGCTCCCCTGAGCTACAAGAATCCTACCAAATACTCTTCGCAAGGCTTGAGGGATGTATAGCATCCCTGCAGCCCCATCCTAGTAAAAAGACTCACAGCCTGCTGGGATTGTCTCTGAGCTAGTGTGGTGAGGCATTGGAATAGGAATGAGAATTCTCGACTGTGATTGCTCTCCAGCTCATTGCTGCATACATAGTAGCCAATTAATGTTTACTTGTGGAGTGAGTGATAAATGGGGATGTCTGACATCTCACTTTGGAAATATAGTTTCTATTGCCTTTGGACCTTACGCTTAGACTCAACTTTAGCACCCCATTAATCACGGCCACGTGAAACTTTACACAAATGCAACTCTGATAATAGCATATATGTTGGTCATTTTTCAGAAATGCCTGTTTTTCCTCTTTGTTTGGTCTTCCTTACTACACTCCCTTCATTCCCTCAATGATAGATTAAACATATGGGTTTTGTTTTCTTAGAAACTACATTATATACCATTTATCCATCCCCCACTTCAATCACCTCCACTCCCCATGGATAGCTTTTCTAGTTGCTATCTTCTGGTTTCTCTAGTCTAGTCTCCTGGTTTGTCTATTTCCCCAGTATTAGATGTCTGATTGCAGTGTTGATTCTAAAAAGAATATTCCCTACCCCTGTAGTATCTACATTATCAGAAAACTTGTTAGTAAAGCACATTCTGAGGGCTCATGCAAACTTAACATATTGGAAGCTCTGGGCTGTGTCCAGAATCTATCTGTTTAACAAGTCCTGCAGTTCTTGGATGCAGGCTGGCATTTAAGGACGCAGTAAGATTGCTTTCCAGAGCATGCTTCTATGCTGTATACTAATGCAAACAGCAAATTCCCCTAATTAGTCTTTTATTTAGACTTTCTTGGCTTCTCTTGAGCATTTCTTTTTTCAGATGAATATTAAGATAATTTCATCCAATTAAAAAAATCTGTGGTTCCAGTAGGAAATTACAGTAAATTATATATTAATGCTGAGATAATTAGCACTTTTGTGACATTATTTTTATTGGGGAATATAAAATGTCTTTTCATTTGTCAAAAATCAGATTTTATTGGTTTCTTTTCTTGTCAAGTTTATTCATAAGTCATTATAGCTGGAAATCATTCCAAGGCTTTTAACCCATTCCCATTTCTAGGTGTTAATTTCTAGACTAAGAGAAATCAATGTATGTACCTTATGGGTAGTGGGTTTATTAAGTGTTCTGGTTAATTTTAGTAGTTTGTGGATTTGAGCAGTGACATTTTTAATAAAAATATAATTTCATTTCTTTTTGTCCTATATATAGACATGTCTTGATTTTGACTGGCATTCATAAGAACCTGCAAGGTTATTCCAGGAAAAATGGCAAATGTACCTGCCTGCTTCTCAGTTTAATTGGAAGTACTGTACTGTTTCAACACTTGGAATAATATTGACTTTGGAGCTCTAGTGGTCTTTAATACATTTAAGTTATTTCCTTCTAGTCCTCTTTTAATTAGAGATTTATTTAGTAATGGCTGTTGATTCTCACCAAATGTTGTCTCAGCATTGAATTTTATGTCCTATTTTTTTCCTTTAATGTATTGTTCTCATTATTTTGAGTGTTCTTGTGTATCAAGAATGAAGCACAAATTACTCTCTTAATCAAATTTCCTGTCTTATTAGTCTTGCTTTTAATTTTTTTTTAAAAAAAAAAAACGAAGAATCTTAATTTCTCACCAAGAAAAGTTACCAACAGCTAAGAGGCTAGGGTGCACAACGTGTGTCTGATAAGTGACAATGCAAACGCCTCCATAGCTAACTCTCGGAGCTCTTCACCCTTGATAGGTTCACTTAAATATCACTATAAATCACAAAGACTGCTTGGGGCCAGTGACTAGGCAGGAGGCCAGAACACTCCTTTCCAGGGCAGACAAACCGGGCAACTTTGTGTAATAAAAAGGGCGTTATTGTTGAAGTTCATTAACGATTTATTTAATCATGCTCTTCCCTCAATCAAATTCTGCCTCTTGCTGCATAGAGAACAGGGCCAAGTCTCCAATCTTATCAGTGGAATTGCCAGAGATTCCAAATAGTCAGCTATCTCTTCCTCATTTATTTTTTCTTTTTCTTTTCCCCTTTTATCTACCCTAAGTGAACCAACCATGAAACAGAGGGAATCACTTATATGATTTCTCAGCCAAATGTCTCCTACCTAGGGTCTGGTAACTTGGTATCTATGGAAGTGGGTATGGAGGTTGGCATTGAGCAGCTGGGTAAAGATGGCTCAGGGCAGATTTGAAGCAAAAAGAACAAGATACACAAGTGTTAAACCTCATTGTCCCATGACCTCTTCCAGGGTCAGACTTCCAGGGGTCCTGGGATGTGAGTTGCTCAATACTGGGGCTAAGAAACCCTGGATTTCTTTGTCCCTCTCTCCTTTCTCCTCTTGAAAGATGAGCTAAGTAGCTCTTCTGCTCCATTCTCCAGTCTACCTTCTGCCCCATTCTCCATGTCTACCTTCTAGTGACCATTGCAGAGGCTTATTCAGCACCAAACAAGAATAGGTACCTGCTCTTCCACAGGCTTCTCAGTGTCTGTGCCGTGTGGGTTTCCTGTCCCCCTACCTCATTGTTGGTTTATAATTACACCCTTGTCTCAGGTCCTCAGGCACTAGCCTCATTAGACCTCCATTAAAATCTTTTCTGCACCCAGGTCCACCCCTGACTGAGAATCTGGGGTTCCTATCATTGAGTCTGGATATTTCAGACCACCCATTGGTTTGTCCATCCCCCTTGCAAGAGAAAATTGAGAAATGGGCCAGCCTACTGTACGTGCCTACTGTACAGCCTACTGTACAGCCTACTGTACGTGCTTTGTCCTAGGCCAACCTGGGTTGGATCCCCTGCATTCCTGAATGCAGATACAGGAGTAATTATTGATTTGGGATTGGTTGTGGCCCCAAAATAACAATATGAAAGAGGGAAAAAGGGAAAGAGAGAATTGAGAAGGAATCAAACACAGGAATGCTGGCCCTAACAAGGTTTCTTTCTTACACTTCCTCGCAGAAGGAGAAGCAGAGACCCAGCCTCCTTGAGCTCCTTCCAAGGCTCTAGTAGCAAGAACTTTAAAGCCCAGTCAGTAGTGAGACCCGGGTGTTGGCCTGTACTGCACAAGGTGGGATGGGGTGTACTTTTTGGTGTATGCCCTGTGTGAAGCCATGATCTGACATATGCCAAATGTTTCTTGCATGGTTAATTTCCACCTTTAGTACTCAAAGGTGGGGGCCCTGTGCTCATTTTGGTAGAAACTGGTTTAGCCTGGTCTCTTTTGCCAACCTTCTCTCGCCAACTTCCTGCCCTACCTTCCTCTGACATTCTACTCAAGGATACGGAGCTCAGCCATCCTTTGCAGGGGACAAGCACACACAGTTATAAACACAGTCTCTTTTCAGGTGACTTTCTCTTCCTGGGGTTCATTCTTGAATAGCAGGCTTCAATAGCAGGCCCCTATGGGTTCCTGTTGGGCACACAGAGACTGTAGGCAGATGGCCATAGCTCCTACTTTGGCCCCTTCTATTCCAATCCTGATGGAACCTCAAATTCTTGCATCCTTCCTTGCTGTGTTATCAGTCCTCAGGAGACCCTATGTTAACCCTCCACCCTCTTCTGGTTTTCCTGATTGTACCTTCCCTTGTTTGATTTGATTCCTACATTCTCACTCTGGCCCCTCTCTCCTCCATACCTGCCTTCACCATTCAAAGACATAAAAATGGCAGGACAAAAACAGGTTTGTCAGGATCTCTTTTTGCTGGAAATCCCATAATGGGAGAAGCACAGGCAAGAGTGATTTTCTGAGCCTCCCAGTCCAGTTGCTAAAGGGACTGGAAACTAGTCACAGACAGTGCCACATTTCTAGGCCACTGGGCAGCTAAGACTTCGTTGTTGCTACTTCTGAACTCAGGTGGGAAATAACAACCCAGTAGCAATGCTTGAGCTTTGGCCTTTGCTACAAAAGATTTTGTTTGCCCCAGGAAAAATCACCTTTCAGTTCCTGTTATTATTTTTGACAGCAGTGTCATGTTCTTGGATCTTCTGCCTTGATGAATGGACTTCTTTGTAATCAGGAAGCAGCCAAAGAATCTAGAAATCATTTTTGACCTATCACCTGTTACCAAAACTGAATCATTACTGATTACCTCTATGCTTATAGTACAGATTAGCTGAGTGAATATATAAGTGCTTAAAATCCTCGTTTGGCTTGCTACAGAGGAACTGTCAAAGATCATGAACAAGGAGCTAATAAAAAAAATTTTTTTCCCGTCGAATAAAAGCTCAAGTAAAGCAGACTTCTGTTCTGAGGCTGAGTAGATCTCCAATTTTGTTGTGTACCAATTTTTGGGCTCCAGCCCCAATATTTGGCTCCAGTAGGTTTAGTGCAGAGTTGACTCAGTGAAGATGATTTTATTTGAACCACATTCCTGTAAAGAACTGGGTTAGAAGAACCTTTGAACTCAGAGGGAGATAGATACTCAAGTTCCAATTCCAGCTCCCAGCCTTATTTTCAGATCTTGGATTTTTATTTTCTAGTCTATAAAATGGAGAGTAATGGCATTCTTTGTTGTTACAGATGTTATAGTCACAAAAATTGCATTCCCTGGCACCAACCCCTAGGAGCAGACTATGAAGTAGCCCCCACAAAAAATATCACAGATGTTAGGGCTTCGCCATGAGAGAGTAGAAGGACCCTGGAGCCTTATTCAGTTCTTTCTGCTAATATATGCTTCAGGCAGATGCAAGATATAACAGCACAAAATGCTTTATGTTTAATAGTCACTTTAAAGGCAGAATACAAAGCCCCAGTAATGGAGGGCAGTTTAGGAAGGGATGATATTAACAGGTTCTAAAGACACAGTTTATTGTGATAGAAATCTTTGCAGAAAACTGACACTAAAATGACAAGGAAATGGTTTGTTTTGATGCTAAATTAAGATTAATATGTATTGCACAGACCTAGAACAATCTTTAAAAATGTATGAAATGAGTAAATGAGAATTAAATATTTTTAAAAAATGTATAAAATGATAGCAAACTTTAGAACTTAAAAGAGTAAACTTGAAGTAAAGGTTATTTCTTTTGCAGTGATTTGTTGAAAATCTATTATATATTAAAGATGGAAAAATATCTTGTCATCTGGAAGCTTGTATTCCACTGGAGAAAATGAGGAAATTATATATATATATTATTGTCATAAAGATCATATTTAAAATAACCAAGCTTTAATTTAACTAAGCTAATGGGAGAAGTTAATTAGAGGGGGGAGGTGTAAGTAAATAATAGACTTACTCTGGTCCATATAGAAAGCACCAGTCACTTATGGTGACTAAAGAATATTAGTGTTTAGGGCCAGAGTGATAGCACAGCGATAGGGTGTTTGCCTTGCACATGGCCGATCCAGGACAAACCTTGGTTTGATCCCCGGTGTCCCATATGGTCTCCCAAGCCAGGAGCGATTTCTGAGCGCATAGTCAGAAGTTGCCCCTGAGCGTCACCAGGTGTGGCCCCAAAAGTGAAAAACAAAACACAACCAGAAAACCTGAAGCAAACAAAAAAGAATATTACGCGTTTAGTCTGACTAAAGCTAAAGAATATTTAGAATTCAATTCTTTGGTTGTCAAGTCCTCAGTAGCCTCTTGTAGCAAATTGCTAAAATGGACACTGCTATCACTATGGAAACTTCTACTGAGAAAAGTGAAGCAGAACTGAAGGGCAGGATGACTTTTAAAGAGATCTAATAATGTATCTAAGAATACATTTGAGAAATAATGTCAAATAGGGGCAAGTAAATCATGGGAAACTGAAGGGAAGAGCATTTAAGGGGAAGGAACAGAATGTGCAACTACCTGGTAGATCTGAGTCTGGCAAAGAGCACCCATTATTGAGGAAACAAGGTGGAGATGAGATCATGGCAAAGAGCACCCATTATTGAGGAAACAAGGTGGAGATGAGATCAGTGATGGAAGATGGACATGCTCTTGTGTTTGGAGAGGAATGAAAAGCCCTTCAGTGCTGAGAGCTGCTAAATTAGAAAAAGAATAAGGACTAAACCAGGGATTTATGAGACATTTTGGCAGTAGTCTAACAGATAGTGATGAGTTGGGCCATTATAGATGCAATGAGATAAGAACAAATGGTTATATTCTGAACGTACTTTGAAAGTAGAGACAAGAGAATTTGTTGGTAACAGGTAATGGATGAGTCAGGACAGAGCCTGTGGAAATAAAACCTTGGGTCTGAACAAGTGGTAAGATGGTTGGAAAATTAATAACTTAAATTAATAAGACTGAAAATTAATAAGACTGATGAGGAATAGGAGGGTGAGATAAGACTGTAGTGTTACTACTTCAAATCATTGTAGAAAAGTTGAGGGAACAATGTGGCCATACATGGGTGAGAAGTTAAAGGCAATTTCCAGACCAGAGAGAGAACTTTGTCACCTGTATGTTAGCCATCGGACCAAGTAGATGCCAGAATAAGATGAGTTGAGAAGAGTTTAGGCAATACCTGGCACTTAACCAAGTTGAGAACTGCTTAATCTTTAAAGATGAAAACTGCACCAGAGGTTGAGAGGAAAGAGGCTGTTCAGATGTGCGTTGTCTAGAAGACACAAAAAATGGCATCTCAAGTTATTCACATTTTAACAGGTCAGTTACTCTTACCTCCATCCTTATTTGCCTCCATCCTGATTTGCCTTTATAGTCTTCGGGTCCACCTGCTTTCCTGTTGCTGAGATCAAAGTGATGTCTCTTTATTCTAAACAATACACTTGAATCAATTATGATTTGTTACCCTAATAATGGGTCAAGGGAGAAATAAACTATTGAGTTTATCAAAATGAAGCCACTGGTGGCCTTGACAAGACTACTACTGACTTTGAAATGGGCTTATGAAAGGAAAAGGGGGTGACTATGAAGACAGTCAGATCTTTTGAGTAATTTTGCTGAGATGAGAAATAGGGTGATAACTTGAAGGAAAAAGGGAGTAGAGGTGTAAAGAGAGGTTTTAGCTTTTTTTTTCCTTCCTGTAACATAAACATTTTAACGATTGATTTGCATGCCGATAGGAAAGATCCAGTAGAGATTAAAAAAAAAACACCCTGATGATTCAGAGAGAAATTTTCTTGAAAATGAGCAGTAGTAAGAGGGTCCTGGTACAGAAGAGAGGGCCAGGTAAACTCACTGGTGCTGGGCATTGGGAGGAGACAAGGGGCTACTGTTATGCTTTTGGGAAGAGTAATATTCCTCTCAATACACCATTTGAGAGGAAGAAAGAAGTAGATATATAAATGGGGAGAGGACAAAAAGGTCTGATCCCTTGTTTCTGGAAATAAGAAATGGATCAGGAAACATTTCTGATCCCCTGGAGGATGGGAATGCTGAGTCTCCTGAGAGATACATAGCCTGAAGGTCAGATTTTTTCTCCAGTCATATTCAGCTCTCTGAATGCAGGTCTGGAACAACCAGAGAGAGAGAGTCCTCCAGGCTGTAGATACTAGAGCAATGAGGCTAGTTGATCATTTGCAGTAACTGGAAAAAGGAGGTCAGTTGGATTTAGCAAATGCACATTTTTTTAAAAAAACTCTTTTATTCATTGGAAATGCATCCTCTAATTGATGCTCAACTGGATCTTGCTAAAACTAATAAATAAAGCTGTATTTAATTAGCCACAATATTTACATTTCAAAATTTAATGAGCTAACAGCTATTAAAGGAGTTTGTTCTCTTAAGTAGATTGATAATCTACCCTGCAGTTTTGCTTATGCTTTTTTGCCAACTCATTCCATCTACATGTGGGGGTTGTTAACCAGTTTAGGGCTTAGCACTGAATGAAAGAGCCCCACAGGGAAGGTGACCCCTGTCTGAAGAAGACTGTGACCTACCTATCAGGTCAAACTAAAGGAAAGGATAGGTTGCCACCTGACCATTCTGCAGTTCCAAAGCTCACTCCTTTGCTCATGAATTAATTCAGAATCAGTAGAGGACATGTACAGGAGATTTAACCATTTCTCGTTTTCATTTTATCAACATCCTTTCCAATTTCCTTCCAGTACATTCCTATTTCTCTCTATTTCACTGTACTATCACTCCAGTCCCTAGTACATGACTTTTTATAATGGAATTTTTATCCCTTCTTACTAAAGTAACAAAGGCAATATAAAATTTTGGGAAATCTAGAAAATAGTGAAGGGGAAAAACAATTCTACTATTCAAAGTAGGATTATAGTCACTAGCAGTACTTTTTCTTTTTCTGTAACACTTTTTTTTTGGGGGGGGGGGCTCACCCGGCGGCGCTCAGGGGTTACTCTGGCTATCTGCTCAGAAATCGCTCCTGGCAGGCACGGGGGACCATATGGGACACCAGAATTCGAACCAACCACCTTAGGTCCTGAATTGGCTGCTTGCAAGGCAAACGCCACTGTGCTATCTCTCCTCTGTAACACTGTAACACTTCTTAAAAATTAGTTTCTAATTATGAATTATTTCAAGCATAGGGATAAGTATATAAAATAATAAACAACATAGTTTAGCAGGTAGTAATGCCATATGTGGCTTATTTATTTACCTTATTTCTTTGATTTTTAAGAAGCAATACACAACAGAGCCACATAAAGTCATGCCCCTTTTCAGCTCCTCTCTCCCTAGCAGTAACTATTGCTCTTAGCTTTTATCAGTAAATCTGAATTTAGGATTCTGTTTATGGTAGTATGAGATAGCCACAAACAAGAACCGATCAGTGAACTGAGGCCCAGTTGGCATTCGCCCTCCAGCTCAGACATCCTCACTTGCTGCAACCATTAGCCTCATTCACTCACCTTTTTATCTAGCTTCCCATTGGAGTACAAGATTTTCTACTTAAAATAACTTAGTAATCTGGCTGATTTAAAATAAATAAATTCATTTTAAATAAAATGAATGGCCAGATACAATATTTAAATATATGTTATATAGTACAAGGATGAAATTATTCCCAGTTAAAAATACTGAGTTGTCTGATTTCTTCTTGTACCTTCAAATTCAGATTCTCAGAAACTGAGTTCTTGTTGCATTTTACATGAAAATAATTCCAAAGGCCAAATAGAGTAGAATTAGAACCCAAGGCCAAAACATTAACCATATGAGAATGTTAAAGGAGCTCCAGGTCTCAAAAAAGTGATTTGCTTCTCAGATATGCTGGTCTCCGGGGCCATTTTGTTTAGATCTCCCAGGAAGCACTTCCATTCTTCCTGTTTACTCACATGGCTCCGCTGCACTGCTTTTGCACTGAGGTCACTAAGATTCAAAACAGATGCCTACTTGTTTGTAAAGGTAATCAGCAAAGCCTCTGGCCATTGAGAGCAACGGAATGCAAAAAACTGGCCTCACCTTGTCTCCTTCCCTGAATCAGGAAAGGCATCAGGGCTCTGTGCAAATGCATGAAGAGATTCATGATTGAATTTTCAGTCATAAAATACTCAAGATCCATCCCTTCGCCAGTGTGCATTTCTCACCAGCTGTTAGGAAAATTGAAGTAATTTTATATACATGCTTATACACCTCCTGGTTCTTGATAAACATTCAGCTTATGGAACTTAATCACTCAACCTGATAGTGTTGAGGAAGTTTATTCTGAGTCCTAGGAAAACAGTTCCTGACTAGAAGCTGCACCTATTAAGGCCACCAAACTTTTTACCTTTGCATTGTGAAGAGATGAGGTAATGATATTATTATGGTTCACTGGACTTCTGTTTATTTCCAAAATTTCAATACATTTTGTATTGCTCTATACAATACTTTTGGCCTCCTTGATAAGTTAATGTCAGTGTTTTGTTCCATTTTGAAGTGCTTCGGTAGTGCTCAGAGGGTCTGAGGCCCTTTCTCAGTGATTTTGGGCTAGTTGGACCAGATGGTTGAGCACTAGGGCCCAAGGCTATCGTACTACTTAGATTCTGATTGCCTCCAGCCTCATGGGACACCACATGTTCATGATGCTGGAATCCTTCAGAATACCCCCTGACTACCTGCAGCCAGAAAATCTGTACTATCTCTCTGGCTACAGACAACTGATTGTGTGTGCTGACTTTGTATATTGTCACTTTCCCAGGTTCTTTTATTATTTATAGGTGCTTTCCCATAGAATCATTAGGGTTTTCTGAGTATGTGATCAGATCATCTACAAACAAATCATTTCACTTACTATTTTCCCAGTTTTATACATTTTATTTGTTCCTGAGGACGCTGCCTAGAACTTCTATTCTAGTCTTATCTGAAAACAGGAATCAATGTTGCCTCCCTAATTTTAGAGGAAAATCTTTCAGTTTTTCACCATACTTAGTATGATATTAACTATTATTTTTTCAGTATGGCTTTTATTTTCTTGATAATTTTCTTTCATTTCTAGATTTTTAGTATTTTTATTATGATGGAACATTGAATTTTGTGAAATAAACTTTTTTTTCTTCAACAAAGAGCAGGCAGGTTTTTTCCTCTTGTCTGTCAATGTGGTATAATTACATTGATCACAGTTTTTTTTTTTTTTTTTTTTTTACCACACCTATTGGTGTTACAAGACTTACTCCTGGATCTGTGCTCAGGTATCACTTTTGGCAGGTCTCAGGCAACTATTGCTGCCAGAGATCAAACTTAAGTCAGTTGTGTATAAGTCAAATGCCGTTTGTGTTTCCAGGAACTATTAATTAATTTTTAAAATATGGAAATATCTTTCCTTTCAATGAATAAATGTTACTTTATTGTGCTGTTTATAATCTTTTTAGTATACAACTGAGCTAGGTTTTGTTAGTGTTTTGTTAAAGATATTTGCATCCGTGTTCATAAGGACTATTGGCTTAATGTTTCTTGTTTTGTCTATTATCAGATAAGTTTAGATTTGAAGGAGATAGGCAGGGAATCTACAATCTTGGAAAAATATGTTGCATTGGCATTAGTTCTTGACATGTTTAATAGAATTTATTATAGGTGAAGACCTTTTCTTTGTTGAGATAATTTTTATTACTGATTCAGTCTCCTTTTCAATTTTCTACTATAGTTCTATTCAAATTGTCTTTGATTTTTATTTATTCTTAGTAGGCTTTAATTCTAGAAAGTTGACCATGCTTAGTAGAATTTATTGATGGGTGCAGAACTTTCCTTTGTTGAGATATTTTTTATTACTGATTCAGTCACCTTGTCAATTCTCTACTATAGTTCTATTCAAATTGTCTTTGATTCTTATTTATTCCTAGTAGGCTTTAATTCTAGAAATTTAGGTTATTCTACTTGATAAACAAATTCTTCATAGTACATTTATAATAATTATTTTTGTAAATTATGTAGTGATGTCTCATTTCTATTTCTGGTTTTAGTCATTTATAAATATGTTTCCCTTTTCTTTTATCAAAACTTTTGTCATTAGGGGTCAAAGTGATAGCACAGTGGGTAGGGAATTTTCAATGCACATAGCCAACATGGGTTTGATCTCTGGCATTCCATATGGTCCCCTGAGCCTGCCAGGAGCGATTTCTGAGTACAGAGCCAGAAAAAAAAAAAAAACAAAAAACAAAAAACCCTGAGCACTGCCAGGTGTGGCACAAAAAAGTTGTCATTAGCTAAAAATTTGACAGTTTTCCTCCTTCTAAAGACCAAAATTTTATTTCATTTAGTTTTCTATTTTCCACTGTCTCTTTAATACACTTTATTATTCTTTTTTCCTGCAAGATTTTAGGTTATTTGTTCTGTTTTTAAGTTCTGTAAGTCATATAATTAGGTATTTTATTTGAGGACTTGCTCCTTTTTGAAAGTAAGCTACAAATTTCCACTATAGTATTTTTTCATTTAATAGTACATTATATATTGCATTTACAATTCAATACTCTACTAATTCAAATAGTATTTATCTTAAGTGCTCTTAGATTCTTTGGGGGGGGCAGGGGCTGGAGAAGTGTTTCCCAAGTGTTCAGGAGTCCCAGGATCTCCTCTCATTGATTCTTGATCATTTTGACTGGTCAATGTTTTAATATCGGTTTGTTCAATGATAAAGCCCAATTATATATTACTGCTTGAATCCTGTGGTACCAGAGTACCTAGACCACTTTGTCAGTGTCTGGGGTCAGGGTTTGAACAAGGGTTCTGTACACCTTAACTCCTGTATACTCTCTCTCTCTCTCTCTCTCTTTCTCTCTCTCTCTCTCTCTCTCTCTCTCTCTCTCTCTCTCTCTCTCTCTCTTTTGGTTTTTGGGTCATACCCAGTGGGGTTACTCCTGGCTCTGTGCTCAGAAATCGCTCCTGGACCACATGGGATGCCGGGATTTGAATGCAAGGCAAATGCCCTACCTCCATGCTATTCCTCCGGCTCCTGTACTTTCTCTCTTATTCAACTCTTTACTAGATAAATAATCTGCAAGTGATGTAGTTTTTTTCTTAAAAAAAAAAAACAAAATATTTTTATGTTTTATATCTAAAGTATACTTGCTGAAAATTCCAAGCAATGTTAAATAATTTTGAAGTTAAAAGGCACCCTGATTTATCCCTAGCTTTAATTGTATCATTTCTCAGCTTCCATTAATGATTTCACTTAGATATTCTCAATGATATTAAGAATTTAATTTATTCTATAATGACTTGCTAAAAGTTGAAAAAATAAGAGCTGATTTGTATGCCTCAAGTGTTTTCTTTTCTTTTCTTTTTTTGGTTTTGGGCCACACCTGGCGGTGCTCAAGGGTTACTCCTGGCTGTTTGCTCAGAAATAGCTCCTGGCAGGCACAGAGGACCATAAGGGACACCAAGATTCAAACCAACCACCTTTGGTCCTGGATTGGCTGCTTGCAAGGCAAATGGCGCTGTGCTATCTCTCCGGGAATGCCTCAAGTGTTTTCTAACTTTTATTGATATATATATATATATATATGGCATATTTACATTAATGAACAAAATTAAATATCAAAAAAGAGTTAGTGTCAACATATGTTATTACTATAGTATCTGCATAACGCATTTAATATGCAGATTTTGCATAATACTGTGTCATTATGCAATGATTAAAGCTTATCTGATACTGATTTTACATTATTCTACTAATATATTTTTGAGTTTTATTAGTATTAGTATTCTTCACAAAACTGATCATTTTAATTTGGATTTTTTGACTTAAATATTAAAAATTAGCCCTTTATCTTGCCAATGAAAATTCTGCAGGAGTAATTTTAAATACATTTTATACTGACTCTCATCTGAATAAGTAATAATATACAGATTCTATTCTGTAGCTCACTGCATTTTGTGAAGTAAGCACAAAGGCTGTTGTGACTCACATCAAGAAGTGAATGTTGCCCCATCACTAGACCATTCAAAACTCCCAAAAGGGTGATGGGAAATATTTCTCATTAAAATCCAGGCTCTGGGAGCCAGAGCAATAGCACATAGCAAGGAGGGCACTTGCCTGCACGCAGCTGATCCAGGTCCAATCCCAGCTTCCCATATAGTCCCCTGAGCACCACCAGGAGTAACCCCTGAGCACTGTCGGGTGTGGTCCAAAAACCAAAAAATAAAAGTTAAAAAAATATCTGTCTGTCTGTCTATCTATCTATCTATCTATCTATCTATCTATCTATCTATCTATCTATCTATCTATCTATCTATCTATCTATCTATCTATCTATCTATCTAAAGAAGGAGAAGTGAATGTTGCTGACACTCCAGTGTTGAGACAAAGCTTCCCATGGCTGTGTGGCATGGAGGAAAAGAAAGAAATATAAAGCCTGACAAGCAGAAAGATCTGGGTAAGGCAGGGTTTCAAGAACCACAGAGGATTCATTCTTTTTTGCTGTATAATAGGCTATCACTCATTAAAAAGATACAAACCAATATGGCTCTTTCTCCCAGTTCTCCTGAGGCAGCAGAAATCAGAGGTCACTACTCTGATAGTTCTGCTCAGTCTGAACTGGAAGAGTTCTGGATACCCAGGCTCATGCTGGTTTGTCCTGAGAATTCAGTTTCCCATGGCTCCAGTGCTTTTGTTCTGATTGTGTAACTCAAACTGTATCTGTGCTTGCTTTTGCTGTCTTGACAGAGCTCTACAATTATTGTAGAGTTATGGTGTATCCTAGAGGCTTGCCATATGTACCACAGTTACTTTCCTGCGTGGATCTGGACTTTACCTTGACCAGGAGAAGTTTTGTTATTGTTATTTTTTAATTTAGACACCATAGTTGCATACTACAGTGTTTTTTATACTACAGGTTTTTCTTATATAAAGTTGTTCATGATTGAGTTACAATCATACAACCTTCCATGCATATTTCCCACCAACAACGTCAGTAGTTTCCCTCTCACCCTCCCTGATGTCCTCTTCCCTTTACTTTACTCTATCTTTCTCTCTTTTCTTTTTTTGACACTGTGGTTTACACTACTGCTAATAAAGGGATTCTATGAATATTCCTTTCATATTAGATCCTTCTCTACTCTAACTATACTATCCATTCTTTGTGGTAAGCTTTCTACCATGGACTGGTGGAGAAGTATTTTTTTTTAAAGGGAACCCTGGTTTAGTAATAAGGTCCTCCCATGTCAGTGACTAAGTGACTTCAATTGCTTAGCTGTCTAGAAGCGTGTGCTCCTTACTTCTACCTCCCACATAAAGAATGAAAGATTTATTCTGTTTGTAGTGAGCAACTGCTTGAAAGATTACAGTTATAAAATAGAAGATTTAAATTGATAACATCTAATGTCACCAAGGGAGCTGTCTATAATGAATCAAGAGAATTGGGTTCTGGATGAAGAATGAAACTGGATTTGGGCTTCAGTATTTAAAAAGTGGGCAGGATCCTTTTCTGAGATAGAGAAGAGCATTGAGGTGGAAGTAAAGAGCTCAGATTGGAACTTGCTAACTTTTAGACTCTTGTCCTATTTAGACATCACTGCTATCTATACCTGGAGCTCAAGGAACAGATAAGAGCTAGAAATGTAGATTGAGCAGTCCTTACTAGGTTAGAAAGTCAACTCAGAAACTTGATAAGAACACAAGAGAGGAACCCTAGATAGGCCAGTGTATTCCTGCTTATATTGTGTTTTCTTAAATTATTATTCATAGTCTTAGCATCCTAGTGATAGAATTCTGCTTGAGTCTTCCCAAAGTAATCACTATTTCATAGTATATTTTCTATGACATCAAGTTTTATTTTCCTCTAGATCCTTTACTGAGGCAGGTTTTTTAAATTGATCTGTAGAGTCTGGAGGATGTTTTTGCCCCACCTAACTATGGATCTGTGCTCTGGAATCACTGTTAGCAGTTCTTTGGGGACCATATGTGGTTCTCTAGAATATAATAGGATTCATGCAAAACAAGCACCTTACCTGCTGTACTATCATTCAGACCCTAATGAGGCTACTTTTAGCCAGAATGAATTCCTATCATTGTATGGGACTTTTTCTTATCTATCAATTTGATTGAATTAGCCACCATACTACTTCCTTCCTGAATTTATGCTCTTTGGTAGGTTCACATCATTATGAAGTAAGCATTAATGTGCTATCAATGGTCAGGTACTTTTATAGAACAAATGAATGGACTCATATTTGATCATAGGATCCTTATTAGAAGAAATGGTGAGCAAATCTGAACATTTAGATCAAGCTCACATAGCAAGTATTTTTTTTTTATCAAGAATGTGTTAGGAAAAAAAATGTGTTAGGCCCTGGAGTGATGATAGTACAGTAGGTAGGATGCTTGCCTTGCATGTGGCTTAACTAGGTTTGGTTTTCCCAAGCTCACCAGGAGTAAGCTCTGAGTGCAAAGCCAGGACTAAGCCCTGACTGAGCACAGCCAGACATGCACCACTACCTCTGTGAAAGAAAAAAATTACTGGCAATACTTCTGGCAGTTATATATTTTCTAATTGGGAACTAATTTGTTTATCTATTCTGGGTTAAGATGCTCAGGACATACAGATAATGTAAGGGTAGAATAGAGTATACAGAGTATACTAATCTTATTCCATCTTTACTATTGAATATTATAAGCATAGTAATATTATAAGCATAGTGTTTGTTGCCCATAACAGCTTCCTTTGCTGATTAGATAGAGGGAGATCACATGACCACCCAGTATCTTAGAAAATGTTGGTGCTGCCTTTAGAGGGCCTAGTGTGTCTCATGAGCCAGCAGCTCTGGGGTAAAGTGCTCCAAATTTCCTGATTTTGCCTATTAGGATTCAAGAAGATTCTGTATCAAAAGAAAAACAACCCTTAAAACCTCCCAGAAAACTGACTTGATGCTACTAGAGACCAACATGTCCACATCTACTTTGCCTGAGCAAGAATTAAAGGATAATTCTCTAGGACAGACACTTAACATCGCCAAATATTTCTGGGAGGAGTGTTCAGATATATTTTCTTCCTGGGAAGCTATTAAATAATGCCTGACACAGTAGTTCAGGAAGAAATTTTATTCCTCTCATTGCCTTTTAAGTAGTTCTCATGGATTCCTGGGGTTACCTTCCAGTGGAGCTTAGGGATCATGCAGTGTTGAGGATGGAACCTGGGGCCTCATATGTGCTAAGGAATTTTCAGACTTTGGGCCTCTGTTCCTGAACATCAGAAGATCTTTTAAACAAGTGAGATGGAGAAACATAACCATGGGTAAGACACTTGCTTGTCATGTGACTGATTCTAATTCAATTCCAGGCACCAAACCAGGAATAAGCCATGAATGCCACTGGGAGTGTCCCCTGCACACTCCCTAAAAAAAAAAAAAAGGGAAAAAATGGGTGCAAATTTTGAGCAGAGCAATGCATTATAGGAGGAAAGGGGCCCCTCTTTTTTGCATACTCGGTTTTGGGTTAGAAATGCACTAAATGGGGCCCGGAGAGATAGCACAGCGGTGTTTGCCTTGCAAGCAGCCAATCCAGGACCAAAGGTGGTTGGTTCAAATCCCGGTGTCCCATATGGTCCCCTGTGCCTGCCAGGAGCTATTTCTGAGCAGACAGCCAGGAGTAACCCCTGAGCACCGCCGGGTGTGGCCCAAAAACCAAAAAAAAAAAAAAAAAAAAAAAAAAAAGAAATGCACTAAATGACTGTTGATTGACTTATGGTTACAAATCCAACCCATCATACATGCATACCTATACAATTTGTTATATTTATACTATGGTATTCAAGACATGCATGAACTCATCTCTGTGAATTAGGAATGAGTGAAGCTTATTTTTCAGAGAAGCAGGAAGACATGTTCATTAGGGCTGACTTTTCTCCTGACTCTGCCTATCTTTGTCACAAGTGGTCCTCTTAAAAGGTCTCGCCCATGGGACCACATATGAAGGCAACCATGTGACCAAGATATTTTGTGTTGTCACTCAGGATACCAAACACATAGACCCGTCCTCTCTTGGCAGATTCCCCTTAGCTCAGTCAATTCTCAGTCAGGCATGATGCAACCACATACTACTCCCCTGGGGGGTCTTTTTACTACACCTCAACTTCTTTCCTGCCTGATCCTAGTCTTTCTCTCCTATGACATTTCACGGAAGGGCCAGTGATTGAAAATCTTGCACCACTGTGTTGAGTTAGTGATCAATGTCTAGGCATACTGCCAGGGGGGATGGCTCTCAAGGAGAAGAAGTCAAGGCTCTGAGCTCAGGGAGTCTGGAATACTTGGAATCTTTGCCAATCTAGCTCTCAAGTCTGAATTTTTATGTGCCAGGATTCTGCAACCCTTTGGTAGGCTTTCTGTAACAGAAATCCAAAACAAGCTATTTTCCCATGATTGCTGTACTCTGGGAGCCTCTGAGCAAGAAGAAACTCAGCTATTATTTATGATTTTTCCTTTTTGAATTATTGCTTTATATTTCCATCAAACATGTGCTTATGTGCCTTAGTCCTTGGGGTTTTCTTGGATGGAAGGAGTAAATCAAGGAGTTGACATTAGAATTAATGACTAGTCAGATCCAGCCTTTCCTGGGCCCTTGGAGGCTGCCACCTCACAGCCTTAGTCTCTGGCCTGATGAAAGGGTGGGTGACTGGCTCTGGATGAGGACAGGAGCACTGGAGATGGGAAGGTATGGAAGAGTGAAGCATTCAGAGGATCTTTGAAAGGGCCCAAGGGATGGCTCTCGGTAGATGGAAAAGTACATCTCAGGCCACTCTTAAAGCCTCTGGGTTTGACTGATTCACAGGCTGAATTCCTACCAGCTCTGAGTAATTGAAAACTTTTTTATTTAGTTAAAAAACATGATTTACAAATTTATTGGTAGTTGAGTTTTAGACATATAATATTTTACTGCCAAGCCCACCACTAATGTGATCTCCCATCACCTGGATTCTCATATGCCTTCATCCCTCACCCCTTGACTGTTACTTTGATTGGAAACCTGGTGGTTTCAGTTTAGATCTCATTTTTCTGTTATTCAGCCTGTGCTTTGGATTTATGGCTATTCCACTCTCTGACATCAATATAACCAAAACCCAGACCTCTGTTTTCTCCTTAATTATCTTTCTCATATTTTCATTCCTGCTTTTTTCTTTCTCTGTCCTTCTCCTTCCAAGTGCTGGGATTTAGTGTAATCTAGGCATCCCCCCTTTACTACATTGCATTTTCTTATCCAATTATTCTATATGTCACAGATAAGTGAGATCATCTCATGTTTGTCTTTCTTTTTTTTTTTTTTTTTTGCCTACACCCGGCGATGCTCAGGGGTTACTCCTGGCTATCTGCTCAGAAATAGCTCCTGGCAGGCACGGGGGACCATATGGGACACCGGGATTCGAACCAACCACCTTTGGTCCTGGATCGGCTGCTTGCAAGGCAAACGCCGTTGTGCTATCTCTCCGGGCCCTCTTTTCTTTTCTTTCTTTCTTTTTTTTTTTTTGCTACTTCACACAACATTATAGCTTATAGTTCCAAGCAGATCTTGCAAAGTGCTTGATTTCATCAGTTTTTGCAGCTGCATAGTAGTCCATGGTATACATATACATATACATATACATATACATATACATATACATATACATATACATATACATATACATATATATACATATACATATATATATATATACAACAACTCCATAATTTTTCCATCTGTTTTTGGACACTTAAGTTCATTCCATATCATAGATATTGTGCCAAGTGCAACAGTGAATAATGATGTACATATTTCCTTTTGAATGTTTTTTTTTTTAAAGTCCTGGGGTTAGATATCCAAAAGTGAATTTGCTAGGTTGTATGGCAGCTCAATTCTAAGTTGTCTTGATTTGTATTTCCCTAGTGATAATTGATGCTAAGCACTTTTTCATGTGCATAGTAGTATCTAGATACAATAGAGATGAGAGCTAGGAGGATCAGTATATGGTAGGAAGCTTGACGCAAGGAACAGGGAGTGCAGATAGGGCAGAGAAGGACCCACTATGACAATCATAGTTGGAACTGATTGCTCTGGACAAGAATTGGGCACTGAAATAGGAGAATATGTTATGCATAGTATCCTTTCACTAAAAATAGTACAAATCAATGTGTCTAAAAGGGAAAAAAGAGAGATAAGTAAAATGCTTGCCTCAGAGACAGGCAGCAGGAAGGGTGGAAGGGAAACTTGGAATATTGGTGGTGAGATATGGGCACTGGTGAAGGGTGGTATACACTGTATGACTTAAACTCAATTATGAACAACTTTGTATCTACGGTGTTTACATAAAGTAATTAAAAATAAAGAGCAAGTAACGTTAACAAAAATGTAAAAAATGTTAACAAAAGAATGCAATGTATTCTCGCAATGTATATTCACACTGTAGCTGGATACTTTGCAGTGTATTGATTTATTGTTTCTTGGTGCTCCTCTGTGAATTCTTTAGGGTCCTATTATGTATACTATCATGTCATCTACAAATAGAGATAGTTTGACTTTTTATTTTTCAATTTGGATTACTTTGTTTGTTTTGTTTTGTTTTGCCTGATTGCTCTAGCCAGGACTTCTAATGTGATATTGAATAAAAGTGGAGATAGTGGATATTATTGCCTGATCTTAGAGGAAAAGTGTCAAATTTTTACCATTAAAAATGAAAATGGCTTGTTATAGATGAAAATTAATCACTATCTTGAGGAAGGTTTTATTCACTCCTATTTTGCTGCTTTTTTAAAAATCGGGAATGGATGTTGGATCTTGTTAAAAAGTTTTTTCTGCACCAATTGATAGATCATATGGTTCTATCTTTCCTTTTTTAATGTGGTTATTGTATTAATTGATTTGCATATGGTGAACCATCCTTGCGTCCCCTGGTATGAAATCCACTTAACTGATGTGTATGATTTTTTGATAAGTTATTGGATTCAATTAGATAAGATTTTGTTACAGATTTTAGCATCACTGTTTATCAAGAAGATTGGTCTGAAATTTTCTTTTCTGGAAATGTCTCTGTCTACTTTGGGTATTAGTGTAATGTTAGCTTTCTATAAGGTGTTAGGAAGGATTACTGTGTCTTTGATATTTTGAAAGAGTTTAAGGAGTAAAAGCTGTAAAATTTCTCTGAAGGTTTGATAGAACTCAACAGTAAACCCATCCAGAAAAGGACTTTTATTCTTGGCGAGATTTTTATTTACTGCTTTGATTTCCTTGTTTGTGATTGGCCTGTTTAGTCTTTCTACTTCCTCCATGTTCAGCTTTAGGAGATTGCATGACTCTAAGTACCCACCCATTTCTTCTAGGTTCTCCAGCTTAAGAGCATAAAGTTATTCAAAGTAACCTCTCAGTCTAATTTGAATTACTGAAGGGTCATTTATAATTTCTCCCCTTTCATTTCTGATCTGATTTATTTGAACATTTTTCTCTTTGTTTCTTCTGAGTCTATCAATCTTGTTTATTCTTTCCAAGAACCAACTCCTGACTTCATTGATTCTTTCAATTGCTTTCTTTGTTTCTGTGCTGTTGATTTCTGGTTTCATTTTTATTATTTTTCTCCTAATAATATATTTTTCTTCTCCTTCTTAAGAGTTTTGATATGTGTGTTTAAACCATTGATTTGGGTTTTTTCTTTTTTCTTTAAGGTAGACCAGTGATGCTACAAATTCCCTCCATAAAACTTTTGCTATATCCCATATATTCTGATAGCTTGTAATTAGTTTCAAGGAATATTTTTTTTCTTCCTTGATTTCTTCTTTAATCCATTTGCTGTTTAGTAGTGTTTTGTTCAGCTTCCACATGTTGGAAGTTTTTTTCCATTTTGTTTCTGTAGTTAATTTCTACTTCTATGACATTATAGTCTGAGAAAGCACTTTGTACAATTTTGATATTTGTAATATTATATATGTTTGAACTATGCCTTAATATATGATCTATCTTGGTAATTTCCATGTGCACTAGAGAAGAATGTGCATACTTGTTTTGGTGGATGAAGAGTCCTGTATATGGTTAACAATCTCCTTTCTTTTAGCTCCTCATTTAAGATTCTTGTCTCTACTGATATTATGACTGCTGATCTGTCTAGTAGTAAAAGTGGAGTGTTGCAATATCCTGCTGCTGTTGTGTTTCCATAAATATGTTTCAATAACTTTATTTGCAGAAACTTTATGAACTTTGCCAGGCCTCAGTTTGATATATAAATATTTATTATAATGTGTCTTGACTTATTGTTTCCTTAACCAATAGACAGCATCCATCACTGTCTCTAACTATCCCATTTACATAGAGGATAATTATAGAAGTATAAAGGGTAATTATGGAAGTATTTGAGGCAAGATATCTAAACCAGAAATACTTAAAGGGGTGAAGTTGTCACTTAAATGCTAATGTCTCCCTGCAGTTTTGAGTTTGAGAGGAAGGCCAGGGACGGGGTGGGGTGAGGAGGGTTGGGAGGGTGGGAGACCTTTCTGGTGTAGGGGATTCAAAGGTTAGTGGTACACAGTGCTCTTCTGAGTTAATTTTTATTGAATTCTTACCTTGTAGCAATATTTCATTTTCTTTGAAGACTTGCAACAAGCATTGCTTCTAAATCTTAATGGTTCATAACCATAGATGTTTTCAGAGAATGGATACACCCAAATGTAGCTATTGCCCCCCCTTTTTTATTTATTTAGTACATGTCTTTGCTAATTTCAAATAACACAATAATGATTATTTCTTTTCTTTCCCTCCTTTTGCTGCATTGTGCATACAGGAGTTACATTTGGTGTGGTGCTCCCTGGATTTCCCATGGTAGTGTCATTGGTACCTTGTTAAGTGCTGTTGGGGTGGTGCCAGGGATCAAACTCTCAATCTTATACCTACAAGTTAGCTGTTCTACCACTGAGCCAAATCCCAGGCCCCGTAGATAGGCATTTTAGCAAAGATCTTCTTTTGAACTTCTAATTTGTTTTTTAAAAAGGTAGTTACATTTCTATAACATGACTTGTACACTTTACACTTAACACACTTATGCTTTAGTCAGCACACACACACAGGATTCTGTCCAAAAGAACATTTTTAGTTATTTTTATTCTGATATTAACATGTATACTTGGATAAAATATAAGAATATAGAAAAATACATCGGTTCGAATCCCAGCGCCCCAGATGGTCCCCTGTGCCTGTCAGGAGCAATTTTTGAGCCTGGAGCCAGGAATAACCCCTGAGCACTGCTGGGTGTGACCCAAAAACCACACACAAAAAAAAAAGAATATAGAAAAATAGAAGATAAAATAAAGTAAATGTTTGAACTACTTTTCCCACTTTTTTCTTTACAAACAGGTATAAGTATGTTCATAGTTGTATTTTTTTTTCTTTTAAATGTCTTTGACTATGGGACCAGAGAGATAGTACAGCAAATAGGACACTTGCCTTGCACATGGCTGATGCAGGTTTAATCCTTGGCAAACTATATGTTCTCTTTAGTCACCAGAAGTAATCTCTGAGCACAGATCCAGGAATAAATAAAATCTGAGCACCACCAGATATGGTCCAAAAATCAAATCAAATCAAATTATAGTCTTTGACTATAAAGTAGACACCAACAGTGTGCAAAAAGCAGAGCCTGTAGGGTGGGGGAAAAAAAGACAAATTAAAACAAATCAATAAAATAAGAAAATAAAATCAATAAATTGTACTAATAAAAATAAAATTAATTGGTTACTTTTTGTTAAGTACAATTAATTAATTCAATTAATCACTTTTGGTTGATTGAAATCAATACATTTTATTAATAAAATAGTTAAATTAATAAAATAAGACAGATTAATGCAGTACATTAAATGCCCTGAGATGAAAAAAATAAAAACAAGCGAACAAATAAATAAATGCCCTGAGTTTGATACCAACTGTAGAGATAAAGTCTGAGGGGCTGGAGCAGTGACGCAAGAGGTAAGGCATCTGCCTTGCTGGTGCTAGCCTATGATGAACCACGGTTTGATTCCCTGGTGTTCCATATGGTCCCCCAAGCCAAGAGCGATTTCTGAGCTCATAGGTAGGAGTAACCCCTGAGCATCACCGGGTGTGGCTGAAAAACTAAAAAAAAAAAAAAAAAAAAAAAAAGTCTGGCTAGGTTAAACTGATTTAAATAGAAGCAATGGTTTTCTAAACTGCGGCAAGGCAGTTCATAGGACTGGCCAGAAGGCAGAAGAAATAAGTGAGGCTGGTAGCCAGCAGCATCCAGTCCCATACCACAGCTGCTGCAAGAGAAGCTTGGTCACCCTGCCCTGGACTGCCATGTGGAGCCACAGCATTGCAGCCCAAAGTCAGATGAGCCCTTTAGTTTCAGATTGAAATTATATCCTTTGGCCTGATGAGATTGTTCTTCAAGTAGTTTACTAATTCAAATTATATCTCTCCAGAAAAAACCTTCACAGTCATACCCAGAAATGAGGTTTATAGTCTCTGGGCACTGCTTTGCTCCAGTGAAACTGGTAACTCAAAAACTATGAATTCCAGGTGCTATAAATGTCTAAAAAAAAAACGTGAATTTCCACTAGCACAGTAATTTTTGTTGGCAAAAGAATTTCCTGGAGAGCTTCATAAAGTATCATCCCCAGGCTGTACCTCTTGAACTTGTCTGTGTCTGGTGTGAGGCCTGTATATGGCTTTTGTAGCATATGCTCCAGTGCTGCTGCTGTTTCTGCTGTTAGTCCACCGACCACAAGTTGAGCCTAAGTACACCTCATGATTTTAATTGACTGTGTTATACATGGATGCATGCAATTATACAGGACTTGCTTCTTCATTAGCCCCAGGTTTGCATTTACATTGTGCTCACATTTAGTGTAAAAATTGTCCTAATGCACAGTTGGCCATCATTAGTTCCTGCGACAAAAACTCAAAACCCACAGCTTTCTGTTAGAGATAACCCTCCTTACGACAGCTGGGCATTGCTTTGAATTTTTCTATAGCTTCAAGAGGTCAAAAAATCTCGAGAGTTTCTGCTAGTTGTTACTTTAGAAGCCATCGTCTCTTTCTTCGTTTAATTAAATGGTATTTAACGGTACTTTAAGCCACTTTTCTTTTTATTAATTATTTTCTTTTTAACTGAGGTTCTATGACTTACAATACTTTTAATAATAATTTCAAAACTTGCATGTAATTCTAATACCACACTCATTAGCAGTGTATCCATGTCCCTTCCCCCAAAGCAGGGAATCATCGTTCTCTCTTACTCCCAATTCTCTCATTATGCTGCCGTTGCCCCTCTATTAGTCTCACTGTCTTTAAGTCTCACATATGAGAGAGATCATTCTGTCTATCCCTTTCCTTTGACTGACTCCACATTAATTCTTCTTGACACCACCACCCCCACCCCCCCACCCCCGTGACAGACATCCTTAGGGACTGAATTTGCTACATAGATTCTCCAGATTTGAATATTTCTGTGATCTTTTAAGAAAGAGTTGTCCATTTCTATTACATTTAACTGTATCACCTAGAATAAAACTGCCAGTATTCATCTTAAAAAGATTATATACCATAGTGTATTCTTTTCTTTTTTAATTATGAGACATTGTCTTAAATTAAGGGAAATAAAGAGCAGGGCCTTTGTAGTGTATACCAGCAGATCTGCTCTACAAAATCAACCAGAACTACTGGCTTTCTTTTTTCAACTGGCTACATATTTTTAATTCAGGTTGTTTGCTTATTATTTAATTATAAAGATATGCAAATACATGCATATGTCGGTATATATGGTCTGAAAATTTGGGTTTTTTTTTCAGATATATGTATTGAAAATATTCTCCGCCTCTCAGTCTTGTCTTTTCATATCTTTAGTGGTTCTTCTTAAATCACACATATTAAATTTTGATGAAGTTCAGCATAAGAATTTGTCATCATTATATTTTTGTCCTGTCCACAAAAATCTTTGCCAAGTTGTAAATTTTCTTTTTTTCTTTTAGACCCTTTATAATTCCGGTTCTTTGGGCCTGGGAATCACATGGCATAGATCTTGTATTATGTAAGGATATCTAATATCATTTGTCTTCGTGAAATTGCCAACGTAGTCATTATTTGCTTACTTCTTTTTAACTCAAAACTTATCAAAATTTGAAACGATTAGAACACTAAATGTTGGGGAGGCTATAAAGTAGAAAGAATTCTCAAGCATGCCTGCAAGCAGTGAGCAAGAGTACAACCACGGGCCCGGAGAGATAGCACAGCAGCGTTTGCCTTGCAAGCAGCCAATCTAGAACCAAAGGTGGTTGGTTCGAATCCCGGTGTCCCATATGGTCCCCTTGCCTGCCAGGAGCTATTTCTGAGCAGACAGCCAGGAGTAATCCCTGAGCAACGCCAGGTGTGGCCAAAAAACAAAAAAACAAACAAAAAAAAAAGAGTACAACCACTTAGGAAAACCAGTAGTCGGTTTTTTATGGAGTGCACTTACTCCAAGGTCTGAGTGTTCCTCCCCTACATACTTCCCAAGAGAAGTGAAAACAAGTCTATGAAAAGGTATGATCTAAGTTGTTTGAAACTACATCTGTTTTTAGTCACCTTAGCTGCAACTAGTAACAGCCAAATAGCCATCAACAAGAAAGGGATAAACAATCTTGAAGCAAAACTATGCAATAAAATAGAATTGTGGTTAAACATGGATCACTAGCAGCTGTGTAGCAGCCGCATAGAACTCCACCTTTATGCAGAGAATCCCATAAACCCATCTTGTGTGTCTGCCAACATTGGATATTCCAAAGGTAGCTTGCCATTAGTGCCTTATTAGTATAAATTCTTCTTGAATCTTTCCTTTGCACAGCAATAAAAAGAAGTACTGTTTCTTTTTTATAAGTAATACTATATTCACTTAGAATTCCTTATTTATAGCCCAATAGATTTATTATGTTAGAAATCATATCTCTAAAATTATGGCATAGATTCCATGTTAATGATATTTTCCTTATCTGCTTCCTGTTGATTGATATGGGAGGTTGTTTGTTTTTAAAAATCCTGCAGATAATATGCACATTTTTCTTCCAAGACACACATGAGGGGGTTCCTCCTGATTAGTCCTGAGAACTGGGATTACTAAATTATATGCATTGTACCTTTTCAGCTTTAATACATATTGTCAAATCACTTTCAAATATTATACTTCCTAAATATAAGAGCAACCCCCATCATGTTCCCTCCATTTTCAGTATTGTCAAAGGCTCATTGATGTTTCAGCCTGATGTTAGTGAGTGACACAGGAAGTCAGGGAGAGAAATAACCTGGATATAAAACTACTGCCTTCCTACTCAACCCTCCTTATGCTCTCCAGAAAGTTCTATAGGGCAGCTGTCAAACTGCACCTGTGTTCATTGGATCTACATAGCCTGAGAACTGGTCCTTGCCACTTTTTTATTTTTATGTTTTGGTTTTTGGGCCACAACCGGTGGCACTCTGGGGTTACTCCTGGTTCTGCTCAGAAATTGCTCCTGACTGGCTCAGGGGATCATATGGGATGCCAAGAATCAAACTATGGTCTATCCAGGGTTGGCAGAATGCAAAGCAAAATGTCCTACCGCTGTGGTACTTATTGCTCTGGCCCTGCTACTTTTATTTTCCCCAGGAAACCATGGCCTTGGGCAGAAGCAAGGGATTGATTGTTCTTTGTAGAATAAAATTCAGTCTTGATCTCCATCCAGCATTCCTAAATTCATAATCTACCTAAATATAAAAACATTTCAGGTGGAGATAAGTCATAAAGTAAACTTTATTTAGGGAACTATGGAGTGAGGATAATGAGAGGGAAAGAGAGAGAATTCTATTTAAATTAGAGTCATTGCTAAGAGTTGTGATGAGAAAAATAACTCAACTTTTGCATGCTAGCATGCTAGAAGGATGACCATCCTGTTAAAGTGTCTCTTCGAGAGGATCAGCCTTCTCTCGAATGGCATTGAGTCCTTCAAATTCTTTTTTTTTTGGGGGGGGGGGCGGCAAAATCCAGCAATGCTCAGGAGTTGCTTCTGGCTATGTGCCAGAAATCACTCTTGGCTTGGGGGTCCATATGGGACGCCAGGGGATTGAACTGTTGTCTGTCCTAGGTTAGCCCGTACAAGGAAAATGCCCTACCACTTGTGCCACCACTCTGATCCTGAGTCCTTCAAATTCTTATCAATCTTAGTTTCTACACCTCCAATGGTGGGGTCCAGCCTCCATTCTTTTGGACTGTTGACTAAGTTCTTCAGATTCTATCTTGATTATATTATTTCCCCAAACTCAATGCTTGAGGCCCTCTATCTGTCTGTTTCTAGCCTGATAAATTAAAAATAACATCTTACATTTTAATTCATATTTCCTTGATACTAATAAGGTTAGACAACTTTTAAGTGTTTATTAGCCTCATATTTTTTATAAATCAATTATTCTGCTTGCTGTTGGGTTATCTTTTGTGGGGGGCTTAGACTCCTTTTATAAATTCTGGATGCTAATCCTTAGATTATTATGAATGCTGCAAACATTTCCTTCTGGTCAGTTTATTGTCTTTTCAATTTTATGGTTGCTTTTATCATGCAGAGATTTAAAATTTCCATTTAGTTAAAGCTCTTTATCTCTTTTTTTTTTCACAATTGTTTTTGTCATGTTTAAGTGGTTTATCTCAGTAGTATAATACAATTTATTTTACTGCTGTTATGGTTCTCATTTTGTAGATATTATTTGGGTGTTTCATTAAGGACACAAAATAATGTTTTTTAGAACAAAAATTAATCCTTCTTTTTTATGTTCCTAGAAATATCTCACCTCATACCATGCAGGTTTCTTGGAATATTCTTTGATGCTTATTTTTCTGTTTTTCATTCAAAGAGGAAAAATCTTTTCTGGTTTAGCAATTTGAGGAAACAGTATGCCTATTCTTTTATTTATTTTTATTTTGATTTCTGAGTCACACCCCATAGTGCTCAGGTGTTATTCCTGGCTCTGCATTCAGAAATTACTCCAGGCATTGCTCAGGATGCCAGGAATTAAACCCAGGTCGGTCACATGCAAGGCAAACACCCTACCAGCTGTGCTATCACTCCTGCCCCATCATGCCTATTCTTTGTAGTTTTTTTTATATATCATCTGGGTACTAATAGAATCCCACATTCACTTTAAGTTGTTGAAATTAATTCAGTTAGCTGAAGAGACCATTCTGTTTAAATAAGGCTGCTTGCACCAAATTTGTTTTAGCAATCACAGATTTGGTTCATATCTAAGGAAGATAATAAATGACCCTTTCTCCTCATTTATGAGTAAATGTGATACAGGCTGAAGCCTGCTCTTCATAAGAACAATGTGTAGAAACTGGAAATCTCAAAGCATTTATCCCAGGATATTTACTCTCATTGACATGTTTCAAACTGACTACATAAATTAATGTGTAGGTTTGACAGGGTCACAAGACACCTAAATGACTTTTTTATGAGAGTGTGTGATAAAGGTTAACATTTGAGTAACCAACTGATAAATCGAATTATCTTTTCTAAAGTAGGTGGACAACCTCTTTAGACCTGTTGAAAGGCTGTATAGAACAATAAAACTGAGTCCAGTATAATTTATCTTACCTGCCTTCCAACCAGAATGCTCCTTTTATCTCCTACCTTTGGACATTAGCTCAAACAGCAGTTTTTCTCAGATCTTTGGCCTTATAAGTAGAACTAACCATCAGTCCTTTTAGTTATCAAGTTCCCTCTTGCAGATCTTAGGGTTTGCCATTCTCCATAATTGTTTGAACCAATTTATCATTGTTGGTTCTGCTTCTCTGAAGAATTCTCATTAACATCTTTTCCCAGGAGTCTCTTCATTTATAACAACTCCTCCAGTAGTGCTGATGGATCTGTTCATTAGAACTCAGAGCTTGATAATGACAAGAGCAAGAAGATCAGAAAGCAGTGAACCACGGGCCAATCTTCCTCCCCTGCCAAAAGAATGACCAAGATTTGAAAAACTTTGGGAAGGTGCCCAGATCCCATTTGCACTGGATGCCAGCCGCTAAGAGAAGAGATGTGGTGCATATTTTAAGACGCAGGCCAATAAATGCCAGGTCAAGAAGCTACAATTACAAAACTTTACTTATAAACCTCAGGGCAACCTAAAACAATATCTGTGAAAGTAACACATAAAAATTACAGGAGGAACTGAAACAGAATGCAAAACAAAACATTAAGTTAGAAGAGCATATGAGGTAAACAAATGAACTGCAACAAACCAAAAAAAAAAAACACTTAAAAAGGAACAATAAAGTGATAGTAGATGCTTGCATCTCAATCATCACCTAATTTGGTTTTTTAATGCCCTTTGGTTTGGACCACACCCAGTTGTACTCAGGACATACCTGAGTATGGCTTTGCATGTGGGAGTCAACCCTGGTTGAGCTTAGGGTACCATACAGGTGCTAGAGGAAACAAACCTGTGTCAGTTATATGCAAGGCAAACAATTTATCTGTTATACTCTCTCTTGAGCTCCAATCACCTTATATGTTAATTATTTGAATTTACCAGTTAAAAGCATATAGCAGTTCTATAAAGAAACAAATTTCAATGTATTTGCTTCCTACAGGAACATATTTAAGTTTCCAAGACAAATATTGGCTCAAAGTAAAAGACTATAAACCCCACAAATTAGAAGTAACTTGAAAAAAGGCAAGCACAATTACACTATAATTAAATAAAATTAATTTCTAGCTACAAAAAAATTATGATAGATAGGAATAGATATTATATAATAATTAAAGGCTTAATACAATAAGATTTATTTAGTATCAAAAGGAATGAGAAAGTTACATGATAATATAGAATACTCAGTAGGCATTTGATAAGATCCGGCATCCAATTATGATTTAAACCAAAAACTCAATAAAAATAAGTACAAAGTATAAGATACACCACAAAGCATGCACTGCAATGGAAAATTGAAAACTTTTTTAAATAAGGAACAAGACAAAACTTTCCTGGTCTACTTCCATTTTTACTACTTCTATTTAATTTAGTTAGAAGTCTTAGAGGAAAGCAATTAGAAAGCAAGAAGAAATTAAAAAATCAAAACTTGGAAAGAATTGAAACAATTATATATACACATAATGTATTATATAATGGATATATTCATAAGTGTATAAAATATACATATAACATATAGATAAACCCTAAAGACCCCATTAAAATGAAAAGCAATTTATGAGTATACTAAAAAAAAAGCTCATTATAAAGTCTGGAGGACCAGAGCTAGTACAGGGAGTAAGGCACATACCTTGCACATGTTTAACTCTAATTTGACCTCTGGCACTACATACAGTTCGCTGAGCATCACCAGGTGTGATCCCTGAATAGATAATCAGAAGAAAGCCCTGAGCATGGTCAGTTGTGGCCCCAAAACAAAACAAAACAAAACAAAACAAATTTTAATTAAAATTAATCAATAGATAAAATCTGCTAGGATTTCTATGCAAATGATGAACAAGAAGAAACTTTAAAAACAATGTCATTTACAATTGCTTCCAAATAATCCAAAATAATTACTTATGTAATACACATTCTTATATATTATTTCTACATTATATGGTTTTGTCTTATATAATTTGATAAAGGAGGTAAAAGATCTGTATAACAAAAACTACAAGATATTACTAAAAGTCATAGAATGTGCACTAAAAAAATGTAAAGACTCCATGTATAATGGATAGGGATGATTAATAAAATCAAAATGTCCATTCTGCCAAAAGTGATATATTTATTTAAAGCGATCAATATCAAAATTTTAATTACTATTTTCAGAAAATAGTTTTTTTGAAATACTAAGACTTACATGGAATTATAAAAAAATACTTCTGATAGTTACGGCAAACTTGAGGAGGAAAATAAAAAATGAAGGCACTCTGTCAACTGACTTTAGAATGTTTTACAAAGTGATAGTAATTAAAACTGTAATGCAACTAGGATACTAGGGACGTGGCTCAAAGAGCTAGCGCATATACTTTGCTACAGGAGCCCTGGAGTAAGTCTCAGAACTCTTAAGATTTACTCAGCACTGCCAGGAGTAACCTGGCCTCTGAGCACTACTGGAAAGTGACCCCTAAAATTTTTTATTTTTGTTTTTGTTTTTTGTTTATTTTGGGTTTTTTTTTTTTTTTTTTTTTGGTTTTTGGGCCACATCCGGCAGTGCTCAGGGATTACTCCTGGCTGTCTGCTCAGAAATAGCTCCTGGCAGGCACGGGGGACCATATGGGACACCGGGATTCGAACCAACCACCTTTGGTCCTGGAGCGGCTGCTTGCAAGGCAAACGCCGCTGTGCTATCTCTTCGGGCCCCCTAAAATGTTTTTAATGAATTGAAATAGAAATAGACATATGGATCAATTGAATAAGATAAAACTACATATTTATCCACATTTAATTTATGACAAAGGATTCAAGATTGTATGAAGGAGACAGGAGAGTATCTTCAAGAGTGATAGGGAAATATCCAAAAATAATCAAAAATAATTTCAAAATGGTTTTGAGTTTATTCAAAATTGATTCAACACCTCCCCCAACTATATAAAGTTTTAAAACTTGGAAAATAGTACAGGCACTTGCCTTGCATGTAGCCAATCCCAGTTGGAGCCCCAGAACTACATGTAACTCCTGCTTGAGCTCTGAGCACAGAGCCAGGAGTAAGCATAGGTGTGGTTCAGAAACAAATAGGAGATTTTAATAGAAACTTTTCCCAAAGAATCTCACATGGTTGGTAGGCATATAAAAAGATACTCTTGTCTCTGATTAAAAGGGAAATTCAAGTAAAAACCACAAGGAGAAACCACCTCACCCAGGAGAATGGTTTACACCAGGGGTCCTCAAACTTTTTAAACAGGGGGCCAGTTCACTGTCCCTCAGACCATTGGAGGGTCTGACTATAGTAAAAACAAAACTTATGAACGAATTCTTATGCACACTGCATATATCTTATTTTGCAATGAAGAAACAAAACAAATACAAATACAATATGTGGCCCGCGGGCCATAGTTTGAGGACCACTGGTTTACACTAAAAGGAAGGGAGTGTAGAGAGGCTGCAGAGAGGAGAAACTGTTCACTGCTGGTGGACATTGCCGCCATTTAGAAGCAGTAGGGAGGATTCATGAGAAAATACAGATGTAGTTATATGTCATCTGACAATCCCACTTCTGGGGTTCTGTCTAAATCTTAGGGAAATGTTAACCTGTCATTTTATCTGACTCAATGTCTAGTATAGATTTATTTATTCGCATTAAATTATGAGCACACTGTCACTTGAAGAAAGAAGCGTGGCTATATAACCAATAAAATACTATTCAGCTGTGTTAAACATAGAAAACAGAAAAACATGTTGAACTGGAAAGAATCCAATGGCATTCCATCATAGGAAATAAATTAGTAGAAAAAGATAAGTTTTTGGATTATTTCACTTATGTGGGCACTAAAAAGCTATAGAATTGATGACTAGACAGCAAGACATTAAAACATTTAATAGTGGACATGATAACACAGTTCACCTGGGTAAGGAGAGATGGTATGATGGAAGAATAAACCAGAATGGAGTACTTTTTACCTTTTAAAATGGTGGATATAATGCCATCTGCATCCTGCAGGGATGAGCCCTATGTTCTTCCTGCCTGATCGGAATCTTATCCTTGAGGAGTTCACATTTCCCCATACTCCCCTTTTCTCTCTTCTTGTCCTCCCTTCTTCCCTTTTATAATCTATCTTGCTGCCTTTTCTATGAGCTCTGTATTATGTTTCATTGCAGTGATCACAAGACAGTAGTTGGAGACTTTATTTTAATTTAAATGACTGGATTATTTCCCAGGTGTTATGTATCTGTGACTATTCTAATGCTTGATACGGAGTTTCCACTCAGGTGGGCTGCCACCATCCAGCTCAAGGAGGTGAAGCAGCACTTACCACTTGAGTGGTGTCTGGCCACACCTGTTACTGAATCTTTGTAGAGGAAGTGAGGGAGACAAGAAAGGAACCTTTGTAAACTTCCAGAAACACTTCTCAGTTGTGGCAACAATAGTGACACCGAGAGGAAGGAAGGTGGCCCTGTGGTGGAAGGAGTCTACCCCAGAAATGAAGCTTTATAAAATCAGCTCAGGAACCAGGAAGATAGCATGTGATAACCCCAATTGAATTCCATCCCAGCACCATGTGCAGTCCCTGAGCAGAGTTGGGGGTAACAAGAACAAATGTCACTGGATGTGACACAAGCAAACAAACAAGTAATAACAAGTGTTTACAAAAGACCATGTCAGAAGTTTCTCTCTTTTATGTCTTCCTACAATCAAAATATAGTTTCAAGGAGAAAGTGCCCCCAAAGATAAGCAATGCTTGGACCTGTGGACTCCTTAGGGATGGTTACTTACAGTAAATTCAAACTGAGGGGTTCAAAGCCAGGAAGGCTCTGAGGATGAGTGATTTTCACTCCATCTGGCTCACTGCATGAGGCCTGTGTCACCAGCCCGACTGGAGGCAAGAAGCTAGCATGACGCCTGTCTCTGGCTGCCTCTCAGGCTGAACTAGGGTTTTCTTAATTTAGAAGTTTCTTAATTTGACTATAAATTTGGACATTTTACTCCTGTGCTACCCACTGTGCTCCCAGCATACTGGGATAAGCCAGTTAACCCACGTGGGCAAAATACCCAGTTTCCCTGACTCATCCCTGACGCTCTCTGACAAGTGGTGAGTCCCCTGAGGAGCCTTCAGGGCCTCCAGAGCAACAGGGCAGCAGTGTGAGAGCAGAGACATGGAACACAGGGTCAAATTCAGCTGGGGAGATCATGCAGAATCCACTCATGCTCCTGCAGGGAGCCACCCACAATGCCAGGAGGCAGCTTGGGACTTCTCTCTGAGGTATCAAGCTCAGGCTGAGATTCCAACATGTCATGCCTGATGAGTCCTGCTGGGCAGCTTGTGATGAATGTACAGGAGCAGTCTTACCTCTCAGGGCAGCCAGCACTGAAGCACTCCTGCTGGCAGAAACATATATTGGTCTTGTAGAATTGATTGGTGGCTCCATCCATCTTTGTTGGCATAGATTGAAGGACAATGCCATGCCCGTTTCCACTACATCACAGAGAAAATAAGAGAGGTTAGGGTCTGAGGGCCCCAGGACCAGGAGCCATCCCTTTCCCTGAACATCCTGACTTCTGCTCTCGGTCATGGCCCCAGAGGCTGAACACAGCTGCCCTCATTGCCCTGGTCCAGAGAATTGCTATCATTTCATTTCTTCTTCTAAAATTCTAGGTTCCCAGCTTGTCCCCTTACCTCTCTGCTGTACAGGTAGTTGTAGAAGAATATCTAGGTTTTTTGTAAAATGTCTTTTTTTTTTTTTTTTGGTTTTTGGGTCACACCCGGCAGTGCTCAAGGGTTACCCCTGGCTCCATGCTCAGAAATCGCTCCTGGCAGGCTCGGGGAGACCGTATGGGACACCGGGATTTGAACCAATGATCTTCTGCATGAAAGGCAAACACCTTACCTCCATGCTATCTCTCTGGCCCCTGCAAAATGTCTTTACTGAAATATACAAGGCCCTTCCAATGTGACAGTTTCCTGAATTTTTAGTTTGAAGGAGAGTATTCTTGCAGAGAGGAAGGAAGATTCCTTCCATCAATGTCTAACATATACACTTACACACATCACCACACATACATATACATACATAACCACCATACACACATACATTTATTAACATGCATACATTTTAGATAAATATAAAAATACTGCATCCTGAATATGATTCCCCCAAATACTGCCATGTAGTTCACAGTAGACGAGCTAGCATAAAGCAGGTAAAAGCCGCTCCTGTTGTTTCTCTGTGCCAAGGCAACAATATACATTTTGCTAGCCTGTCTTCATTTCTCCTTACTACAGCCCCAAGTCTTTTAATTTCAATTGTACAGAAGAGAACATTGAGGCTCAGCTGTCAGAGGGCCAGTCCATGCCCCCAAGACTTAACTGAAGCTACGGGATTTCACTTGCTTAAATATCTGCATTCGCTCCCATACCACAAACCCTAAGGACATTCTTCTCCACACTGCCTTGAAGGATGTTAATAGGTGTTTGTTTCTGTTGAGATTTTGCTGCATGTGTCAAACATACCAGTTAAGCTTTCTAAATGCTGAAATCCTACCTCAGCAAAGAGAAGCCCAGAGTTGGATGAATTTGAGTGGGTTCATACAGAGGTAGGCAACCCCTTGTCCTTGCCAATGTGGCCTCTCTGCTGACTAAACTTTCCCAGTTAACCCCCGGTCCTGCAGGAACCTCTGCCAGGAATAGCCCTGCCCTGGTCATGCCCACTGCACTGACCCTTGCCTCATCCATCTTCCCACCCAGGAATCTGGTGGACTATTCTGTGAAGGGAAAGTTTGCTTAGTGCATTCTGATTCCAACACTTGGTTTACTGAAACAGTTGTGTAGGGCACCCCCAGTACCTCCAAAAAGAACAGAGCTGGGGAAATTTCTACCATGTAAAAGGAGGCCTTATAAAATATATACTCAAGGAGACCTTATAAAATATATACTCATATTATTATACATTTTATTCTTCTATTTTTATGTTTTGCTTCTATTTTACTCTTCTTCAGAATTAATGTATTTTCTTCTATTGCTGTTCCCTTGTATCTCTCCTCTTCCCACGTGCTTTTCATTTCTGAATCCTTCTTTTGTATGTCAGACCTAATGACATTTATTTTGCCATCAGAGTCACTGGGGCCATTTTCTTGCCTATAAATCTTGCTCTTTTCTGCTTCCACTGTCATTTCTACTGTGGCATTATTCAATTTTCAGAACATGGCTTCTTCTAGATTAACTAGTTTTCATCTAATCAACGATTATATGTCTCTCTAAAGCCAGAGGGAGGACAAATCAATTGTTATGTGGAATTTACTCTTATTTCCTAAAACTATTTTTCACAAGTCTCCAAAGGGCTCAGTTCTGCACTTTTTGTCTCGAATTTTTAGGTTTTATAGGTTGGAAACTTTGTATGTTGTGTCCTGTAGCATGCCAACACTTCGTGTTAAGAAAGGGCCAAAGAGATGACAGTACAGAGGTGGAGGTATTTTCATGCAGATGACCCTAATTTTATCCCTGGCACACACATGCTCCCTTGAGCCCTGAAAAAGGTGTACTCTCAATACAGAGTAAGCCCTGAATACTCCCAGTGTGACTCAATCTTCCAATCTTTTCCCAAAAAATTGAAAAAAATAAATAATGAAATGGGATTCTCCCTAACATGGGAAGAGACTCAGTGATCTAGAAACACTTTTCAGGTGCTTAGAGAACAAGGAGCCTGGGAGTTCTTAAGGGAACTTCATATTTGAGATGTTGCACCTCCATAAAGGATAAAGTGAATTGGCCTAGCTGTTTTTCTCCTGTTTCTGTTTGTATCTGACCCAGACTTCAGAGCAAGATCCCACCTTTTCCTTTATGGTCTTCTTGTCCCCATCATATAGTGACCAAAGCTTTTGGCTATTCCAATCATATTGTTGCAGTACCACCTCTTACTCAGAACTCAATGATGCCCAGCAAGCAGTACTTCTGTGGGTATCTGGGTCTATAAATCAGCTGAGACTCAGCAGCTGATAATGGGCTGGGTCTTGAATAAATTGAGTTCATGTCTGTCACACACAGGTTTGTGATGGAGCCACAGAGCAGAAAGCCAGGGAAAGTTTTCCTCATTAAGATATTATTGGTACGAGAGAGCAGCTCTAGCTGCCTCTAACCATATCTCATTTTGCAAACCAAATTCCACTGAGCAGGAATGTACTCCTGCCAGTAAAATATTTGGTTTGTCAACATTTGAATTGATACGCCCATATCTTTTCCAATGTGATGACCACATTGTAGAAAAGCTCCCGATAGGATGTCCACGTCTGTCGCATTGCTGCTCTGTTGTCTTTAGTCTCTACATATAAGGGTTAGTTTGATGTGTTTCTTCTAGAAGCTTTTATCTAGCCCACCCCACCCCCAGCTTCTTGGATGAGATTTTGATCTACTATTTTTAAGTGTTTTTATGAAGCTGGTGATTTTATGGGTTTGGTGTTTGTTTTTCTTAAGCTAATTGAAATTTCAGAGGCAACAAATCAAATTTTAAAAGATGAGGCAGAACTGTATAATTGAATCCAGTGGATGCAATATGGTACAGCATAGCTATTTGCTCAATTTGTGATGTAAGCAGCAATGCCACCTGTCATATCTGTGATCTGTTTGTTAAAAGGAAAAGCAGTATGCAGTTCAACCTCCTTTTTCTACATGCTGGTTGTGTTTTGTTTACTAAAAATGAGTTGTAATTCCTAACTATGTGTCTTATTTGTGATTTAGTGAGGTGGTCAAAGAAAGCATTACTTACTCAAGGGCCACATTGGTGATCTGGTTCCTAAGGGAGACACATAAATTGATCACATGTTATATTTAGGATCTCTTACCAAATCATAGGTAGAGACTAAACCAAGTGTTATCTCTGTGATCTCATAACCAAAACAGAGCTATAAAACATTTCCACATATGTATTTGTGCTCTATTTCCTAAAGCAAGGGTTCATAAGGCTTCCTGACACCTTCCTTGGTGAGACTCGTATCGATATCCTTGCACTCTTGATTCCTGTCTATTTTCTTCAGAGGAGAGATCTCTTAACTGTTCAAAATGTCTCTGGTGAACCAAAATTGTGTCAATGATATTCTGACTATGCTTAGGTTCTAAGGTAGAAATAACCATCTTGGTTTCACTTTACAACCTCAGAAACATTATCTCTGTATTACTGACTTTCCAGGTTGCTGTTAATAGGGAAGGGTGGGTGGGCGTGCACCAAGATCCACTCTCCAAGATCAAGGCAACAGTACATCAGGTTGGGCATTTGTCTTTCATATAGCAGATCCAGATTCACCCTGAGCTCTTCCAGGAATGATCCTTGAGCATAGAGCCAGGAATAAGCCCTATGCACATCTGATTATGACTCCAAGACCAAAAAACCCCACCATATCCCCTCTCCTTCAGCTAAATCAATCATCTTCTCTTAGCTCAACCTCTTGCTTTTATGTGGCACAATGTGACTCTCACCACCTCCTCCTCCTCCTCCTTGCCTTTGTTCCTGAAGTAAACCCAGTCTACCTTGTACCTCCCACATGGGGGCTCCCTTATACCTCCCAGCTCCTTACTGTCTGGCTGTAGCAGGCACATGCCACTCCCAGTGGAGGTCCTACTCAGTCCATTGGCCCCAAAGGGCTCATCTAGAGCATAGTATTTACCATGACAGGAGTCTATTAAGGGCACAGTCACCTAAAATGCAAGCTGTCTTCCATTCCTGTATGAGGATTCTGTGCTAGATGACAAGGTAAAAGACACATGGTGTCAAAGGGACCTGGGATCCTGGGAGATAGCTTATAGGACAGCTTTGTCTTGTGTGCAACTGCTTTGCATGTAGGTCTAATCCCCACCAACTAGCTCCACCAGATTCCATTCCCAAGCTTGGAGCCTGGAGTTGTCCTTGAGTACCACAGGATGTGATCCAAAGAAGCCAAGCTAGATTCTCGCTATACTGTGTCAACATGAAGCTCTTCCTCAGGTTTAAAAGCCCTGATCCTCATTTGGGTATCACAGATATGGTGGTGCTGCAAGAAATATGTCACCAGGAGCTCTCTAGCTTTCCTTTTTTTTTATAATTATCTTTATTTAAACACCGTGATTACAAATATGATTATAGCTGTATGATTACAGTCAAGCAAAGAACACCTCCCTTCACCAGTGTAACATTCCCACCACCAATTTCCCAGATCTCCCTCCTTTCCACCCCCCACACCTGTACTCGAGACAGGCTTTCTACTTCCTTCATTCATTCACATTGTTATAATAGTTTTCAGTATAGTCATCTCTCCAACTGCACTCATCACTCTATGTGCTGAGCTTCATGTCCTGAGCTGCACCTACCAGCTCTCATCTCTCTTGTCTCTGAGATACTGTTAAAAATGTCTTTCATTTTTCTTAAAACCCATAGATGAGTGAAACTATTCTGCGTCTTGCTCTCTCCCTCTGACTTACTTCACTCAGCATAATAGATTCCATGTACATCCATGTATAGGAAAATTTCATGACTTCATCTCTCCTGATGGCTGCATAGTATTCCATTGTGTATATGTACCACAGTTTCTTTAGCCACTCATCTGTTGAAGGGCATCTTGGTTGTTTCCAGAGTCTGGCTAGTGTAAATAGTGCTGCAATGAATATCGGTGTAAGGAAGGGATTTTTGTATTGTATTTTTGTGTTCCTCGAGAATATTCCTAGGAGTGTTATAGCTGGATCATATGGAAGCTCAATTTCCAGTTTGTGAAGGAATCTTCATATCGCTTTCCATAAAGGTTGTACTAGATGGCATTCCCACCAGCAGTGAAAAAGAGTTCCTTTCTCTCTACATCCCCGCCAGCACTGCTTGTTTTTCTGTTTTGTGATGTGTGCCAATCTCAGTGGCTTGAGGTGGTACCTCGTAGTAGTTTTGATTTGGATCTCCCTGACGATTAGTGATGTTGAGCATCTTTTCATGTACCTTTTGGCCATTTGCCTTTCTTCTTTTTCAAAGTGTCTTTTCATTTCTTCTCCCCATTTTTTGATGGGGTTAGATTTTTTTTCTTGTATAGTTCTGTCAGTACCTTGTAAATTTTGGATATTAGTCCTTTATCTGTTGAGTATTGGGTGAATAATTTCTGATCTATACTTTCTTTGTGTTCTGTGAGCATCCTCCATATTTCTTCTCTAAACTCCATTTCTGAAAGACTGCTTAGGTGGTTGGCCATTGTTGGGTCATCAGAGTTTCCATCTTCATTCTCTATGGCTGATGTTGGTCTGCGTAGTTTCCCCATTGTAACGCTTATGCTGTGGGTTTTTCTACGTGTTGTGGTATTCATTGGCTAGGTGGAGTGCGTGGCCACGAAGCGAAGTGGAGCAGCTGTGCTCCTCTGCTTCGACCCCTTATAGGTGGGCTTAAGGGGCCCAGCAGAGTCT
Source organism: Suncus etruscus (assembly GCF_024139225.1). Classification (NCBI taxonomy): domain Eukaryota; kingdom Metazoa; phylum Chordata; class Mammalia; order Eulipotyphla; family Soricidae; genus Suncus; species Suncus etruscus. Next base: position 68,492,465 of record NC_064862.1, read on the forward strand.
GTCTTATCCACAACTCCGGCCTAGAAAGACACACCTCAGCCGAGGCATGCCCTCAGGGGATTAATGCCGGAGAAGATCAAAGTTCCCAGGTTGAAGCAAGCTGGGGGAAGCCCCAAAATGTCTGCTGAGCTTCTTTCTAGCTTTTCTATATAAGAGCCCAATAATTAAAAGTTCTTTGGGAACAAAATGAAAGTGTCAGTGAATGTACAATGTGCTTTTTTAGTTTCTTGCTGAATTATGAAATGCCTGGCAGCAGAGACTGGGAGGATCTGTCTAGGGGGCATCTAGGTAGCTACTGTCACCTCATTGCTTTCATGAAGGATGCTTGCTAGGTGCAAATTTCTTCCATGTTAGCCCTGAATTGGGAGCCAATGACCATATTTTAACTTCCCATCAGTGAGAACTTCCTTATAGAATGAGAAGTCTTCATTTGCCTATGACCCATATTTTAAAGATTTATTCAGGGAGAACTTGCTGAGACTGATCCATATGTCTTAACACTTCTCAGGTTCATCAAAACTGACTGTGGCAGAATGAGAACATGGCATGTTCCCTGTTCCTCTGTCCCTATGTCTCCACCTCAAAAGAGGGGAAGCCCACTCACGTCCAAGAGTATCCAGCATCTCCTGCCCATTGTTGCTTTTCAATCTCTTGGCCAAGGTAAAACACTCTGGTGTATCTGCTGCTGGCTCCCAAAAAGGGGTGTTTCTCCACATCTCAGATCATAACCTGCTGCTTAAGTCTCCCTCTGAGGGTCATCCTGGCATCAGGAAGGATGCAGGGAGTGTTTCTGCTCACACCAATGTCCCCATCATTCTTCTTTGGGCCCCATACAGGCTCATGACAGGGAGCCTTTTGGAAGTCTGACCATTATTTGGGGGCAATCTGCATTGTATGCAGTGTAGGGCCAAGGATGGACATGGAGAAGAAGCAGACAGAGAAGGTTTTATAGCTAGTGACTTAAGGTGACTTGATCAGAAGACTTTGGACCTCAGAACACATTTGGAAAGTAGCTATATTTTGATGTGGCATCAGAATAAATAGGGGAGGGGATGTTGTTTTCTGGCTACCTTATTTTCTCTTCCAATATTCCCAGACTACATAGCACTTCCTATTATGTGGCACTAAATCCAGTTCAAGCTTTTCTGGAGTGTTCTGGTCCCTCACCTTCCAGGCACACTGCAGACCAAGTCTTCTTTAGACATGCAGAAAAGGAATGGCCTCCACTCAGGGCAGAAAGTATTATGCCCTCAATTTGCTCACTTTGTGAAAGTTTAAATGGGCTGGAATTTACCTCCAATATGTACAGGGACCACCTGGATGTGGCTCCCAGCCAGGAGGCAGAGCTGCAGGAATTAGAGAGCTTTGACCATTTAAGAACCATCCTTTAAATTTGATCAGAAATGCTGGGCACAATCAGGCCTCTAGTACCCCTGGGGCTTCCCTCTCAGCAGGAAGGTTTGTTCAATTACTCTGCTCTGGAAATGCTGGAGAACTGGAACATGCATTTCCGGTTCTCTGCAGGACTCTTCCTGGACTCTGCTCACATTTGGGGGAGACATCTTGTGGGGGAGGGGGAAAGTATGTAGGAGGATGAGTGTTTGGGACAAATAGGGGGATCCTGCTTATTTCTATGTGCTGCCTGCTGTGGGGCCAAGGAAATTTTTGTGGACTCTTAGAGGGCTCATGGACTGCCAGAGGGAAGAGCTGTCCTAGAAATAAAGAGTTCTGGTGGCCTAGCCTCCCCTGCTGACCCTGTGATGATTTTTGAGCCAGTAGGGAAGTGAGCTAGGAGAAATTGCTGCATGCCCCTCCTGGGTCAGATCAGGAAAAATACTCAAAAAATTAAATCATCAGTGTCTTCTTCACTCATGACTCTGTAAGAGAAAAACAGAATGATACTAGCCTGTCAGAGCCACCATGCTCATCCCTTCCATCTCTACCCTCTTTCTGCATCTATTAGAGACTCATTTTCCAGCCCAGGCAAGGCAGAAATTCTAGTGGAATTCTGGTGATTTGTCATCTGGGTGGATAGCCTCATTGGGTATTGTAGCATGCCTGTCCTTAGGGTATTCTTTCTGTACTAGAACTTTCTGTGCTTTTGCAAGTTCTGAAAGATGATAAAATTCCCTATAGCACATTTATTTGGAAGCTGGGAGGTGGGGAGGAGGATACTCACCTAGTCACTGACCTGGTAAGCCAAACCAAGGCTGTATTGGAGAACTGCTAGTGTGCCTAGGCCATGAATATATTTTGTGCTAAAGTAATGGAGACTGAAGATCAGTTCATGCTTCTGAGTAAGAGGAGCTGTCCCCTTCTGGGCAGTGCCTGCAGAGACAGTGGCTGAACTCCCAGGTTATAGCCTCAGATGCTCCACAGACTCTCAGAATTGGGCACTGAGGCCAAACCTGTTCTGCCCACTGTATGCTCAGGCATTTTGGATGTCCATTCCCCTGGCTCTTACGTGAAGGGAAGCAACTGTCACACTGGGATATGTTCCAGAAACATGTAAACAACTACGGAGAAGCGGAAGCACTTGGCTGGGAAGAAAATGGGAGAGGATGTCAGTTTGATGTTATTTGATATTTCCACCTTTAAAAAGGGATGCATAAATTTGGTGTGGTATGAGGGTGAAGCAGCATTTTTACTTTATAAAGGATTACTGTAAGTTTGGAATATAAATAGAACAAACTGAAATAATTAAGATCATAGAAGGATCCTTATTGGAGATGGTGACACCAACGGAGCATCAACAATGCAAAATAAAAAGGAGAAGAAGAAAAGAAAAAAAAGGAAGAACAGTGATGCAAACTCATCTGAGCATAGAAAATTAGTGCAGCAAAGATGAAAAAGATGGGAATGACAAATTAAAGACTAAGGTTAATCTACGTTGCAAAAGAAGGAATTGAGTGAAATAAAAGAGACAGTATTCAAAGTGTGGTCAGAAAGTAGTCTGGGACAGGATGTGGCATTGGTGTAAACATCTTGGTTTTATCCTTGGGACACACTCAATGACAGTGCATGGGGAAACCATATGATGCAGGGACTGAACCCAAACCCAGGGCTCCTTATACAAAGCATATGGTCCAGTCCTTTGAGTTATTTCACGGCAATTTTATTTATGTTATTTTAGTTTGGGTTTGAGGTTATATCCAGTGGTGCTCAGGACCTGCTCTTGGTGCCATCATGTGAGTTGTTCCTAAAGAAGCCTAGAGAACCTTGTGGCACTCTAACCCTTTGAGCTATCTCCTTGGTATGAACATTTGAAAAGTGGCCCCAAAAGACTGAGTGGTCCCAAAATGCCTGAGCAGACAAACAGAAGAGCAGGCCAGTGCTTTCTAAGGGAAAGAAAAGCACCAGGACACAGGGAGGGGTATCCCAACCACATAATCCCAAAAAACTGAGGCAAACAGACAGACTGGTAACAGTCTCCTTTGTGACTCAAAAGAACCATTTTCACACCAAGGTCAGTATTCTCTGAGAAAAACCCAGCTGTTCCACTTAGCTCTGTAACCACATATTTCTTCCAGCCAATGAGCCATACTAAAACATATAATAAACACCACCACACTGTGGTGACCACAATGTGAAAGCAATACATAACCTTACCACATTTAGTGAATGAAGATGCTAGTTCTGAAGACATAACTTGTATCAGCCATGTATATAGCCTCTATAATAAGGACTTTAGAGAGGAAGTGTTGAAAATATTCAGAAACTCAAAGAAACAATGGGCAACCCATAAAATGCAAGAGAATATGAGAGCAAAAATGAGAAAACTTAAAAACAGAAATGACAGGGGCTGGAGCAGTGGCGCAATAGTAGGCTGACCTGGGATGGACCTCGGTTCAATCCCCCGGCATCCCATATGGTCCCCCAAGTCAGGAGCGATATCTGAGTGCATATCCAGGAATAACCCCTGAGCATCACCGGATGTGACAAACAAACAAACAAACAAACAAACCCCAACAAACAAACCACACAACAGAAATGACAGAACTAAAAAACGTGGTAGGTAAAATGAAAAACTAACTGGAAGAACTAACCAGGAGAGTAACAGATACTGAGGACAGAATCATTCATCTCAAAGATAAGCTGCATAACACAATAAACAACAGAGGATGGAAAGAAGTCTTACTATAAATGAACAGAAGATGGAAAAATATTCAGCATAAACAAACAGACAACAATAGAACTTTGGGATGAATTCAACAGAAGCAACACAAGAATCATTGAGGTTCCAGACAGCCAGAAGGAAAACCCCTATGAAGAGGCAATAGTCAAAGACATCATTGCTAAGAAGTTCCCAGAACAGAAGAGTACTAGTCCCCACATCCTGGCTGTCCAAAGAGTGCCAGCTAACAGAGAACCAAATAAACACCCAAGGCATCTAATTTCATTACAAAGATGAAAACCATAGATAGAGATAGAATACTGAAAGCAGCAATATAAAAAAAAAAAGGAAATTACATACAAAGTAGTATCCTTAAGATTCACAACAGATTTATCACATGACCAAAAGATAGCGGTGGGATATAGTAATAGAACTCAATAAGATGAACTCTTCACCAAAAATATTCACCCATCCAGGCTCTCATTCATGTTAGATGCACAGTTTCAAAGATAAACAACTACTTTTAAACAACTGTCCAAGAAAGATAAACATCTCAGGAATTTTACAAGCTCAAAACCTAAAGTAAAATAAGAACTAAAGGGGTACTTTAAGGCAAGGCAAACTCCAAAAAGACACCAAACTTTCATAAAAATATGGACCAAAATTCCATAACAATAGTCTTTCCCAATGTCAATAGACTAAATGTACCAATTAAGAGACACAGTAGAAAAATGGATCAGAAAATTGAATTCAACATACTGCTGCCTGCAAGGAACACATTTGAATAGTCAGAGAAAACACAGACTCAAAGTCCAATGTTGAGAGACAATCCTTCAAGCAAGAAATCTCAAAATGGTGGGTGACAGGGCAATACTTTTATATACATAGATTTAGGGCAATACTTTTATATACATAGATTTAAGGCTAAAATATTTAAGAAAGACAGTCATTTCTTAACGATCAAGGAACATGTACACCACAAAGAACTCACACTTCTAAACACATATGCACACAATAAGAGACCAGCAGAATGCTTAAAACAACTGCTAATAGATTTCAAGGACATTAATAGTCAGTAGTAGTAAGATATTGCTCCATCACCTCTTGATATATCTACCAGGCTACAACTTAACAAGGATATACTTGATTTGAAGGAAGAAATGGAAGAGAGAGGGGATTTTTACATATATATATATATATATGCAGCTGAATATACATTCTTCTCCAGTGCACATAGGACATTCTCCAAGAGAGATCACATGCTTCTTAACACAAAACATATTTCCAAAAAATCAAGAGGATAGAAACTGTATCAACTATCTTGTCAAACCATGATGCACTGAGAATATAAATGTACTAATAGAAAAGAAGAAACAACTTTACCACCTGTAGATTAAATAGCTCACTATTAAGCAACCAGTGAATCTGAGAGGAAATACCAGAGAAAATCAAAAGATTCCTGGAAACAAATGAGAATGAGGATATAAATTATCAGAATGTGTTGGACATAGCAAAAGCAGCATTAAGAGGAAAATTTATAGCTTTGCAAGCAATCACCAGGAAGGAAGAAAGAGCCTACATATACATGTTAATGACACAGCTTAAGAAATTGAAAAACGATCAATAAAATGAACCAAAAGCAGGAAAGAGGAAGGAAATAACAAAACTTTCTAAAAGACTTCTTAAACTCCAATCAATACTAAAGCAAAAATGCAAAGTTTATCAAAGTATGGTAAATTATTTTTTTTATTTCAAGGACAATGAAAGACCAGTATCAGGAATGAAAAAAAAAAGATTGCTACAGTGAAACCTGGGATGTGAGCCAACCTCTATACTTTCCTGCCTCCACTTTAGGAGCAACTGGAAGATTTCATCACCATGTTGAAGGAAAAATTTGTGTGGAATTTTGTTTTATTTTTGAATTTTACTGTAAATTTAATTGTTTTTCATTTCATAATTAACTCTCATGGGAGAAGGGATTTTAAGAGCTCACAAATGCCATATTCACAAATGTTTCACTTTCAAACTATTTTGTTAAGGTTCTCTAGCAGATATTTGAATGAAAATCAGGTACTCGGGATTGGTATAATCATTGATCAGGGAACATGAACTGGAAAAATAATTAAATAGAATGAAGTAGCAGTATCTGCTGTAAGTTTTGTGTTACAAAATTTAATATGGGAATATGGGAATTAAATTTTGTTCTAGAAAAAATGAAGACTATAGAAAACATGTTATAAAATATTATATTAACTTTATGATGACTAATGTGTTGGATAAGAAACATAAAATTCTAGGTATATAAATTTTCTTCTCAATACAAAGGAAGATGAAAACATACAATTTGGCTTCTTGAATTTGACACTGTAAGAAATTGCAACCTAAAAGAAGTAACATGCTCAATAAATGAAAAGATACAGTTATCCACCCATATACTTAAGATAAGGATAGCTTATATTTTGCAGAATTAAAGGAAAAATCCAAGGAAGAGATGACACAGCAAAATGACAGCAACCATATACAATATAAAAAATGTAATTGGCTTTTTTTTTTGGAAAACAAGAAACTGCTTTAAAATTTTTTTAAAAATTCAACTCTCTTCCTCTTAAAAGAGACATCCCATTTGACAAGAAGCTAATTTATTATAATATAAAATTTAAGTACTAAAGAGGAGAATGAACAACCTTTAGCAATAAACCTACACATCAAAGGCAAGTCAAGACATAGTGAAATCCCCGAATTATTTATTTTTATTTATTTTGTTTTGTTAGCTTTTTTCTTTTTGGGTCACATTCAATGGAGATTGGGTGTTACTATTGGCTCTGCATTTAGAAATTGCTCCTGGCAGATTGGAATGTTTGGAATAGAACCTGGGTCAGCAGTGTGCAAGGCAAATGCCCTACCTGCTGTGTTATTACTCCAGTCTCATTTATTTTGTTTTTGTTTTGTTTGGGGAGGGGTCTACCCAATGGTGCTCAGAAAAAACTTCTGGGTTCCACTTGAGAAACCATATATGGTGCTGGAAATGGAACTGAGTTCGGTCATATGCCAAGCAAGCACCTTAACCCATGTACCATATCTCCAGGCCCCGATCTGGATAGTTCTAAGGTTATTTCTTGAGTAAAAAGCTTATCATCTGCATACTTCATAATGGGAGTTCCCCATCTGTTCATCTGCTCACCCTTTCTGCATGTGTGCATCCTTTTTACTCTCTTTCTAGATGTGGCCATCCTTTGGATGGACTTTCTGTTACCCGCTACATGCAGATGGCTTTTAGTCTGTATTAGCTCATGGTCACACAGAGACTTCCCAAGCTATTTCTGGGCAACCTCTAATACACACACATCCCAAACTTTCTCCCCAAATCTGTTCCCATTTAGCTGCATAAAAAGTCCATTTTGATTTGCTCCTTGTCCTTTATATCCCACATTCAATGAATCATCCATCTTGTCAACTTCTCCATATGACCATCACATTTTTCTCTGCTCCTGTAATTTCTGGTGGTTTCCAAAGCAACAAGAGTTAAATTTTCTCAAGTTCATATTTAACAAGTTTATGCCTCTGAGTCAAGCCTTGAGGGATACACCATTTTACCCAAATAGGCAAAACTGTTTCATATTTCAACACATCAAATAAACAATTAATTAGCATGTAGTCCAGAAATTTAACTTCTGGACATATAACTCACAAATGTAAACAAACACAGTAGCTATGAGTCCACCTGTGTTCACAATGACCAAAAGATGGAAGCCAGGCAAGCAGCAGCCAATGATTAAACATACGTGGAGTAGACATTTGTTGCCTATAACTCAGTCTCAAAAGGGAAGATGGTGCTGTTCATGCAATAGCATTGGTGAACCTTAAAGACATATACAAGTCGCGCTCCATTGGACCTTTTATAGGAATCACAGCTGTGTCTTCCAGGGACTAGGCAGTTAGTTTTGAAATAGAAATGAGTTTAAAAAAAAGATCTGGAGAAGGTGGTGGTGGTGTTAAGCAATGCAATGATGGAATATAATGCTACTCAACAGTGGGTAAAGTAGCAAATTCTATTTTTCATATATTTTGCTATGATAAAAAAAAAAGTTAGTCATGCTCTTCATCATGGCTGACTTTCTGGACTAATCCTCTGACCCCAGGTACTGTTGCATTGCCCTCCACCTTCTCTCCCCACCCATAACCCTTCAACATTATTCCTCCATTTTTTCTCCTTCTATTCTAGTACCCTACACCTTCCTCTCCCACCATTTCTGCCTGCCACTCCTGCCAAGACCTCAGAAAAGCTCCATATACAGCCTTCAGGTCAAGCTTTACCCCCAAGGTTTGGGATCCATAAGGGCCAGACTTTCCGCATCTCTCTCTCTCTCTCTCTCTCTCTCTCTCTCTCTCTCTCTCTCTCTCTCTCTCTCTCTCTCTCTCTCTCTCTCTTTATCCTGATCCTAGCCTCTTGCTTACCTAGAAAACTTTATTTTATTCTAAAAAATTTCAATTAAGTCTTTCTGTTAATTTTGTTTAATAAGTTGCTTTTGAAATTGCATTGCCTTATAATGCTATGTAAACTTTAGGTGTACTACATGGTAATACAACCTTTGTAAACAAGATCCGAATTAACACTAAAATTCTAGTTTCCATTCATTACCATTCAGTTTCTCTTTCTTTACTATTCGCCTACCCCAAATACACAGACATACACATATGCGCACATGTATATGCATGCACATACACAGAGCTCCTTCCCTTCAATGAATACCACCACTCATCTTTTCTGTACCTAGGAATTTGGCTTTTAAGGCTTGGAATGATAATCTCATAGTACTCAGGGGTTACTCCAGGCTCTGTATTTGGGGATCACTTTCAGTGAGTAGTCAGATACCAAGTGATACTGGAGAATCTATGTGTGCTACATGCAAAGCATGTGCTCAGCCCATGAGCTATTTCATGCCCTGACTTTGATTTTGTTTGCTTTTCCTTATTTCTTTATCTTCCACAGAAAAGTGAAATCATAGTTGATTTGTCTTTCTCTGCTGACTAATGAGTATCATAATGCCCTTAAGGAAGGCCCATCTGTGTTGTCACTGTATAATAACAGTGTACAGGATTTTTTTGTTGTTGTTGATAACTGAGGTATTGTCTTGTTGAGCCACATATCTATTAATCATCTGGTATTTAGGTTGCTTCCAGATGATGGCCCTTGTAAAAAAAATTGTGTAGTAAACATAGGGGTGCACCTTTCCATATTAAACACCGGTATTCATGTTCCTTGGATCAAGACATTTGAGACTCAGGTTTCTGCCTAGTTTCCAGAAAGTCTCCTAGAACCAATTCTCCTTCTCTCCCCTATGGACTTCCAGGCCTTTTCTGTTTAGTCTGAGTCAAACAGCTCTTTTGCTGACTTCTGAAAACAGGACTGAAACCTTACTTCTTATTTTAATATTGTTTTTCTATATATTTTATTTAAACACCTTTATTACATACATGATTGTGTTTGGGTTTCAGTCATGTAAAGAACACCACCCATCACCAGTGCAACATTCCCATCACCAATGTCCCAAATCTCCCTCCTCCCCACCCAACCCCCGCTTGTACTCTAGACAGGCTATCTATTTCCCTCATACATTCTCATTATTAGGATAGATCAAAATGTGGTTATTTCTCTAACTAAACTCATCTCTGTTTGTGGTGAGCTTCATGAGGTGAGCTGTAACTTCCAGCCCTTCTCTCTTTTGTGTCTGAAAATTATTATTGCAAGAATGTCTTTCATTTTTCTTAAAACTCATAGATGAGTGAGACCACTCTGTGTTTTTCTCTCTCTCTCTGACTTATTTCACTCACCATAATAGATTCCATATTCATCAATGTATAGGAAAATTTCATGACTTCATCTCTCCTGACAGCTGCATAATATTCCATTGTGTATATGTGCCACAGTTTCTTTAGCCATTCGTCTATTGAAGGGCATGTTGGTTGTTTCCAGAGTCTTGCTATGGTAAATAGTGCTGCAATGAATATAGGTGTAAGGAAGGGATTTTTGTATTGTATTTTTGTGTTCCTGGGGTATATTCCTAGGAGTGTTATAGCTGGGTCGTATGGGAGCTCGATTTTCAGTTTTTGGAGGAATCTCCATATCGCTTTCCATAAAGGTTGAACTAGACGGCATTCCCACCAGCAGTGGATAAGAGTTCCTTTCTCTCCACATCCCCGCCAACACTGTTTGTTCTCATTCTTTGTAATGTGTACCAATCTCTGTGGTGTGAGGTGGTACCTCATAGTTGTTTTGATTTGCATCTCCCTGATGATTAGTGATGTGGAGCATTTTTTCATGTGTTTTTTGGCCATTTGTATTTCTTCTTTGTCGAAGTGTCTATCCATTTCTTCTCCCCATTTTTTGATGGGATTAGATGTTTTTTTCTTGTAAAGTTCTGTCAGTGCCTTGTATATTTTGGAGATTAGCCCCTTATCTGATGGGTACTGGGTAAATAGTTCTTCCACTCAGTGGGTGGCTCTTGTATCCTGGGTGCTATTTCCTTTGAGGTGCAGAAGCTTCTCAGCTTAATATATTCCCATCCGTTAATCTCTGTTTTCACTTGCTTGGCGAGTGCAGTTTCCTCCTTGAATATGCCTGTAGTCTCAATGTTCTGCAGTGTTTTGCCTACATGTTGTTCTATATATTTTATGGTTTCAGGTCTGATATCGAGGTCTTTAATCCATTTGGATTTAACTTTCATACATGATGTTAGATGGGGGTCTAAGTTCAATTTTTTGCAAGTGGCTAGCCAGTTGTGCCAACACCACTTGTTCAAGAGGCTTTCTTTGGTCCATTTAGGATTTCTTGCTCGTTTATCAAAAATTAGGTGATTGTATGTCTGTCTGGGGAACATTCTCTGAGTATTCAAGCCTATTCCACTTATCGGAGGGCCTGTCTTTATTCCAATACCATGCTGTTTCGATAACTATTGCTTTGTAGTAAAGCTTAAAGTTGGAGAAAGTAATTCCTCCCATATTCTTTTTCCCAATGATTGCTTTAGCTATTTTAGGGTGTTTATTGTTCCAAATGAATTTCAAAAGTGCCTGATCTACTTCTTTGAAGAATTTCACGGGTATCTTTAGAGGGATCACATTAAATCTGTATAATGCCTTGGGGAGTATTGCCATTTTGATGATGTTAATCCTGCCAATCCATGAGCAGGGTATGTGTTTCCATTTCTGCGTGTCCTCTCTTATTTCTTGGAGCAGAGTTTTATAGTTTTCTTTGTATAGGTCCTTCACATTTTTAGTCAAGTTGATTCCAAGATATTTGAGTTTGTGTGGCACTATTGTGAATGGGGTTGTTTTCTTAATGTCCATTTCTTCCTTATTACTATTGGTGTATAGAAAGGCCATTGATTTTTGTGTGTTAATTTTGTAGCCTGCCACCTTGCTATATGAGTCTATTTTTTCTAGATGCTTTTTGGTAGAGTCTTTAGGGTTTTCTAAGTAGAGTATCATGTCATCTGCAAACAGTGAGAGCTTGACTTCTTCCTTTCCTATCTGGATTCCCTTGATATATTTTTCTTGCCTAATCGCTATAACGAGTACTTCCAGTGCTATGTTGAATAGGAGTGGTGAGAGAGGACAGCCTTGTCTTGTGCCAGAATTTAGAGGGAAGGCTTTTAGTTTTTCTCCATTGAGGATAATATTTGCCACTGTCTTGTGGTAGATGGCCTTAACTATATTGAGAAAGGATCCTTTCATTCCCATCTTGCTGAGAGTTTTCATCAAGAATGGATGTTGGACCTTATCAAATGCTTTCTCTGCATCTATTGATATGATTATGTGATTTTTATTTTTCTTGTTTTTGATGTTGTGTATTATGTTGATAGATTTATAGATGTTAAACCATCCTTGCATTCCTAGGTTGAAACCTATTTGATCGTAGTGAATGATCTTCTTAATGAGGCATTGAATCCTATTTGCCAGGATTTTGTTGAGGATCTTTGCATCTGTATTCATCAGCGATATTGGTCTGTAATTTTCTTTTTTCATAGTAACTCTGTCTGGTTTAGGTATTAAGGTGATTTTGGCTTCATAAAAGCTATTTGGAAGTGTTCCCGTTTTTTCAATTTCATGAAAGAGTCTTGCCAGGATTGGTAGTAGTTCCTCTTAGAAAGTTTGAAAGAATTTATTAGTGAATCCATCTGGGCCTGAGCTTTTGTTTTTGGGCAGACATTTGATTACCGTTTTAATTTCATCAATAGTGATGGGGGTGTTTAGATATGCTACATCCTCTTCATTCAATCGTGGAAGATTATAAGAGTCCAAGAATTTATCCATTTCTTCCAGGTTCCCATTTTTAGTGGCATAGAATTTCTCAAAGTAGTTTCTGATTACCCTTTGAATCTCTGTCATATCAGTAGTGATCTGTCCTTTTTCATTCCTAATACGAGTTATCAAGTTTCTCTCTCTCTCTTTCTTTGTTAGTTTTGCCAGTGGTCTATCAATCTTGTTTATTTTTTCAAAGAACCAACTTCTGCTTTTGTTGATCTTTCAGATTGTTTCTTGGGTTTCCACTTCGTTGATTTTTGCTCTCAAGTTTGTTATTTCCTTCTGTCTCCCTATTTTTGGGTCCTTCTGTTGAGCACTTCTAATTCTGTGAGCTGTGTCATTAATCTATTCAGGTATGCCAATTCTTCTTTCCTGATGTGTGCTTTCAAAGCTATAAATTTTCCTCTCGGTACTGCTTTTGCTGTGTCCCATAAGTTCTGATAGTTTGTGTCTTTATTATCATTTGTTTCCAGGAGTTTTGATTTTCTCTTTGATTTTATCTCAGACCCACTGGTTATTCAGCATGAGGCTGTTTATCTTCCAGCTGTTAAAGTTTTTCTTCTGTGTCCCTTTGGAATGCACATATAATTTCAGGGCCTTGTGGTCAGTGAAGGTAGCCTGTAAAATTTATATCCTCTTGATATTATGGAGGTATGTTTCATGTGCCAGCATGTAGTCTATCCTGGAGAATGTCCCATGTACATTGGAAAAAATATTTATCCAGGTTTCTGGGGATGGAGTGTTATACATATCTACTAGACCTCTTTCTTCCATTTCTCTTCTCAGGTCTAATATATTCTTGTTGGGTTTCAGTCTGGTTGACCTATCCTGTGTTGACAAAACCATGTTGAGGTCACACTGAAACTTTACTTTTTTCTCTTTGTGCAATGGATGGACAGAAAGTCAAACGACCAATTAGTATTGTTGTTATTTATTACTGCTATTCTGTAACTGTATGCTATTAATTATTATTATAAAAAATTTACCTTTTCTTAGGGTTTGGAGGCCAAACCCACTAGTACTCAGAGATTAATTATTTCTGGCTCTGTGCTCAAGGATTATTCTTGGAGGTACTCAAGTGGTGTATATAGTGAGACAAATTGAACCCAGATTGGCTGTGCATCATATAAGCTCCTTACCTACTGTACTATCTCTCCAACTGGCTATTATTATTTTTAATGAGGAAAATAAATCTTTTAATAGTAAACACTAACCTCAGTTTAACGTTATTGTAGGTAAGAACAGTTTATGGGGACTGACTTCTATAACAGACTTAGTCTTTGACAAATCAAGACCCAACATAATATGTAGATCATAGAGTCCATAATAGTTATAATTAATAAATATAATTGTGTGTCAAACTGACCCTGAAGATATTGTTTCATAGTGTTAAAATTCTTGGGTGATTAAAAACAGATATGTAAGTCAGACTCTTTAATATGGGAACACAATAAATGAACAAACAGTAGATTTTGACTAAAGAAAAAATAAATAGCAAGATAAATACAAAATGGGATAGAAGAGGACCCAAGAGAAACCTTAAATTGCAGAACTACTGGCCATAGTTATATGCTCCAGAAAAAAAAAAAGTCAAAAAGCTAAGTGAACTGGTACTCATATAGGAAGTTCTGGCTGGTAATGGACTCATATTATTTTATACTAATTTATTCCGAAGTTGTAAAAGGCAATATGGAAAGTATATGAACTTCTTAATTACTTTGCTCACATGCTGGTTTCCTGGAAACTGAATCAAAGAAAGATGATGGATTTCTAGAATTTGCATCTCATCTTTTCTGTCAATTCCCTGAATTGTTTCCTGGATAATTCTTTTCATTGAATCCTGAAGTATCAAATTCTCAACCGGCTAAAGTTCTTTTAGGCCTCTAGTCCTTTAGAGGGATTCTAGGAAATAGACACTCAAATTCTCTAGATCTGTGATTTATCACTCTTTATCTCAGCATGTATAATAATTATACTTTCTCTTCACTCCCACCAGCCATGTTGCCATCTCCCCCTTCTCCACTGCTCCCACCATATTTTGGGGCCAGATACAGGGATTGACATTCTGGCCTAACCCTGAGGGTATCTCAAGATTCACATGCACAGTTGGTATGTTTCATGAAGCAGAAAACACCCACCTTACAAATCTCCCCCATCCCTTACAAGAACACAATTTGATTGTCAAAAATCAGGGACTTACTTAAAGTAAGGTGACAAGTGACAAGGAAAACAGAGAAAGAAATGGCTTAGAATCTCTCTTAAAATGCTATTTTGGGATTCATTCTTGACTAGATCAGATTATAGAAATTCCAGCCTTCATGACGAGTAAAGGTTTGTTTTCTCTCTCAAATTCACTGCCCTTTATGGGTTGGCACCACGCTGTATGTTTCTAAGGACCCAGGATATAGAAACACCCCCCTTGGGGGAAGAAAAGAAATGGCAGAAATCACACACTTCCCTGGACTTTTATGTCACTGTTCCTCATTTCGCCAGTCAAAGTTTAATGCCTGTGAAAAGGGACATAATTCTCTCTCAAGGAGAGGAAAACAACTGAAAACAATAAAATCTGTTATAGCCTACATTCTTGCTCACAAATATTTATTTCTGTCCCAAGGGAGAAGCACAAAAATCCCACCTAATAACAAAATCAATAACACAGATTTAGCATTTGTATGATCTTCCTGTCTCCTCTTGATCTGGAGGCCTGTGAGCTAAAAAGACAAGAGGCCCTACCCTTTTGGATACACTCAGAGCATTTGGATGAAGGGGTGGAGGGGTGGAGCTCACCTCCCAAAATTTTCATCTGAAAACTGTAAATGAGAGATTCAGAATAATCCAAGGATCAGAGTAATTCTGTGCTCCCTTCAGTCAGTTGATCTGCAGTTGATCTTGATTTCATGGTAAGGTTCAAAGCCTGATACCCATATGCCCCATCCTTGCTCATATTCTAGACAAGATGAGCATATGGGAAAATTTGCCAAGCATGGGGCATGTGTAATAGTCCTCTACAAAAGGTTGGGAGCTCAGACTTCATTTGAAGTTTGAGCCCAAGGATAGATCATTATGAGATGTAATCATTTGAATGTTATCAAATCTTTCAGTCCCAACTATTGTTGCTTGGACGGATTACTTTTCTCAAAAGCTTTATTATATTCTTATCTCTTGATTTTTAAGGGGGTTATGTTAATAACTGCATTCACAACTATTTCAGAAACATAATTGTATCTATACTAAATAGCCTGATTCTTGGAGAGTCACCTAACATGTTCAGAGGTTTTTAACAAGGGACAATTTGATTTGTTTTAAGAGGCCTCTATTATTATTTACTGTATCTCTCAATTTTATATTTTTTCTAGTAGAGTCAAAAGACAACTACATTTTCCAGCTCTGCAAGACCAGGAATTCCAGTTTATCTTTTGGTGGTGTGTGGGGAGAGATAAGGAGATTGTTGGGCAAGTTTTACATCTTTTACTCTCTTTCCAATTCCTATAGTTGATCTTTATTTCTGGTTTTCAAACTAACCAATTATTTCCAGATCTCATCTCTTTCATGACAAGATGCAGCCAGCAAATGCTTCCCTCCCCCCAAACATTTTGTTTTTGTTAGAGTGTGGTTTAGGTCATACTTGGCACTGCTCAAGAGCTTACTCCTGACACTGAGTTTAAATATCACTCCTGGTAGGGCTCAGGTACCAGAGATGGAATCCAGGTCAGCCACATGCAAAGAAAGCACTCTACCCACTGTACCGTCTCTCTGGCCTGCTTTTCCCAAATGTTTTATCTCAAGTCACAGATTTTTTTTCATCTCAGATATCTAGGCAGTACTGTGGCAAATGTGTTGCCCTGTGGCCTTTGCAACCTCCAGGACCAGTATACTTACTTCCCCTGCCAGGTCCAGTTTGCTGTATTATTTGTTTGTTTGTTTGTTTTGAGTCACACCTGGAAGTACCCAGGAGTTACACCTGGCTCTATGCTCAGAAATCGCTCCTGGCAGGCTCGGGGGACCATATGGGATGCCTGGATTAGAACTACTGTTCTTCTGCATGCAAGGCAAATGCCCTACCTCCATGCTATCTCTTCAGCCCCAGTTTGCTATATTTTAGAATCTTCTTAATAGTAGCCCTCATTTCAGTAGTGTTGACTTAAACCAAGCTACAATGCAAGAGAAAGTCAAGTCTTTGTGGATATAATATCAAAGACATTTGTCACCCTCTCTCTGCTTCCTTTATGGAATAGCAACAAAGTCTCTCCTTTATCTTACTTCGAGACCCAAGAAGAAAGAACAGGCCCTACATTTCAGGGAGGGGGAGGCATACCATTCTTAGGCAGAGGGAGAACACAGCGGAGCTAGGTGCAAATCTTGAAATTTAGTTAGATGTGGCATATGTGATTTGTACCCAGATTTCATTGACTAAGAAAGTGACACTCACCCACCGGGTAGGAATGCATCAGGCAAATAGTATATCTCCTACAAGAGGAGAGAGTGGGGGCTGCACCCCTCCCCTGCCAGGTCCTTCTGCACAAACATGAAACTAAGTCCCTTTAGAACAAATTCTTCACTTGAAGCCAAAAAGGGGGTGCTGGCTTCTTGTAAAGGTGTGAATTGCAAAGACATGCATTTTGTCTGAAGTTTGACACAACTCCAAGCACATGAGGTGTGGAGGGTGACAGCAGATGGCTGAATGAGTTGGAAACCAAACGAGCAGGCAGCCTTTTTCTCTCTGGAGGTTCTTCTGAGGGGGATGTAGAAAGCCCTGCGAGCTCACAGCAGGTGAGAAGATGAACTGCTCAGCTGCCATCCTACAAAGCTGGGCCAGTCCCAGAGCAGCATCTTCCATGTGGGGATGTGCCCCACGCTGAATGTCTTTCACACATACAGTGTTGGCCTCATACCCTCTCTGCCCTCCTTGTCTCCATAGTTTGACATGCAAAGGATAACTCTGGAAGAACTGAAGCACATCCTCTACCATGCCTTCCGGGACCACTTAACAATGAAGGACATCGAGAACATCATCATCAATGAGGAGGAGAGCCTGAATGAGACCTCGGGGAACTGCCAGACGGAGTTTGAGGGAGGTAGGTCTCCCATTCCCTCTGTCTCTGCTCCTCCATGGGTCACTGTGAAAAGAAAATGGGGATGGAAAGCTGAATCTTCCTTTCTTGTACAGAAACCAGAACTCATGGCTGACATCAAGGGGAATTTCCATTAAGATTCTTGTTTCTTTTTCCCACCAACTCTGCATTTTTGCCCCTTCCTGACCTCACCTATTCTATTGGGATTCTGAGGTCTGGGCAAGTGGAGTGTTCTGACATGTTGTAGAGTAATGGGGGTGGTGGTGGTGGTGGTGGTCTTGGCTTTTTGATCATGTTCAGTGAGCCTAACTGTTGAGCATGGGCAAGGCAGGCATTTTCCCTGAGTGTTTCTCCTCCATAATAAAAAGTTAGGGGCTAGGGACAGAACTCCAAGATAGTAAAGCCCTTTTCTTAGTAAAGGCCTTGCTTAGTAAAGCCCTAGATTTTATCCCTGGCAACACCGAACAAGTAAAATTACACCTACTTCCTAGGGTCCTTAGACATAGAACCTTCCTGAATGCATGGACCAAAGAGCCCTGCTGATGACATCTGACTCATGCTCAGAAGAAACTCCGCTTCCACTTGAATGCTAAGGAGACCCATGGAAGAGATTGTTTTTGGGCTCATGACAGAGATCTTTAAATAATTCAGCTTACTGTATCCCCTCATAAGTAGAGAGTTCCAGGAAAGCTAAATGATAATTGCCCACTCTCTAGCACTCTCCAAATGTGAAGATCAGAGCTGCAGCTCAGGGGGTTGGGGAAGATTTAATTACATCCAGACTTCCTAGCAGGCTGCACCTGCTTGTATCTTGTATCTTCTAATACCTTCTCTAAGGCTGAGAGTTCTTTTTATTTATTTATTTATTTATTTATTTATTTAGTTTTTGGGTCACTCCCGGCAGTGGTCAGGGGTTACTTCTGGCTTTGTGCTCAGAAATCGCTCCTGGCAAGCTCAGGGGACCATATGGGATGCTGGGATTCGAACCACCTACTTCTGCATGAAAGGCAAATGCCTTACCTCCATGCTATCTCTCCTGCCCTAGGCTCATAAAGAAATAGTACAGTGGATAAGGCATTTGACTTGCACACAGACAACCTAGATTTATTCTCTAGTACCACATATGGTTCCCCAGACTCATGCAGGAGTGATCTCTCAGTGAAGAGCCAGGAACAATTCCTGACTGTGACTCAAACACCACCACTCTCCATCACCCCCAGTTTAAAAAAAAATGCTTCAAGTAACAAAGAAAACCCAGTGGTGGTCAGAAGCCTCTTGGTCTCTTGAGACTGGGCCAAGACTTCAGTATTGAAATTGAAACCATACAGAACCCACAAGGTATGAAAGTTAGGGATGAACACAGAAACCACCACCACCACCACTCACTCACCTTGTTTCTCCATCTGTATGCTAAGAAGGTCCCAGCATTCCATGACAGGATGTCCCTGACAGCTGGTAAGACTAGTTCCCACAAAGAGGGTCTTTTCTGGTCAGTTTCATTCAGAGAAATGCCACATGTCTTAGTAACTGGAAAGAGGTAGTGCTGCCCTGGGAAGTGCCCTGAGCTCCAAACATCTTCTGTTCCTCAAAAGCTTGTATCTTTGCAGAAGTTTCTGATTTCTGCCTGATTTCCATGCAAACTGGCCATGTGTTTCCATCTCATACAACACAGGTAGCATCGGCCCTTCAGAGAATAATTGATAAGTCCCAGATACAGGGCGAACTGCTTTAAAACTCATGAGCTTATATCATATGAGAAACCATCATTTGTATTTAGCACAGTATTTTTTAATTGCTTCTGTTTCCTGGAGTATATAAGCCTATTACATGTCTTTGAGGCAGAGGGACTTATTTTTGGTTTGGTTTTGAGACACCAGGTCCATGCAGTTTGGACCTCAACTTGCTAGTTGTGAGGGAGTTATAGGGGAATTCTGATTTCAGACATGGTCTACTTGGCCATGTGAAGCTTTCACATCTATGATTGTTTCTAGACCTCAATGGGTGGATTTGAGGCAAGGTAGTGATTCTCAGACGGACCTTGGGGCTGGGCTGCAGGTATGTGAGCTTCCCTTGGCCTCTACCATCATACTTGCTGCCAGACATGCCTGCTGCCTACATACAGTGTAGTATCTTGCACCTCCATTTTTTCCAAAGTTAGATGCACCCCAGAATTACTTCTGAATTGCTCCTCTCAGCCCTATGGGTGCTTAAGTCCCCAATACATCAGCTCCTCCACATCCTCCCCTGCCCCTTGGTCCCTTTGCATGGTCTCCTGCCCACCTGTTCAACTGTGCAGTCAGTGGCATTTCAGCCTTTGCCACATGTCAACATCTGCCATTCAGACTCAACACAATCAGATTCAGGTATGGATGTGCATGAGCAGCCTCCTACCAAGAGACCAGAACTTTATAAGAGTTTTCCAAAATTCCAACTGATGAAAGGGATGGGATTGTGGGGCAAACCCAAGTCTCACTCAGGTTTCTGACCTTGCCACACATGCCCCAAACACTTCCCTAAACCCCTGTGAGAGCTTTATTGCAGCGTACACACAAATTGTGTGATGTTGGTGTACTCTTGGGTGTGATCCCTACCCACACACCTGTGCAAATTCTCTCCTGTCTCAGATGTGGTCCCCCTCACACACCTGAACAGATTTTCTACTCTCTGGCTAGCCCAAGCCCCGAAACTCCTGATACACTTGTTTTCCAATGAAGAAATCAGCAATAAATAAAATTCAAAGGTTTAAAACACCTTGTCCCTCTAAAAATGAAGGAATATGTCCCTGTCTGAGCAGGGGAAAAGTAAAAAGCTCTGGACTTTAGGGCATTTTTGAGCTTTGGCTGAGAGCAAGAGTTGCCTGTAAGACATCAGTGATGATCTTAAAGTACTGGTTAGACATGTCACTTTCAAAAACCTGCCTGACCCATCTTCAAAGGTTTTAGCATCTAACCACTACACAAAGAACAACCATTATTCCTTCCACTTTAGTGACTACAAAAGAACAGAGACTCAGGAATTGGAAGAGGAGATAAGTTTGGGGTTTCTCTTCCTTTTGGTTTTTATTTTTCTGTTGGGTTTAGGGTAGACATGTACAAAACCTCTGTTGCATTCTGACCTGCCTTCCCATGTGGCTAGCAGGCTATGTGACCATAAACAAGCAGCTTCATCCTATAATGATGAAAGGCAGGGAGACCCAAGCATCCAGGCCACCTGCAAGGGCCTGTGCTACCTACACTACTGCCACCACTTGTGCTACCTCATTAGGACTCTCCCTGGTCAGCTCAGATGTAATAGTCCCCTTTTCTTGGATGCCAAGAGGGGCCTTCTACAGAAACCCTGTGAAGAAAGATCAAAGTCAAGATAAGCTCTAGGGTCTGCAGCACCTTTTTCTCACTTACTCTGGGAAACTCATTCAGCATGAGCTGCACACATATGCAAGCATGATGAGCATGAGGTCATGGGTCCCATGGAATTATGGCTCCCTGCTTACCTAGGAGCTAGTAGCTTCTCAGCTTTCAATTCACTGAGAACAGTTGGCTAAAGTTAGGACTTTCAGGAACTCCTCATCCATATATTCAGCTAAATAATTCCCAAAGTACTTAGATATAAGCTAAAAATATCTGTGTTCTGATTATTAGAAAAGTAATCAGGTCAGGAACTGGAGAAATATTCTCAATAGACTAGGAGCATGTTTTCATGCAGGAAGCCCAGGTTCAATTCTCAGCACCATATGGTTCCCTGACCACAACACAGAGTGACCCCCAAGTATAGAGCTGGAAGTAACTCCAAAGCAATGCAAGGTATGATCCAAAATACCAAAATCATCCAAATTTTAAAAATGAAAAATTATCAACACCAAATAAGTTAAACCCAAGCTTAGGTAAATCCTCACTGTCTCATTCACTTTTGCTGCTGCCTGAGAGCTGAAGACATGCTACTTCTATGGCTTCTTATTGTTGCTGGATATTTGATGTTAGAAGAACATGAGTTCAAAGTCTCTGGGAGACAAATGTACATTTTATTATCAGGTTCCAGCTGTTGAGTGCTGTGGAATTAAGTGGTTCATAATATGGCCACTAGGAATTCTATTAGGTGTGGTGGGGCCTGTCACCCAGGAGTGACAGGAGATGAGGGGCTATATAGAGCATGCCTGTGAGTTGGGAGTTTACTAACACTTTATATTGTTGGCACGAGGGAAGGACATGAGAGATGAGTTCTGTGATCCCTTAAGTTCAGATGAGGAAACTGAGTCACACTGGTGAGGATGATTTGTCCAAAATCAAAGTAAGGACAGTAGCTGGTCCAACCTGGTACATGCCCTATATCTCTTCTCAGTCTTTAGCTTGTCCTCATGACTATTTGCTCACTGTCCACAGAATTGTTATGTATGTGGATGCTGAGTGGATGTGTGATAAGATCTCTCTTTGGTCCCTTGCAGAATAATCTCATAAGTGTTACTCTTAAGTGGGTACCCCCTTTAGACTTCTTCAGACAGTCCAACACAGACCTGGGAACACGTCAGAACCAGCAACCAGGGAATAAATTTTTTCTGTGAATGATTCAGCCAAGCTGCAATATCCCACTGAAAAAAGCAAACTCACAAAGACAGTCAAACATAGTGAGAGGGGACACAGGCGCACTAGCATGGCACAGATATAGCAGGGAACCTGCTCCATGTTATAGTGCTGATCTTGAATATGTGAGACCCTGGGTTCAGTCCTGAGTGCTGCTAATAAAGCAAGAGGTTGGAGTTCAATGAAAGGTCAGGAATAATTTTCAACCAAATCCAGCATAGCCATTTCTGTGGTCACACAGAAATGTGCATAGGTCACAGCAGACTTATGCAAGTGCCACATATCTGGAAAGGTCTGATATATCATTACATCTTCTGCACCTCACCCCACTGTCCACTTGCCCCAACTGAACCTTTCCTGAGATCAAACCTGCCCTCCTCGGACAAGTAGGAAGTGAAGGTGTCTCTGAGCTCAAGGAACTAAGTGGGATAATTTTGCAACGTAATTCAGGGCTTCAGACAAATAGATTTTCTCAGGGCCTGGGAGATAGTACAGGTCTGTAATGCCTTGAACATACCTGACTTTGGCTGGATCTCCATAACCTGACTTCCTTCCACCCCAAAGCATCACTAGGGCTAGCACTGGAAGGCTGGAAGCCTTGAGCATCACTGGGGGAACCCCAGTGGTCCTATGCCACTTACAGGAAAGATTCCTAGAGTTACAATTAAGGGATGAAGGAAGCCAAAGGACTCCTGGAGAGCATTGTCTGGGTTAAGAATTAAGGCCTGTCATTTCTGGGTTTGGTGTTAGAATATGTGAGAATATAAAGGGAGGCAGCTGTGTATATGCCTCCTCCCCACTAAACTCATGAATGTGCCCAAGATACTTATAGGTTAGACCCACCATGCCCAGTGGGGCTGGCCCCCACTATAATGTTCATCTTTTTTCAGTTTAGGCCTCACTTTCTTAGAAACTTAACTGCAGCCTGAGACTACAATGGCAGTGGACCACAGGGATCTCCTAACAGCATAATTTACAGTGATGGCCAAGCCACTTGGGAAATAGTCCCAGCAATCCACAGAGTCGGAAGTGGGGACTGTAAGGATGACCTGTTTCCAGTGCTGGACATGAGTTGGAAACTTGAATGCTCCCTGGATTTGAGTATGGATTAAGATTTATGTGACCTCAAGAACAAACCATTAGCTCTTGAGGCACTTTCTGCCCCTTATCTCTCCCCTCAGCCTGCTTTGAAGGATTTTTTAGATCAAAGTGGCAGCTGCTCTTAGGGGATAATCCTGTGGCCTGTAACCTTGTTTTCTGACTGTCCTTCACCAAAAGGTCTTCAGCAGAATTTCCCCCCTCAGCCCAATCACACACTGGTTCTTTCCCTTAAGCCATCATCAGCTCTCAGGACAGAAGAAAGAGATTGCCTTCGCTGAACAGTTTCCTGCTGGGAAACTGTGCAGAATAAATGAGCCAGCTGTCTTCTGAAGTGTTCGACAGGGACTACCAGCTCCTCCTCTCCTTGCCCTCCCTTCCCTCCTCTCAAAACTGTGTCCTCATAGGTGCCTCCTACTGGGAAGGTGCAGCTTCACCCTCCCAGACAGGTATTAAATACAGCATCCCTCTGCTGGGTGGAGAGAACACTTGTTTTGTTTTTGCACTTGGTTTTCCAGAGGTTAAAGGTTTGGACAGGATGGAAGTGCAATGTTCAGAGTAAGGCATAAAATTCCAGATAAAATGAAAATGCTAGTGATTGGTGATGCTATCTCGATCCTTGTCAAGAGAGAGGTAAATGTACATTTGAAGTAGCAGGGGACAGAACATTGATCTATTCAGGGATATGTAGTGACTCCCAACATCCTGACTAACAGAGGAAAATGCATTTGAACCTTCAGATCCTGAAGCAGGAGTGAGTGGAAATGCAAGCTAAGAAATAACGGCCATGCTGGTTGTCTGACTGGACTTGGCCTGGCCTAGTTATTAGAAGTGTTCTGGCTTAGATGGTGTCCCTTAGGGGCTGGGTTACAAGAGGTCATGGGGATGAGCTGCAAGTCTCATCAGATGGAAAAGGCAAAGGCTGACTTGGACTTTCAGGGCAGATCTGATTTCTGTGTCCAAAGTTTTATTCCGCAAATAATAATGGCAAGAAAAATACCATATGTATGTTACCACAACTTTCTCCCTTTTTTTAGGCATAGGAATTAAATACAGGGCATCACACATGCCACCAAAGTAACATTCTCATGTCATGAAGAATTTTTTTGGATCTCCATCCAGGGCAGAACCTGTGGTTCCTAGAGCTGACAAACTGCCTTCAGTCACTCAGGAGAGCAAAGCCCTGATGTGACTAAAACCACCAAGCACCTCAAGAGTCTGAGCTGCATGGATTCTGGAATTTCTGGAGGATCCTGCCATTTGGTTTCTAGATGCCCTTGATCATTGAATAGGTTCTTTAAAAACACATGGACTGAAACTGAACTAATAATACAGTGCACTTGCTTTGCATGCAGTTGACCCATGTTTAATTCCCAACATCCCATATGGTCTTCTAAACCCTGCCAGAAGTGATTCCTAAGTTCAGAGACAGGAGTATTAATTAGCATCACCAGTTGTGACCCCCCCAAACTAAAAGAATTTTTTTTAAACACAAGGACCCTACCTTTTTCTTTCATTTATTTCTCTTGGAAAGAGTCTGGGAATAGTTTGAAAGGAGGCTGCTTTTCTTTCTTTTGCCCCTTTGCTCTCTGGCCTAGAGAAAAACCACTTTACCTCAGTGGGGGAGGGTACCTGCATAGCAGAAGGAACTCCTTTTCAGACAATGGGGTGATCTCAACATGAATCTGCCTGGCATGAGTTTTAACATCTGACTTGACCTTCCTAGGTCCCTACTCAGCATCCCAACAGCTTAAACTCTGGGGTTCCCTCCCCCCAGCCCCAGCCAGAACTATTGAATTAAAACTAAGTATGTGGGGACATGGATTTCCTCATCCTTAGAGAACCTGGGAAAACACATCTTCCTGCCTATGCCCCAAAACTCATGTCAAGGTCAAGAATTGGCATTTGTCCCTCTGTTATTGGTTTCAGAACTGCCCCACACCTGCTCCAAACACTGGATTTCATCTAAGTGGTGAACTGTAGGCAAAAATCATGGAGAATATGAGACAAAGGTGGAAGTACAGACACCCCTAGGAAAAAGTCCTATAATCCCTCAGTGGACAGCTCTTCTTTTCCATTGCTAGTGTTTCTTGTCCTTGCTACTATCCTACCAATGTTCCAGATTAGACCTCCAATGGCAGTTCATACATGGATCTGACAAAAAAAGACACAAAGCCTCACCCACTTAAGGCAAGATAATCCCAGAGAGAACTTGGGGTGTGAGACCCAGGGCAGGGCATTATGCTTTCTTCTTCTGTCTGGTCCTGCTCATGAGCCCGTGTCCCAGTCCCTTCTTGAGTTTTAGCATGTATCAGTCTCAATCCACATCACAGCCCATCCTGGAGTTCCTGACTCAGCAGTCATGGGTTGGGGCTGCCACCAAACCTACCTTTCAGTAAGCTCTTAGTGATGGGGGCAGTGTCTCCCACTCTGGAATCCTGGAAGTATGATCAGAGTAAGTGTAAGACCATGTCCAGACACCACCATCAGCAGCATCCTAGAATGGCTTCCAGGAAAAGCAAGTTAGCTGCAGCTGAATCCTTGAACCCTTCCACCCAGTGCTATTCAGTTCTGTAGCACACAGCAGTGCCTGTGGGGACGTCTGCCGACACTGCACTGGGCAACCACTCTCAGAAGTCTGTGGGTGGGTGGTTAGAACAATAGTGGGGTGTGTATGGACACTTGCTTCACATGCAGCCAGCCTGGTTTGATCCATGGCATCCCAAATGGTCCCCCAAGCACTTCCAGGAGTAATTCCTGAGTGCAGAGCCAGGAGTGACTCCTGATCATAACTGGGTGAATCCAAATAAGTCTTTATAACTTGGAGAATGTTACTTTGGTGTATGTCTACCCCACATGTGTGATGCCCTGGAGTAATTTCTGAGTGCAGAGCCAGGAATGACTCCTGATCATCACTGGGTGAACCCAAAAAAAATTCTTCATGACATGAGAATGTTACTTTGGTGGCATGTATTTGATGATGCCCTGTATTTAATTCCTATGCTTAAAAAAATGGAGAAGTTGTGGTAACTTACAAATGGTACTTTTCTTGCCATCATTATTAGCATCACCCTAATTATCATTTTATCTGGAATTTCATGCCTTACTCTGAACATTTAACTTGGAATATTTTTTACTTACATAAATTTTACCCTCTTGTAGTGTAAAAAGTAAACCTTATGCTTTTAAACTTTATGGCTATTGGAGTTGTTTATGACTATTTTAAACTTTAATTGACTATGGAAGTTGGAGAAGCAAGTGGCCTTCTGGACCAGGCAGCAAAAAGGGAGTGAAGGGGGCTGGAGATCAGACAGGACTCAAAGAGGACCCCCCCCCCCGTCCCCTCTACTCATATGCCCACATTTGCACCCCCATTTTGGCCAGGCCCTTTCAGAGTGACTGTTAAAGGTTGCATTCCTGGAGAGGCTGAACTGCAGTCAGCTTTGGGGTCACATGTAGATTCGGGGTGTGGGTTCAAGCAATGGTGACTCCTTTCAGGTCTTGCTGTCTTTATTAATGACACCTTTTGGATTTAATGAATCTTCAGCAGCTTTCGGCCTAGGTGTCCAGATCTTATCTCACTGTCATCTCTCTCCCTCTCCTTGCCCTGTCTCCACCTCTAGTGCATTCCCAAAAACAGAACCGACAGACTTGCGTGCGGAAGAGCCTCATCTGCGCCTTTGCCATGGCCTTCATCATTAGCGTCATGCTGATCGCGGCCAACCAGATCCTGCGGAGCGGCATGGAGTAGCAGCGGCTCCTGCCTTCCCTCCCCGCATGTGCATGCCGCGGGCAGACTCTTCCTCCACCGACGCAGAGAAGGACCCTGCGCACTTGGCACCGCTCAGCCCCAACCCCAAGGGCGCGGGGCGACCGGTGTTACAAATTCACTTCATCTCCTTGGCAGGGACACCAAAGGGCTGTCTTCGATGCTTTACTGGTTTCGTTTCCTAATGCAATAATAGCCAGGAGTTGGCAGGAGCTCCACCCTCCCGGCCTCACCCTCTGCACAAACTGCATCTCCTCTGGGGAACTCCAGCAGCCACTTAGGGCTGGTGGGTGGGAGCGAGGCTGACCACATAGCCATCCCCCTACCAGGCTTGTTCTCAGCTGGAGACACCCCACTTGGCCCACCAGGGAAACCTCAGTTCCCTGGGGCTAACCTCCCGTCTGCTTCCTAAGAGGGGGCTTGCCCACCTTCCCTTTTCCCACCACTGGAGACCCCCCGCAAAGGTGTGAGGAGAAGGTCCCCAGATTGGGGTACAGCGCTTCACTTCCGTTCCAACTGCCCTTTCCTCGAGCCTCCAGGAGCCTGGTAGGGGCTCTCGGTTTCCATCAGCACTTGGCTTTCTGATCCCAGAGCCCACCGCGCACCAGCATTTGGAAGCTGCGGAGCTTCCCCCCTAGCTTTGCTGCCTGGGCTGCCTGCAAGATTCGGCACCTGCCAGGCACTCTGCGGCCCAGAAACCAGAACCCTGGCTTCCCAGCGCCTCTCGGTCTCCCCTCTGCTGCCTCCCGCCTGAGCTGCTCCTCCAGCACATCCCCTGCCTCTTTGGGCTGGGGAGAATGAGGTGACCTGGGGCTGAGAGGAGATGGCACCGGGACCACTTTCATCCCTGGTGACCCAACCAACGGAGCCCCATCTCAGGGCCAGAGACCTGTAGAAGTTAAGGTCCTTCTTCCACTTCTTCCCTACTCTCATTTCAAAGTTGGCTTAGCTAGTCTTCCCCAGACCCGAGGAGAAATGCCATCCGAAGTGGAAAGGTGGACAGATCCTCTGACTGAACTTTACGTAACATCTTCTGGGTTCAGGGCCTGCACAAACTCCTTATTCCGAGAGAAACAAATAAAAGACTTGCACATGCTCACTCAACAGGACAGGGCCTTGCCTCAGGCCGTTTCTGCCGGAAAGAGAAAAGAATCCAACAGTCATTTTCAACACCACACCAAGCCTGTCACACCTTCCCTTGCCCCAGCTCCCATATCAAACCCAACTATTAATTCAAGCTTGCGTAGTCTGGTTAGCCTAGATTCTCTAGATGTAATATTTTCTTTTATAATTTTCTAAGCTCAGGTCTTTATTTTTTGGAATGGACTTGTCTTGCTCCTCTGTCTCTGGATTGCAATCTAAAGCTATGTGCTCCTGCCTTCCCCTTTCTTCCAATCCCAAGGCCCCAGAGTCTTCCCTCCCTTAGAGCAGCAGCCAGCCGGGTCGGTATTGCTACTGACGCCCCCTGCCCGCCCATCTCAGCCTCCTCCCGACTGCCTTCATAGACTCAGAGCAGCTGAGGCTTCAATTGCGGGTTCTCTTCCAATTCACCTCTCCAAGCACTTCAGCTACAGCCTGGGAGGAGCTGTAGGAAGGTCCCCACGTGGGAGAACGCCAAGAGCGTTCGTGATGAGCACAAGTAAAACTAGGGTTTGAGCCATAGTCCAAGGAGTGAGCCCAGAGGGTTCAATGTCCCCCATTTAAAGTCCCTGGTGTCCTTCCATGCCACAGAAGCTGGCGCCTGCCTAGCCCTCACCCCAGCCCCCCACTCTTCCCCTCTCCTTAGCCTAATTGACTGTCCCTCAGGACAAGAGCCCCAAACATACCCAAAGGCAGAAGACAAACTGATTTGATGTCTCCCTGGGCCTTTCTGACCTCCCTCTCTCTCAATGGGAGCTGGGGAGGGCTCCCCAGAGCCCCCAGGGAGGAGGGTGCAAGGCTCTAAAGTGGCCATGTCCAGGCACAAGTGAGGCAGAAAGTGGCCCTCTATGCAAGCTGTCTTTCTGGAGATTGGGACTAGTGAGACTTTATTAAGCACCACAGCCAGGGTGCTTGCTTTGTATACAGCCCACTCAGGTTTCATCCCAGAGTCCAATGTGGTCCTCTGAGTCCTGAGTTGAGAGCCAGAAGTAAACCCTGAGGACTTTCAGCAGTAGTTCAAAAATAGAAAAAAGAATGAGTGGGGCCGGCAAGCTGGCGCTAGAGGTAAGGTGTCTGCCTTGCCTTGAAAGCGCTAGCCAAGGAAAGGACCACGGTTCGATCCCCCAGTGTCCCATATTGTCCCCCCAAGCCAGGGGCAATTTCTGAGTGCTTAGCCAGGAGTAACCCCTGAGCATCAAACGGGTGTGGCCCCCCCCCAAAAAAAAAACAAAAAAAGAAAAAAGAAAAAAATGAGGAAGGAAGGAAGGAAGGAAGGAAGGAAGGAAGGAAGGAAGGAAGGAAGGAAGGAAGGAAGGAAGGAAGGAAGGAAGGAAGGAAGGAAGGAAGGAAGGAAGGAAGGAAGGAAGGAAATGAGCCACAACACAGGGCTGGCTTCGGTTGAAGCATAATTCTGGAGAGACACCTCCAATTGTGTCCCCTTAAATAGAACCCTTTCCCTTTGCACCATGATTGGAAAGCAAGCCTTTGACTCCCAGATTGTAGCCAGTCTAAGCTGGGGGCGCATCCTGCAAAGACAAGAAGCAATAGCAGAAGCTCCTCCAACAAGCTAGCAGTTACCCTCCTGTCACAATTGTGGCACCCCAGAACTGAAATGATGTATACAGTTCAGAACTGGGGATATTAAACCTTGGGGCCTAAAAAGCCTGCCACATTGTCCACTCATTGGATGTGGCCATGCCACATTCTTGGCCAGATGACTTCAGATGCAACTTCTCTGGCCCTTCCCCAGGCCTGTCCCCACAACAACTCTCCAAGCTCTCCCCTGTCAACATATTATCATCCACATTCTAGGACTAGTGAAGCTCAGGCCAGACTGCATGGTCAGGTCCTCCATGCCCACAGAATCAGGGCTTCTGCAGGCACAGAGGAAGAAACCAGTTCCTGCTCTGTCCTCTGGCTAGTTGATTCAGGAGACCATAGTAGTGGCTGAATGGCTGGCCAGTCACACACTTGATTCACTCTGTAAAAAAAAAGATAAGCAAAGACCTTTCACTTGGGAGAGGAAGGGAGCCAATTCTTATTCTCGTGGCTTCAAAGCAGCTGGCACCCCTTACTCTAGAGACAGGATAGAGCCCCCAAGCAGGACGAAGCATGAGAACTGTTAGGAGTAGCTTCCAGAATGTGCATGGATCCCACATGACCGACCTGTAAAAAAGACAAGGAAAAAAAAAAAGAAATCTCCATGGCAACCCTCACATTCCACCCTGAGTTTGCCATGGTACACGAAAATAGGGAACATTTTCTTCAAGAATACTGGGGCTCAGCCAAATTGCACGCTGATGCATCCATATCCTTAGACCTCGTGGTCTTTTTGCCTTTTCTCCAGTGTCCTTCCATTTGCTTAGGAGGCAGAGGTACCTGTAAGCCAGGTAGTGTCCCCCACAATTGGCCTACAGTCCCCCCTCCTAATGCCAAAAGTAAGATCCCCACAGTCCCCAATCTGGGTGAAGAAGCAGACATGTCATCTGGAAGGTAAACACTAGTTTAAGCCTTGACCTTTAGAAGTCTTCTCTCCTATGGAGAAACATTCTCATCGGCCTGAGGTTGGCACGTGGTGTCAGCAAGCCCAGTGGCTTCTAAGCATTGTTCACCAAGGAAAGATGGATCCAAAGGCTTCTCTCTTGACACCAGTACCTGTCTCAAATTTCACAGGACAGATGCTCTACTGTCTTGTGGACCTGATAGGAAAGACGAACAATTGACAGTTATGGCCTTCCCAGCCAAAGTGTGGTGCCTGGAGAAGAGGAGAGGGAAATGTTTGTTTCATTCGAAGTGCTTCTCTAGGCTTCAGCTCCCTCTTGAGTCGTAAATCAAATAACACTTTGCTCTTGGCCTTCAGGGACCACTTGTGAGTAGGAGCAGAGTTAGCAGAGGTGGGAGGTGCACACACCCTAGTGGTGGCCTGACCAGGTGGGCAAATGCCGAGGGGAGGTGGCATTTTGCTCTTGCTTTTCTTCCTGCTCCTTCCCTGTGCTCTGCTCCTCTAAGTGAAGGCCCCCAGCTAGAGCAATCACTTTAAAGCCCTTGTTTCTGTAGACCGCTGCCCATCCTGCTGTCCTTTCACTCTCCTGAAATAGTGAGGGAACCTCTCTCAGCAAGAAAGGTTCTGTCCTATAATCTCACAATGATGTCTAGATATGGAGCTGAAGTTTCTAGCCTGGTATAGGCTGGCTAGGTGACAGGGTGCTTCAGAGCTGCATTTCCAGGAAAATCTGGGTCCACAGTGGTGTCCCACCAGGCCTTTCTCATTGGCCTCTTCAGTTTTACCCTTGAGGCTGGGAACTAATATCCGAAAGGCCTTGCTCTAGTCTCCCAGAAGGGTGAAACCCATCAGGAATAGAAAAGAAATATGATTCATCAGCTGAGGTTTTCGTCTTGATTGAAAGTGATGGCAAAATAGCAGTGGCTCCAACTGTCTCTCCCAGACTGGGTCTCCATGACAATTGAAATGTCAGAGCTGTTTGGCTTCACTTCATACTGGCTTTGACTTAGTCACTCAGGGGATTGTCCCCAGCCTTGGGGCCTTGCTAGAAATATTTGGTTTGAAGGAATAAGGTCAAGTCTGCACACATCACTCTCCTGTGTGCTTGGCTCATGCATATGTGCTTCTTCCCAACTCTGGTTTCCCTACCGTGTATCTGTTCGAGTCCCTCTATATCTATCTGATCTCCAGGAATCATTAATTATAATACTAGTGCTTACAGTGTCTTCAGAGTAAAATTTGCTTGGTTAATTTGTCTTGACACGTTGCCTCAAAGAATCAGGTTTTGCCAGCCCCACAAAGACAGTTCCCTGAAACCGAAAAGCCTTGCCTGGCTTTCAAGCCTGGTCTCAAGAGGCTCATCAGCTGAGCATCCTTCAACCCAGGTGGGAATAACCCTCATTCACCTCTTTTCCACAAGCATGGAACATGACAGGGCAGCTTTCCAAACAGCAGTTCTCAGTGTTAGAAGTTCTTCTCCAGGTTAGAGGCCCGCTGAGGCTGGAATTTTCCAGTGGAGAAGACTAATTAGGAAGGAATATTCCATAGAATACCAATTCCAAGTGTGACTTTGGGCCCAAGCGAGAAAAAGAGCTATCAAAGGGCCATTCAAGCTTTGCTCTGGAGTCTTCCCTACATATTTGGCCTATTTTAGGACAGAGGGGAACTTGCATGCCCACAGGCTACTGTCCAACCACCTGACCCCCAAAACATGCTGTCAATCTCAAGAAGAGGCCCGTAGCTCATCTTTCCTTGGGGATGCTGATCTCTGCCAAGCTTATAATGCCTCTTCCAGGCCTCTGTGCTCATACTTGTTGAACCTGGAGAGCATAGAACAAGACATGTGGGCAGTTCTGTCAGCTGAGAAGGGCTTGGAGGCAGGACCCTGGAGCTTGTGATACCCACCTGCCAGATAATTGAGTGATGTCTCTTCCTGGCCCACATTTTCTTATCCTAAAGCAAAAGGAAGAGTAGACCATCTGGCCCAGAAAAATCTCTGGGAACATCGTGAGACTCTGAAACCAGAGAGAATGTTCACAAGTGACAGTGTTCTCTTGTCTAAGAATTGCTCTAAGGATCTACAATTTTGGTTTGTTATCTTTATTGAAACACAAGATCCACGAAATTGTGGTCCCTTTGCTGTCTACTGTCTATAAGTGAGACAATGAAATCTGGATTATGTGTCTAATCTTGCTGGCCAGAGATTATATTTACTCCGTGATGTCTTGCTGATTGAAAGAAGCCTGAGGATTGGGATCTGGGTCTTGTCCTGACCCAGGTAGAAATTTATGGGATCATATTACCAAAGGCCATGTGGATTAGAATCTGTGCCTAAGTAGGTTGCAGCAAAACTAGATGCTTGGAAATGAAAATCGTTTCTCCACCCAAGAAAGCCTAACTGGAATGACAGAAACGAGCACAATTTCTGGTCATTTCTTTTACTTTTTTCTGGTCACTGAATCTGTTCCAGAAGATTAGAACAGTTTGAATCATTTGTCCCACTGCAGGAGGAAGAGGCACGTTTTCTGGTAATTGTCAGGCACTAGATGAACAGTCTGAGGACACCAGCGACCTTCACTGTCCTCCAATAGGCACTGCACAGGTGCCTGCGTTTAGATTCTCCTGTGCCTATTCAAAGAGAGGGAGGAAAGGGAGGACAAAGGCAGCTGCAGAAACTGCAGA
This sequence comes from Suncus etruscus, assembly GCF_024139225.1. Classification (NCBI taxonomy): domain Eukaryota; kingdom Metazoa; phylum Chordata; class Mammalia; order Eulipotyphla; family Soricidae; genus Suncus; species Suncus etruscus. The sequence continues at coordinate 68,525,718 of NC_064862.1, forward strand.
AATCTCTAGCCATCCTACTTGTCTCTTCTTCTTTTTTTTTTTCATTTTCCTGCCAGGAAGTAGGTCCCAACCATAGTGGTGATATTAAGCCCTGCTATCTTCCCGGGAAAGACCTCAGTTGGTCACAAAAAGGCTCTTTCAGTTCCTGGTGGAAATTCAGTCCCTGGGGACAGAAGAGATATAGTTCATCTTGCCTTGCATACAGCCAACGCAGTTTCAATCTCAGGCATCCCAATGGGTTCCCTGAGCCCTGCCAGGAGTGATACCTGAGTTCAGAGTCAGGAATAATCTCTGAGTTCTGCAAGGAATATTCCCCAAATGAAAACAATGTACAGTTTCTCTCTAGGGAAAGTAAATGCTATCTGGACTAGATGACATGGTAGCCATGCTTCACGGGTCTTTGGAAGTTTCTTGGTGAGGTATGGCATTCTCCCCCGATTCCAAATCCAGCAAAGCTATTTCTCTATGGACAGTGTCCTTAATGGGAACCAGCCCCAGAGCCTGGCTAAGCAGAGGGTCTGTAAATTTTGTTGGGCATGAGAATCTGTGATCCGAGGAGATTATTGAATTTAAGATGCAAGTTGATTTTGAAAGCCCAGGAGTCAATGGCTAGCCACCAATGGAAGTGCAGTTGGAAACACTCTGGTTTATCTCCCCAAAGGACCATTAAGACTGGCATCTTGGGCACGACTTCCCATTTACCTCATCACATTCCATGTTTCACTCAGTATTAGCTGATGATTTCTGCTACTAAGTGATGAGCAAGTCAACAGACTAGTCGAAGAAAATCTTTATATAAATGTACATAGTACTATACATTAACTTGGCATGCAGCGTACTGACCCAATGAAGTATATATTATTAATATGCTATCTTATTATAAGATGAAGGAAAACTGACTGCCATATTTACCAGATGTTTTCTCTAACCAAACTTGTCTGTAAATATATAATCTGTATAAAAAGAGTCTAATTTACCATTATTTATGCAATAGAAAAAATAAAAAAAAGTTTTTTTTCTTTTGATGAAAAACTCTGTTTATTGTGTGTGGTTTGATTGGCAAATGGGTCTTGAAGTCCCGCCCATTAACCCCAAAGGGCAGCAACTCTGTGGCAGGCAATCCAGCTTACTGTGTCTCTGCAAACAGAATTCAAGGAAGGAATCAGGCTCTCTGAGGGACAAGGCTTTTGAGGGAATGATTGACAGAGGAGAAAATAAGCCTCCAATGGAGCATATGGTGAGAAACAGGAAACATCTTCCAGCTGAGGAACAGGAGTTGTAATGGAGAAATTTTTGCAGACACTCAAGCTAATGGTGTCATCCTTCTGGGATTCTGCTTGCCAAAATCCCCCAACATTAGCATTCAAGCATTGCACAGCTTCCATATAAACTCTTGGTGTTTATAATGGACTTCAAACTTGCACATGGAGGAAGATAAGGAAACAGGTCTGATGGGTGGCATCTTCCCTGTGTGCAGACCTTGGCCCCTGCTCTGGCTCAAGAGTTCACCTCACAACTTCTCTTTAAAAAAAGAAAAAGAATACAAGCAAAACACTTCATCATGCAATTTCCCAAATGTCTTGTATCTGTGTCAAAAGAGCTTCTTGGAGTTTTCGTTTAGGTAGGATCTGCAGGGGCCCAGTTTGAAGTGTTGCATTTAACACATTATATTTGGCACACATTATGGAGGAATTTAGGTGGTAAAATCACCAACCATTTGTTATTGTTTTAAAATGTGTAAATAAAATGTTCTAGGTTTAAAACCTGGACTTTCTTTCAGTTAAAGAACTCTCTGAAAAACTCCACTAAGTTAATGACTTGAAGACTCATCCTCTGTAACCTGGATTTTAAAGCTTTTTTTTTTTTTAACTATAATGAGAAGTTGGTCATGAATATTCATTCTCCTGGGATACTTAGCCCAGCAGGGAGTACTAGGCAGGAGAAAAGGTCTTCCTTCTGCCACAGACAGAGAATTTACTGCCCTTGACCCCTGACTTCTGGATAACTAGGGTAGGAAGCCTGGAGATTTCCACCACACAACTCAAATTAGAAATCCCCAAGGTCTCCCCTAGGAGGTGGCCATCACTCCTAGAGTTTTCCCATAATTTTCTTTTGATAAATGTTGTCAAATGAGTTTGTGCTTTGGCCATATGCACAATTCCTTGATTCTCCTGCAGTTTTGAAAGTTTTACCTAGTGCTACCTACCTTAGACTTGAAATGGCAAAGAACTGGAATGAGTGTGAGACTGTGTCTAGGTCCTGATTCAGTTCCAACCTACATATTCAATTTCCATCACTGGGCAGTCTGGGTAGTGGTTGGACCAAAGAGACCAAAATAGGTGGGCACCTACCCCAACCAGAATCCCCAGGGCTAAGGCATAGCCCATGCATGGGTCTCTGGTTCCATCCCTATTGTATGACCAAAAGCAAGCAGTCCTGTAACTGTGCTCAGATCTGGCCAGCTCCTGGCTCTTCTGAGTTTAGGAAAATGGAAAACCAATCTAAGGAGAGGAGAGCTTCAGGCCTGAGTAGTTCTGGTCATCCTGCTAGAGCTGACTTTCTCTCCTCATCGCTCTACTCTGCTCTCCAGAGGGGTGGAAGTCAGTGGAGCTTTGAAGGCCTTGCAGTCCAATAGTTTTCCCCTTTGGCTGTGCTTGAGCATTGCTGGGGATTTACATACAATAAATAATACTAATTTCTTCACTATCAAACTCTGTAATGTTGCCTATACATAGAGATTGCAGCTTCCTGGTATGTAGTTGGGGGTCAGAACCTGTGTACTGAGTCCCACTCTTTTTGTTTGGGAGAAGCAAGCTTGTCTGCTTAGCTCTGAGGTTCTCAACAAGTGATGCTTTCATTTGGACTTGGAAAACAGTCACCAGAACACACTCTGAGGTCCACTCCTGCCTCTGAGCTGAGTGATCTGTGAGGACAATCAGAGCATCGAGAACATAGGTGATAGTAATGTGCCCTCACACTTGAGGACCTCTTTCTTTTTTTTGGGGGGGGGTCACACCCAGCAGTGCTTGGGGGTTACTCCTGGCTCTCTGCTCAGAAATCACTCCTGGCAGGCTCAGGGGACCATACGGGATGCTGGGATTAGAACCACCGTCTTTCTGCATGCAAGGCAAACACCTTACCACCATGCCATCTCTCCGGCCCTGAGGACCTCTTTCTTGGTCACCTTCCTAGTGACATAAGGGATAACACATACATATGGCCATTCCAATCTCACAGGAACAATGTAAAGTGTCTGTGAAATGAAAACCTCGAGGGTGGAGCTGGTGGGGCCAACTATGGAACCGCCTGGGAAGGCAGCACCACTCATCCTCCCCTCTCTGCACTTACTTAGCATGATCTATGGGCTATTTTTGAGGTCCAGAAAAGCTATTAAAATGGATTTCATGGAAATATTTTTGAGCATCCCAGACCCTCTAAACAGCCTACTAAATTATACCAGTTAGAAATCTGAAAAGCTGGATAATCTGTATGGAGAAGGAAGGACTAACCTTAGCCAACTCCACACTTTGGGCTCAGTCTGGTGTACAGGACTCGCTGCCTATGATCACCCACCCATCCCCCTAGGAAGCTCCCAACTCTCAGAAGCTTCACAGGAGGCATTTCAGGTTTGGCCTCAGCTTATCACTGCTGTGCCCTGAGCACAGAGCTGAGACTTCCTGACTTTTCAGTGTCAAAGTCACAGCTGCCAGACAGTCCTCAGAGAACAATGGGGTGGGAATAGGGTACAGAAAGGAAATGGCACTCCCCCGCTCCACCCCAAGATTACTCTGAATGAGAGCAGAGGGAACAGGCACTAAGGAGTGAGCTGTGATGTGCGTGAGGAACATTTCAAGAAAGCTGTCACCGAAGCTGAGTCCCCACGTCTCCCGGGGTCTCCAAGCTCTGCCTCTGGAGCAGCAGCTGAACTGAATGCTCTGCCTAGAGGTTCCTTTTCACTGCAGAGGTGTGACAGCGTCTGCCTGATCCTCATTCCTGGAGCCTTCAACCCTGAAGTGTCAGAACTAGAAAGGAGAATGTGGAGGCCTCTGCAGTGCTATGATGTAAGGAAGGAACAGGGATCCTGGTGCAGCAGTGAAATCTATGATTGGACCCCCATTATCTGGTCTACTGGATAAATGAAGGCTCATTACCTTCTGACCAACATAAGCTCGACGTTATCTCTCCAGCACCTAGCACAGTGCTGAGCAGAGGAGGCATTTGGTAATATGTGCTAAATAAACTAAAGGTGGCTATCATGAAACCAGTACTAGTCTCATCCCATCTCTTCTATCCTGTGCCTGCCTTCCTGAAGTGGGTCATACTTCCAGCACCCATGCTTCTGTTGGGGGAATTGTTGAAGGGAGGGGACCAAGCAGGTGATTGGCAAAGGAGGGTAGAGCAGTTCAGGCAGAAGGATCAGCATATGCGAAGGCCCAGAGGATAGAGGGCGATTGGTGATGAAGCCTTTATATCAGTAGGGTGGTGGCCTAAGCTCAGAAGGTGATCATGGGTAGTGATGGGTGGTGGAAGGAGACCAGGCCCTCCCACTGTTGAGGAATGAATCCTTGATGATTAATTTGATTGGTGGGGGGCACATTGGATTGAACTTTTCATGATTGACATGCAGTAACTATAGGTACACAAGTGATGTCAGGTATCATATCTGGAGATGGAAGCTACTCACTTTTGCAGCCTAAAGGCAAGTGCCAGCTGAGTTTGCCCCTAGAAACTTCGAAATCTTTTTCTTTTCATTTCTTCCTTCCGTGCTCCACCTTGTGTCAAGAGAGAAAACTGCAGCCTGTGTCTTGGGTCCTTTACAGGTTTGCAGTGGAGTGACCACACAACCAATGACCCACACCTGATGTCGCCATAAACTATTCATTTTTGCAGCTACCTCTGTGGCATCAGATAAAGCCAGAATCAGCCTGATACTTCAGTGGCTGGGAAAATGAGAATGTCTTCCGCCAACGCAAGTTGGAAGGTAGGAATGAATGTCAGGCAGTCTTGAAAAAAGTAAACGTGTATCATACACACAGATCTTGAAACCTCAGCTGTCTACAGAGTTAACTTTGATTGTGTTTCCCACAAAATTGAAAAGACTGACTTCCCATGAAATTCAAGAAGATTGTCGGGTTTTTGAGGGTTCAATGGGCAGAGACTGTGGCTGTGAGAGCAGGACACAATTCCGAGATCCTTGTTCTACTCAGCCTGTATAAACATCCTGGCCCAGATCCTCTCAATCCCTTTGCAATGTGTGTACCTAAGCAGTTGGTGGGTCACACTGAGCCACACTCATGGCTGACCTTAATCTTGGCTTCGTCATTTAACAGGGTCTTTGCCAAACCTGGGTTTTTGTAAGTGATTTCCAGGAAATGAGAGGGTTGAAATCAAGCTGAACTCATGTGGTTTTGCTCTTTCACTGGAGTTTTCTTTGTGATTTCTGGAAGATCTTATGACTCTGACTTCAGCAATCTCTACTGGTTGCTTGTATTGACTCTAGGAAAGTCGACAGTAATCTATCCTATTTAACCTGAGAGAATGTTGGCAAGTGAGATTCTTGGCATCAGCTCTCACAAGAATGTTTTTTTCTTACATGAGAAATATAAACCCTAATACTTATATCATAGGAGAGTTTATCTTTTTTTTTTGACTTTCAGAATAAAATTGGCTTTACATTTTCTTCCCAGAGGTTAAAAAATATGGAATTTTTTTGGTAAAGTCATTTTGGCAAGATTGCATCCTTACCTTCTTTTGGCAGGTTTGCAGACTTCCTTTGTCATTTTATAAGACTGAGCACAGAGCCATTTTGCAAGTGTCCTCTGTGAATCTATTCTACTTACCTGTCAGGAAAGGAACTTCTGGCATTAGAACAAGAGTAAACTAATAGGTTTCACAACACAAATTAACTACTGGAATGACTTCTTGCTTTATGTTTACATCTCTTAGTTGGCAAATGTGTTTTAGTTCCAACTATAAGAGGTTTGTAAATTGTACATAATGATTAGTTTCTGACCCTTCCTGACCATCAATCCTGGCTATCATCCCTCCACAGAGCAAAGAAAATAAGCTATTTGTGAGGAGCCATTTAATTATCTTATCATGGTAATTTTCTACATGCCTTCTCCGACTTCACTGCTTATCTAGAGTGTAAAAGCATCTCAAGAAGCTATAAGCATTGTTAAAAGATAATGTGTCATTTTCTTTCCCCCCAATTTCTATTAAAATAATCAAGAAGGTATAAAATTAGAAAGAAAAGACACAACATTGGAAACTAAAGATAAGCTGTTAGAAAGAAGTTTTCTAAAGCCACAGAACCAATGAAGAAGAAATATAGTGGATAATCAAAATTCAGATTCTTCCCTCTGAGCCTAAGTAATAATCTATTGCAGTGGCATAAAGACTGCTGCAGGTTTAAAGTCCAAGGTGTTACCACATCCCATTTCTGGGAGGGGTCTTGGGAGGTAATAAGAGGTTTGGCCAGAAGGGCAAAAGGAGAATTTGCCTGGAGGGGGGGAGTAGCAGGAGGAGAGATGGCTGGGAGAAGCTAAATGCAAGGCAAGCTGACAAGCCCATGCTTAAATAGGTTTAAGATTATAGGCCACGCATGTTGGCCAGGGCAAATAAAGATGTTATCTCTCTGGAAGCCTGAATGCATGTGAGTTTTCTACCTGCTGCTCTCCTGAACCCAGATATCCGCTGGCTGGAGAAGATGAATCTACATGGTCCTGAGCTGGAGGAGAAAGGCCTCCATCACCATCCACCTCCATCCAAGCCCATCCAAATGGGCTTAATGCAACACAAGGAGCAATGCTCACTCCCCTAAATAAGATCCTTTCTCTCCATTACTCCATTCTCTCTCCAAAATTGTGGTCAAAGAAGCAAGAAACTCCTCTTATTGGGAACATTTGCTATTTTTACTCATTACCTCATTTGCAGACACAACCTACCTACATTGTAATAGTAGATTTCTCATTGGAAACCATGAAGATCCAAAAAAAAAAAAGCACTGAAATAAAAAAATAATATGTCCAACAAAAATTGGGTGAGCTTAGAGAAAAAAGACCAGGAAAATATTACTGTGGGAAGAGCACTTGCTTTGTATTTGGGCCAACCTGGGTTGATTCCTGAAACCAAGAATTGATTCCTAAAACCAGGAACTGATTCCTGGGTTGGTTCCTGTCCCTCCAGCCCTTTCAGAGTGATATCTGAGCACAGAGCCAGGAGTAAATCTGGAGCACTATTGGATATGGTCCCTCCAAAAAATGATAATACAAAGCACTACACAGATTTATTGCAGTTTCTTTAAGAATAACATGGCATTTTTAAAGATATAGACCGAATTGCTGGAAAACATCTGGAACAATAAGGTCTCCCTTAAAACCTAAACAATCCTAGGGGGGAAACTAGGGAGGCTTTGTTCCTTAAATTTAATTTATGCTATGTGTCTCTAAAAATCAGACTGCATGCGACCAGAATAAAAACAGATTCTCAAAACAAATAAGTAGAATTCAGAGCTCCAAAATAGATCCTTAGTATATGATAATCTCATTTTTGACAAAGGAACTAGGAGTATGAAGTGGAGCAAGGAAAACCTCTTCAGAAAATGGTTTTGGGAAACATAGCTCTTGGGAGATGTGTGTTTGCCAACAGCCAATACCAACAGAAGTGCCAAAGTTTAGCTCCACTGGGCATAAGGTTGTAAGCATCACCTGCAAGGCCTGTAGCACCAAATTTTAATTGGCCAGTGCTGGAACCAGATATAAAATTGTAGGTGTCCTAGGTACCTGTAAACCATGTTTATGAAGACTTGGATGATGAGAAAGGGTGCAAAGTTAGTTACCCTATAGTGAGTCTATGCTAAATCCAAAAAAAGCTTTAAAGAGCACCAAATTTCAAGTGCTTATTTGTACTTTTACATCAAGTGTAAGGACCTGGGCATCAATGACTGGGAACTGAAGTAAGTTCCTTCCACCTTGGAGCTGGCATTCAGACCCTACCTATCCCAGCCCCTTTATTGAGGTGCTCTGTGTGGCAGTTAGAGCTCCAGATTTCCAGAGTTTTGTGGACTCCAAATGCCCTGATGTAGTTTCAGGGGTTTAGGTATAATGGGTTACTTGGGAAAGGGATGGTAGCATGAGAATAATCAGGCTTAAGTAGAAACTAGAGACCGCATAGCAGCAGGGGCCCTTGCCAGCTGAAATTGCTTTAGGAAATGTGACCTACTTACTAGCAGCCAGCTGTAAGTTGGGAGGGGCTGAGTCTGTCTGTTTGGCTAAGCCTGACACTCATCACCAATCTGCCCTGCTGTTGGCACAGGGTGGATGGGAGGAGTGTTGTCTCCCAAACTTCCACAGGTGCCCACCCAGTGTCCCACTCATCAGACATCACAAAACTAGAATTAGATAGTTGGAAAGTCAATGATTTCCTAAGATCGAGTTCAGCTAAAGCGTTTTGCCACTAATAGCAAAAGCTATTTTTTACATGTCCTGTCTTCTCTTGCCTTCATATCCTTCCATATTGCATCCTGCACCCCCAGGAACCCTTTTCTTAAAGGACTCCTTAGTGTCATGTTGAAAGGCATCTCTGTACCTAGCCATTTGCCTCAGACAAGATTCTGTGATCGTGCAAGGAACATTTTGGTATAACATTTTACTGAGTTCTGGAAAGAAAACCGATGAATGGGCATGTTAACCTCTTAGAAGTCTACTGATTATTATTATTATCATCATTTTGATAATATTTTGGGAGGCAGCTATCACACAGTACTAGGGAGGTGACTCTGCCAACCAGCTTGGAAGGTTCAATGTGAGGGTCTTAGGCTCTATGATGGTGGTAATTACCTGGGATGCCATTGGTTCTGGTGTCTCCAGGTATGCACCCATATTCAGGGTTCATGTAGTTCCAGAATCAATAAGATCTGCTGCATGCATGAAAGCATGCGCCTTATTCCCTTGTATTATTTTTCTAGCATCTGATTAATTTTAGTGGGCATTCTAATAAAATTCATTGAGAGAAACATTAGTCATTATAATAATATAGCTAAGACAAATGACTATATTTGCAAAAGAACAAATTTGCAATGCTACCTCACACCACGTAGAAAAAGTTATCGTTGGGCCAGAGAGATAATATAGACAGTAAGATGTTTGCCTTGCATGCAGCCAGCCTAGGTTTGATCCCTGGCATCCCATATGGTCTCCCCAGCACCACAAGGTGTAATTCATGAATGAAGAACCAAAAGTAACCTTTGAGAATCACAGGTGTGAACCCCAAAACAGTAAAAACAAAAATATAAAAAGTATCCTTAATGCATCAGTATCAAATGTAAGACCTAAACCCTTAAACTTCTCAGAAGATCTTGGCTTGCACAATTTTTAGGGTACTGAAATATATTCTCGGGACCGGAGAGATAGCATGGAAATAAGGTGTTTGCCTTTCATGCTGAAGGTCATTGGTTCGAATCCCGGCATCCCATATGGTCCCCTGAGCCTGCCAGGAGCAATTTCTGAGTGTGAAGTCAGGAGTAACCCCTGAGCACTGCTGGGTGTGACCCAAAAACCAATATATATATATATATATTCTCTGTCTTTAAGTAGGTGAGAGAACAATGTTTATTTGACAGTAAGAGGTTACAAGCATATTTAAGTTGTCTAAGTTTTTACTTTTTTTGCTAAGTCTCATTGTATAAAAATTTAACATAAAATACTGTTTCACATCATTAAAATATTAATTAAAATGGATTATAACATTATCTTAGAAGATTAAGTAATAAAGATTGAGTAAAAAAATAAAGGGAAATGTCTCCAGGACCTTGGAATAGGTAGCAATTTAATAAGTAGGACAGAGAATATCTTTAGCTTTATAGTTAATTACATTGTATGAAGTAATATGAAAAAAATAGATGAATTGGGAAAGGGCAAATTTTAAGTGACTTCTCATCAAAACGCACCATTTAATGGTTTAAAAGTCATGTCTGAAGGCTAGAGAGATACTGTATTTTCTGGCATATAAGATGACTTCTGTTTTTTTTTTTAGCTTTGTAAACATAATTCTTTAAATTTAAAAATTAAGAAAAATTACAAAAATAGATGAAGAAAAAGAGAGGGGGGAGTTAAGACAAATACAGTGATAAATGATGAGGAATAAATATAGTAATAATTATGAAATTCTTGGCCTAAACTTTTTTTTTCAGTTATTTGAATATAAATTTACTTTTGGAACAACTGATTGTCTATATATATCTATATCTATATATATATATATATATATATTAGTATATTATAAGACGACTTTTGAAACAAAAAGTCAACCAAAAATCAGGGGTCGTCTTATATGCCGAGTATATCCCGAAAAATGTTTCAATATACTGCTAAACGAAAAGTGTCTGAATATTGCCACAAAACAAATTTTCCAACTCAAACCTGCACCAATCATTGCCAGGTTGCTCGGACTGCCTCTCTAACTCAGCCAATCCAAGCAGGCTTTTTATGCATGCAAATTATACAGTGTTCTGTACCCGAATCTACACTGTAAAAAGCCTGCTCATATTGGCCAGAGACAGAGAGGAAGTCTATTACAGTATAACCTTTGGACCTTTGCTTGCTGTGATTGGCTCACTGTGGAAGATACAGTTGTAGCACAGGAACATTCTGTCTTATACAGCAAATGTAGGCCTAAGCCTATGTTTTAACTGTAAAATTAGGGGGTGGTCTTATACACCGGAAATATGGTAGTTCAAGAAATAAGAACACATGCCTTGCATAAGCAATCCCTGGAATGTAGGGGCCACATGAAAACTGCTAATGTGGCTCCTATTTTAAAATAGATAATTAGAGACTGGAGCAATATCGCAGCGGTATGGCATTTGTCTTTCACGCAGCTGACCCAGGATTGACCTGGGTTCGATCCCTGGGATCCCATAAGGTTCCCCAAGCCAGGAGCGATTTCTGAGCACATAGCCAGGAGTAATCCCTGAGCATCATTAGGTGTGGTCCAAAAACCAAAAATAAATAAAATAAAATAGATAAATTAAAATTTACATGCATATTAGGAACTAAGCAATACAAGTATTTCTAAATATATTGCTAGAATAGTTGTTATACAAAGCCTACAAACCTAATTAAGATAAAGGCAAAACATTCCAATGGTGAAGAAATTCTAAATAGCATGTTACAAATGAAAAACTACTCAAATGGCCAGCAAGAAAATGAGAAAACACTGTTACATTTCTGATGGGGTGTGAATTGGTACAACCTCTTCACAAAGCTATTTGACTCCATTTGTTAAAGCTAATATGCATCTATTCTGACCCAGCAATTCCATTTCTAAATGCATGCCCAAGAGAATGAGGCACATACATCCAACTAATGACCACACAACTGTTCACAGAAGATTTTCCATAACAGTGAAACACTGGAAATAACCCAAATGCTGTTTTCAGGAGAATGAATAAGTAAATAGTGATATATATTTACACAACAGAACACTGCACAGCAGAAATAAAAAGACCAAATCTGCATGGATTGGTTGCTTTCTGAGATGTAAGTATACATTTTTAAAGTCTCATACAAAAGGGTGTTTTTAGGCTGGTTTGTCATTTTGTTATTCGAGAGCAAGTAAGCATATCTAAGGGAGATAGGAAAGTTTTTCACAACTTTGCTTAACTAATGTTTCTGTTGGTATAAGTGTATGTGAACCTTAACAAGATGCACCCTAAGAATTTATTCATGCTCTTATATATGTTACACATCAATTAAAAATGCAAAAGTAAAGAATTTCTTTATTATATACACATAGACTTTGGGAAGCCTAAAACATCTCTATGCAGAAAGCACAAATGTTTAGTTTATCTAGAGAAAGCTTGCTGCTAATTTGTGTTCACTTCTATATACACTCTTTTAACCATTTTACTTCTAGTTATATAAATATTCATAATTCCTAATATAAATGGTAGTAGTTTAAAGTCTTAAATTTATTAAATTGATTATAAAATATGTATCCAACAGATTCCAATGTTGCTCCAATGACTTAAAATATATAATTCATTAAACATGTTTGTAAGATATGAGTAATCAGATCTCTGGAGGATTCTCAAGATGGAGGTGAGTGGAGTCCCTTCCCTACAGGCCCAGTGCCTCACATATACACAACTTCTGCAGACATATAAATGACCTAGCTCTACAAGTGATCTCAGAGAAACTGCTGCTGAGTCAGTCCAGCAAGGCTGGTCTCCAGGCCCAGATATTCTTATGTATATAGGGGCAAGCAAGTCCCTACCTTGCTTAAAAGCCCAGGAATCCTCCACCCATAATCAAGCTGAGAAATCATGTTTCTTATAATAATCTCAGTTTCAAAGCTCCTGGAGTGTGTAGCTGCATATATGATACCTTCAAATTTCAAAGTACTGACAGGCCAGCAGAAGCACAGCAAATGAGAAGAGAATGATGTGTTGAAACCCATTAAGCTCGATAAACAAAAACAGTAACACAGAAAACTCAGCCATCATTTAACAGCTCAGTAAATCTTTAGACAGTGACTTTAGTAACATCATTATGAGACTTATGCTGTAATAAGAAATATCAAGTAAATTATTTGGAGGGGGCTAGTTGAAGGTGGGTAAATGGAGAGATCAAACTGATGGTGGGCTTTTTATTGTAACATTGAATTCCTGAAGCAACTGAACTTTGAACTGTGTATTCTAATAAAGTTTCAAAAATTAATGTAAGGGTTAAGATCTGACCAAAAAAGCAAAGGTTGGAGAGCTAACTCAGAAGCTAAGGCAAAGACCATTTCCCAGTTAGCCTCTAGCGCCCTCTGGTCTCAGAGCAAAACAACATCTTCCCTTGCACTGAACTGGGCCAACTGAGGGACATGGAGGTGGGGGGTGTCCAGGGCCCTCTGAAAACAACTTGGGAACTCCCTAAATTGTTAATAAAATAACGAGTGAAATTTATGTTGACAATATACACTCATTTTTAATAAAAAATCACATCTATATTTTTGCCTCTATAAACAAACCCCAGTGATTAATTGTAAAAATTGCCCTTGTATGAAACCTGCCTAATACCTTTCAGAATCCCAGTGATCTGATATCAGATAATCCCATCAGGGTCTCTGATTCTGAGAGCAAGGGAAAGAGTAAAGTGGGTAAGTGGGCTTGGGGGTATTAGAACAAGAGCAGTCTGGGGAGAAGTCTGCAAGGAAAGTGAAGCATATCATAGTGCAGACATTAGAGAGACTCCGACACTGGTTTCACCCAATGGAAATGAGTGAATGGGCGGGGCCATTGGCCTAATGGCAACCAGCCACATACAATCAAATTGTCCAGGAATGTTACCCCCATCCCCTATTCTTCCTCTGTAACCTTACCTAATGGTAAGACCTGCCCATTTCTGGGAGGGGTCTTTGGGAGGTATCAAGAGGATTACCTCAGGGGCAGGAAGAGGATTTGGGGAATTGATTGAGAGAGATTCAGGAGGAGATGGAGGAAGAAGCAGCAGGAGGAGAGATGGATGAAATAGATTGATAGAAGCCACACCTGTTAGCTAGGGCCCTGAATAAAGCTAATGTCTTCTGAAGCTTGATGCTGTTAAGTCTTTTTCTCACCACCACTCTAAGACCCACCGGCTGGAGGGGCTTGGAGGCACATGGCACGAACTGGAGGAGAAAGGTCTCTCTCCATTCGTCCCTCTCACCATCATCCACCTCCATCCAGGACCTTTTAATACAACACAGGAATTAAAACAATACCATGAAGGGCCAATGACAGCATGGAAAGCTCTAATTAAATCCTTCTCATGTTATTGATCAGGGTGTGACTATCAAACAAAGAAACCATTTTAGGAACCGTCAATACAGATTTTCACTGAATTATGATGAGTTCACATCTTATAAACTTATATACTAGAAATATAAATTTGTAGAAATGCATTTAATACGCCTTGGCCATACCAGCTTAACCTCAACTACCACCTAGATATTCAAAACACTTACACTGAACTATACTGGACAAAGACTACTTGATAACAAAGAGCTGAGTTCTTGAACTGGATTGAATGTTACACAGAAAATGAAAGAGTGTGGAGAGCATTGACTGTTCTCTCTGTAATGTGAGACTGATGCTTGGAGTCTTAGGAGGGTATAGAATCTCACTGCTAGATCAAGAGGCAAGGAGGCAATTAATTTTTCAAATTTCATGTACAGTTTCTACAGAAGGCTTATCTCTTTTGTGTCACCATAAAGTCCAAATAGCACAGTCAAGCCATCATAATTACGAACCATCTGTACTTAATCTAAATTGGGTGAATTTTCCAACAAGTACTCATGCTTTTAGTTTTTAGATGTGAGTCCTACTACATGGAGAAATTGATGTAAATGAAAAGATACACATTATATATGGCATTGTTCAGAAAAGTAAAATAAATTGTTGACATTCAAAGTTCACTGAAAAGGCAATTGTTAAATGAATGATGATACTTTACTTAGTGACGCTCTTCCAAGTATGTATAAAGAGCAATTGATGTTTAGGTATGAAGAGATTCCTAATAACTACTATTAAGGGGAAAATAAATCATAAAACAGTAACTGTAATATTAATCACAAAATGGGGAGATGCCCAGTGCTATATGTTTGTGTGTGCTGAATCTCTGGGAGACTTCACTCTATACACTGTTGAAACTCAAGTGTTCTTAAAATTAAAAATATTGACTTTCAGGGGGTCAAAGAGATGGCATAGCGGTAGGGCATTTGCCTTGCATGCAGAAGGATGGTGGTTCGAATCCCGGCATCTTATATGGTCCCTAGAGCCTGCCGGAGAGGGCGATTTCTGAGCATAAAGCCAGGTTCTGACAGGTGTGACCCCAAAACTAAATATATATATATATATATATATAAAATTTGACTTTCATTTAAAATTTTAAATGTACAATCTGATTACATATGCCACTGATAGCCCATGAAGTTCTTGATAGGTAGAAGAAAAAATTTCTGTGCTGAAGCATCTAGATACCAAAGAGATTTACTATTTTTCAATTTTTTGGAGGGCCACACCCATTTGATGCTCAGGGGTTACTCCTGGCTAAGCACTCAGAAATCGCCCCTGGTTTGGGACCTTATGGGATGCCGGGGGATCAAACTGCGTCCTTCCTTGGCTAGCGCTTGCAAGGCAGACACCTTACCTCTAGCGCCACCTCACCAGCCCCACTATTTTTTAATTTAAAGGATAAAATTAGGTAATTTATGTCTATGAGTAATAATAAAAAGAAAGAAATTCTTTGCCTTTTAAGTACAAAAACTAGAAATGTTTCTCCAACAAGGCTTGAGACTATCAACAATATAGAATTGTCTATCAGCAGTGGCAGTTATCACAATCTCTCAAAGAAACTCATGATTTTATATATGAGTTGGCCATATCCAGGCAACCAATGGCATATGTCACTTACTTTCAAAATGTAGCTAGTGAGACTGAAGGACTATAGGTTTGAGTTTACTCCATTTCATTCCTTCTAAGCCTAAATTTTCATAGCCACACATGGTGAGAGATGGCCATGTGCAGCACCAGAGAAAAGCAATGAAAAAATATTGTACCAAACCAAACCAAACAAAAGGAACAACATCAAATTATAAAAAACTTTATTTAGGAAAAAAAAGCTTTATTTAGCAAAGGAATATCAGCCTAAAATAAGGAAAAAGCCAGAGAGATGATACAGAAGAAAGACACTTGTCTTGCATGTGACTGACCCAGTTCAATCCCTGGCACAGCATATAGTGTCCCCAATACTACCAGAGATCACTTTTGAGCACAGAGTCAGGAATATCTCCTCAATATTGGCGGACCACATAATCAAAACTTTAAAAGATTAAATAAGACATCCAACTTAATTAGATAAAATAGTCTCACATAATTCATCAGATAAAGGTCTAATATCTAGGCTATATAAAGTACTCACAAAATTGAACAACCATAAAAACTATTAACCTCAAATGGGGAGAAGATATAAACAGACACTTCCCTAAAGAAGACATATCCTAAAGAAGGCATAGTAGGCATATGAAATAATATCAAGAAAATGAAAATCAAAACAACAAAATATCATCTCACTCCATTGTGAATGGCATATATTTAAAAAGACAGGAAATAACCAGTGTTCATGAGGATGTGACAGAAAAGGAGCCCTTCTACCCTTCTGCTGGGAATGACCTCTGGCTCAATCTCTATGGAAAACAGCATGGAGAGTTCTCATGAAAAGTAAAGCTAGAGCTCCCACATGTCTCAGTAATTCCATTTCTTGGTATCTACGCTCATATGCAGAAACATTAATTTGAAAAGATTTAAGCAAGCTGATGATCATTGTATCACTTATTATAATAGCCAGGATATAGATACACCCAAATGTCCAACAACCAATGAATGGTAGCACCTGGAAGGAAAGACGAAAATTCTGCTTGGCTATACTTTGAATGGAAAAAATAGTATTGTGTTAAGCAAAGTAAGTCAGAAGGAGAAGGACAAATTTTGATTGATATTACTCATGTGTGGCACATAAATAAATAAACCATAAAAATTAACAGCATTAAATTATGACAAATCCTTGGTCATGAATTATAAACAGAAAATACCAAATGGGGATGATAAGGTGATCTAGAAATAATAAAAAGTTATCTGTCCCAGGTGTGGGCACTTGAGTGTGAAGTATGATGACTGTGTAGATCAAGATCATAAATGTTAATACTGATATCAATACATTACCTAAGCTATAATCATAAAAACAATAAAAAGACCAAGAGAAAACACATTGAACACATATAACCAATACAAGTGTACTCATAAAGACTTTATACAAGATCTGTATTAGCAACCTGAGAAATAAATCAAGCTTGACAGCTACAATGTAAGTAACTGATGGCAGAAAAGGCACTGAAGCAAGAAGAGTTGGAGACAGAACTGAATAATCAAGGCAAATAGTCTGCATTAACCCCAACCTCCCAAATTGAAAGCATTGAACATGGTAAAAAAGATAGCAATAGATTATAATGACATTAATGATGGATCCTTTGCTAAGTATTTTAATGCTTTTGCTCAATCTTCAGAATAACCAGATAAGAGGAATCTTAGTAATTCTGACATTTCAGCAATACAGAGGAGGTTTAGTGAGTTAAAGTATCTTTCTCAAGGTCACAGAGCAACAAAGTTGGAGATTTTTATTGAAATAAAATTCTATCTAACTCCATTAGAGAACTTTTCAACTTTATTAAAACCAGGGAATAATGGGAAGAAGAGATGTTAGGCAGAGATGCTTTTGCTCTTTGTCTTAAATGGAAAAAGAACAATTCTACCAGTTTTCCTTACTTGGAATTATAAAAAGGAAAGTTTGATTATGAGTCAAAATCATGATAGTAGTTTCAAAAATATCCAAACATCTAAAAGTGCTATAAAATGCGATGATAGACCAAAAATGTATAATCATTACTTGAAATGGGATCTTTTATGTAAGCTGGTGATTTTCATTGTAATATATTCCCGAGCTTTTTCCACAAAAAGGTCACAGTAGCAAAGGCAATCCCATTACAATAGACATTGTGGACTGTTTGGTTTCTAAATGCCACCAAATGGAACCTGGTTGATTTTCAAATGTGTGACCAGGAAGTACAGCTGAATCTGAGACATATTGAAACCAATAATTAAGAAGAGAGGGAAAATTCTCTATTAAGGTCAATAAAAAAGGGGATGGTTGAAGGGATAGAACAAAGGACTGGAGCACATGACTTGTATGCACTTGAATCAAGTTTGATTCCACACCAGATGCCTTCACCCCTACCCCAAATATTTCTAGTTATGGCTCTAGTGACCCCTCGTTGTGCTTCATGAGTAGCACAGAACCTTCAGGGTAAAAAGTGAACCATCAGGGCTGCACAACTGAATCAAATGGCCACATATGAGACAAAATAAAAAAAATAAGAGAACAAATTATTGTCACACAAGAAATAACAATGAAGTCAAATCAAAGGCCAAATTCTAGGAAATACTTATTCTAAGACCTAGGACAATGATTTCAAAAAAAATGAAACTGGGTGCCAAGGGGCCAAGTTTATAGGACAGAGGTAGAAGAGTAGAGGGCTGGGCAGAGTATGTAGCCATCCCCAGGGAACTCAGCTAAGCTCTAAGTAGAATGTGGGTATAAGAACTCTACCAGAGACTGGGAGGAAACATTGTGTGAATTGAACCTGTTTCAACTTGCAGAGCAGAAATGTCCTAGTTCACGAATGATAAACTTGAGTCAGAGACAGCACTTGCTTCTTAGGGTTACAGAAACATCCTGTCAAAATCTGGATGGCTTCAGCCTCAGGAAAATCTTCAGTCCTCCCAGCTGCTCCTCCCCTCCTACTGCAGCACCCCACTTACTTTCTGTCTGCACTTGACCCAAGTCTGATCTATTTCCTTATTCCAGATATCACTGAATAGGAAGAGCTGGCACTAATTCATTGTGACTTTATCTGAACCAGGGCTGTCTGCAAAGGGTTGGATTATTTACAAATAAGATCACATGCTGTGATGAAGGGCTAACATGCTGGGGGCGGGGGGGATATCATTATTTAACACAATAAAAACTAAAATGGGTTTTGGCTTAGGATGGGAAAAAACAAGCCTGCACTAAAATGATGATTTGGTCCTATTTAACGAATCAAAGCAAGATCAGAAGATTCAGTTTGATTCATTCTAGGTTTAATTGTATCCAGAATAAAGTTTAAGACTCTTTTGGTTAAATAAAAATATTCAACAATAAGAAAGTTAGCATTTATATTTTTTGGTATTCAGTGTAAAATTGGATTTTGAAGTAATATCTAAAGCTTTCCCAAACTAGATAAAAACTATAAACCCCAGACCTAAGAAATTCCATGATTCCTAAATATAACAAGCATGAATAGTATTATAGAGTTTCTTAAGTCTATAATAATACCCATAAAATCATTGACATATAAATAACCAAATTAAGAATTATGGCAGACATCAGAAAAGTATAAAAAAGCTTGGAGAAATACCTTTAAATATTAAAAATATCAGTCAACCTGGAATTACTTAGTCAGTGAAAACATCTTTCAAAGAATTTTCAGGCAGGTATAAGCTGAATTTATCACCAGGCAGCCAGTGCTGCAAAAAAAAAAAAAAAAAAAAGGTAAAGCTGTCCTTTCAGCAAAAGAAAAATAATTTAAAGGAACAGTGCAAAAAAGAAAAACAACAGAAGAGAGCCAGGAAATCAAGTTTCATTTTTTGAGAAGATTATAAAGAAAAATTCATCTTAGAGGGAGAAAGAGAGAAGACACAATTACCAATCTCAGAATTGAGAGAGGTAATGCCACTGCAGGCCTTACAGAAGAATGAAGCTAAAAATTTTCCTAATGAGCAAAACTCCAGCCCTAAACGGTCATTTTAACCATACATTTATATAAGCTTAAATACTAAATTTGCAAAAAAATTTCCCAGAAAATAAAAATACCAATTTCTAACCTATTCTATAAGAACATAATTGCCCAACACTAAAACCTGAAATGAACATTTTTAGAAAAGAACATTGCAGACCTCATTAACTTTTATGCAAAAACCTAATAAATCTTCTGAAAATAAAATTTAAGAGCATGTCATATACAACAGGAGTTGGAACTCAAGCTTGGGTTATCATTTGAAATTCATTCAGTGTAATTAGCCATAAAAGAAAAGCATAATTGTGTCAATCAATGCAAAAAAATCTAACAAATCCAGAAATCTAAATCTAAAAATCATAAAGATTTTTAGCAAAGTGGCATCAAAATGATTGTACAGCAGTTTGGGCACATGCCTTGCATGTACCTGACAAGATTCAATCCCCAGCATCCCATCTGGTCCTCCTAGCCCTACCAGGAGTGATCCCTAAGTGAAGAGCCAAGAGTGAGTTTTGAGCACTATTGGATGTGATCCCCAAACAAGACAAATGAACAATGAACAATGAACAAAGGTACTTAGCCATAGAAGGGAACTTTTCTCATAACATGCAATTAGAACAAACTTAGAGCTAACAGAAGTGCCAAGACTACTTTTTTTTTCCTGTAAAAGGATGCCCATTCTCTGAAATGAATGGAGAGAAGAAATGTATCCAAGTCATAAGGAAAGAAAAAATTGATCTTATTTTAAAAGATGCGGGAAAAGCAGATGACATATACCAAAGAGCTCCTGGTCATTAGCAAGGGAAGGCTCCCACCTTGGCAATGGATTTCCTGGCTCTACTGGCTATGTCCAGGCCCCTTTGCCTTCCTCCTTTGTAGCTCAGAGTTCCAGTCTGTATTTCTGATCTCTCAATTTCCAAAACCCTGGGTTTTTCAGCAGATGAGAAAACTGCTGAGATTGAGAGAACAGATGAAGCATAAGGTATCAGAGGCATAGACCAGATTAGATGGAGGGTGATATCATCCAGCACTCCACTTCTGCCCCACTGGCCCCAGCTCCCCATGCTCCACTCCACCTACCCACAAAAACAAAACAAAAACCCCAAAAGGCAGATGAGGCGCTTGCTCTGCGCTGTCCGAGGTGCTGAGAAGAAGAGTTTGCATTTAGACTCAGAGACTCCCTCACCTTTTCTTCCTTCCTTTTCTCCCCAGGTGGGCTTTAAGCAAAGCTTGATCTGACCTCACAGTTCCTCTCAGCAACCTCGAAAATCACACCTTACGTCCTGAGTGATAGGGCAGCAGGCAGGGCACTTGCCTTTCTTGAAGCCAACCAGGTCCTATCCCTGGCATCTCATATGTCCCTGTGCACCATAAGGGCTAATTCTGTAGTACAGAGCCAGAGCCAGAGGTAAGTCCTAAGAACTGCTGGGTATGACCCAAAAAGAAAGAAAGAAAGAAAGAAAGAAAGAAAGAAAGAAAGAAAGAAAGAAAGAAAGAAAGAAAGAAAGAAAGAAAGAAAGAAAGAAAGAAAGAAAGAAAGAAAGAAAGAAAGAAAGAAAGAAAGAAAGAAAGAAAGAAAGAAGAAAGAAAGAGAGAGAGAGAGAGAAAGAAAGAAAGAAAGAAAGAAAGAAAGAAAGAAAGAAAGAAAGAAAGAAAGAAAGAGAGAAAGAAAGAGAGAAAGAAAGAAAGAGAGAAAGAGAGAAAGAAAGAAAAAGAGAGAGAAAGAAAAAGAGAGAGAAAGAAAGAGAAAGAAAGAAAGAGAAAGAAAGAGAAAGAAAGAAAGAAAAGAAAAGAAAAGAAAAGAAAAGAAAATCGCACCCTAAAATGAGGGTGCCCCTGATGGATCAAGGTACTAGAAGCCTGTGCCCTCTAAGGACAGGCCAACTGCTGTCCCTTCTTCCCTGGCAGATTTCTCAACCTCTGGCACTTCTCTGGCCTCTCTTCTTCAAGGGAGGAATGCTAGACTCCCCCAAAATGTGACTTTCTCTGACACCTCCCTGAAGTGTCATGTTTGAAGATACAAACCCTCAGATGGACAGAGAATCAGGGTGTTGGCATAACTGCTCCATCAAGCAGCTTGGGACCAGCCAGAGTCCTAAGATGAAAATCAAGGAGGACTGAAAAGAGGAGGTGCACCCCACCCAGCAGGGGCCAGGGACCACCGTCGCGCTGCTGTCATCACAAAGGGGGATGACTGTATTGGCCAGTGTCACCAAGGACGCTAGGACTGGCTTGAAGGTCTAGGGGACTGCTTCAGAAGGTAGGACAGCGGGAGGTGAGATCTCTGCGAGTTGCTGGCTGCCACCATACTGAGCTGCTAGCCGACTTCCAGCAGCCTCCCACAGCGGTATCCGCGTGCCCTCTAGCGGCTTCTAGCAACTCAGCAGCCACCGCCATGCTGAGTCCAAACTGGAGCTTAAGCTGGAGCATCCTGGAGCTGCCCCTTCCCGTCTCTGTGATTAGCGCTGTGAACAATGTGCCCCAACTTTACCAAAAGTAACTTCATACTTGGCTTTTAAAATCTCGGGATTCCAGGTGGAGATGGCTAAAGAAGGAGATTCTACAAGACATATGGAGGGAGTCCTCAGTCTTAGGCTAAGATCCTGCTGCAGGGGCCTTGTGGAGCGGAGCTGACAACAGAGAAGTGGACAAGCCCTAGGACCCTGATCTAAATAGTGAATCAGTGGCCAACATTCAGGGCCTTGCTGGACCCAGCGGGCAAGCCCACTCTAGCTTATCTGACCCCAGAATCCTGGCAGAAGCCCAGGACTGTGATTCGGGGATGCACCTGGATGGGCACCTGGGAACCAACTCTCTGGCTGTAGGATTTTGAGCACAAGCAGAGATACCAAATGAGGGGAGAAAACATAGAAGAACGTTCTAGAACCTTCTTTACTCCACTGGACAGCCATGCTGAGAAAATAGAACGAAGGGGATGAGTCCACCCAATCCCAGACTCTGAAGAACCTCTGTAGTAGAAGCGGCTACTAGTTCTTTTCAGTCATCAAATATCAATGAGCGTTAGGCCCTGTAACCCCAAGACCCCAATAGACAGAGGTCCCCATAGGCCCCAGGACCCATAGACCTTAGGATCCCATGGACCCCTGAAACCCCATAGACCTTGAGACCCCATAGATATCAGGATCCCTCATAGATGACAGGACCACTCTAGACCTTGGGATTCTCCCCCTCAGAATTCTGGATTCCTATAGACCCTGGAATCTCCATAGGCCCTGTGATTCCTTCATAGGCCCTGGGATCCCTGTAATCCCTGGGAATCAGGAGAGGAACTGGGCCCAGGTTGTGCCTTGTCAGACACTCAGAGAAGCTCCATGATCTCTTGGTGTCTTGGTCCCCATGGTGTGGAGTGAATGTAAATTTGGTGGAAGACCAACCCTTTCCACACACCCTAGATTCTGGGGGCTGATACTGGCCCTGCTGGCTGTACCCTAGCCTTCAACTGTTTGCCGCTGCTCTGGGTCCTACCAACAGCTATGAGACTAACAATGTGACTTTGGACCTTTCATAGCTCACTGAAGACCAACTGATATGGGTATATCCTGTTAATGTTGCAGAAAGTAAATGAAAATAATTACTCAAGTGTCCATAAAGATGTGTATTCCACAGAAAATAAATATATTTTCCACAGAAAAGCTCTCTGAATTCCTATGTTCAGTACAGCACTGTTCACAATAGCCAGAATCTGGAAACAACCTAAGTGCCAAAGAATAGATGAATGGGTCAAAAAATTGGTACACCTACATGATGGAATACTATGCAGCTATTAGGAAAAATGAAGTCATGAAATGTGCTTATACATGGATAGTTATGGAGAGTAGTATGTTGAGCGAAATGAGTCAGAGGAAGAGGGATAGACAGAATGATCATACTCATTT
Source organism: Suncus etruscus (assembly GCF_024139225.1). Classification (NCBI taxonomy): domain Eukaryota; kingdom Metazoa; phylum Chordata; class Mammalia; order Eulipotyphla; family Soricidae; genus Suncus; species Suncus etruscus. The sequence continues at coordinate 68,549,030 of NC_064862.1, forward strand.
GTGAGATATAAAAAAAGATAGTATGGTGATCATATCCAGAGACAATAGAGAAGGGGGCCAGCTGGACCAATCCATGGTAGGAAACTTGCCACAAAGAGCGACATAAGGAGTGCAGTAAGGGCATAGAAGGGACCAGTATAATTGATAATTGGAAATGATCATTCTGGACAAGAACTGGATGCTGAACTGTGGATGATAAAGTGAAATGCCTGATTCTCCTTTTGTAAACCACAGTGTTTAAAGGGGGAAAAAGGAATGGAGAGAGAGCAGAGAAGAAAAATGTCTACCACTGAAGCAGGCAGGGAGTGGACAGGAAAGAGGGTGAGAGGATAAATGAGAGCATTGGTGGCAAAGAAATGTGCACTGGTGAAGAGTGTCATACAATGTATAACTGAACTCAATCATAAACAACTTTGTAACTGTGAAAAAAGCAACTATGATGAATGACCTTGTAAACAACAGTGTTTAAGTAAAGTAATTTTAAAATAATATAAAAATTTATGTATTCCTCCTCTCCCAAAGGCCTGTGCTGTTGTGCATATTTGGACAGACAGTGAATAACATTATATGGTTATTTACTTTATAGTAAAAGAAACTACTCTTGGACAGAACTAGCACAGAATAATAAATAAATGAGGCATGATGATCAATGACATTATGTAACTTGCAGGGGCGCTGCAGAGACGAACTGTACCATTGTGATTTTGACAGCATACTAAGAACAAATGGTGATAAGTAATTTCTGAACTAAAGCAAAATACTAAGAGCTAAAGCTGGCTAAGAGCCTGCACCAGGGCAAAGATGTGATTGGAGCAAACAGTGTGATTCTTTGTGGGGCATTTTTACTTTGGCTTCAGGGACTGTCACTTTGGACATGGCTTAGTTGATTTGACCTTGGGGCCATTGCTTCTTGAGCATGTGTGGGATAAATATTGACTCTTTCAGTCCTCTTGGGTGCTTTCTGCTCCATGACTTCTTAGATTAATGAACAGACTTGGTTAGAGTTTGAGTTTTGAGGTTCCCTCCTGGCTGTTGGAGTCCTGTTCCCCTGCACTCCCATATGCAAAGGACTGGCTCATGGAGGTTTGTGCCTCCTGCATTGATGACTTTTACTGGTTTTTTTTTTTTACTGGGGTAGGGGAATCTCCCAACCAGTGCAGAGGAGGCCCACTACATGGTTCCCCCCATCTATAACAAGTGCCCAAGTCCTTTGAGCTATCTCCTTGCCCCAAGAATGTTACTTAACACCCCTTCTAACTTCAGTTCCCTGTATGGTCTGTTATGTTTGGGGAAAAGTTTGCTCCAGTTCTCACTGTATGCAGCTCTCCCATCTAGTCTTGGTTTGTATTGGTGGTGGGAGAGAGAAGGGGGCATACATTTGTCCCTCTCTTTGAGCTTCCTTTTCTCCCCTGGAAACAGCAGAGCTGCAGGACTGGGGCCTTCTCTAAAGTTGACCAATAGCACCAGCTGCTGGAGTGGAATGGGAATATTTGTGTCTAACTTTCTTATTAACAAACAAGCCCACAGAGATGTGTGTGGGTTGACAGAGGAGGTACTTAATAAATGCCAGGGACATGTTGCACAGTCAAAAACAAATAGATATGTAAAGTATCTGTTCTTTTTTTTCTTTTTTATTGTAAGAATTTATTCAAGAGAAAATTGATTAACATAATGAGGTAAACTAACATAATACAGTGACATAACATATAATATAATTGATATAATGATAATACATGTAAGTCAAAGAAAGTTTCTGATTAAAAACACATTTTTTCCATAATGGCTTACATATCTTTCACAGTAGTATTTTAGGTACATATTAACATTGAATCAGGGGAATACCCATCACCAACTATGTCCTCCCCCCATTCCAGTTCCCTTTCTACAACCCATATACCCCACCATCACCCCCCAGGCTGCTAGAGTAGGTGGACCCCTCTTTGTCTGGCTTACTATTAGTAATCACATATCTGTTTGGTCCTGGAACCCTCCCTTGTTTTCCCCTCTATTTTAGAGGCAGAGCTAGAAAAATCGAGGTATGTGGTTTTGTTTGAAGGCAAGAAAAGCAATAGAATGGGGTACAAAATAAGAGGAAAAAAAAAGAAGTCAAAAGTCAAATACTCTGAAAATGGGCTGAGTCCCTCTAGAGGCTTCCAACCTCAGTTTGAGAGAGGATGTGAAAAAGGTATTTAAAATACCACAACAATACAGAAAAAAATATCGAATTAAATAACCGGTGAGCACTACAGCAATAAAGACAGGCACCACACAATAGTCTCGATTCTGAAATCAAATCATGCTCGAGTGCAAAAAGAAAGAGAAAGACAAGACAAAATAAAATAATATTGGAGACATCAACCATAATCTCCACACCAAAATAAAGGCATCAAAAAATCGATCAATCGATAAATAAACATGTGTAAAAATGATTGTTTTGTGCTTTTTTTTTCTCCTTTTCTTTATCCCCCTGCATAGGCACAGTAACTATTGGGGATATTGTAGAGGAATTCCCTTGACCTAGGAGATACAGGGTTTCTCCACCCCTGAAGTATACTGTCATGGGATTAACTCTAGACTCCTTGCATGATCATTTACTCTCCCCTTGCTGCTTTTGTGGTGTGTGGAAGACTTTTGCTTTGTCTTGGATGGTAAAATTAGACCTCTGTTTCTAGAGATCTTGGTGGCTGTGCAGCTCAGGGAATGGAGTTTATGGAGTCTTTCTTCGTGGTTCTAGCAGTTATGCTTCTTCAGTGTCGTTTTAATCCATCTTCTGTAGTTGGTGTTCTTGGTCGTTATGTTGCTCCTAGACTGGAGCCTGGGATAAAGTCTTTCGTTATGTTTCCGGAAGGCCCGTTCAGTTGCGGTTGTCTCAGTCAGACTTCTGGAATTGGAGCTCTTGTTTGTTGAACAGATCGTATACCAAAAGCTAGGCTAGAGCTTTTTGTTGCTGTTGTTGTTGGTGGTGGTCCCTGGATGCATACTGTCCAGTCTTGGTTGCAACAACCAGTATATAGCAATCTTGGTTTTTGCACATATCAAAGGGTAACCTGTTTTCTGATTTTGTCTTATCGATAGCTGATGAGGGAGGACAACTTTCTCTTAGATCAAGTTATTCCCATTTCCTCCTTGTCAGGTTATCAATTTAGGACTGGCTCATATTGGTGTCAGATCAGCATTGTAAATGCCCTGCGCGGGATTTGGTTCCTTGAGCTGTTGCAGAGAACTCTGTCATATCTATGTCTGGGATCCAGGAGTTAAGGCTGAACGGTCAGTGTCTAGTTCCCTGGAGCCTAAGTTGTTTTCACATGACATACATTCAGGGTGGGAGATGTCCCTGTGTTGTAAACAGGTATGAGTTCTTATCCCTAGTAGATAAGAGCTTGCTTTTATACGTACAATGTCCCCTTTGTTTAATATGTATTTGCAGGAGGAAGTGGTGCTACATTATATTGCTGGTGGATTTGGGGAGTGGAGAGAAAAGAAACCAGACTCCCGACAAAAACTAAGAATATATATGCTTACACATATCTAAAGGAAAAAAAGTTTCTTTAAAAAAAAAAAAGATTAAATAAAAGATGTAATTAATGGGCCGGGCGGTGGCGCTGGAGGTAAGGTGCCTGCCTTACCTGCGCTAGCCTATTAGACGGACCGCGGTTCGATCCCCCGGCGTCCCATATGGTCCCCCAAGCCAGAAGCGACTTCTGAGCGCATAGCCAGGAGTAACCCCTGAGCGTCACCGGGTGTGGCCTAAAAACCAAAAAACAAAAGATGTAATTAAAGGGATAAAGTGGGGCCAGGAGAGATAGCATGGAGATCAGGCATCTGTCCTTTCTGTAGAAGGGCAGTGGCTCAGAACCCGGCATCCCAAATGGTCCCCCGTGCCCTCCAGGGACGTTCTCCAAACAGAGCCAGGAGCACCCTCCGAGCGCTGCCAGGAGTGACTCAAAAGAAGCAAAAACAAATCAAATCCAATAAAAAAAAACTAAAACAAGGCAAAACAAACAAAAGAAACTAACAAGAATAAAAAGGAAAAGAAAAAAAAAACAAAGAAAAGGGGAGAAAGTGATACAGGAGATCACTTTACATTTGGGGAGAAACAGGATAAGAGGTAATGTTATATAGGTCTATACTTATGATGAAAGAATAGGGTTCCCCCTTGTCTTTTGAGATTTCCTTGTGAGGTGTGGGGTCCAGGCAGGGAGGTCTTAGGTAGAGTTCTTGCAGTGGGGGTCCTTTGGAGCTAGTTCCAAAAGCAACAAAAATACGAAGTAATGAGAAGAGAGGCTATAAGAGCAAGGGCATGTTAGTTTGGTTGAAAGGGTTCGATGCTTGGGCCTTGTGGTAAAAATCTGTAGGTCTCAGTTGTTGCTTCGGTGATCTGGCTGGCCCTGTGCTTCAGGTCCTAAAAGAAGGCATAATCTAGAGATAAAGGGTATGTTAAAGAGTTTTATCTGGCCATTTTTATGCTTCTAGCAGAGTATGGTGCCTCGTGTGACTGAGCACTGAGGTACCACCATAGGATGTTCACACTTTGTATCCAGGAACTCCTATGGACAGAGAAACTGAGAGGTTATTTTAATAGTGGTGAGGATAAGGCATTCAAATATAATGTTTTGAAGTGTTTCCATCGGACTCAGTAAGTTCCCGTTGTAATCTTTACCTGTAATCCTAGTAATTTTATGGTAAATTATTATGGGCCTTTGTAGTAAAATGATAATTACCTACCTGTTCTCTCTATGCTGCTGTTTCTGTTGTTGCTCATTTCTTTATGATATAATGTGTAGTTGGGCTTTGTGTTGTTTCTCTCCCCTTTGTTTTGGGCTATATTTCCCAGTATATGGCGATTATTACTGTGTTTGAGGTTCCTATCCTGTTACACCTGTTATTTAATCATGGGGTATTGGATGTATATCTGATGTATATTCTAGGCACTTCAGAATAGTGCTATCATTCTTTGTTTATCTTTCATCTTCTGGCTTGCTTCATTTAACATAATATGTTCTAGGTCCATCCACGTTGCTGCAAAGTCTGTGATTGTATCATTTCTGACTGCCATGTAGTATTCCATTGTGTATAGATACCACATCTTAATAATCCACTCATCTGTTGTTGGACATCGAGGTTGGTTCCAAGTCCTGGCTATTATACTGAGTGCTGCGATAAATAGTGGGGTGCACACATACTTTGGGATGAATGTCCCTCCAACTTGGGGGTAGATACCTAGGAGAGCAATTGCTGGGTCAAATGTGAGCTCAATTCTGAGCTCCTTGAGCACTCTCCAGATTGTGTTCCATAGGTGTTGGACTAGGGGGCATTCCCACCAGCAGTGGATGAGAGTGCCTTTCATACCGCATCCCCACCAACACAGATTGTTCCCATTATTTTTGATGTGGGAAGTATCTGTTCTTAACTCTTTTTTGTTTGTTTGTTTGTTTGTTTGTTTGGGGGCCACATCTGGCAGCACTTAGGTTACTCCTGGCTCTGTGCTCAGAAATTATTCCTGGCAGGCTCAGGAGACCATATGGGGTTCTAGGGACCTAACTCAGCTTGGTCTCGTGCAAGGCAAATGCCCTACCCTACTGCTGTGCTATGGTCATTCCAGCTCTGCTCTTTTTTTCTTTTTTTTTATAAGTATCTTTATTTTTTTTTCTGGTTTTTGGGCCACACCCTGTGACGCTCAGGGGTTACTCCTGGCTATGCACTCAGAAGTTGCTCCTGGCTTCTTGGGGGACCATATGGGACACCGGGGGATCGAACCGCGGTCCATCCTAGGCTAGCGCAGGCAAGGCAGGCACCTTACCTCCAGCGCCACCGCCCGGCCCTATAAGTATCTTTATTTAAACACCTTGATTATACAAATATGATTGTAGTTGGGTTTCAGTCATGTAAAGAACACTCCCCTTCACCAGTGTAACATTCCCATTCACCAATGTCCCAAATCTCCCTCCTCCTCACCCCAACCCCTCCTGTACTCTAGACAGGCTTTCTACTTCCCTCATTCATTCACATTGTTATGACAGTTTTAGTGTAGTTATTTCTCTAGCTGCACCACCACCCCGGCCCCATGACTTCATCTCTTGATGGTTGCATAATATTCCACTGTGTATACGTACCACAGTTTCTTTAGTCATTCATCTGTTGAAGGTCTGGCTCTGTTCTTAACTCTTTGGGAAATTTGCTATTATGTGCACTTGTGCCTTATGCCAGTCATTGGTTGTTCCCCTCCCACACCCAAACCGCACAAATTCAGTCAGCCAGAGATGATGCTCTCCTCAATGCTGGGTTATGTATTTCATCCCCTTGACCATCCATGCTTGCCCTGAGCCTATAGGATAAGGACCCTCATCATTTCATAGCTAAGGTTCATGTAGACAGTAATTCATGTAGTCATGATTTTTTGAGTAGCTGGAAAGCCCATGTCAGAGGATTGGACAGAAAAGAGGATTTCCAGGAGACAACAGTCTTCCTTCTTTTGCAGAGCAAGAGCAGAGATGGTGATCTAAACTAGACTTCCAGGGAGCAGCTCCTGCAGGGTTCCCACCCAGAAAAGGCAGTACCACTTTTCAGATAAAGTGGACTGGGGAGACGGTGGCATGAAGACAAAGAAGCCAGCATAGGGGCTTCAGAATTTGATGGGAAGATACACTTAACACAAGGAACACTGCACTCCTGTGTGTTAACCATATACCCTCATGGGATGGTCAGACACCTGCAGAAAAGTCCACTGGTGGGGCCATGGTCCTACCAACTTTTTGTGGCTTGTAAGAGCCTCTAGGGCAGGGGTTTCAAACTCAACTTACCTGGGGGCCACAGGAGGCAAAGTCGGGGTGATCCTTGAGTGCAAAGTCAGTAGTAAGCCTTGAACATTGGGGGATGTGACCAAACAACTAAAACAAAACAAAACAAAAAAGATTCCTCTAGGGCAGGGCCACAAAATGTTGTACGGAGGGCCACAAATGGCGGGCAGTGAGTTTGACACCCCTGCTCTAGGAAGTCCAGAAGTTTTCAATAACCTCACTGAAGGGACAAGGGAGTCCAAATGCCTGGAAACAAGTCAAGATGACTGGAACTCTATTTGTACCTAGAGAAGCCATTGGTTATTGGAGACAAATCCCCTCTGGACCTGCTGCTCACTTGGCCTCTGGAGAAAAGAGCCAGAAAGAAAGCAGAAATAGCAGGTTTGAAAAAGTGAGTGGAAGCTTGAACTTTCAATAAGCCACTTCCCTGAGATGACTGCTTTGGAATGGAGGGGACTATCGCTGTGAAAGTCTAATTTATTGTCACCTGCCTTCATCCCTCCTACCAGCAAACATGGAAGGTCAAATACAGAGATTCAGGAACCTGATGCCCTTTTGAGACTTTCCCTTTCAAGTTGTCTTAGATTTATGGACTATAGGCCCTTCAAGTCAGTACAGCTGACCTCCAACTCTTGCTTTAAAACCTTTGAGAGCTGGGGCTGGAGTGTTGGTGCAGCGGTAGGGTGTTTGCCTTGCACGTGGCTGACCCAGGACAAACTGTGGTTCAATCCCCCTGCATCCCATATGGTTCCCCAAGCCAGGAGCGATTTCTGAGTGCATAGCCAGGAGTAACCCCTGAGCGTCACTGGCCAAAAAAAAACAAACAAAAAACCAACAAAAATAACAAACCAACTTTGAGAGCTGATCAGAAGAACCAACTCTCTTCTTGACTCCATTGCCTCCTAGATTCACCCCATAGGGCCACATACAGATTCCACTTCTGATACTCAAGTGATTGTGAAATAAGCCTCACATGGACCACCTCTGCTGTGTTCTCTTGACTCTCTTTTAAAGGGAATCCAGTTGGACCCAACCTTCCCTACCTTCTCAACATCTCACTACTATATATTGATTTCAGGTGAGAACGCAAATGTTCTAGAAGATTTAAAAAAGATTACAAGTGACTCTAGATAACTAGCTAAAAGTCAGGGGCTATCAACCAGAAGCTGCAAACTGTAGATGAACATTTAATTCAATGGAGTGATGCAGAATGCCATTATACAGATGTCTCCATAAGTGGCCTATCCCCCCGAGTTGACAGTTATGGAACCTGTAATTCAGAACCCTCCAAATAAATAAAAAGTCCACATCTATCTGCATCTGTATAATGGTGAGTCTAAGTGTAGACAAGGTGCAGCCGGCATCTCAACCTTACAACATTCCTGCCAGCTCAGTCAAATCATTCTACTCAGGTACGCAAGAAAAGTGCTAATACCTGGAGACTTGTCTAGTCTCATGATAAGGACAGGATTTGTCAGGCTTTGATCAGCTGCTCTCTCATCCAGAATCATCTGGGAAAGGTGGTGTTTGTTGGAGATCCACATCTTCTGAGAACTCAGTGCCCATGAGAGCATAAATTAATCAACAAGTAAAAGAAACACTAAAATATTCAAGAGATTAGAGATGGTCCTGCATACTGCAGTTGGTATGCAAAACAGATGCAGAAATAGGATTCAAAAGTAAAATATAAACTAGTCCTGGATAAATCCAGTTCCACTGAAAAAAATCTAAATCTCTATAAGCATAAATCCAGGGGCCTGGGAGGAAGCTCTGGGGTAGGGGATAAAGGCATTGATATGTAAGACTACAAGTTCCCTGATGATCTCATATACCAGAGAACTCTGCTACCAGAAAAGATGAAATTAGACCTTGAAGGGGAAGTTGGATGAGTCAAAATGACTGCATCAAGTGAACTAGGCCAGGACATGAAGGTGGCTATTGGGTTCTTTTACTTGTGAGGCCTAAGACTTACACAAATAGACAAAAATCAACTCCTGAATTGGTAAAAAAAAAAATGCACTGGATATAAGAGGGAAGAGAGAATGATAAAAGGGTATTTGGTGGTGGTAAAAGGATCATGGACCTTTTAGTAAAATTAATAGCAGACACTGGACTATATCCCTGAAGTTCAATAACCCTAAACTCATGACCAATCAACTAGAAAAAAAAAGAATAAGTCACCGTTTGTGAAAACATGTTCAGATACAACAAGGTTGGAGTTGTGGATCTGGATGGAAAGTCCTGTTCCAATGTTAGGGGCTAGAGACAGAGTACAAGGGTTTAGGCACTTGCTTTACATGTGTCTCATGTGGGCTTAATGCCTATCTCCACCTCAGGCCTTCACATTGAATTGCTGGGTTGGCCAACACAAGAGGGAACCCTGAACATTGCCTCCCCACAAAAGAAAACATTTATAGGTCCTTTTGTTTCCCTCATCCTCTTTGGCAGTGTTGGGCAAACACCAGGGAGGACCCAGGAGTCTGTCTGGACCCTGAAGTCGTAGCTGCTGTCAGTTATTGTCAGCTCGTGCCTGGAGTGGGCATCTACTGTTCCAGCATCCAGTTCAGAGGTGTGGCCTTCTCTCTGCACGGTGGTGCCTTCTCCCAATTACACATTCTGGAGAAGGAAAGTGCTTCACATTGGCACTTAAAGCTTCAGCCTCTGTTGGGAGCCAAGGATTAAGATAGAATTAGGAGAAAGGGAGAAAAGTCAGGTAACAGGAATTTGTTTTAGTATTTTGTTTTGTTTTGTATAGGGACCACATCCAGTGATGCTCAGAGGTTCCTCTTGGCCCTGCATTTAGAAATCACTCCTAGCATACTTGGGAAACCACATGCAATATAAGAGATTGAACCCTGTTTGGCTCTGTGGAGGGCAAGCTTTCTACTTTCTGTGCTATTCCCTTGGTCCTGGTAATTGGAATCTGGTATTCAGAAAACCACTGAGGCCAGGCTACTTGTGACAGCTCTGTCTACTGCTTCTTCTCCCAGAGGAAAGAACCTGAGATCAGGCCATAATAAAGACATTCCACAAGATATAATGAGGTTCATGGATGTTATAGTTTAGCTCACATAGGTTAATATTGTTAGGCAATTGGACAACACATGCTGTCATTCTTTGGGTGATTCCTGGTTCTAAGTATTAAATAACTATGGAATGGAAGGACTGTTGAATTCTCAGTCCATAAGAGGGGCTACCTGCCCTATTTTTATTTTTATTTCTGCTACATTCCTTTAATCCTCCATGAAATCCCCACTTTGACCTTGTTCATAGGGCTAGTCTTCCAGGTACCAACCACAAACATTGGGCCAGGAGGACTGAGGTTGGAAGAAAAGCAAGTCAGTGGGCCCCTGCTGGCATACTACTTTCTTTCCAGAGAAGCTCAGAAGCTTCTGTTCCTGATTTCCAGTAGCCCTATCAGTCAGGATTTTGTGGAGAATGGGACAGTGCCATGAGGGTGGTGGATTCAGAGCAGTCTTGGAAGGACAGGCCCTGGCAAAAAGGACTTGTGTGGGGAAAAAAAAAACACTCAGCACCAGAGAGTTGAACAAGTAAGGTTGAAAGATCATTCAAGTCCTTTGTCATAGGGAAGATGGAGGTCAGCTCAGAATCACTAACTGGGAGATTTGAAGATCAGACTTATCCTGCATCACACAGCAAATGCTCACCTAACTTCCTGACAGAGTCCCAAAAACTGAGACTTTAGTCTAAACAACTACTGCAAATTCAGTCTTATCACAGGCCACTGACACAGCATCAGTTTCATAGCATATGGGTGATCATAAAACATAAAACCATAAAACATCCTAAGGCCCCAGACTCTTGTCATATTACATACTCATTCACTTTCCAGCCTCTGCCCATGGCTGTTGTCCTCACTGGGCATCTCAGGTCATTTCTGGGCATCTCAGGCTTGGCTGCTTGGGTAGGGTGGATGTGTCAGTAGGAATCAAGCTGGGAGTCCCCGAGCCTGTCAGAACCCTCGAGATCAAGGCCCTGACTTTCAGGTGTGGAGGAGAACCCTAGAGAGAGACGAAGCCATGTGGTGAGGAAGTGACTGGAGCATGTGAGACCCTCATATCACTGGACACTGCAGAGCCCTTGAGGAGTTTACATCATTTTTCCTGTTTTGTTTTGGTGCAAAATGAGTGTAACATAATGCTAATTACAATTATGTGATACTTAGACATTTGTGCCAGAATTATTTAAAACAGGCATAAAGAATTATTAAGCAATGACAATTAGATGGAGAAACATAGCACATTTCAGAGACAGAGAATGAATTTCCAATGACAATTTTTCTTTTTTCCTTTTCCTTTCTTTTCTTCCTTTTTTCTTTATTTTCTTTCTTTATATCTTCATTTGCTTTCTCTTCTCTTTCTTTCTTCTTTCTTTCTTTCTTTCTTCCTTCCTTTCTTTCTTTCTTTCTTTCTTCTTTCTTTTCTTTTCTCTCTTTCTTTCCTTCCTTCTTTCCTTCCTTCCTTCCTTCTTTCTTTCTTTCTTTCTTTCTTTCTTTCTTTCTTTCTTTCTTTCTTTCTTTCTTTCTTTCTTTCTTTCTTTCTTTCTTTCTTTCTTTCTTTTTTTCTTTCCTTCTTTCTTTCTTTCTTCTTTTTTCTTCTCTTTTTTTCTTTCCTTTCTTCTTTTCCTTTCTCTCTCTCTTTTTTTTTTTTTTTTTACTCCTGGCAGGCTAGGGGTACCACTTGGGATACTGGGAATTGAATCTAGATCCGTCCTGAGTCTGCCGAATGCAAGGCAAACGCCCTACCGGTGTGCTATCGTCCCGTCCAATGACATGTTTTCTAAATCGAACATTTTAAGGACAGTCTAAATTTTAGTAAATTCAGGAGAGAGGCCACTTGAACCTGTCCTTGTCCCTCCCACCATCTTGCTGAAAGCGGGCCCTGAGGTCTTCTTTCAACGCCTCCTTTCTCCCACTAGGTGGCACTGCTGCAGCGTCTGGCGGAAAACTTTCCAGAAAAATGCTCCGGGATCTCCATACCCTCCTGCTCAGGAGATCCTTCAGGGAATGCTCTGCAATGTCTGTGCGACCTGGGTGCTCCACAGTTAGCCCTAAAGTGTCTCGAGCATAAGGAAGTCCAGGGCAAAAAGTCGATCTCAGATTAAAGCCCAGCTGATCTGGGCGTAGTGCTGGCTGGGATGCAGAGGGCACACTGGTTGGCCAGGGGAGGTGGAGAGGCCCTGTGCATGGAATGAAGGAGCCCGATTCCCTGCCCAGAAGGAAACGCGAATCCATTAGGAAACAGTGTTTCCCTCGGTGATGAAAACAGATACCCAAAAGAAGTGCCTGTCTCGCCCACAGAGCCATGAGCACCTGTGCCAATGCGGTGGCTCAGGCAATTTCACATTCATGCAGATATCATGGAATCATGCTCCCTGATGTCTGACTCGGCTCAGAATGGCAGGTCCCTGAAGATGCACACCCGATTTACTGAGTCACTTTGTGTCACAGAAGCCACTTTGTTTGTAGACAGCAGCTCTGTGCCAGCAGCCCAGATGAGGGTTGCACTTCTCAGCAATATTTTAAAATTGAGGGTTCCACAATGGTCTGTAATGCTCCAGTACAATACCAACAACTTTCATATGCACCACGAAAGCAAATGTTTGCTTTCTAGCTGGTTCTATTGCAATACCCAGCTGATCCTAACTGTGGATTCTAAGTGTTTCCTGAAACAAAATTTCCTGAAATGCGTCTGTTTTCAGATAATAAAGTTCCTTTCTGACCCTGTGTACTTTATGGACATATCTCTAATGCAATTCTAAGAAGAAACTCATCCTCCATCAGAAGAATAGCACTGGTTTTCTTCTTCTTCTTCTTCTTCTTCTTCTTCTTCTTCTTCTTCTTCTTCTTCTTCTTCTTCTTCTTCTTCTTCTTCTTCTTCTTCTTCTTCTTCTTCTTCTTCTGTTTCTCATTTTTTTGGGGGGGGCCACACCTATTTGATGCTCAGGGGTTACTCCTGGCTAAGCGCTCAGAAATTGCCCCTGGCTCAGGGGAACCATATGGGACGCCAGGGGAATCGAACTGCGGTCCTTCCTGGGCTAGTGCTTGCAAGGCAGACAGACACCTTACCTCTAGCGCCACCTCGCCGGCCCCTAGTTTCTCGGTTTTATACTCTGGAATGTACTGGTCCCTGGGGGCCAGGGAGCAGCTGAGTTGGGGTCCTGATGCCCCTTGTTTAGGTGCTATCTCTAAGGCTGGGCCAGAAGTTTGGCAAGACCAAACTAGGAGCACTCTGGGTTCCCTTAGTCGCTCTTTGGTATGAGGCCCTGGGCAGCAATTCAGCACTTGTAGTGACTGGGGACATCCGAGAAGGCAAACTGCATCGGCCAGTAGCAGGCTCACATTGGCGTATCCCCAACTGCACAGTGGGTAGCTAGGTTCTGAAGGAACTGCAGCAGCTCCTTCTCCCCCACTCTTCCTCCACCAACTCAGCAGCACACGCATACAGGTGGAAGTGGGAGAAGGCCTCAGGTTCTGACTGGTAAGTAGGTGTCCCAGAGCCGCACAGTGCAGCTTAGGAGTAGCTCCCGCATGAGCAGGTTGTTCATCCAGCCAAACACGAACTGCAGGTACCGCACCTCCTCTGGTCCAGATGGTGGTGTAGGAACCTCACAAGTTCCTCTAGCATCTGCACCTTGGTCTGGAGCCTGGGCTAAGCTCGAAGATGGAGTTGTCCTGGATGTCACCCAACAGTCGGCCCAGGCACCAGTAGATGCTGGCCTCCATGCTGCTGGGCAGTGTCCACGTCCTCATCCTCAGCTATGCGCTCACAAGTGAAGGCAACAAAGAAAGGCGTGACAAGGTCATTTATCCCCTGTATGTAGCCTCTGAAAGGGTGATGGATGGCCCAGAGAAACAGGAGAGCAGGGCCAGAGCAGTGGCGCAAGTTGTAAGGCGTCTTGTGCACGTAGCCTAGAAGGACTGCTGTTCCATCACTCGGCCTCCTATCTGGCCCCACAAGCCAGGAGTGATTTCTGAGCGCATAGCCAGGAGTAAGCCCTGAGCATCACCGGCTGTGGCACAACAACGAGAAAAATAAACAGAAAAAAGAAACAAGAGAGCAGCTTCTGGGCCACACGGGCTGGGGGGATCCCGGACCAGCTGAGCTTCTGCAGCTCCTCGAGGTCCGTGTTGGGACACCCCTGAGGTGTCCCCATCACTTAATGTTGCACTAAGTGGCCGCCGAGAGTGGCCCAGGACACCCAAGTGCCGCGTGCCGGAGCGACTGTGAGCACTGCAGGGACGCGAAGACCCCATGCTTGCTCTCTGCGGGGCAGGCCTTGTGGTTGTTGCTGACCAACTTGCTCAGCCGGGGAGAAGGGTCCCTGGAGGGCTCAACAGGTGCAGGGCCTGGAGCTGGAGCCTCCTCCTGCCTCAGGCCCGCTCCCGACACCCCGACCAACGGCTGGTCAGGCCTGGCGGCTCCTCCTTCGATGTTTCGAGAAAGTTACCAGTTCAAATCCCCAGAGTCCCACCTGTGCCAGGCACAACCCTGGCATCCCTGCGAGGGATTTCTGTGCCACGTTACAGCTAGGTGAACATCACAGAAAGGGTGTGGTCCCAGGAAAGACACAGATGGAAAGATGTGAGTGCTTGGGCCAGGGGCTGCCTGCCACACTGACAAGCACATGTGTGGGGATGACAATGACCCTTGAGAACACCTCACCCTTGAGTCTGTGTGCCTCTGCTAAAGAGTATAAGCCCCGCAGTGCTAGGTGCCAGCAGAAGGCAAGGGCAAACACCGCCCTTCAGTCTTGTTCTGATCTCCACTTCCAGTTATATATCGACACCAAGAATGAAAGGGAGGCTCGGCTGGAGGGTCACACAGACAGGGAAGGGGAACCAAAAAATCCCTTGAAAGTTCCTTGGATGCCCACAAAACGTCAGTCAGGAGGCATCGCCTGCTATTATGGTCACCTGGCTCCTTGACTGAGTATTCTGCACCTCCAGACTTTTCTCTGTGTTTGCCAGCAAAATACCAGCAGAAAGTATGTCCAGCAGACAAGGGTGTAACTAGCGGCATTGCCAGGAACCACAGAGAGCCTTGGATGGGGTAGAAGTGAAGTGTGGAAGGTGACCCCAGGATCCCAGCTCCTCTTCCCCATCTACTCCTCACACTCCACTCCACTTCATGCCACTATCCTTGGCAACATGCCACCACCCCACACACAGGCCCAGACTCAGCTGTGTGCATTCTAATAGATTTCCAACTTAGTCCTTTCAAAACCCATGATTTCCCGACTTGCTACTACCATCAAGGCATGTGACTTCCACCGGGGGGCACTGTGTGTTTTATCCCACTTCTTGGAAGATTTGCTTCTGTATCTCTTGTCTCTGCTGTCATTTTCTTTTTCCTCTCACTCTCCATCTTCCCTTTCTCTTTGCTGTTCTCACTTCATGGCTCTTATTGCCCTGTATTTCTAATCTCTATGTCTTCCTGTCATTCTGATATGATGCATGTTCTGTGTCTCCCGTCCCTTTTTGCTTCTCCTCACTCCTGACTTTTCCTCTTCCGTACACATATGCACACCCTCTTGGCATTGTGTGCAGCAAGGGCTCTGCAACAGAGACATACCAATATTCCCACTTACTCATCCCCCGTACAAGCTACTTTTTGCATGACACATCCTCTGGGCAGCTTCCTTGCAGCCTGGAAGCTGTTAAGATACAAGATCACGCCTTGCACTGCTGATACCATTTCTCTGCCCGGTGCTGCTGAGCAAGTAATGCTGGACAACTCTAGCTTCAACAGACCAGGATGTATATGGTATTTAAGTGGGGGTACAGGCAAGACTTGAATATGAGGTTGGCAGCCTTTGAAATTATTTCCTTATTATCTCAGGCCCACTGGATATTCTGCAGCACTCCCACATAGGGCCCACATAGGGTGAGTTTTCTACTGAGGAGAGAGGCCACTAGACTGTCATCCCCATTGTGCTACCTATCTCTCCTTTGCTCATGCTGATGGAGTCCCACTGAAACTCAGCCCAGCTCATTTTCCATCAATGAGAAATTTTGGAGGGAGTTGGTGGCTCTCACCCTATTGAACACTGAACTTTCTCCAGTCAGTGCCAATAACATAGTTGCAATTAGGGAAATTAAGATCCTAACTATGCTGCCTTCAAAAGCTGAACTCCCAAACTTGAGATCATCAAAGTGTTCAGTCCCTAAGTCTTAGAGTTACTTGTTGACCTGCAAGAGACCTACACAAGCTGGTTCAGCAGGAACACAGTGATTCCACTTTTCCTAGTCCACAAAACCTTCTGTTTGGGGTTCAGTTGGTGAGAGGGTCTCTTTCATATAGTTTTGGGAAAACAGACTCTTGCATCTCATGATTCTGCTATACCCTCAACCCTCAGTGTAGCTTTTGGTTGAGAAAGGGAAGGAAGGCCTCAAACCCCAAAATGGTACTCCCTACAGTGGCAAGGTTATGTTATAGAAAACAGAGTTGCTATTTTCAAAATCAACTAGAAGCAATCAGAACAGCTCTAATTTTGGAAAGAGTCCTTGCCTGTTCTACAGAGAGCCTGAGCCAGAGTGTCTTCTGGTCTCCCGTCCCAGTGCTCTCCCAACATGGTATGACACCCCACCCCTGCAGGATCAGTAGCTCCTGGAGGTCCACACCACACAGCAACTTTCCCTCCAGGTTGAAACAGAAATATCACACAAGCCATTGCTAGACCCATGATTCCCGAATGAGCAGAGCATTACTGTGGCATAAGCATAGGTGTATTTTTCACTTTCACTTGATCTTAGCCAAAAGGCCGAGAAGCGATGTATTTTTCACTTTCATGATTTTTCTCTCATGCCAAAATATTCCCGAATAGGCAGACCACCCTCCCATGTGCAGTCTGCTAACTCTATCGGGAACCCAAACTTCTTTACCAAAACCACTTCATGACTTAGGACCTTAGTGACTCCAGCTTTAGGTACAGTACCCAATTGTTCCAGGAAGCAGAAATAGTTTGGGCTCAGAGGCACATCACCTAGTTGACTGGTCCTTTCAAAAGTATCTTTCCATTTTCCTCCAGTGAATCCACTTACCTTTAATGGGGTCTTTCTGGTTTTCAAGGAAAGTGAGCAATGCCATTTCCTATATTGGCATTGAGACTATAGCTGTCCCTGAAAGAGGAAGGAAGGTGGCGACAGGCCTAGGGCATACACAACTTCTTACTTCCAACGGGAGCAGAAAGATGGATTCCCACAGAGCCAAACCCCAATCGGCTTTTCCATAATAGATATTAACGGCATTGACTGAACTGTCAGTAAAAATATACTTCTATGGATCCGCTGATACACATCTCCCAGACTGGGTCCCTTGTTATAGCTAATGATGGAAAGTGTGAGAGCCTGAAATGCTCATCCCAAGCACATAGGGGCCACATTTTAGACACCATTCAGAGTCAGCCTGGGCTGCCTGGTCTCACTGAACAGTTTTAGCCTTACAGGAAAAATGAGCCAATAGGGCTAATTTCTCATAAGACATAGCCCACAGGGTTTTCTTTATGAACAGCACCTCATATTCCTATTATTCATTTATTAAAATGAACAGATTGATATTAATGTGTCATTATTAGCGGAGGTCCTTAATTTATTCACATTTCCTTAAGTTTTGTACCCAAAGTCCTTTGCTTCTTCAAAATCCAGCCAGTTCACTGACTTTCATGGGTATCTTACCCCTCTCTAGCCTGGCACCTGCACACACAATTCTGGTTTTCATACCCAAGCAGGGGCTTGAGGGTCTGCAGTATCTACTGTTGGCCTCTCCCTTCCCCTCAGCCACACCCTCACCCTAATTTTTTTCTCTCCTGGAGAGATTTTATGAGGAACACAAACGGTTTAAAGAAAGTGTTTAAAAAAAAAGAGAAAGAGGCAAAAACATTTCCACAAACATGAAAGTGGGACCCAGGAAGATGTCACTGCTGCTCCTGTTCCATCTCTTTCTATTTTAAGACTAGGGTGCCCAGTATAGTAAGGATGAAGACCACGATGGACTATCTGCAGATGGCGACAGTCCACAGGCATATAAAAGGTAAAGGACATGATTTTAGACACACCTCTCCCTATCCCTTACTCCTTCCGCCTCCCCTCCCTATTCTCCTTCCCTCACCCCTTCCATTCTTTCCCCACTTACCATTCTTCCTTCTCCCTTCCTAATCTCCTTCCCCATCTAATACCCATTCTCTTTCACTATTGGCCATATTCTTTGGGATTAAAACTTCTGACCATACTAGATATTTCTGGAAGTTACCATAACAATTATACATTGTTGGGAGTTAGGCATGTAATTTTTTAAGATGCTGGTATTTTATTTAAATACTGATTAATAATGTTCATAATACAGTTGTTTAAGTTTCCTATGTTCTAGCACAAACCCTATTGCCAGTATGATCTAATCTTCACAAATGTCACCAGTTACTTTATCCTGCCCACTTAGCAGATATAAAATAATTTACTTTCTGTTGCTTGTTACTACATATATCTTATCATGGTGTAACTAAAGTAATTGCCAAAGGATTTACTGAGTTGTTAGGTGCTCATTGAGTCTTCTGTGCTGCTGGTTTTGCTCATTGAGCTTATGGGGTTTCTGCACAACGTTTTCATCTAATTCTCACTGCTTCTCCTGGGATGTCAATACTGTGGAATTCGGAGGTGTTGTGCAGCTGTATATGTGGCCACATGTTCCAGAAACTGTAGAACTGGGATGATTCAGCACAGAGTGTCTCAGATGGACCATTTAAAATCGCCAGTGGAAGCAGGTGTGAGTGGAGTGTTGGGCCTTCTCAGAATTCTCAGAAGGGCAGGATTTGGCTCACCCTCATCCTGGGAAGACTCAGGTCCTGGAGATTGGACCTACATGTTTTGACTCAGTAGTGGCATATTTCCCAAGGGTATAATTTTTGAGGCATGAACATGCTTTCACAATGTTAAAGGATTATATAATGAGCTCTAATATGCTCAGTGGTTCCATAAGGCTGATATTTGTGGGGTCAGAAAGATACAGGGGTTTCTTATTTTAAATACAGTCAACTCCAGTTCAGTCACTAATACCACATATGGCCCCTTGAACATTGCTAAAAATGATCTCTGAGTATGGCTGGGTATGGTGTAGTTCTGTACACGTATCCTCCCAAAGAGGCTGACCTTTGTTTAAAGCAGAAGGGATATTGGGGGGGGGGGGGCAAGAACATAGAGATCGAAGTTTATCACTGCTGTCTTTTTTCCATTTGGGAGAACAGTAAACAAACATGGTTTTCCTCTGAGTTACTGCAGAATCTGAGGGCCTTGCCTACTCCTTGGCTGTCGAACTAAACCTGAGGAATGATTCAGGAATTCAGCAAGAAACTACTATGGGAAGCTGACTGAGTTTTGCTCGATTCTTACCTGGGGAGGTTGCTGGAGGCTGACATTAGAGCTAAGCTTGTCCTCATGGCAGGGAGCGTGCCAACCATGTGACATCATGAAAAATGCACTCACTAGCCAACAGTCCTTGGCCTATGCTTGGTTCCTGCTGGGCAAGACCACCTGGGGGTGAAGGAATTTCAGTTGGAAGAGAGGCTTACACCCTTCTGCCAGGGGCTCCTCGTATGATATCCTGGAACTTCTTCCCTTAGAATTTCCCTTCCTGCACAAATGTTAAAAATGACAAAAATCGATGATTGTTTCTTCTCTTACTGCAAGAATGGTTGTGAAATAAAAATTCTTAGAAATATACCATTTGACTCTATTCAGGATTAAATAAGCAATTAAACAAGTTGCTTTGTTTGGGAGGCTCACATTCAGTGATATGCAGAATTTGCTTCTGGGCTAGGTTGAGGGGTCATTTGTGGTGCCAGGGGATCAAACCCTGTGATCAATGCAAGGCAAGTGTTCTCCCTGCTGTACTATCACTTCAGTCCTATATTTTTATTTTTTAAGAAAATGATGGGTTTTGTTTTTTTCCCTGTAGATCATCCTGTGACATAAACCAGTGAGGTCACATCAAATCTGCCTCTGCAGAAGTCATGAGTGACAGGAGCCATTTTCATCCTTATCTATCATATGTTTCCCGAGAAACAAATTCGTTCACATCCCTGTCACCTCAGCTCTGGGATCACCTGCACCACAGATTAGGTCCCAGCACCATAAGACAGGTGGAGGGGCCTTGCACAAAACAAGACCACTCTCATACTGAGGACCACCATTCTCCCAGAGCAGAATCTTGCCCTCCCAGCACTGGATGGATATTTATTACCTCTAATATTATTTTCTCAACATTCATGCATGTTTAGAAAATAATGTAGAAAGAAGCTCAAGGAACAGTTCTGGAAAGCAGGACAGGGACTAATTGCTCAGGATGGTCTTATCATTTCAGGGGCCCCAAACCCAGCAAATGTTGTCAAAACTGGAACAAGACAGACCTGACAGAATGTAGGTTAAGGAAGTTCATACTTTCTGGAAAACTACAGGGCTGGGCTGGGAGTCAGCAGCAGAGTTCTAGAAGAATCCTCAGTCTTTGTGCAGGTACATTTGATGTCTGTCCATGATTCTAATGAGGCTGGGGCCAGCCCAAGGGCCTTGCCCAGCTGAAGGTGGAAAAACCTCAGCAAGTAGATGCCTGTGCTGAGCTCAAAGACCCAGCCCAGCTTCCATCCTTGGTCCATTCTAACTCTAGTCCTAGGAGTGAGTAAAACCTGACCATGGGCCAAGCACACCAATACACTTATGGCCTAGGGCATGACTGTCCCCTTCAAGTTAGCTTATTCCTGGGCAGGACCGGAATTGCAGCTTCTCCACTGCTGCTGCTGCTGCTCCCCCAGAGTATCAGACTCTCCTCTCAGTCTGCACTTGCTTCTAGACCCTGTGGGTTTTTCCTGCAGACACTGACACAATTACTGAGGAAACCCTCTTGGCTCCTACCAGATCACTGATGACAGGCTACCTGGCTAGATCCTGCATGAGCGCCACTGACTTGGGTCCAGAGTGCAGCACTCTAGTATAACCTAATTAATCTGTGTTCCATGCCTGGCTGTGAGTGTGTCTAGAAAGTTGTGAGGCAGCTGGGAACTGCCTGAAGCCTGTAGTCTTTTCATGGTGGAATTTAAGATGTTGGTTTCCCCAACATTGTGGTGTATTAACTACTTCCCTGGTAAGTTAACAATTAACCTTATGTTACTTGATTAACTGAGATAGTGTTCTTGGTGTTGGAGCAACTGGTTTTGGGCATATTCTGGGCTGCTCAACCCTAATACTGGTCAGTGCCAAGCTGACAGTAAGAAGCAGCTGCTTAAGACTGGGCCACAGGCAGTGACTAACCTGGAATCACTACCATGGGACAAAGGTCCTATCAGGGCATGGGGCATGTGAAGAGCTGAGTCTGCATTTCTTCTCCTTTTTCACCAGGAGCCCATACAGAGAACATGGACAGATTCTTGCAATCATCTGTTCCACCCACTGTTTAGTAGGCTTTTCTTCTAGAATTAAGGCAGACAATAAAAGGTGCCTGTCTGGGCTGTGTAGTCTCATCCTTTGTGTGAGTTTGGGGTCTGTAGCCCAGACCTCTCAAACAGGCGCTGCCATGTGGATCACTGCTCCTCTCAGAATAAGTACTAGAACCTCCCACTGGGAGACTAGCAGATGGTCAGTATCAAGCAGTTTCCAGCAATAAAACCATTTCCCGGCAAGTAGGTGAAACACTGAAATTCAGGGATGTAAAATAAAAAACCTATAAGAAGAAATAATTCATGGTCAGGGCCTGTCAGTGGTGCCATGGCCCATCCAGATAACCTCAAGTCTTTCCTTTCATTTTGTTCCTGTGTTACTGCTCACAGAGAAGTGAAACCCTTTACAGCTGAGCCAGTTATCTAGGCTCCTATGTGGGATGGTCATTGTCTCCCCACCTGCCTCAGGCTGGCTCTGCTGTCTGTCAAAGCTCCACACAATGGTAGCAGGTAGCACCAGAAATCCACACAAGGTAGCACAAGAAATCCAAAGAAACCATGAAAACAAAAGAATGACAAACCCAAACCCCAAACCCAAAACCCTCTGCTACGCATCCCCCCCCCCCACTCCAGCCTGTGCACATGAGCAAGTTATTAAAACATATAAAACCAAAACAAAACATTAGCATTAAAAAGCTCCCCATACCCCCATACACCAAAACACCAAACCTTTAAAACAGTGACCATGGTCACCTTTGCCCCTTGGTATGGGGCCTCAGTGAGGCACATCTTGTCTCAGACAAATAATCTGGAGGTATAATTTAGGTGTGACATGTTCCAGCTCCCCACTCTCTCCTGCTTGTTCTCTAGAACCCCTCCACATAGCCTGGAGCTCTACCAGGCGTGGATTCAGCCTCAAGTGGGCACAGTCTTCAGTGCCTACATGGGATACTGTCCCTATTGACTGAAATGGCCTGGAACAGTGAAGTCTTACCATCAGGGTCAGCCAGGCCAGGGGTAGGCCAGGGAAGGTCAGCTGTGTATGGCTTGAGAACTAGGTTTAAAGGATCAGGACTTAATACCACTGATTCAGGTCCCTGAAGAATAATGTCCTATCTGTCATCCAATCATGCTTCACATAGTGCTGTGTACTTCTTAGAAACTTCTGGAAACTTCAGGTAGAAAGCCATAGTAGAGGCCAGTCCAGCAAAAAGCCTCAAGAAGAGCCCCTAGAAACTCTTTGAACCCATGAATTTGAACACATTCCTGTTAGCAAGGGGAGTTCTGGGGGCCAAGGGAGTCTGAATAATTCCATAATGCAAGCAAGTTTCATGAATGGCCTGGAATTGTCCTTTGGTTTCCACATTGAAGTGAGGATTCAGTTCTACTAACATCTAAGAAGCGGAGACATCAGCAGAATGGAGGGATGTCTGCAAGGAAGGCATCTGATGGGCCAGAGATAGTCCAGTGCATGTAATGCTTACCTGGCACAATACTTGACCCAGGTTACATCCCTCGGATCACCAGAGCCTCTCAAGGTGTAATTTTGAATGCAGAGCCAGGAGTATTACTGAGAGTGGCCCCCAAACAAAACAAAATTAAAAATAAATAAAAAGAAAAACTGGGAGGCAGTGAGGGAATATTGTGCTGTCCTATTGTTTCCAGAGTAACAGGCTGGAGAATAGGGTAGTGGAGGGCAGGAGGCTAAAGGCCAGCCCTGTTTGTGGTTTCCCCATAGAAGCTGTGGTCTGTAGGTTCCTGCAGCAGGCCAGAGGGCATCAAAGCATTCATTAGTCCAGCAGCCACTTCTCGGGTACTGGTGCTGCTACAATGCTCCAGATGAGTTTCGATTTTTAGAGAAAAAATACCTATGGGTAGTTCTTAATTTAATTCATGAAGTGTTTTCTGGACCAGTGTGAGATGGAAGAGAATGTAATTCTTCAAGGGAAGGACTCCACCTTCCTGCCTCTGCTCCTGGTCCTGCCAGTCTGGTGTTTACATGAGACCAGTGAGGTGAGAACAGGGAGAGCAAAGCGATTGGGGAGCCCACTTATAGGGGGCTTCACAGAGCCTCTAGGTCTCTATACCCCAAGTCCCATGACCTCATGTTCTGTATCCTCACATCCCCATGTCCATTCATCCTATATTTTGAAAGTTGGTGTTCCCAGGCACTTCCTGCCCATGTCCTCACATACCTTCATCTCATGTCTTCACATTATTGCTTCATCTTCATATTTCCCACATCCCGTGGTCCTCAATTCTTTTCTTTACATGTCCCCAAGGTCAATGTCCCTATATTGCTTTGCTCTCATACCCCACTATCCCATGCCCCCATGTTGTCATATGAACTCTTGTTCCCATGTTCCATAGAGCCATGTCTTGACCTCCCACAGTCTCATGTCCCTGTGTTCCCATGGCATTAGAAGAGCAGATTTGTCATCAGACCCCAGCACTGCCCCTGCTGAGTGACTACTGTTCACTTATGTTGTGTTGACTTTGTAGATTTGTTTGTAATAACATGTGAGTTTATTTTTAATTTACAGTGGTAATGGGCTCGTGAGAAAAACATTTCATGTTTATGCATATTTGGAAACCATTAAAATAAAGAATAAATTAGGTCAACCCTGAGGGCATGCAAGAATTTCTTCAGAGGACTTCTCTCTTCTGCATGGCTAAAGACTCAGCAGAATATCCATCCAATCCTGTGGCGAGTTCTACCTCTCCCCTCTCATTTCCCTTCTCTCCATTCTCTCCCCCAAACTTCCTCCCCTCCGTTCTACCCTAGGCCAGACAGCTGCAGGTCTATCTGTCTGTGTTCCTCTGTCCTGCACAGAGTGGAAGTCACTGACTTGAGTTTGGATATATCCTGCTTCCAGAATGTTTTGGCCCAGACCAATAGCCTCTGGAGCTTTTAATGCTGATACTGAGCACTTCCAAGAGCCTATGGATGCTAACATGGTGATCGTACTTGGTGAGGCCTGATACTCCCTCCCTTCCTAATCCTGGCACTTATGGCCACCTCACTTGGTTCTGCCCAGGGCAAATAAAATCAAACTGAGAGTCACACAAGACAATCCCTGGCCCCAAGCTGGAGTGTCTGGGAGAAAAACCACTGGGATCTGTGCCAAGACCCCATTATGGAGCACCTAGAACCCATCACCAACCTGACCAGTGATGCCCAATAGTTCATATACTTCCTTCTTCAAATATGAATTCTGGAGTATGAAACCATGACATCATCGATCTCCATGGCCTTTGCCCCCACTTACTCCTTCTCTTCCCCTCTTTTCCTAAACCTGTCCCTCCCTTCTCTACCCCTGTCTCCTTTCCTTAAGAAACCACAGAATAAGTATTCAAATAGAAGTGTTGGCCTGAACTAAAATGCACCCCTAGTACTCAGGGCTCATCCCATTCACGGGGCAGGAAAAAGGCTGATGTGTGAGCAGAGATCCAGACTTAGCGTGGGGATTTGGGAAAGGCTGATTAGAAGCTAGTGGCTTGCCAGGGACATCAGGAAATGTCATCCCAACTTCCCTTCTGGAGCGCTAATCAATCAAGCTGCTGTCAGGCAGCCAGGGCCTGGGGACAGGAATCTGAGTCCAGCCACCTGGCAGTACCCTGGACCACCTGCTCCCTCCCAGAGTCACCTTCCCCCTGCTGTGGAGTGAGAAAGAGCAGGTGAGTTAGAGACACAGGACAACCTAGGGCTCAGGGGTCATTTGCTCTGCCCTCCCTGGAACAGGGATCTTGTTACGAATGGTGGGATCTGTTTTTTGAGTCCAGGTCCAGAGGTTACAGGTGACAGCAGCCCATACTTCCCTATCTCTCCTGTTAGTTCTTCATCCCAGGCTTTAGAACACGAAAGAGGAGGGACCAGAGGCCGGGCTTTGAGAAATATCAAGTGTCACCACACCACCTGTCCCAATTTAATGGAAAGAATTCTGAAAAAAAGTGGCCACCAAGTAAGAGGCAGGTTTCGGGGGTATGGAAGTTATAGGAGGACAGGGATGAAGGAGAAGCAGTAGAAAGTGCCTGTGACTTCTGGGAACATAGAGAATAGTGATCTGCCAGTGGGTATCCTTTGTCATTGTGTGGAAACACAGGTCAGCAGGGTCAGCACCCAGGACACTGTGCGGGATGTGGGTGTCAGGAGCCCTCAAATGATGCTCAGCATCTTTTCCTCTTTGCCCTTTCTGGCTTCCTAAATTCTCCCCTGCCTAGACTGCTACCTGACACTCTTGCCACCTGGCCCAGAAGAACAAAGAAAGGACAACCTCGGGTTCTGGGTGGCTCCCTTAGCCAGAAGAGACTTTAGAAGGGAGGGTAGGTGCTTTATGGGGATGTTGACCAGCAGGAGCAACTCAGGCTGCCAATGTAATGCACGAAAGGAGCAGTAATCCAGAGTAAGGGCAGGGTCAGCTAAGGCCTGACCCAAACCCACACGCCACCCCACCATCCTGTCCTGTCGCCAATGCTCTGTGAGTAGAAGGCTCCCCCGCCCCATACACACACACTACCTCTCCCAGGCTGTTCTGGAGGTCTGCATTGTATCGTTCACCTAATAACACACAGGGCCCATGGGGGCATAAGCATGTGGTCTCTGATGTGCTGAGGACATCTGAGTCTGACTAGAGTAGACTGTGGAGTTCCCTTTGGGCTATTTTCTGTTCATTGAAAGGTCAGCAAGGGGTCACTGAATTGGGGTTTGTGACCAGAGCTTCAGCAGGGAGAAAAACACCTTAGGGCAGGTGACAGGTCCCCACATCTCTCCAGACCCCACTTGGCCTCCCATTCAAGAGTCACCTTGACTCTTGGGCTTGGTGGACAATGTTCCATCTGCTCCTGGTTACCAACATCATTTCCTGCTTCTTCTTCCATGGTCCTTGAATCCTGTGGAACTCTTCATGCCTCAAATGGCCAGTAAAGGGCAGCCACACACAGAAGGGGAATTCTCACTCCCTCAGGATAGAATAGGTTGTCAGAAGGGGCTCCCTGCCAGTCTTCATCACTCAGAGCCTTTAAAATCCTCAATTCTGGACACAACAAAGCCTGGGTGTCCCGCAGGTGGATGGAAAGTGGCCATAGAGGGCAGATCAGACAACTAGACCGGACCTCTCTCTGGTCACTGTCCGCCACACAGCTCCCAGCCAAATGCCATTCTGTCCAGACCTTCTGGCCAAGCCAACCTGGCCCTGATGGCTTTGGCATTAAGCACCATCCGAAACTCAGCCCCACAAGGCAGGATGAAGAAGCAAAGGAACTGCTTAGGGAAGTGCTCACAGGTATTTATTTCACAAGAGGGCAGATGGGGTAGGATGAACGCCAAGAAGATGCCACCGACAGAGACACGAGGGAGTCCAAACTGAACAACTACAGAGCTGGGTTCCGGACAGGGCTGGGTTCAGGACTGCACCAGGGAAGAATGGAAATCAGCAGAAGGGACAGCCCTCCGACTGGGCACCAATCAAGACCAGATTAAGCCAGACCCTCTGGCCAATGGCAGACAGCCACACCCACAGCCTCTCAACATCCTTGACCTGAACCCCCAGAGCAATGAAGTAGCGAGACCAAGTCCATTTCCCAGCACTGCTCACCAGTCACGCATTCGCACACACATGCACCATGTGCTCACGCACACACACATTTTGCACCTGCTGGGCACGCAGACTCATGCGCATGCACACACAGCCATACGGGAACTCTGATTTACAGGTGCAAACAGGACCATCTTACTTCTCAGAGAGGAATCAGCTGCCTCCTTCCGCTGGTAGAACAAGGGTGACATGTGTAAACACAAGCATCCCCAAGCCTCTGGCCCCTGGCTACTCCCCCAGGCAGCCTCCAGGACTCAGAACTCCCTGTCCTGCGCAAGTCAGCCACCCAGTCTCCCCTGAAAACTCTGCATGCCTGGCTCTCCGGAACCCCAAGTAGAGCAGCAACCCAAGCCCCCAGTGACCAGATGTCCTTTGGAGTGTCAGCTCCTTAGTGGTGTCTGAGGTTGGTCCAGAGCTGTCCACTCATGGCCACAGTCTTGGAAAAGGGTTGGAGACAGCAGCCTTGGGCAATGAACGAAGGTCTAAGCAGAAAGAATCTCAAGGGAAACTGAGCCTCAGGGTATCACTGCCTCCTCTATGGAGGGGCAAGTAGGATGTCACTGGTTTGGCTGAGGGCTGGAGAGGAACCCAGATGCTGCTGCTGTAAAAGGCGAGGATGAGGAGGGATCCTGTTATCACCAATGGTGAAGTTGGCTGTGTGAGCAAGTCGAAGCTCCCCATTTTCCTGGGTACCAGGCCTGCGTGGCACCTGGTCTCAAAGATCCGAGATTGTTCCCAGGAGGCACAAGACTCAGAGTGACCCTCAGAGTGATTCAATAAGGATGTAGCCAGAGAGTCCCACCACCCTAGAAAGCTTTGAGACCCCTCCCAATGCACCCGCTGAACCCCCACCCTACTGGCTCTTCCAATGCTGCTGGAACAGGACCAGGCTTCTCCGCTACTTGATGAAGTTCTTGATGGTCCACCTCTGCCCTGTGCAGCTGCGGAGGATGAGGTCGATGCCAGCTAGGCCATGGTTTTCCACCTCCAGGCAGCGCCCTGTGGCCTTGTTCATGATGGCGCCATTCTGGGGCAGAGAGAGAAAGAAAGAGATGGCCAGAGACAGAGAGGAAGGTGCAGAGACATAGAGACATCAGAAATCAGCAGACGTCAAGAGACACAGAGAAACAAAGAGACCCAGAGTCAAAGTTCAGTAGAGACAAAGAGACAGAGACATAGAGGAAGAGAAAAATAAAGAGACAGATACACAAGAGAGAAGAGAGAGTAAGAGACAAGAAAAAAAAGAAACAGGAAAAAAAGAGACAGAAGGTCAGTCTCATAGGGTCCTTTGCAAGACCTCTGGTGGATGAAGGATTGCTTTTTTTTGAAAACCCTGAGGTCACAGAATAAATGGGCTTTTGTGGGTTAGAAGGGGAACTTTGGTGCCCAGCAGAATTGGAGGACTCAGATAGGGACTATCCCAAAGTTCTTCTGACATTCTCAGACCTGCTGACTGAGCAGATTTCAGGGGAGCCATCTCCATGCCTCCCCCAAATGGCTGCAGTCTCAGGATGACCAATGGACTGGAAATCCAGCACACCCATGTCCCTGAAGACAAAGTAACTTGCAGTTACCCTTGGTGGGTGGGCATGGTCTAGCCCACTTCCCCATGACCTGCACTGTCCTACTGCTCTGGGGTGCTGCCCACCACAAAGTGCTCACCTGGATGAAGTTCCAGCGCTTGGACAGACTGCTCTTGACCTTGTCACAGTCCAGGAGCTGGGGTAGTCGGCTCTTGGCATTGTCCACCAGGCAGCGAGTGTCCGGCAGGAGTGTAGTGGTCCCAAGGGCCCCCAGATGCAGGAAGCCTTCCTTAGTGTAGCGGGCAAGCTGAAGGGAGAAAAGGGGAGAGAAGAGAGGATAAGAAAGAGGAGGGGTGAAAGGGGCAATGATGGGAGGAAAGAAAGAGAAGAGAAGGGAAGGGGAGAAGAGGGAGGGGGAAGAGAAGAGAAGGAAGGAGAAGGGAGGGGAGGGAGGAGATTGGTAGTAACGGGAGGGGAGGGATGAAGAAAGGAGGGGAGGAAGGAAACAGTTGTAGAGCCAAGAACTCTGCCATCCAAGCGAACCTCAAAGCCCAGGTTTCCAGGTTAGCTACTTCCAGAAACCTTGTGGCTTGCTGTGCCTGAAGATAGTGTTCTTGGGCTACTCTGATATTCTGAGTATGCTCACAGTGATTCTGGGCTTGCCTTTTCTATCTGCAAATGGGGTATAGGCTGGGAAGCCATGTACAGTTGAGTCAGTGAAAGGCAGGACATCACAGCTGGTTTAGAAAAACTGCCTCTGCTTCCACAGGCTGGATGGACCACCTTAGCCAATCACCTATCTTGAAACCTTGTAAACATGCAGAAATGACATGAACTTGCTTCAGAGGGCCCCAGAGGCCAGTACAGAGCACACACACACACACACACACACACACACACACACACACACACACACAGCCTCAACCTTACAGGTATGAACTACTAAGAAACAATAAAAATAGGGGCAGGAGAGATAGTACAGCGGTAGGGTGGTTGCCTTGCATGCAGCTGACCCAGGACAGATGGTGGTTCAATTCCTGGCATCCCTTATGGTCTCCCCAGCCTGCCAGGAATTATTTCTGAGTGCAGAGTCAGGAATAACCCCTGAGCACTGCCGGGTGTGACCCAAAAATAAAATAAAAGAAAAAAAAAGAAAAGAAACAATAAAAACAATAAGATGCTGCTTTTTCAACCTGTGTTCCTGTTGTCAAGGTCAGCATGAGATGAGCTGAAGGAAGAGTTCTATCCTTCAAACATTTAGAACGTGCCTTTTGCGTTTTGAACATATTCCTCTCCTTTATTACATCCACTTTTAAAAAAATCCACTCCCAGGAAATTCCCCAACTATGAACAAGAGTTTGTGGATAAAGTATTGATTCCAACATCTGGTGAAATGATTATTGCAACACTATGTAAAGTATTAGTGAAATTCTGCAATTGTAATTATTCGTGACAAAATGCTGCAACATCATAATGAGAAAGAAGAAACCTCCCACATAGCACAATGGCATCACTTTTACATCAAAGTCAGCCACAGTGCTGGAGACTTGTCTAGGCCACAGCCTTTATACTCTCATGTCTCTACATACATAAAGCACAGCAATTCCCATCAAGACTCAGAGGCAACTTCCCAAGACCTCAATATTAGTTGGATTTGTGACTTGCTCTTGTTGACAGTGTCGCAGAAGCAAAGATGGGGAAAAGTGCCTATTCCTAGATGGATCTTGACCTTTGTCCATTTCCTCTCTCTGCTGTTGGCCCAGCTGTGCTGGGGATTCCAGGGTGAAAAAGCAGGATCTAATGCACAGCTAGTCAATCACCAGACAAGAGACACTACCGAGTTCAGCCAGGCCTGAGTCGACATGCTCGTTGGCAGATGCAGGTATAAATCCAGCCCAGATCGCTGAGCCTGATCCAGATGGCAGAACCATGCTGCTGACCTGTGGTCCCTGAGCAATAATAAATGCCACTGACTTTTGGAATGGTGGTTATGCAGCTGTAGCTGATACACAGATGATTTTCTCTGCTGCTCTGCACAAGAAGGCCCAAGCTGGCCTCCCCACTCCAGTCTGCCCACGTTGTTTAAAACCCTGAGGTGCTACTCTGGACATAAGTAGATTGTCTGTTGTGCTGCAGTAGGGGCAAGTAACATGTTTAGCTCACTTCATTCATTGTTGGGTAGGAAAGTCACCCTCTGACCCTCCACCAAGTGCTTTGTGTCTATGGATGAGCATGTCTCCATGGGGGGAACAATTACCCATGTTTGTTTGTTTAGGTGTCTATTTTGGGGTGTGGGGCCATACTTGGCTTATTCCTGGCCCTAGCCTGAGGATCACTCCTGGTGGGTTTCTGGAAAAATCAAGCACAATGCCAGGCATGTGCCTCAGCTCTCTGGCCCGATGTCTCAATCTTAAAGCAAGTTTGAAGAGTTCAAGCTGCCCAGCCTGAGCCACTGCTGTATGGACTCTGTAGGAGGGATCCTGTTCCCATGGCAATGATGCCAGTGCAGGCTTGGGCGGGACTGAAGCTTCCTTCTGCAGCATCTGCCCCGTAATGTAACAATAGCATTGCCTGTTGGCATACATGAAGACAGGCTGGCATTATTTGAATTTGTTAAATCTTTGGGGGGTCACACTCTGTTATATTATCACCCTGCACTTAGAGATCACTCTTGGGGAATCTAGGGATTGAACCTGCGTTGTTTGTGTGCAAGACAAGCACCTTATTTGCCGTGCTATGTCTCTGGCCCCAAGGTAGGTGTCATTTTAAAGCTGTATGAATCATGCCATTTTCTCCATAGCTCAGAAGAACTCCAAAACTCTCCTTATTCTACACATAAAGAAAATAGGCTTGGGGGCATCTGGTCACCTAGTTGGTCCTCTTCCCTCTCTAGGGGTCTCCAGAGGCTGCACAGCAGAGGGGCCTCATCCAAGAATGCATGAAGCAGAACTGGGAGTAGCATTGCCTGCTCTGGGGAGGTCTCAGCAGTTCTCAGCCCCTGGGGATGCTCCCCAGAACCCCTGTTCTGACTTCCAGAGGGGAGCAGCCTGCTCCTTTGAAAACAAGTGAAACAAGTGATGGGGAGTTCATTAAGTGCCCTTGAGAAAGAGGCGGTTAACGTGCTTTAAACCCAAATTAGTTCCAAATCAGAGTAATTGTTAAAGGCAAAATCAGAAACCTTCCTCCCCTCCCTAAACAATGTCTCCTGAAATCTATTTAAATTCACCAAAATGCAAAGTGATGAATGACAGTTCGCTGCCTTTATATTCTGGGAAAGACATACACAGCTGCTTATTGAAATTATGAATCAATCTATTATCCAGCAGGCAAATGAGTAGCGCTAAGAACATTAATTAACTGAGCATATCTGTGACCCACATGTTTAAAGAGCGAAGCTGAATGTCACGTGAGGAGTAAGGCTCTCTGTTCTGGGCTCTACTAGGATAGAAAACAATGACACCCGTGCAGTTGGGGCCTGCAAAGGCCAAAGCCCAGTCCAAGTCCTAAGGGCCTGAGAACAGTTGCATGGACAAGCAGAGGGGCCTTTGTGGGAGGGGCCTTTGTAGGCGGGGCCAAGGGAGGACCTCTTGTGGGTGGGTCCAGGGAGTGATGGGCGTGGGAGAAACTGTGGGTGGGGCCAAGGGAGGAATGGGCTATGGGAGAGACTGGGAGGGGCTTAAGAAGGGATGCAGAGACTGTGAGCAGAATCTAGTGGGGATGATTGCTGTCAGGGAGGGGCTATGCTAAGGCCCTATGTGGTTTGTAGGTTTTATTTTTTGGAAGCAAAGCGACTATTCAAGATTGTACACAGCTCTGCCGTTCTAGTCAAGGATGCAGGGTCAAGGTCAGAGAGCTCCTTTGAAAGGTTGTAAGACATTAAGCCAACAGCCCTCATTTCTCCTCAAGGAAGAGGGTTCTGGTGTGTGGCCCTTCATCCAAATGGCCCTGCCACCAATCCTGAATCCAGTGTCCTGCCCCAGTTCATAGAGACTTTGCTCCTGATTTCAGAATGCCATTGGGTCTCATCTGAACTCTTAACTCATTTTCCTTGATTTTCCCTTTTCAGGAAAAAAAAAAACCACTTCACATCTCCCACCATTTTCTAGTTCGTTTGTTTGTGCTCAGGGAACCCGTGGAATGAGGGACTGAATTGTGAAAAGCATGAGGTAAGCCTGTTTGTTGAACATCTCCACAGCCCAAAATCTACCTTCTTTAATGAAACTACCATAGGGGCTGGTGTGATAGTACAGCAGGTAAGTACTTGCCTTACATGCAGACAACCCTGGTCTGAGCCGTAGCACCATATATCCCCCCACCTGTGTCCTACAGCAGGAATCCCCTGAGTATAAAACCAGAAAGAAGTGCTTCTGGTGTGGCCCTAAGGCCAAAGCAAATGAACAGAAAAGAAAAATAACAGAAATGTGTCCCCAGTTGCACCTCGGGCCACTTAATGTACCCTAGATGGTTACAGCATCTCCCAGGAGACAACAACTCCTACTGTTTTGGAATTTTCAGGCTCTAACCTTCCAGACTTCAGTGTGATTCTGTCCTGTCCTCATTATTTCTCCTGCCATACCCTCTTTGCAGCTCTATAGTCTTTGGAGTCTTACACCCCGAGGCCCCCTCCCAGGCAAAGTCTTTCTCCTAGTTCCCTTCCCTGCAGGCTCAGCTCCTCCTTATGAGTTTCCCTCTTCCCTTCCATTTCTTCAGTTAGAGAAACTACAGACATGAGGAGATCTAGATGCTCAGAAAACCTTCCATAGACATTGCTCTGCTGCCCCCTGGTTTTGTCTTGGAATTTCTTCCAGGTCCTCAATGCCTCACACATTAGCATCTGTCCCACCATGCTGGTGAAAACCAGCAGGTCCACTAACAAGCCGCTTTACTGGTTTCCTTAGGCTTGGCGCTGGGTACTGACTCTGGGCTAGATGCTATGTGGAGTGCAGGGGATATACTTCTTGCTACACCCCCACTACACCCCCACTCTTGAGGACTTTGCTACTCTGGAGATATCTTTGTTTGGTGGCATTTATGTGATAACTTGGCACATGTGCTAAATTGCTAATAGCTGCAAATCAAACTTTTTCTCCAATTCAGCTGTGTACACCCTGCTCCCCCCCTTAATCCCACCAGAATGTCTAATAAACAAATGCATGTGGTCTAAATGGATTCCAACCCTTTCTATGTTTCAGAATCTCACTGCCCACATACCCAAAACCTGCTCTTCGTTGGTAAAGGCATCTTAGTTCTTCTAGTAACTTAGATCAAATCTCAGAGCTTCCTCCTACTTGTCTTCCATTTTCAGTTCACTAATTCCACATCTTGTCTTCATCCCTATTGCCACCTCCCTGCTCCAATCTCTTCAATCTTACACAATCTTAATAGGTCTCCTGGTTCCCATCAGCCCCTTGGGCACTTTGGTAATGCAGTATCTCCAGTGATTGCTTTCAAAGTGCTACACATATATAATAATGCTGCTGTGAACCAGAATCAGATCATGTCATTCCCCAGTTTAAAATCCTCCATGTCACTTCAAACCAAAGTCCAAAAGTCTTCCTGACAGATAACAGGACACAAGGCGACCTCATAGTAGCTCTCTGAGTTGAGTCCTTTGCTTTACCCCATTTTCCCCATGTTCATCACACTGTCCTTCTTGTTAATAGGGTAACAGGCTGTGCCAGCTTCTGCTCTGAGCCACTGTACTGACTAGTCCTTCTTTTCAAATTACCCTGCCCCATGGCTCAATCCATTTTTTTCTCAAAAGTCTCAGGTTGAATGCACTTAGCCATCTTGGTGACTCCCTTGACATCCTTGGAATACCATTTTTGTTTTTGTTTTCGGATCATACTTGTCTGTGTTTAGTGCTTACTCTTGACTCTATGCTCAGGAATCACAACTGGTGTTACTCTAGGGAGTCATATGGAGTATTAGAGATCTAGCTGAGGCAAGCTGAATGCAAGGCAAGAACCTCAATTCAGCCATACATGGCCAACTTGGCCTGGCAATTCAATGCAAGGGACCAAGGTTATAGTGCTGATCAAACTCTGTGGTTGGGGATACCTTGAGCCTCTCTGCCTCTTTGGTAGGAGTTGAGGCAGGGGCTTACCCATCTTCTTTGAAGTCTTCCCTTCGCCATTTACTCCTTATTCAAGTGTTTTCCTTCTCTCCCAGAATTTGCTAGAAATGCCCTTAATTATATACTTTGGTGCTGTTGCCATGTGATGGGGTGTAAAGGCACAATTTTTGCTTCTGATTCTGCTCAGGACTCTAACTCTTCGAAGAGTACCTGGAGCATGGAATGTACTTGTTAATTTCTCTTTGACTACATAAATGAATGGCATTGTCTTTTGGCTTTAACAGCTCAATCAGGGAGCAGAGGTGAGGATGATGGCATGCATTCATCAATAAAACATGCTGTGTGAGTTGAGAGCTAGTCAGGAGGGAACTGTCCAGTAAAGGAGTGAGAGAAAGTTCCTCAGAGGAGAGAATGCGCCATGGCAGCCAGAGGGACTCAGCCAGCAAGAAGTAAGTTCCAGGGACTGGAATAATATTACAGTGGGTAGGATGCTTGCCTTACATGCAGCAACCTGGGTTTGAATAATGTTATCTCATATGATCCCTGAGCACTGCCAGGAGTAATTCCTGAGTGCAAAGCTAGGAGTAACCCCTGAGCATCACGTGTGTGGTCATAAAAGTACAAGAAAAAAGAAGTGAGTTTTAGAGGATCTTGGCAGAATTCTTGACTGCAATGTGTCACTGCTGATAGGGAGATAGTAGAGGCAGGAGACTAGATCAGACACTGGGCTCTCTGGAATCCTGAGAATGGGGCTGAGTGAGAAGCATGTGAACTTCAGGATGGTTTGACTACAGGGTCCACCACTCAAGCTCTGGAGGTGGAGGGGGCTGATGCAGACTCGAGAGATACCCCACACTGATCCCACTAACTGGGAGTAAAGTCCTCCTATAGCAAGATTAGGGGAACACCTACTGGACAATGTGCTTCATCAGTGTCCCAGTCTCTTCAATTTTCCCTTTTCCCAACAGATCTTGACCATCTATTCTTTCCCTTTAACTAAGTAATCTTAAATATATATATGTAACATGTACATATATGTATATATATACACACATCTGAATTTAAAAAACACATATGGCATCACTCTCTGTTTCTTTAGCAAAGAATTTAGGCCACTAGTTTTAATTATTCTTCATGATCTGCCAAGGCTACTGCCTACCTCAACCCTTCTGTCCCTTTGGGCCATGGTCCAGGCTTCTCTATTTTTGTTTCCTCCTTTATTTGCCTAGCTTGGACAGCTTGTGTTTAGGTTTACTTGTTAGTAGTTATGGTTCATTACTCTAACTTATTGTCCACTCACAAATTTAATCCTTACTTAGCAAAATCTTAAGTGATTCAATGTGAAGATCACACTCAGCACTACTCAAGAGCTAGAGCTACCCCCCCCCCCATATATTGCTTAGCAGTCACTACTGGTGGTGCTTGGGGATCATAAGGACTCATAAGGATCAAACAGGACTCCTGCATGCAAATCATGTGCTGTAGTCTATTGAGCTCCTCTCCAGTTTCTTAGGAAATGAATTTTCTCTTCTGCTTAATTTGCACAGGAGGGTGGAGATGTTAAGGATAAATTTTAGGGCCTGGAACACACAAGGCAAATGCTCTCTGCTGAGCTAAATTCTGGCTCCTCAGTATCTTCACTAGCACTTTCACTCAATAAAATTCAAGGACATTAGGATACTAAGTCTGATCATCTTCCAACTGTTCAATATTTTGATTATACATTCCCTTTGCCAAATTTGCCCTTATTTTCATTTTATAGAAGGGATATCTGCTTAGACTCACTCATCTGTTTGTAAACTGCCTAGTTTAGCATGCATTTTGGCCTTGAGACAGTCCTCTTGGGATGTTTTTGAAACCTATTTCGAAGTAGTCCTTTAAACTGTGGTGGAAAACTCTTCCAGTTCCCTGATCCTGCCTTCATAGGAGCTGCCCTACAACAAGGGCTCATGGGTGGGGACCAATTTTCATGTAACAAGAAAGATTTTCAGTTGCATTTGTCATGGTCCATCTAGAATCTCCACTAGCTAGTGCCCCTCACTCTATGGCTGGAAATTATCTCTTCTTCTAAGCTCTGTGTGCTTACCCACAAAGTCAAAGCCTGGCACCAATTGACAAGGATTCTCAGAGGAAAGCACATGTTCCCAGCCTGGATGCCCCAGAGACCTCTCTTCTCTAGTAGAGATACAGATACCCTGCTCCCTGACACTCTGGTTATGCCCCCATCCTTCCCCAGGCTCTCGGTCTGAAGACTGAAGTAAGCTCCATTCACCCTCCCTCTAACCTCTTTATCCATGAAGTGGGTGACTGTTTCCATGTTTCACACATATTTCTTTGTGGACCTCAGAGTCAGATTGAGGATCTTTTGCTCCCCACTTCCTTCCAGACTTGCAGGTTTGAGTCATGTCAGCCATGTCTCAATACTCCCACTGTCCACAAAACCAGGAGCAAATCTTGATCATGACTTTGTACAATGGGCCCAATGTACCCCTCCAGACTTTCCTGTTTGGCTTGACCAAGAACTTCGGTTCTAAAAACAAACCCACCACTTGCTTTCTCTACACACAGGGAGAAGATCTCCCTCCTGTGTTCTTGGATCCACTACACAGCACCACTCACCTACTGGGTCTCCTGAATGTGTCTTGCTTTGTGACCACATCCTGAAATTTTCAGACAGGTGCATGATACCCATTTGTACATAACATGAGAACCCAGAGAAGGATCTTGAAGAAAGAAAATGCTCTTAAATGTCTTTTGAATTAGATGGGATTATTTTAGGTTTGGCTGCTGGGCCCAAGAGAAGAAATGAACGTCGTTATCCACAACCCTAATGCATTCTACAAAAACCTCTGAGCTCAGATACAATTAATTCTCATTTAGGAGAAAAAAGAATTTTCTATTTGAAATGATCGAAGAGGCACACACAACTATTAACCCACATTTAGCAGCCTTGAGGGAAAACTAAAATATGCTGGTTACAGCCAAATAAACAAAAGCCAGCCAAATAACTGTGGAATGACTCTGGAACACGGCAAAAATCCATTGAATTGTCAATAAAAACATGGCTAGCAATTGCTTCCACATTAAGGATCTTTCTCATCACTTTAAAACCAGGCACAGGGAGTGCAGAAATCCAAGGCTAAATAAAAAAAATATAGTTTACTTTTGTTTTTTATCCAGGAGAAAGAGAGATGGGTTTCATTGATTAAAACCTGTTTTAAGTGAACTTATTTGCTAATTATTGGGCAGAAACTTCCAGCATGGCTTTTGGTGACTGTACAGGAATGTTCTTTGTGTGCTTGGTCCCTGTCTTGGACATGTGGGAAGCTTCAGTCAGATAACTAGGCACAACTGCCCCACCCTCAGATCACTGTGGCCATGACCCAGGTCCATCGCTAGAAATCTCAAGTCTGGAAGCATCTCTATGGCAGATCCCTCATTGAAAACAAAGATATACAGCACAAAATTATATCCAACATGGACAAGGAGTAAAGAGGAGTCAGATTGGAATAAGGGGGCAGGAGGTATCCTGGGGGGTGATGAAGTAATTGGGGAGGCAGTTCCTGAGTGTGCGCACCCTTGTCAAAAACTCACCCAACAGGGGCACTTTAAATAGAAACAGCCTATAGTCCTCAGCCCCTTATACTTCAATCAAGAGGGGTAAATAAAAAGTAGCCCTGGAGCTCAGAGGCCTGCTGCAGAGCCAGAGCCAAGTCTCAGGGGGCTGGCCCCAAGGGCTTTTTCCCCACCACCCACTTCTTTCTCTCATGATGACTCATCATGCTGGATGAAAGCGCTGCTTCCAGAAAGTGCACTTGCTACTTAGAATGATCAGGAGACAAGTGTGTGCCAGGAAACCGTGTATTGATTTTCCTGCAGAGCTGAGCCTATGATGGATGGATAAGGGAGAGAGAACATCTGGTCCCCAGAGTTCAGTGGCAAGTTGAAGACCTTTCGGAGGGGGGATCCTAAGAGTGCTGGGCCTGGAAAAGGCAAGTGGGAGAGAACACTGTGAGCAGTGCAGGCTCCCTGGGATCCAGAGGGAACTTCTGAACATAGTTCAAGTTTACTCCAAAGCTCAAGTTAGCAAATTGGCCTGGAATACAAACTCTATTTCAATAGATTGCGTGCACATGTTTCAGGTCTCAGTGTATGAAACAAGAAATGATGGTGGTCCCCTGTAGGATTCTGTAGAAGTGCTACAAACACCAGCCTTCCTTCTCAGTAAGGTTTGAGTTAAAGCCATCCCTCTTTCTCATTGTGCTGACTGCATCTGCATTTGAGGTGTCTTCATGGGCCAGCAGAGTGGAGAACACCAAGAGGTGAGTGTGGAGCCAGTCAGAGAAATTCCAGCCCTGACCCTTACTGGAATGAGTTCCTTTGCTCTGTGGAATTCTGCTTCCAAGTGGGTCATGATGAAGTTTGCCTCATAAGTTATTTTTGAATTTAAGTGAGTTCAAAGGGAGAATGGGGCACACGGCAATGGATTCTTGCTTTCTCCAACATCCTTTTTCTATATGCAATGCCCATCTGCTTTGACACCACTGCTGGGTACCAGCATTCATCAACTTATTTTTGTGTGGTCTGTGGGTTACTTATGGGGAACCCCTGGTCAAAAAGGGTTGTCTGGCACTGTCCTCCCAGCCCTCTTCATTTCCATTAATGCAAATTCCATTCCTTTAATAGGATTCCTAGTGCTCAGCTCTTCATCCCCAGCATCTCATGCCCCTTAAGAGGTTCCATTCATATTGTATTTCTGCTCTCCTTCCTCATCGCAGGGGGCTTCCCTGAGCACCCTTCAAGAGGGGGCTCTGTGGTGGATGCAGAGAGGGAGGCTTGCAGTGAGGAGTTGTGGTGGGCAGGGCATGCCAGGCCATTTTAGCATTGCTGTTGAGGTGAAGTCATCCACTTCTCTCTCCATTTTAGCTCCTACACCCCCACAGAAAGTGAGCCTCAAGAATAAGTTTTCCCAAAGGCAGATGATGACACAATAGCATCCTTTCTTGAGAGCTCCTGCCATGTTTGAGAAACAATTTTTGATCTTTCTCTACCCTCCTGGGACTGATTTAGTCCCTCTTTGTCAAACCTCCAGAGAGCTTATATCTCCAGCTCTGGGGCCCCTCTCTTCCCTGTGCCCAGCCAAGGCAGCTTCCTCTACTCAAGGGGCACAGCTGGAATTACCATGCTCCAAGTGGCTAAGTTTGACTTCTGCTTTTCTGTCTGGTTTCCTTCCCCCACTCAGTCATATGGACATCAGCCATCAGCCACCCCTAGGCCACCCCAATTTCCTGTTTCTGCCACTGTTTTCAGTACCAGTTTGGCAAGCCTAGCTTCCTGGAGGATCCACTGCTGGAGTTCTCAAAGCTCACCCCCAAACTTACAATGCCCCCAATAAAAGTCATCTGCTTCCCCCAACACACATGTCCTCAAGTTCAGCAAAAGGCACCTGAGCAAACAGAGACCATCAACATTATCCAACTTTTCCTTATGGCCCCCTATACCACCAACACAGCAGATTCCACTTCTCGAGCAGTTGGTAAAAACACTTAAGTCACAATTGCTTTAGACTCTTAACAAACTGCTAAAATAGTACTGAGAGTTCCTGTGTACCTGATACTGGCTTATCCTAAAGTTACTATCTTACATAACCTTGCTTATGATAAGAACCAGAATTCACCTTGTAGCCTCCTTGCAGTCATCTTGTGCTTCTCTAGGGAAGGAGCTTTCTGCTCCCAGGAGGTGGTGACAGTGATGTCCATGTTCAATCCTGGCTTCCCTCTGGGCATGGTTCAGTCCTTCCCAGAGTCAGTGACTTGGACCTCTAAAGAGGGTGGTGTTTCATATAAATTTATTGATTGATTGGTTTTTATTGACGTCTTTATTTTGGTGTAGATATTGAAGTTGATGTCTCCAATTTTATTTTATTTATTTATTTATTTATTTTGGTTTTTGGGAGCCACACCCGGCGATGCTCAGGGGTTACTCCTGGCTGTCTGCTCAGAAATAGCTCCTGGCAGGCACAGGGGACCATATGGGACACCGGGATTTGAACCAACCACCTTTGGTCCTGGATCGGCTGCTTGCAAGGCAAATGCCGCTGTGCTATCTCTCCGGGCCCCTATTTTATTTTATTTTATTTTATTTTATTTTATTTTATTTTATCTTTATCTTTTTTTTTGTACTCCGGCATGGTTTGATTTCAGAACCATGACTATTAAGTGGTGCTTGTCTTTATTGCTGTAGTGCTCACTGGATATTTAATCTGATATTTCTTTCTGTATTGATGTGGTGATTCAATTACCTTTTCCATGTCCTCACTCAAACTGAGGTTGAAAGCCTTTAGAAGGACTCCGCCATTTTCAGCTTATTTGATTTATTTTATTTGATTTTGTTATTTTTTCTTATTTTTTTCTTCATTCTATTGCTTTTCTTACCTTCAAACAAAACCACATAACTCGAATTATCGAGCTCCACCTCCC
Source organism: Suncus etruscus (assembly GCF_024139225.1). Taxonomy (NCBI): domain Eukaryota; kingdom Metazoa; phylum Chordata; class Mammalia; order Eulipotyphla; family Soricidae; genus Suncus; species Suncus etruscus. Next base: position 68,589,938 of record NC_064862.1, read on the forward strand.
AAATAGAGGGGGAAACAAGGGAGGGTACCAGGACCAAACAGATATATGATCACTAATAGTAAGTAAGCTAGATAAAGAGGGGTCCATCTACTCTAGAAGCCCGGGGGGTGATGGTCGGGGATATGGTTGCAGGAAGGAAACGGGGATGGGGGGAGGACAAATTTGGTGATGGGTATTCCCCTGATTCAATGTTAATATGTACCTAAAATACTACTGTGAAAGATATGTAAGCCAATATGATCAAAATAAAAATTAAAAAAAAAAAGAGGGTGGTGTTTGGTAGAACACCAACTACTTTCTCATGATTAGATCAAGGTACACTTGCAGTGTTTTAGCCAGAGAAGCACACTGGAATGTGTCCTTCAACTGGAGAGCTGATGTCTGATGGGCAAATAATTTCTCCTCGCTGGTTAAGCAGGGCCTCCATGAGGCTTTTTAACTACTGTTGAGAAAGAATCCCAATATTTATGTTCCCTTTACCAGGTTAGAGACACTGAAACTAGGCCAATAGCTCAGAGTTTTTGTTCTATTACACCCACTAATCTTAGTGTCCAGAGATAGTTCTGAATGGCAAAGGTTACTAACCACCATAATCATTAACTAATGGGAATTGTTGCCTCCAACTCCCTCTGTATTGATTGCTTGGATTTCTGGGAAAGAGTATTCTCTCTTTCTCTCTCTGCTAAAAAATCGTGTATATAAACTCATTAATTGTTTTCTAAAAGTTAGCCAACTTTTATCTTCCATCCTTCCTTCCTTCCTTCCTTCCTTCCTTCCTTCCTTCCTTCCTTCCTTCCTTCCTTCCTTCCTTCCTTCCTTCCTTCCTTCCTTCCTTCCTTCCTTCCTTCCTTCCTTCCTTCCTTCCTTCCTCCCTCCCCCCTCCCTCCCTCTCTCCCTTCCCTCTTTTCCACCCTATTGTTGAATCCTTATTTTCTTTTTAATTAAATGTGACTTACAGATTTATTAAGATTCAAAGATACAATATTCCAACACCAATCCTTCACCAGTGTCCACTTCCCTCCATCAGTGTCCCCAGTTTCCCTTTTTTACCCAGTCTGCTTTTGTCCCACACCTCCCATCCTAGTGGCAGACTGAATAACAGTTCTCCTGTTTTGTTTCTACTGTCTATGGACCTTTTTTATTCCACTATTATGTTTCTTTATATTCCATATATGAGAGAGAGCATTCTGTGTCTGTTCTTTTCTCTTTGATTAACTTTACTCAACATGATACTCTTCAGATCCATCCACATAGCAGAAAATTGTAGGACTTCATCTTTTCTTATGGCTCAATAGAATTCCATTGTGTATAGTACCATAGCTTCTTTATCCAGTGATATGTTCTTCAGTTCTTTGGCAAGTATTTGGGTTGTTTTCATATTTTGGCTATTGTGAGCAGTGCTGCAAGGGATGTAGGCGAGTGGAGGTCTTTCCAGCATTGTGTTTTTGGACCCTGGAGTATAGTCTAAGGAGTGGAATTTCTCAGTTGCATGAGCTCAAATTTTTCTTTTTGAGGAATGTCCAAATTGTCTTCCAAAATGGCTGGACCAGTCAACACTGCCATCAACAAT